>NC_081805.1:19070000-19762500 GCF_030704535.1 Vitis vinifera | reverse complement strand
TTACAGGGGATAGAAGTCTTAACCAAAAAGTTTGGGATTAAGGATTGACACCAAATAAAAATAAATAAATAAATCAAATGAGCAAATAATTCTATTTAAAAACTCTCAACATTAGATCGATTGGTAATAACTTAAGTAAGTTAATTTAGATAATACGCATCAATCCATCAAGAATAAGGTTTAAATATCAAAGATCAGAGTTAATCATAATATCAGTTTCAAAAGCCTAATGCATAACCATCAATGTATAAGATAGCCAACATAGAAACATAAGTATTAATATTCAAGGGAATACGACTTATTGTCTAGTTCTATATTTCGAAATTAATCAGTTAGAAGAGATCTAGTCATGTCTTTGGTCAAATTAAAGAAAACATCTAGTCAAGTTGAACTAAGATCGCCAAATTTCTATTTAACACGACCTTATTGATCTACATACAACATAACTTGACTCCCCCTTAATTTGGTACCATATATATATAGTTTTTTTTTTTTTTTTTCTTTTAAAAAGTGGAGGCATTGTACACCATGATCAATTTGATTTTTCATTTCGTTTTCATTCATGGTTGTCTTTGTATCCAATTTGGTGGTGTTTCCAAATATTGTAAGTGAGCAGCTTAGTTGAAAGCATGAATATTGGAAAGTGTATGAAAGTTATGCTTAACCAATGATTCAATAATTTGCATTGACTCACTTTAGGAAACAAATACAATAATCATAGTCAAACAAGCCATGTAGATAATAAGATTTGAGTGTGACAACGAATCCTTCCAAAGCAATCAATGTCTACTTTATTGAGTTCCATTTAAGAAGTCTCCCTCTTAATCAAAGACGAGATGTAACAAAAGTTGAAATTCCAATATACAGTGACATTCGATTGTCATGAATCAAATATATCAATAGTGATTAACAAATATCTATAATTCCATCCACGTCAAAGCTTGCTGATACAGTATATTTCTCCAAATCATAAGCTTAAGGTATTATGAGTCATTCTAATATATTAAGTAAATAAACAAATATCATATGCCCAAAGTAAAATAAGGCCAAAGGAAATGAAAAAGATATACTGAGCTCAAAACCTTTGTGGCATATTTCTAAGATGATCAATCGATCAAGCATATGCCCAAGGATTTCTTAGGGTACTCAAACCTAAGAGAATCCAAAGGTTTAGTAAGAATATATGTCAATTGATGTTTAGTGGGGACAAACTCTAGAGAAACAACTTTTTTTTTTTAAAAAAAAAGATCCCTAATGAAATGATGAGGGATTTTAATGTGTTTAGTATAGGAATGAAGAACAAGATTCTTTGAGATATTTATAGCCCTAGAGTTGTCACAGTGTATGTTCATGGTACCTTGCTCAATTTGATAGTCTTTTAGCATTCGTTTCATCCGTAAGTGTTGTGTACAACAACTTCTAGCAATATTCAGCTTTGACAGTTGATAAAGATATAGATTTTTGTTTCTTACTAAGCCAACCCACAAGATAATCATCAATAAAGAAACAAACACCAGATATGTTTTTTCTATCCTCAATATTTTTAGCCTAGTCAGCATCGGAATATCCAACAATGACATTTAACTATTGTTAAGTGTGACTCTTTAGGGTTTAATTAGTACCTAGCACAAACTCCAACACTAAAAGACATGTTAGGACGACTCGTTGTGAGGTAAAGTAAGCTTCCTATCATACTTCTATGAAGTTGTTGCTCAACATCTTTTCTAAATGCCTCCTTACTAAGCTTAGTAGTAGTGTTCATAGGTGTCTTAAAGTGTTTAGAGGATTCTAAACCAAATTTCTTGACTAACTCCTTAGCATATTTGGATTGAGAAAGGAAGATTCCATCTTTTAATTGCCTAATCTACAATCCTAGGAAGAAGTTTAGTTCACCTATCATGCTTATTTCAAATTCAGTCTTGATCTCTTTGACAAACCTAAGGGTAAGGTCACTAGAGGTAGCTCCAAAAACAATATCATCAACATAAATTTGAGCCACTAACAATTCATTATTGGACCTATTTGTAAACAAGGTTCTATCAACTCTCACCCTTTCAAAAATTTTCTCCAAAAAATAGGTTGTGAGCCTATCATACCAAGCTCTAGGAGTCTACTTTAATTTGTAAAGGGCTTTCTTTAACCTATAAACATGATTGGGGAATTTTTGATCCTCGAATCCCTTAGGTTTCTCAACATAAACCTCTTCACTTAGAATACCATTTCGAAAAACACTTTTGATATCCATTTGGTAAAGCTTTATCCTCAAGGAACATGTTATTGCCAAAAGTATCTAATCTTGCTACAGGTGCAAATGTCTCTTCATAATCAATCTCTTCTATTTTTGACTATCCTTGGGAAACCAACCTTGCTTTGTTTCTCACAATGAACCCATTTTCATCTTGTTTGTTTTTAATATTTATTTTGTACCTATGACATGTTTATATTTAGTTCTAGGGACTAAGGCCATACATCATTCTTAGTGAATTGATTTAACTCTTCCTAAAGTGCGGTAGTCCAAGATTCATCTCCTAAAGCTTCTTCCACATTCTTTGGCTCCAATTAGGAGGTATAGCATACAAGACCCATCTCATTTAATCTTGACTGTCTTCTAGTAACCACTCGTTCATTAACATTTCCTATAACATTTGAGATTGGGTGGTTCCTAGGTATTTTGGATCTATGCTTACTTCTTATTTCTTTAGATGTATCATCTAGAGGTACAAATTCATCATTGTTAGGGTCAATGCTTCTTGCAGGGATATCATTAGGATTTTATTTTGTGACCTCCAAGTTTTTAGGGTTATCTCCAATTGATTCCTGGGTTAAAATTTGACTCTCAGTTATATCATGATCATACCCAATATCATTTATAACCACATTAGAAGACTCTTAATTGGATAATCTATGAATTTTGATTATAAACTCTATAGGCTTTACTCATAGTAGAATAGCCTAGGAAGATACCTACATCAGATTTAGCATAAAATTTTCTAAGGTTCTCTCTATCCCTGAGTATATAGCATTCACTGCCAAAAGTCTTAAAATATTTAAGGTTATGTTTTCTCCCAATCCACAATTCATAAGATGTCTTCTTTGTTTCAAGCCTAAGAAAAATCTTATTGGTAGTATAATAGGTTGTATTAATAGCTTCTGCCCAAAATTGCATAGGAGTATTGCACATATGAATCATCACTATAGCCATTTCTTGTAGCACTCTATTATTTCTTTCAGGTACTCCATTATGCTGAGGAGTTCTAAGGGCTGAAAATTCATGTTTAATTTCATTAGATTCGTAAAAGAGGTCAACATCCACATTGTCAAACTCTCTTACCCTATCACTCTTAATCCTTACAATTTAATGACCTATTTCCACTTGCATTATATTGAATAAAGACTTTAAGTGCTCTATGACCTATGATTTCTTCCTAAGAAAACTCACAAAGATTATCTCAAAAAATCACCCACAACCACAAGGACATATCTTTTATAACCTCTACTTTCAATTTAAATTGGACCCATGAGATCCATGTGAAGAAAGTCTAAAGATCTAGTGGTCCTTACCTCCTTAACCTTTTTATGTGAACTCTTAGTTTGTTTTCTTTTCATGCACTCACCACAAATAGGTCTAGGTTCACCACTAAGTGTAGAGATACCTCTAACTTTTTTAATATTCACTAAGTGCACAAGGTCCCTATAGTTTATGTGACCTAGCTTTCTATGCTAGAGCTCAATAGGATCAAGTTTTGTCTTACTACACACAAGAGGTGTTCTAGAGTTAGAATGTAATAGTTATCAATAGTCATATGTCTTGTGATGACAAATTTTTATTCTTTGTCACACATTTGACTAATTCTTAAGAGGTTTGCATTGAATCTATCAACATAGAGAACTCCATCTAATTTGGGACGACCAGGGATAACTATACTACCCTTGCCTTTTACACGAGCTAGGCTTCCATTTCTAAAAGTAATAGTCCCATCATTATAATTTTCAAGAGAAGTAAAAGAAGATTTGTCTACTATCATGTGTCTAAAACAACCACTATCAAGGTACCACACACTAGAAGATTTAGCTTTAAGAGCATTGAACACAACTTGACATTTAGACCCATATTTTATCAACCAGACTTGTTTAGTCCTAGGTGGTGAATTAGATGAACTAGTTTGACTTCTAGGCTTTTGATTAGTTTTTTTCCCTTTCCCATTGTTCAATATGTTATTTTTAAGGGAATTGAAGTAATTCATAAGTCTATTCATTTGAGTTTCAAACCTTTCTAGGAACCTAGCGTAGCATCTAAATTGAGTGTGTCCAGTTTTCTTACAGTGTGTGAATAGTGTTATCTTTTTAGGAGATTCTATTGGATTAGGGGTTTCATCTTTACCTTTGACAAACAAATTTTCTCCATTAGAAGGAGTTTCATCTTTATTAATATACCCCAAACCTCTTTTATCACCATGCATTTTACATTTATCAAGTATTTCATTAAGTACTTTAGTTCCAAGGTGAAAATTTTCGTTCACAAATGAAGAAGGCTTATTATTCTTAATCTTTTGAGTGAGGGCATTATTCTTCTCAAGGAGGGAATGATGTTCAAATTCAAGAAATCTAATTTTCTCAACCAAACTAATCTTTTCAACATTAAGCATATCAATCTTGTTTTTATGAGTTTCAAGAATATCATAATCTTTCATATAACTCTTAATTAGTCTTTCATGCATAACAATAAGATTATTTAAGAATTCAGCCTCTTGTTCATCAATAAACTCTTTATCATCACTATCACTATCATGCACAGATTTCATAGATGTAATAAAAGCTAAAAAGTCATCAGGATCGTACTTTGCATCTTTAGAAGTTGTGGAAGCACTCTTTTCAGAATCTGTGTCACTCCAAGTTGCTTGCATAGACTTTTGATATCTTTAGGACTACGACAATCATGAGCATAATGTCTCAGACCTCCACAATTAAAGCATTCAACTTTCTTATCTTTGGAGGAACCTTATTCTTTCTCATTGGATGATTGTTCATTGAGTCTTTTTCTTTTTCCAGATTCTTGGTTCTTATAGAATCTTTTATTAAATTTCATGACCCTTTTAATCATTTTGTCCATATAGGATAATTCATCCCTAGTTATATCATATGGTATTTCAATATCTTTCTCTTCATTCTCAAATGCCTTAAAGGCAAAATCTTTAGGTTTTTGTGAACTAGGTATGGTCATCTCATATGTTTGAATGGAGCTTACAAGTTCATCAATTCTCATGGAATCATGTCCTTGCTCTCCTTTATAGCAGTTGCTTTAGGTCTAAATTTCTCTAGAAGAAATCTCAATATTTACCTAATTACTTTTGAATTTGGAATAGGTTCTCCAAGGTTAAACAAGGAATTAACAATATCACTTAATTTATAATAAAAGGAAGAAAAAGTTTGATTTTCATGCATCCTAATATTCTCAAACTTAGTAGTAAGTATTTGCAATTTAGAAATCTTTACAGTGAACGTACCTTCATGAGTGACTTGAAGTATATCCCATGTTTCCTTTGTCTGTTTGTAATTTGCAATCTTATGAAACTCATAAGGACAAACTCCGTTAAAAATACTAATAAAGCTATAACATTGGCTTCACTACCTTCATTGTTGACTTTGTCCCATTCGATTTTAGGTTTAAGTTCACCTATTGATCTTCCTTGAGCATTAAGAATTAAATGTGATTCTCAACCGTATTCAATTAAGTTTCATACATTTTCGCCTTGCATCTTGAGGAAAAACATCATTCGTGCTTTCCAATGGGAATAGTTATTCCTATCAAAGTAAGGTGGGCTATTTAAAGCAACACCACTTTTTGATTGTTCCATATTAGACTTATATGATCAATAAAATTTTGATTTTTATCTTATGTGATTAATAAAAAAAATTGATTTTTAAATAATATGATCAATAAAAATAGGATTTTTGATCAATAGGATAAATAATTGATTATTTATCTCGCTCTGATACTAACTGAAAAACCGCCAAAAGTCCAATAGGGACTAATCAAAGGGGGTTGAATAAGTGATTTAAAAAATTTAGAAATATTTAAAATATTATTCCAAATTCTTTTAACCTAATAGGTATCGGAGGTATCCCAAATAACTAAATGGGTTATATCTTAAATCTTTAGATATATAAAAAAAAATGATTTTTACCTTTTAGAAATATGTTGTAATTAGTTAGGGATAAAATAATATAATTATTAATATCCAAAATATATCTTGAGAGAAGTTAGGGAAAACAATAATTGGTTATAAGTATAACTATCATAACCTCTAAGATAACCAACCCAACAACCTCAATAACAAACTAATCAATCAATCAAAATTTTATCAATATCAACAAACAAAATATAAGCAGGAAAATAAAGATATGCAATAAGGCACAAATTTTTTACATGGAAAACCCCTACAAACTGTGGAGATAAAAAAACCATAAGATCTAAGACCTTTTAATATAAATCTACTATTTGAAATAAGGTTACAAAGATTTACCTGATCGTTTTACCCTAAAGACTTAAGGCTTGTTTGGTTGTTGTTTTTAAGAACTCTTTTTTGTTCTTAAAAATAAAAAAAAAAACTAAAAACATGTTTGATAAAGGGAGTAGTTTTTGTTTTTATTGTTCCTCGTGTTCTCAAAATAGCTCTTTTTAGAAAAAAATAAAATTGTTTTCCTTGTTTTTTTATTGTTTAGAGAACAAAGTAAAAAGGCATCAGAGAACAACTATTCTCCATGTTTTTTTGCTCTTTGTTCTCACCTTTCCTTGCATGTGGTTTCTCCTCCAATACAATGAGAGCGTCTCCAATAGCATGAAATGAAGCTAACTCCACCAAGACATCTGTGTTTTCCTTTATTTTTGCACATATTGAAGTTATTTTTGGTAGATCTAGTAAAATAGGCTTACTTTGATAACATTTATTGAGAAAAAATGTTAGATCTTGGCAAAAAGGGATTTTTTTTGGTATTCTCAGCCTTTTTGTTTTCAAAAAATGTAGAAGTTCTTAGAATGAAATAGAGTGAGACTCTTTTTTGTTTGTTTCGCTATATCAAAACCTTATTTTATTTTTGTTTGTTTTGAAATTTGATTTTTGTTTGGAATGGGATTGTGGGAATCGTTTCTCATTTTTTTTTTTATTCAAATGGGATTTGAGTTTTTTTTATTTATTATTCTATCGGGTGTTTTTTGTTTTATGAATTTTCCCGTTTGGATGTTGAGAAATTTAGGGAAAGAGAAGGAAAAGAATTTGATAAGAGTAGGATTTTTCTTGAGTTGTTTTGTTTCAAGGGAATGAAACAAACTATTCTTCCACACTTTCTGTTCACAAGATTGAAATTTTTTGTTTTACTGATAGGGCAATGTGAGAATACTGCTAGACTTCTATTTGGGTTGAGAGAAAATGGAGAAATTTTTATTATTTTTGTTTATTTCATTGTTTGTTTGATAATTTTGAATTTATTTTATGCATTTTGAAATGTTATGTCCACTTTCTTGTTTATTTAATATTTATTGATTTTCTAAATTTTCATATATTTTTTATTTGATAAATTTTAGTTTCACCTGTTAGTACTTTTTTTTATCCTTCAAATTCAAAATTTGCTTAACACACAAGTGAGAGAAAACGATTTGCTAAGACAAAATTTAATGATGAATTTCATTGAAGATAAATACAAGCTTAAAAAAATTGAAAAGAATAGAATAAAGACTATAAATTTGATTTTTGTGTTAAATTAATTGTTTTTGTCACAGTATCCTCTTCAAGGGGCCTTCTGTATCGATTTATAGACAATAGGGGATAAATAAGGATAGTTGCATTAATCCAAATATTTTTTCCGAATTCCAAAATGGCAGCTGAGCCTTATAGAACTTGCAAGAACTACCTCTCTGGACTAGGTTACCATTCATTATGTTGTATTTGTAGATCCTTTGTCACCATAGTGACATATATTGCTCACAATTATTATGAAATTATTTTGTGGATCATTTTTCCTAGAAACATATTTGAGAAAGTAGAAACAAACTTTGAAGCAAGATTATTTTTTAGGGTTTTAATTACTAGGTTCTATTTGGATTTTATGAGGTTTTAGTGGAAATATGAGAAAGAAAAATGAAAATTTTGAAAATTTGCAGGTTTTCACCTAATTTTTATTATATTCTATTTTCCTTTTCCTTTCCTTAGTACTCTTCTTGATCCAAATAGAGCTAAGGGAATTCTAGGTAAACTTGATAGAAACTTGTCTGTCTCCTATTTCTTCATTCTATGTTTCTCAAGCATTTATGCATGATGGTTCATAAGTTGTGATGCAATTTTATTTAGTAACTAACATTTCCTATATGACTTTTTGAGTGTTTTACCTTTATTTTATTGAAGTTCCCCATTTTTTTTAATTTCTTTTTACAGTCTTTCTCCAATTCAAGTTCCCTACACATGTAAATGAAAGTGTTTTCTACTTATGTTTCCCATTATTTCTTACTTCCTTTTCCCATATTGATGATTGTTTGTTGGCTATATATATGAATTTCTTTTGAGAACTTATTGTATTTTTTTAATGTCTTTTCCTTCTTCAACTTCTTCTCTGAGTCAAAAGCTTTGTCATAAAACAATTTAAATTAAAGTTAAAGGTAATTTTGATAGGGTGCCTTATGAATTGTTGAACAATCAAATAATGTTTGAATTGTTATTTTGTTTGGTGCATTCTTTTGGATAAGAAATCTGTAAATGTTGCAGTCAGTGTTGTATTAATTGAGCAAATAGTGATAAGACTTTTTATATCAACAAGTTTTAGGCTCTGTTTGTTCTGATTGATTACAAAATCATGTAAAAAACTTGCTTGTGTCATTGGATAAAATGCTTATGATTCAGATTGTAAGACTGCTAACCTATATCAACGATGACATTACAATACATGAGCTAAATGAAGTTGGTATTTCTAGTTCTAGAGAATTGCATACCAAAATACTCTCACTTGTTTTTCTGAAAAAAAAAAAAAAAAAAAAAACCTAATGGAAATGAGATAGTAAAATTAACATGGTTAGGGAAAAAAAATTGGAGATTGCTACCCATAAAGAATGGTTGCACTTTGAGAGTTGGGTTTGGTTTAATCCGGTTTGTTTCTGTTTCATCTAGCGACCCTTAGTATTTTGTTCTTTGATTCTAATTCTAAAACTTCATCTTCATTCACCATCACCTACAAAAACATTAGAAGAAAACCCTTATGAGCTGCGCAAAACTAGTTATTAAAAATAAAAATAGTTCCTCCATCTTCAATCTCTAGTTTTTTCTTCCCTGATAGTTCATTCTCCTAAGATTAAAAATAAAAATAAAAATAAAGGAAAAAGGAAAAAAAATCATGCCAAATTTATTAATGAGGATGCCAAATTTACGCCTATAAATTAATGTTGAATTATCTTCCTTAAATGTGATGTCACATATATAAACAATTATTTTACCTTTCTTATCTTTACTAGGAAAATTTGAGATTTTCTAGATTCTCCCAAGATGACAACGAAATCTTTAACCTTTCTTTTTCTACCTCTTGTAGGAAATTTTTTAATTTTCCCAAAATAATAAGAAAGTTTTAAATTAATTCTTTTTAAAGTTTTTTTTCTCTCTCAACTTAATAGAAGATACTATAATTTTTAATAAAATTAAAGATTAAATTAAGAAAAAAATGTTAATAAAAATGATTTTGTCATGTTTGATTTATTATAAACATATAAAAAGAAAATCAAATGTAATTAAAATTAATTATTTTTATAATAAATCAAATGTAATTAAAATTATAATAAAAATGATTTTGTCATGTTTGTTTTATTATAAAAAATGAAAAAAAATCTTTTTATTTTAAAATTTATCAAACTCTTGTTATTTTTATTTATTTTTCTTTCATTTTCTCTTTGTATTTTCTTTCCAATTTTATAAAAAGTAAAATAAAAAAAATATTTATGATCTAATTAATAATAAATCTATTTTTTTTATTTACTTTTCTTTCTTCCTTTTATACACTATACTTCAACAATTTTATTTCTCATTCAAACACACCCTTAAATTCTATTGGTGATTCTAAAAGTTGTCTCCTCATAGGGTTCTTATTTGTGTTGGGATTGTACAGATGACAACTGAGATAACAGATGTTGAGGATATAGGAATGTGGAAAGGTAATATAGAGAAAATCTTTATTAACATCATGCTAAATGAAGCTAATATAGGTAACATGGATAGTGATACATTTAGTACCAACATATGGAGAAGGATCTTGCTTGAGGTTAATAGCCAAAGGAAAAAAAAATTCAATTTGAAGTAGCTTAAACAAAAGTTTAACAAACTGTGTGCAATACACTGTTAGTTTTCTGATCTTTTAAAGCATAATGGATTTGGTTGGGATGATGAAACTAACACAGTGCATGCTTTAGAGGAAACTTGGAAAAATTACATTAAGGTAAAAACAACTTCTAAACTAATCATTTTTTTAAATTAAATATTTGGTATACACTAAGAGTGGGTTTTTTTCTCCTCTATTAGACACACCTAAATACAATAAGATTCAGCTCAAAGGGATGCCCAAACTACACCTTGCTATGATTAATCTTTAATTCGTCAACAATAACCGATGCCCTTCACTACTTTTCCACCCAAGATCCACCAAACATTGATGATGAAGATGAGATGGATGACAATTTAGAACATGGTGGAGTGCATGTGGATGTAGATAATGAGATTCCTAATGATCTTTTATGACCAAAGACAATGAGAGGAGTGGCCACCCATTTTGGAAAGCGTGCAACTGATTCTCTATTAGAGTGTAGAGGTAAGAAAGAGTCCAGATGAAATCAAATGAAATATACTTTGAAAGCTTGGGTTGAGGCATTAAAGGCTAGAACTTAGACATCTCGAGTTAGAACTGAAGCATTGTTGGCTACAACGGAAAGATATAAGGGTGGAACTAGTAGTGAAACTACTAGTGTAGGTAATAATGATTTTAGTATAACAAGGTCCATGACAATCTTACAAACTATTGACTTGCTGGATAAAGACTAATATTTTACAGCTAATAGAAATTCACAATACTGGAGTGGAGAAAGAGTTTTATGAATATGTCTGATGAAAGGAAAATGACATGGCTTGATAGGCTTTAAATGTGAGTGTTTAGACGAATAACTATTATGATGATATCGTAATATGTATTATTTATCTTTTGTTTAAAATCTTTTACCATGTTCTTTAGCTTTTCATCATATGGATGTTATTTATGGTTATGAAACTTATATTATATCTACTTTAATGTTCGTTTTGTGTTATTTTATATTATGAGTTAATTTGTTTTGTGTAGTAACCAATGGATGATAACAACACAAGTAGTGGTTCACTATATGAGTCAACTTCATCTTCTAAAGAGGACGATGATTTAGATGAAATTTTTATTGCTCACGTAATGAATGTGAGGAAATATTTTTATGTAAGACACCTCAAAGGACATCAATGTTAAGTAGTGCACAATTTGTAAGAGATATGATACATGGTCATCCTCAGACATGCTATGAACTATTTCGGATGGATGAAGAAACATTTTTTTAACCTTTGTGATCATTTTAAGAGATATGAAAACTTAGAGGATACACGATTAGTCATAATTGAAGAGGCAATTGCTATGTTCTTACTAATAGTAGGACATAATGTGAGAATCAGGATTGTAACAGACCGTTTTCAACACTCCATAGAGACTATCGCTCGACACTTTAATGAAGTTAGACATGCATTATGTCGACTAGACAAAATTATTATATGTCCTAGCAATATGGCTAATGAGGTGTTTTCATATGTTGCTAGTAATCTTAAATATTTTCCATGGTTTAAGGTAAGATTTTATAAATAAAAAAATATTTATAATTGTGAATTTCGTGTGCATAAATAGTTTTTATAACTATTGTTTTAATTCCTTAATAATAATAATAAATGTGTTAGAAAAATTAGGTTAATCCAAACCTATGGTAATCACCCTAAAGGGAGGGTGAATAGGGTGATGGTTTCTTTTTACAAATTTAAACTATGTGAATGTAAGAGATAAATGTATGCAAGTATATAATAAAACAATATAAAGGCAATTGCATATAAAGTAAAAGAGTAAGGAAGAGAGAATGCAAATACAATATCTTATAGTGGCTCGGCGCAACCCGACCTATATCTACTCTTCTCTAGCTTCAATCCCAAGCTTGAGGTTCCACTAATTCAAGGCTTCCAAATCAATCCTTCAAGCAATACAATTGGATTATGGTTCCAATACACCCTCTTGGACTTTTGGCTCCAAGCACCATTTACACTTCTCAAGAGATACCCCACTCTTGAACAACTCTTCAAGTGATACTCCACACTTGAGAATCCCTAAGTGAGACCTCACACTTAGACTTTTCTTCTCAAAGATTTACAAATGATTTCACAAAATCCTAGTACAAAACTTTAGGCTCAAATGATACAAGAAAACTAAGATTGAAAGGTGCACTAAATGATATGCAAGTTTTAGAACAATGGTGCACTCAAAAATACTTTTCCAATGCTTAAATATATTCAAGAAATATTTAAGAAGGTTAAGTCCATAAAAAAAATGAAGATTTAGAGGAACATTTGGAACATTTCGTTTTTGAGCTCCAGTTCCTTCAGAAATGGTAAGATCTTTGGAGCATTTTCTTTTATGGTTCATATTTCGGATTTTTAAGTCTATAAAAAAATGAAGATTTAGAGCCTTTTTATAGAGGAAAAAAGTCAAACTAGTTGTTGGGGGTTCGACCGGTCGACCTTCAGCTCGACCGGTTGACTAGCCGTTAGCATTTAATGCTTAGCAGGTGACCGTTGGACCTCGACCACCCCTTGACTGGACCTCGACCGATTGAGGTGGGGGTTGACCAGTTGAGGTTGAACCTTGATCAATTGAACAACTGTTCTGGAAGTGAGATAAGATTTTTTTTGCACCCCTCGACCGGTTAAGATGGGGGTCGACCGGTTCCTCATCCGATTCAATCGGTTGAGTCATTTTTGGCTCAACAACCAACTTTTTCAACTTAAAATATTTTAAACAAGTTTGGAAAATATTTGACACAAGGTTTTGGTTGAAAACATGAAATCATCCAATTTTAAAATATTTGAAACAAAATAACTCTTGGATGATTTTGGTGCATAAGTAAAGAATGTAATGCATGAAAATCCTAGTGCACCAACAACTTTACAAAGAGATCTTATGAAGCTTAGGTCTTGAAAAACACTTATCTTTGAGGTCTTCCTCTTCTTTATGATTTATCTTTGGCTTGATTTGTCTTTGTGATTGCCACTTTAGAAATTGTCTTGCCTAATCATACTTGAAATATAATCATTAGTTCTAAACCTTGTTTTGTTATCATCAAAATCGAGATTAACCAAACCTTGGTTTCACAAAATGTTTGTTATTGTAGGAATGCATCGATGCAATTGATGGCACCTATATTAGTGCATGGGTCTTTTTGGATGTATTGACTAGAAAAAAAGTCAATTTTCCTTGGCCAAGTGAAGGAAAATATTATTTAGTTGATTCTAGTTATCCTTGTACATTTGGATTTTTGTCAACATATCGAGGTGAGCAATATCATTTATAAGAATATCGAGGTAGATGTAATTAACTTGTTAGGTATAAAAAACTTTTTAACTATAGACATTCATTCCTTCGGAAT
Source organism: Vitis vinifera (assembly GCF_030704535.1). Lineage (NCBI taxonomy): Eukaryota > Viridiplantae > Streptophyta > Magnoliopsida > Vitales > Vitaceae > Vitis > Vitis vinifera. The sequence continues at coordinate 19,748,777 of NC_081805.1, read as the reverse complement.
ATTATTGAAAGATGTTTTGGTTTTTTGAGATATGATTTCCAATATTAAGGATGATGTCTTGTTATAAGTCAATTATGTAACCATCAATTGTTATTGCATGTTGTACTCTTCATGATTGGATTCGTCTATCAACCCAAAACGATAAGTTATTTAGAGAATATGAAGTAGAAGACTTTTTAGTCCAAGGTGAAGAAGAGAGCATAGTAGCATAAGTCATTCAATTGATTTATCATATAAGAATGCAACAGTTATAGCAGCTTGTAGAGATCAAATTGACAAGTGATGTGGGCAAATTATATCAATGTCAATCCATGACTTGTACTGCTTTTAATTCTAAATATTTGTCAATACTTCAATTATATGTTAGAATTTATATATATTTGTTAACTTAACTAGTTCTCATTAGTGTTATGTGATGTATGTTGTAATTTCTAATGATTAAATATTGCTTATAAATTTGATTTATAATAGTAAAAGTAGGATGGACAAAAGACTCATGTTATTGTGGGTGTGGACGGAAGCGTATTTTAATGTCAAAAACACAAAAGAACAATGGTTGTTGGTTTTATCGTTGTCCATTGTATCATGTAATTATGTCATGTAAGTACATTTAATTATCACATGAAAATATATTGATATTAATGAAATACACACATCATATTTTATTTTATTTTTTTAACAATTTATGTACTGTAGGAACATCCTCACTACTTGATATGGGTTTGACGAGTATAATCTACAACAACCTCAACAACTAGTTGCCAACTTATGACACCCAATACCGATAACAAATCCTCAAAGTTGTCTTCTACTTATTGGTTGTTGTGGGTGTAGCATTGTCATATGTTTTTTTATTTATTATTATTATTTATCATCTTTCTTCTTATTATTTTAATTATTGTTAAGTGAATGTATATATTATCTAAAAATTTGGCATCTATAAACTCTGAAACTTTAATATATTATATTAAAATATGATATTGGTATCATAATGCTTATAGTATTTATTTGTGTTAATATTGATTGTGTTAGTATGCACATAATTTAGATGATTTTTTTAATGAAAACATGTATTAGTATGATGCATTTATGATTAAAATAAATGTTTTCAAATAATTATAGAGTTTACCATATGTACAAATGCAAATATTATTGAAATTAATATCGTTACATATGGTTACAAAGTCATCTTTTGTTTAAAAAAATTATAACTGGTGTAAAAAAAACAACTTTCAAACTTGTTTTTCATTTTACTTGTTCTAAAATTTTTTTTTATTAACTCAACTGAACATGTTTTTTTATTTTTTATTTTTTTTTAAGAACAAAAATTGTTTCCTAAAGTTCAGTTCCTGAACACAATTTATTTTCTAAAAACAATAAAATTTGTTCTTAAAAGTTGTTCTCAAAAAATGTTTTCCATAATAGTTTTCAATTGTAGGATGTTTATAAATATTTTCCAATATTTTCTTCATAATTTTTAGACTTGATCCTAGTTTGTCTTATATATATAGTTAGCAACAACCATGTACTAAATAATCAATTAGATTAATAGAAATGATCTCATCGTTCCCTTCATTTTCATAATTTCCCTCACTGAATTAAGATAATTACCTAATTTAGAATACCACATCTTCAAATTAATTTAAAATTTATATCAATTTTCACTCATTTACAGGGTTAGCCTTATTGAAGAATAGAGACTCAATCAACTCTTATAATATATTTATTTTCATCCATATTAAAAACTTATTATTGCTTATTTAAAAATCAAAACATTTTCAAACCGCGATCACTTATTTTCATAATTATTAAATATTATTACTTATACCAAATTTAATAAGATATTATCATTTCTCTTTATTAAATTAGCATAATTTTATATTTATCACAACCTTTATTTTTTCAATTTCTATCAAAATAATATTCTTGTATTTTTTATTGAAAAATAAGAATTTCAATTAACTCCTCTTTATTAATTCTCTATATTCATTTTCATCATAATTTATTATTTTAATTTATTAAATTATTATGTAATCACACCATCCTTCCCTCAAAAATCATTTGTCATTCCTCTTATATCAAATTTAATTCATTTTATTTTTTATATCTTATATGTGTTCATCATCAAAATTAAAATATATTTAAACCTGATATAACTATCTCATCATTCTAAACTCTAATGTGTGGTTTTTTTAGGGATTGGATGCTAAGAGTCTATTTGGAAACTGTTTTTTAGAACAGTTTTCTATTCTTCAAAACAAAAAATATAAAGAACATGTTTGGTTGTTTTTACTTATTTTCTTAGGATAGTTTTAAGAAATAATTATACAAACATGTAGAATGATTAAAAATAAAATATTATATATATAAATTATTTTTAAAATACATTTAAAAATATTAAAAATATTTTAGGTTCACAAACAAACTTTTATTCTACAAATATTAAAGAATAATTTTCAAAAATTATTATCATAAACTATTTTTCAGAATTGTTTTAAAAAACAATCACCAAACATACCCTAAAATTTTTATTTTGTTGAATTTGGGATATTATTAATAAATCAATAAAATATTTCCATATTTGATATTACATTAAATCAATGACAAAACTATCACCGGATGAATTTCATAATTAAAACTTTGAAGGTATAGATATTATTTTTCAGAAATATCATATTTGAATTGTTCACTTTAAATAAATTTTTTATTTGCGTACTTAAATATCCTTTTATTTTTATTTTGATATTTTCAATTTCTAATATTACATAAACTTTGAAGGTATAGTTATTACCTTTTAGAAATATCATATTAGAATTGTTCACTTTAAATAAACTTTATATTTGCGTACTTGAATATCCTTTTATTTTTTATTTTGATATTTTCAATTTCTAATTTATGTAATATTGTATTTTTTTTATATAAGATTATTAGCTTTTTTTTTTATTGGGTATTAATAAGACAACAAATAAATGACACTTAATAATTTAAATGTCAATCATAAAAATAAGAATAGAAAATAAGGTGGTGTTTGCTTTTTGGTTGAATAGAAAAAATTAAAATACTTGACTTTTTCTATTCAATTAAAAGTAACTTCTTGATATTAATAAATATAATTAAAGTAAACTTGTTATCAATAAGTTTAGTTTAGTTATATTGGTTGATATTAATGAGTTATTTTTAACTGAATGGAAAAAAGTTAAATATTTTAACTTTTTTTATTTAGTTAAAAACAAACACCACCTAATTTTTTTTTTCCCATGTGATTTACTATCTACTACTGTATACAAACTCTTTATGAACTTATGTACGTAATCCAATAAGGTATATGTCATTAACCTCTCAAGATTACTTCTCAAATTCTTTAAATATTAGATTCTTCTAGTACGTGATCAACTTGCACACTTTACAACTCCCCAAGAGCATATATTGAATCCTGATTAAGAAATTACTATGACATGCAATGTTTTAAAAACAAGACCACATCAATTGGTTCAACAGATTTGATTGTCAATCAAAGCTCAGCCGATTCGGTTCATCATTTGAGCTAGAGTCTACATTAAACTGGACTTGAACAAGGTGGATCAACGATTGGACTGTTGACCTAATGAATTAGACAATCGAATCAAGTATTTTTTTTTATCTTCAATTTTGTTTATGCAAAAGCCCAACCCAACAGGCCCACCAAGATGTATTTTCACTTTGCTATTTTTTATGCGAAGCCCAACCCATTTTTATGGGCAAACCGAGCCTAACCATCCTTATAATGAGCTATTATTGTAGGAAGCTAAGATTGAGAAGGAGATTTAATGCTCTCTTTATTCTCATCAACTCCCCACATCCCTCGTTATTCTCATCAACTCCCAGTGTGGGATGAATGATATTGAAACTAAACAAAAATTCCATGGAAAAAAATCTCAACCAAGGACTTGAACCTTGGACTCCAGCTTTAAAAAGTTATCAAGGGTTATAATTTATTGCTTAATGTTACAAACAAAACTAAAATATATTTATAATTTGATAATGGGAGGATAAGAGGTAAAGACAGTCATATCACACATGCAAAATTTGTGAACATAAATTCCTTTTTGAAAAATTTTGGTATAGCAAAATTGGACTTTTTTTTTGTTGATTTGAAAAATGATATGGATACAATCTCTATTTTGTTCCACTGATTCTTCCTTTTCTTGTTAATCGAGAACTTGAAGAAGATTGATCTTGAATAATTTGAGTATAATTTGCTCGCCTTTCCCAACTTATGTTTTGAAAGTTTTGGAATTGACCTTATTTATAGGTGTTGGAAATATTACATTTGGATTTTTTTTGATTCTTTAGAAATATTATTACTTATTTAAAATAATATTTAAGAATATTTTGAATATTATATTTAGTAGTCTTTAATTTCTTTTTTTACAAAACTTCATCATTACTTTTTTCAATTTTCAAATTTACTATTTTTTATTCTAATGATTATATTTTGATTGCTAATATATATATATATATATATAGAAAATTTATATCATAAGACAACCTTTAATTGAACACAATTTAAATTATCTTAAAATTAAATCGAAGATAACCCACAATTAAAAAATATTTAATAAAATATGAAATATAAAACTATAAAAAATCAATTTGTAAAAATCTATTTATGACGTATATAAAAATTTAAATAAAATTAATTTTACAATTTTTAGATAAATAAATAAATAAACAATATTTTTATAAAATTTATTTAGTATCCATGTTTATCAAATTTTGTTGTTATTTCTCATACGGGTGGAATTCTTGTTGTTACTTTTATTATTCTTTTAAATTCTTAATCAAGTGAAGGAAATAAATTTTCATTTTAAAAGGTGGGGGGAGGCATGTGGTTGCCTGAGCCATTGCTGCTTGGCGTTTTGCACGGAGGCATGCATGTGATATTTGACCTTGTTCAATTCACAAACAACACAGATTGTACATATCATTCCATTCTGCCCTTCACTCCTCTAAACCTTCCAATTCAATCCTTATAATAATACACAGTAGGCCCTGTCGTGGAGTTTGTATGTATTGTGAAGTAGGTGACGGTCCATCATCCTCTTCCACACATCATCCATTCCCCTCCATTATTGCATACATATCATATTCCAATTATCACATCGTTGGAATCTTCCATGCTAATTTAATAAGTGTTGGTAAAAGCGATAATATTATCTTTAACAATCTCCAGCCCCACCAGAGCTAGGACAGAATTCAACTAGGAAAATAGGCTTCCGGTCGGCAGGCTCATCTGTTATTCTCTACGCAAAAAAATTGACCCCTGCCTGCCTATTCTGATATTTGAACAAGCAGGGATGATGTTAAATAATCAGAAGATTGTCCAGAAAGGATCATTTCTTGTCTAGCCTGGTGTTTTGTTAAAGATAAAAAATTGGACTCTCGGTTCACATGATCCAGGGGAGACATTAAAGAAAATAAAAACATTGCATATCTATTAGCTATTGGGCTCTGTTGTAACATACTAAGCAGTGGTTGGAGTATTCTAATTGAACATGTGTAGAGACAGAGAATCAATAATTGTTGGCAGCAAAATAGACCAAGTTGCATCTGATTTTCTCACCTTTGAAGGCATATAGCAACAAGGCCTTTCCAAACCCTTTCAGTGTTGGGAAAAACAATGGGGGGGTTGTTAACCAAATAGACCCGAACCAAAGCACTATAACTTTATAATCCTATCTCGGAGGAAAGCCAAGGATGAAGCCCTCCCTAGAATCACAAACGAGATGGTCCGCATCACTCATCTTCCTTTTAGATTGGGCCAAATTTCTGATGGCGAGTGAATAATTTTACACATGAATTACAGATTAACCACAACCTGCTCACTCAAAGCTAATATGTTCCTTTTCCCAACAACTGTGGTAGGCGTCTTATTTACTATTTGAACCTGCTCACGAGATGGCCTCTTTAAAGAGATATGCGATAGATTATGAGGTATGGGCCCGTGACTGACAAGATAAATGTGAAGCCTCCTTTCCATAGCTGATTGAAGCTCTGGACTTCATGAGCAAGGAAGGTAAAACATAGGCCATGACTATTAGAAATTAAAAATCCATGACTTGTCACATTTGGTAAATTAGGTTAGACATTTGGGAAAAAAACAGAGGAAGAGTTTTAAGGAACATCTCCACTTGATGAGCCGCATAATTGAGTGGTGAAGTGGAAAAGTAAGAGTAGGGAATATATTAGAGAGGTCACGAAAGGACATCAAGGTTTGGTAGCTCAACCCAATAACAAGTAAGAAGCAAAGGACCTATATTTGTTTTCTATTTATTCTTTTGATTTTTTAAAAGGGGTGTATTGTATTTAAATATAAGAGGGACTCGGAAGTTTGTTGCAGACGTAGGGAGTGGGGACTGCTTTGACTTTGTGAAGCTTCAAGTACAATTAGAAAAGATCATGAAGGAATATATTCATGGATCCATATGGGAATTCAACCGCTCACTTTCATAATAGGGGTTTCAGTCCTGTTGAGCTAACACACTAAAACAAGCAAATCCATTAGCATCACTCAACCACTGTATCTTCCCCTATGTAACCTCATATCTCTCTGTCATATTTGTTCCACCACTCTTCTTCGCATAGTAGTTATGGATGTTTTAGTTTCCAACACCTTTCCGTGTACGCTGTCTACATCGATTATTCATTCATTCGTCGAACATTTTTATCCCCCGTATTAGCCTAGTTGTTGTCCACTTGTCCCTTATCATTTAAGACACTTTTGAGTTAAATGCATCTCTCTCTTCCCACTCTGGTCCTTTGACAATTGCTCTGTGTGCTGCATTAATTTTACTGACAGAGTAGCTATACCAGTTACACACCCCCTCTTAGTCTTATCTCAATCGCCACCCATTAAGGACCCTGCAAATTTCCAAATTTCCAAAGCAACATGAATCCGCGTAAAATTGAAGAAGCATAGCTCTGCATGCAGTGGTTCACAAGGGTTGCCTTCTTTGCTCAAACCACGCGTCTTCTCGCCAACCAAGACCCATTGCCCTCACCACGCATCACCTGCCAATATTCATGTTGCAGGCAGCAGCTGGCTAGCAGACATCGGCATCAAACGATTAATGCCTCAAACCACTCAAAGCTCTCTTTCTCTTTCGATTTCTCTCATTCTCATATAGTGATATCAAATCAAAGCTTCTGTTGGGAGCTTCACTTTGTTTCCTCGTTTTTGGCAGCTAGCTAGCCAGCAATGGCGATGCTGAAGAGAATTGTATGGGTTACTGTTATTGTTGCCTTGATGTGCCTTTCATCTGGTTATTATGTGTTGTGCAAGGAAGAGGAGGAGACTCTGAGGATTCTGTTGGAGATTAAGGAGTCATTTGAGGAAGACCCTCAAAATGTGTTGGATGAGTGGTCTGTGGATAATCCCAGTTTCTGTAGCTGGAGAAGAGTTTCATGTAGTGACGGCTACCCTGTTCATCAAGTGGTAGCTCTCAACCTCTCTCAGTCCTCATTAGCTGGCTCCATATCTCCCTCCCTTGCTCGTTTAACAAACCTGCTCCACCTTGATCTTTCTTCTAACCGCCTCACCGGTTCCATTCCACCTAACCTTTCTAACCTTTCTTCTTTGCTTTCTCTACTCCTTTTTTCTAATCAACTTTCTGGTTCCATTCCAGCTCAACTCAGTTCCCTCACCAATCTCCGAGTCATGAGAATTGGGGACAATGCTCTCAGCGGTTCAATTCCTCCCTCCTTTGGGAATCTCCTCAACTTGGTCACTCTTGGTTTAGCATCATCTCTTCTCACCGGCCCAATACCTTGGCAACTCGGCCGACTCACTCGACTTGAGAACCTGATTCTGCAGCAAAACAAACTCGAGGGTCCTATTCCACCCGACCTCGGCAACTGTTCAAGCCTTGTAGTGTTCACATCTGCACTCAACCGTCTCAACGGATCAATCCCACCAGAACTGGCTCTTCTCAAGAATCTCCAACTTCTGAACCTGGCCAACAACACTCTATCTGGGGCGATTCCAGGCCAACTTGGTGAATCGACTCAGCTTGTTTATCTCAACCTTATGGCCAATCAACTTGAAGGTCCAATCCCAAGGTCTCTGGCACGCTTGGGTAGTCTTCAGACTCTTGATTTATCGGTGAATAAGCTCACTGGACAAATTCCACCAGAATTGGGCAACATGGGGCAGTTGGTATACATGGTGCTGTCAACCAACCATCTTTCTGGTGTTATACCAAGAAACATATGTTCCAACACCACCACTATGGAACACTTGTTCCTGTCAGAGAATCAAATATCTGGTGAAATTCCAGCAGATTTGGGATTGTGTGGGTCCTTGAAGCAGCTTAATTTGGCCAATAACACCATCAATGGGTCCATACCCGCTCAACTTTTCAAGTTACCATATCTGACTGATCTCTTGCTCAACAACAACAGCTTGGTCGGTTCAATTTCTCCCTCCATAGCAAACCTCAGCAATCTGCAGACGCTTGCATTATATCAAAACAATTTGCGTGGAAATCTACCCAGAGAGATTGGAATGCTTGGGAAGCTTGAAATTCTGTATATTTATGATAATCGGTTATCTGGGGAGATTCCTCTAGAGATTGGCAACTGTTCGAGCTTGCAAAGGATCGATTTTTTTGGAAATCATTTCAAGGGGCAAATTCCAGTCACCATTGGCAGGCTAAAGGAACTGAATTTTCTTCATCTCAGACAGAATGACCTGTCCGGTGAAATTCCCCCCACCTTGGGCAACTGCCATCAGCTAACTATCTTGGACCTGGCAGACAACAGCCTTTCTGGAGGCATCCCTGCGACATTTGGATTCCTCCGAGTCCTTGAGGAGCTGATGCTTTACAACAACTCTCTTGAAGGTAATCTCCCTGACGAGCTGATCAATGTTGCCAACCTGACCAGAGTAAATCTCTCCAATAACAAATTGAATGGTAGCATTGCTGCATTGTGTAGCTCTCATTCCTTTCTTTCTTTTGATGTCACAAACAACGCATTTGATGGCCAGATTCCAAGAGAGTTGGGATTTTCACCTTCTCTTCAAAGGCTTCGGCTAGGGAACAACCATTTCACAGGGGCAATCCCCAGGACCCTGGGAGAAATCTACCAACTTTCACTTGTGGATTTCTCAGGCAATTCGCTCACTGGATCAGTACCAGCTGAGCTTTCATTGTGCAAGAAACTGACCCATATTGATCTCAATAGCAACTTTCTTTCTGGGCCAATCCCATCCTGGCTTGGAAGTTTGCCCAATTTAGGAGAGCTCAAACTCTCCTTCAACTTATTTTCTGGGCCCCTTCCTCACGAACTATTTAAGTGCTCCAATCTGCTGGTTCTTTCACTTGATAACAATCTCCTTAATGGGACTCTGCCTTTGGAAACCGGTAATCTTGCATCCCTTAATGTTCTCAACCTCAACCAAAACCAATTTTATGGACCAATTCCTCCTGCCATAGGTAACTTAAGCAAGCTTTATGAACTTCGTCTCTCAAGAAACAGCTTTAATGGTGAAATACCTATTGAGCTTGGAGAACTCCAGAATCTTCAAAGTGTTTTAGACCTCAGTTACAACAATCTTACTGGGGAAATCCCACCTTCTATTGGAACACTGTCCAAACTGGAGGCGCTTGATCTATCTCACAATCAACTTGTTGGTGAAATCCCATTCCAAGTGGGTGCGATGAGTAGCTTGGGCAAGCTTAACTTCTCCTATAACAACCTTGAGGGCAAATTGGACAAGGAATTCTTGCACTGGCCAGCAGAGACGTTCATGGGAAACCTGCGTCTTTGTGGAGGGCCTCTGGTTCGCTGCAACAGTGAGGAATCCAGTCATCATAACTCAGGCCTAAAGTTATCATATGTGGTGATAATATCAGCATTTTCAACCATTGCTGCAATTGTTCTACTGATGATTGGAGTTGCCCTGTTTCTTAAAGGCAAGCGAGAGTCCCTTAACGCAGTGAAGTGTGTTTACTCTTCCAGTTCTTCCATAGTACACCGAAGACCACTCCTCCCCAACACTGCTGGGAAGCGAGATTTCAAATGGGGAGACATAATGCAAGCTACAAACAATCTGAGTGACAATTTTATAATTGGGTCAGGAGGGTCTGGAACGATCTACAAGGCTGAGTTATCCAGTGAAGAAACAGTGGCAGTGAAGAAGATACTGAGGAAAGATGATCTCCTGCTGAATAAAAGCTTTGAAAGAGAAATTAGGACCCTGGGAAGGGTTAGGCACAGGCACCTAGCAAAGTTGCTGGGTTGTTGTGTCAACAAAGAAGCAGGTTTTAATCTGTTGGTATACGAGTACATGGAGAATGGAAGCTTATGGGATTGGCTGCACCCAGAATCAGTGAGTAGCAAGAAAAGGAAGAGCCTTGACTGGGAGGCGAGGTTAAGGGTTGCAGTGGGATTAGCTAAGGGAGTGGAGTATCTCCACCATGACTGTGTCCCCAAGATCATTCACAGGGACATCAAGTCCAGCAATGTGTTGCTTGACTCTAATATGGAGGCACATTTAGGGGATTTTGGGCTGGCAAAGACTCTGGTTGAGAATCACAACTCCTTCAACACCGACTCAAACTCATGGTTCGCTGGGTCTTACGGTTATATTGCTCCAGGTATGTCATGTGAACTAATTTCTGCTTAATTTGTATTAGTATTTATTTTTGTCTTGTCGAGTGATTCTATTTACTAGGCTATTACCAACACTAACAACAAAACAATTGAATGCTATCAGAATATGCTTATTCATTGAAGGCAACGGAGAAAAGTGATGTTTATAGTTTGGGTATCGTGCTGGTTGAGCTAGTGAGTGGAAAGATGCCAACAGACGAAATTTTTGGGACGGATATGAACATGGTGAGGTGGGTTGAATCGCACATTGAAATGGGACAATCGAGCCGAACGGAGTTGATTGATTCTGCATTGAAGCCAATTCTACCAGATGAAGAATGCGCAGCATTCGGAGTGCTTGAGATCGCACTGCAATGCACAAAAACTACCCCAGCAGAAAGGCCGTCTTCTCGCCAAGTTTGCGATTCCCTAGTCCATTTGTCCAACAACAGAAATAGAATGGTGGACTGCCATAAGAACCCCCATTGATCCTTCCATACTTGCATGTATAGCTGAATGGAGCGTTTGGATGATCAAACCGTATAAAGACAAACCACCTCCCCTCCCAATCTCATTCCGATTTTATGCTGATTTGTTCTCAGCCATGTTGTTCAATGACGCAGCTACAGAGTGCATCCACGGGAGATGGAGTGGAAAAATGTGATGAAAGTAATGAGAAATAACATTAGAATTCGAGATGAAATACTATATATTTAAATAGATATAGTTAGAAAAATGATTTTCTTGTATGTTTTATTTATCATGAAAATATGAAAAAAAAGAAACAAAGAGTTATATATAATTAAAATTTTACATATACATAGAAAAATAAATAAATAAAATATGCTTAAAAAAAGCATATAAAAAATAGGGGCTCACAATTCAGGTTCTAGTGACCGTTCCGATCAGTAATAAGCTTGTCATAAATTCATAAAATCTTTTGTGGTATCAATTTAAGCATCATGCAAGTAAAACTAGCGCAGACCAGAATGATTATATCCAATACAGCAAACTGGTACTCGTCTCATGAAGACAAAGGTTTCGATAGGTTCCATCTCAAACTGTCCGAAGCCTCACCCAAACCTTAAAAGCTTCAAAACCTAGAGCCTGATAAAAGTTATACAAACACCTTGCTTAGCATACCCCATAATAAGGCTGTTGGTTGAAATGGTTTTGCAGCTATTAAAATTATTAATTAATTCCAATTATCACTCGCAGTCTTACATTCGCCAAAATGTCATCATAACTGCACTTCAACAAGCTGCCAGATTGCAGAGAAGTGAACAGCCTTACCAAAGAAGAGCAACAACAAATAAAAGCAAATAAGTGCGTCCAGGACCACCCACAAGAACTGGTTTGGAAGCCACATTTTTTACAAGCTTACCGCCATTGGAAAATATCTTATAGTCCTAGCCAACCTGAGTGCTAATCTTCGTCAGCATCTGCAATTGAAAGTAAAAAAAATATGAGGAAAGAACAGCAACTAAAATAATAATATAATACACTGTCACAACCACTTGCAAACTATGATACAAAGTATTTTATTTACCTATTTTAATTTTAAGAAACATGGTAAAGTTCATGAGGAACATTGGGAAGTTTGAAAAAAAAAAAAAGGATTGGTTTCCGTAATTTTCTCTTGGGAAACAACAACCAAAATTCTGGTAAAAAGTAAACCCAAGAAAGGTGCATGTCAATGCAGGTCTGCATCAGATATAAAGGGGTACCAAGTGTTTTTTCTCAACAGAGGAGAGGTGGATTCAACATGTCTTACTTCCCTCTTCTCCCTCTTTCTACTTATTTCCATGAAAAAAAAGGGGGGGATTTCTGAATCATCTCCAGCTACTGTGAACCAGTTGTAAGATGGGTGAACTGGAAGCAGATCTAACCTCAAGCAATTTTGCATAAGTGCCAAAATTTTCTTTTTCCCACTTTTTCTCTTTATTTGCTTTAAAAAGGAGTTTGGAGAGGTGGACTGATAGCCTAAACTTCAGCAATTTTGCATGAAGCCCTTATGTTGAGTGGACCCAAAAAATGAGTACACCAAGTGTTTCTTTCTCAACAAAAGAGGTGGATTCCACACCCAAAAACTTAAGAAAGAAAGCAGGCCAAGTGTCTTTTCCCAATAGAAGAGAGACTAATTCACACTACCCTAAGTTTTCTCCCTTCCCGTCTCACATGTGCAAAGAAGCAGGTCAGGTGCTTTTTTTCCCCTTCAATGGAAGATTTATTTATTTTTGGCTGAGAGAATACCTGAGAAAAAACGTTTGAGCCACTTCTCTAAAGTTTTTGTTTTCACTATCTCTTTCAATTTGCATAAACAAAAAAATTAGAAAAGTGGCTCAAATGTTTTTTCTCAGGTATTCTCTCAGCCAAAAAATAAATAAATAAAGGAAATCAGGCTAAATATTCTTTCCCCGCGGGGGAGCCCTCCCTCCCACCCACCTGGCATGAGCATATATTGGGTTAGCAAACCAAATGTTTTTCTCAAGAGCTCTTCCTCTCGCTGAAGAAGCGGACAGTATCTTCACTGTCTCTTAGACTCCCATGGAAAAAAAAAACTTCCTCTCTTCTTCCCTCTCCTCTCTGGCATGGCCATGAGGAGAAAGGTTAGCTCCCAAACCAAGTTCATTTTTTCTTAGAGCTGAAGAAAAGAAAATCAAATGCTTTGTCCACCAGCTCTCCCTCTCTTTTCTCCCAATCAATGTTTTCAAAAGTCTAAAGTCGGTCTTGAGGCGTTTTGCCCAAATGAGGTGAAGCGTAAGCCTCAAGGCAGAACAAGTCTTAAGCCTCAACTTTAATAACAATAAAAAGAAAAAAATCTTGAAATAAAAAAATACTGATAAAATCACATGAAAGTTAAATAATAAGAAAACCAGAAAATGTATAATAATAAAATTAATTGTATGTCATTTTCAATAGATTTTAATTTAGTTTTTTTTTTTTTGTCTCTTCTAAGATCCAACTATCTCTCATGCATTTATCAAATTATCTTCAAAACTACCATCACTATTGTTGATAGATCGGAGGGTTGGCCGCGTCCATCAACTCCCCTTGTGTTCGTCGTGGGCACTTGGGTGCATGCACTATAAAGATAGGGTATGCGCCTTTCCTAACATCAATTGCTTTTAAGAGAATTGGTAGCACTTGAGGTCCTACAAGTGGTATTAGAGCCAAGGTCACGGGTTCGAACCCCAGGGGTGTCGTTGGGGGGGAGATTGTTGGCAGGTCGGAGGGTTGGCTGCGTTCATCAACTCCCCTTGTATTCGCCGTGGGCACTTGGGTGAATGCACTATAAGGCTAGGATATGCGCATTTCCTAACAGCAATTGCTGTTAGGAGAGTTGGTAGCGCCTGAGGTCCTACAACTATCACTACTAGGATCCTCTAATGAATTATAATTATATTCAATTGCTCTATTATCCTCTCCATCAATGTTAATGTTAATCCATTTGTCTTCTTTATCCATTAGTTATAGTGATCTTTTTTTCCTTTATCCATCAATAATAAGATAATGAATCAGTGATTATACATAAACTCAATCACTACGGTGACCAACAATTCTTTTATTTCCCCTTCCCAATCTCTTTCTTTCATTTTCATTTGAAGGATTAATTAGTAGTCAATTAAGCCCTTATTTTCTAAAAGGTTTAACCCTAATCTCGAATTCAAGAAAAAAAATTATAAATCTATATCATAATATTGGAAAAGCACAAGTCACTACAACCAATAAATATTGAGGCTTAAACCTCCTAACAAATGCATACAAAAAGTTGATAAAGGCCTCAAACTCATTAAAACCTTTTGATTATTTAAGGGCCTCGAGCTTATAACCTCAAGGCTATAAGCTTTGTTGAATGATTACTACTCAAACAGTGTTATTTTGTAGCTTGTAATTAACTCTTTTAAACACTTTTGAGTAGTAGTTATTACCTTTTAACTCAATTAGCATATTAAGTACCTTTGCAATCGTTTCTAATCAAATTGTATTAAGTTTTGGTGTTTTTGATAGTATTTTGATCACCAAAGCAATCCAAGATTGAGGAGAGTTCTATGGAATCCATGGCAAAGCAATTGGAAGCTCATTAACATGAAGAACCCAAGCTTTGAAGCCTTATAGTCCTTTGCCAAAAGCAAATCAGGAAAGCAAAGAGAAAAATCTAACATGAAGAATTCAAGAGGATAGCAACTGTTGGACACTTTTGGAGCACTTTCTGGAGTCCATTTCATGCATACTATATGTCATTTCGAAGCTCAGGAAGTCAGGAATCCAATGCTTTAAATGATGTGCGAATCAGAGTTGAAATGAAGAAGTTAGAGCCATTGGAATCTAATCACACCAAGCTGAAGACCAATTTCGCAACTGCGAAATCAGCCTTTGGCTGCGAAATGGAGACCTCCAGCTTGCAAAATTTCACAGCCATCTTGCATGCTTGCGAAATCCTCCTGAGTGCTTCCAGATATTTGTGACCGACACTTTTAGATTTTTTCTTCAGATATTTGTTGTTTAAATCCCCATTTTCTCCTTGTAATCCACCAATCATAGGATTCCTTAGTTAATAAGTAAGAACAAAGGGTGAATAACCTCATATATATTGTTTGTAATTTTTATTACATAGACATCTCTCGGGAGCTTGTTCTCGGAGACAACTTTTTGTATAGTTTTGAAGGAAGTAAAATACAGAGCTTTTCTCTGCCTTACCTACTCATTTTGATTGTATTTTTCTTACTAGCCAAACAAGCTCTGAGGATGTTTCCTCAGAGAATGAGTGGCAAGACTTTTTGTCTCTTGGAGCTAAGATAGCTGGGTAAGGTGTCGAGTGCAAGAATTGGTAGTTTTGTTGTTTCAGTTGTTAATGAAGAGAAAGTGCGACCCGTTATTGGTTTCTATGTTTTTAGTTAACTTAAAACGCCTTTAAATCACCTAGGCCAACACTTGATAAGGCAAGTGATCTCCGTCCATGGAGATGCACTAGTTTATCTCTTGCGAGCCTTTGGGAGGTGACTTGAAGGTAGGATTTTCTAGAATTGCCAACACTTGGTAAGCTTTTAGACTCTAAGGAGACATCCATTAGTTATCTCTTGCGAGCTTGAGAAGGGAAATCCAAGGTTAATGATCACCTTGAATGGTAAATGCTAGGTGAGAGGCACGAGCCATTGCAAGATGAATCAATGAGAGGGATTTAGTGTTTGAATCCATAAAAGGGAAGCATCTGTACAACACCGGTTAGAGAATTAACTATATGTTAATTCTCTAATGTGAGGAAAAGATTCAAGTGACCGGAACTCTGTTTTTGCATGAGGAGTCTGACCCTAGTGAACCTAAAACTCCAAGAAACGTTTTTCTTTATAAGTAATTCCCATTACTTTATTTTAGTTAGCTTAAAACCAATCCTTTTTAAACCAAAGTTTATGTTTCCTTTTGAAGCTAACCTTGAAATGAAAAACCATCAATTCAACTTTGAATTATTACCAGTTGTAAGTTGAAAACCCTTCCCAGTGAACGATCCTAGAGCCACTATGCTATACTAGCTGAGGCTATCCTAGCACATTGTGATATAGGTTATAAATTTTGTTGATTACTCCTGTCTGAGGACCAAAATAAAGGTACACCAGCTGGGCACACACTCAAATGGCGCCGTTGCCAGGGAAGGTGCCAACTTCATAGTGATATTATTTCAGAGTACTTGTGATGAAAATCACAAGTTTGGTGATTTTTCTTTCATTTTACTAACTCTTTTAATCGTTTCTTTTACTTGTTCATATTCTAACATATCTTTTAATTTAGTCCTAGTTAATCTTAGTCTTTTTATAGTCTTGTTTTATTTTGTTTTCTTTTATTTTTGTTTTTGTTACAGTTGATACTAGTTGTGTATGCCAAATTGGATACGAGATAGTGGAGGAAAACTTGTGAAACGTGAAACACCTCATAACAAGGAGTTGGAATTGAGCTTGAACATCATGGAAGCTACACCTGAAGATCAGCATAGTCACCATGGTCATCAGGACAATCCCAATGCTTTTAGATCAATGAGGAACCGCATGCATCCACCTCGTATGAGTGCACCATCATGTATAGTGCCCCCTTCAGAGCAGCTAGTTATCAGACCACATATTGTTCCACTTCTACCAACTTTCCATGGAATGAAGAGTGAGAATCCCTATGCACATATTAAGGAATTTGAAGATGTTTGTAATACATTCCAAGAAGGAGGAGCTTCAATCGACTTGATGAGGCTAAAGCTATTTCCTTTTACTTTAAAGGATAAGGCCAAGATTTGGCTTAATTCTTTAAGGCCAAGGAGTATCCGTACTTGGACTGATTTACAAGCTGAATTCCTCAAGAAGTTTTTTCCTACTCACAGAACAAATGGCTTGAAAAGGCAAATTTCAAACTCCTCAGCTAAAGAGAATGAGAAATTCTATGAGTGTTGGGAAAGATACATGGAAGCTATCAATGCTTGTCCTCACCATGGTTTTGATACATGGCTATTGGTGAGTTACTTTTATGATGGGATGTCTTCCTCAATGAAGCAACTCCTTGAGACAATGTGTGGAGGAGATTTCATGAATAAGAATCCAGAGGAAGCTATGGATTTCTTGAGTTATGTGGCTGAAGTATCAAGGGGATGGGATGAACCAAATAAAGGAGAAGTGGGGAAGATGAAGTCTCAACCAAATGCTTTAAATTCTAAGGCTGGGATGTACACCTTGAATGAAGATGTTGATATGAAGGCAAAGTTTGCAGCTATGACAAGAAGATTGGAGGAGTTAGAACTGAAAAAGATACATGAAGTACAAGTTGTTGCTGAAACACCAGTGCAAGTCAAGCCATGTCCTATTTGTAAATCTTATGAGCACTTGGTGGAGGAGTGCCCTACAATTCCAGCTGCTAGGGAAATGTTTGGAGATCAAGCAAATGTCATTGGACAATTCAAGCCCAACAACAATGCTTCGTATGGAAATACTTACAACTCAAGTTGGAGGAACCATCTAAACTTTTCTTGGAAGCCAAGAGCACCTCAGTATGCACAGCCAACTCAACCATCTCAACAAGCTTCAAATCTTGAACAAGCAATAGTGAATCTAAGCAAGGTTGTGGGAGATTTTGTTGGAGACCAAAAATCCATCAATGCTCAACTCAGTCAAAGAATTGACAGTGTAGAGAATACATTGAATAAAAGGATGGATGGGATGCAAAATGACTTATCTCAGAAGATAGATAATCTCCAATACTCAATCTCAAGGCTCACTAATTTGAACACAGTGTAAGAGAAGGGTAGATTTTCTTCTTAACCTCACCAAAACCCTAAGGGTATCCATGAAGTGGAAACTCATGAGGGAGAGTCCTCACAGGTGAGAGATGTCAAAGCCTTGATCACTCTAAGGAGTGGTAAAAAGGTTGAGTTTCCAACACCTAAGCCACATGTTGAAGAGGAAGAAGAAGAAGAGACAGAGAAGAGGGAGGAAAGAAGAGGAAAGAAGAAAGATATCAGTGAAGGGAAAGAGGACCATGATTCAACAGTGAATGCAAATCCGGAGAAAGTACTTATAAAGGGAGATGTGATGAAGAAACACACACCTCCACCTTTTCCTCAAGCTTTGCATGGGAAAAAGGGGATTAAAAATGCATAAAAAATTCTTGAAGTATTGAGACAAGTGAAAGTCAACATCCCATTGTTGGATATGATTAAACAAGTTCCAACATATGCAAAATTCCTAAAGGACTTGTGTACTATCAAAAGAGGGTTGAATGTGACTAAGAAAGCCTTCTTGACTGAGCAAGTAAGTGCTATCATACAATGCAAGTCACCTTTGAAGTACAATGATCCGGGTTGTCCTACCATTTCAGTCATGATTGGGGGAAAGGTAGTAGAGAAAGCTTTGTTAGACTTGGGAGCAAGTGTGAATTTGCTACCATACTCTATCTACAAGCAATTGGGACTTGGTGAATTAAAGCCAACATCAATCACTCTATCTCTAGCAGATAGATCAGTGAAAATTCCAAGGGGGATAATTGAAGATGTCTTAGTTCAAGTTGATAACTTCTACTATCCAGTAGACTTTGTTGTTCTTGACACAGACCCAATGGTCAAGGAAACGAATTATGTTTCTATCATCCTTGGAAGGTCATTCCTTGCTACATCAAATGCAATCATAACTTGTAGGAATGGACTCATGCAACTCACGTTTGGCAACATGACATTGGAGCTCAATATCTTTTATATGTCCAAAAAGCTAATCACACCGAAGAAGAAGAAGGTCCAGAAGAGGTGTGTATTATTGAAACTCTAGTGGAGGAGCATTGTAATCAGAAGATGCAAGACAAGTTGAATGAAAGTCTTGGGGATCTTGAAGAAGGGCTGCCTGAACCCTTAGATGTGCTTGCAACTCTACAAGGTTGGAGGAGGAGAGAAGAAATTCTACCTTTGTTCAATAAAGAGGAGGCACAAGAAGCTGCTAAAGAAGAGACCCCAAAGTTCAATCTGAAGCCTCTGCCCACTGAGTTAAAATATACATACATAGAAGAGAATAAATAATGCCCTGTTGTTATATCTTCATCTCTTACTAGCCCTCAGGAGAAGTGTCTACTTGAAGTTCTCAAGAGGTGTAAGAAAGCAATAGGATGGCAAATATCTGACTTGAAAGGCATCAGTCCTTTGGTTTGTACACATCATATATACATGGAGGAATAAGCTAAACCAATTCGTCAACCTCAAAGAAGATTGAATCCTCATTTGCAAGAGGTGGTGCGAACGGAGGTTCTGAAGCTACTTCAAGCAGGTATTATATACCCTATATTTGACAGCCCTTGGGTGAGTCCTACTCAAGTGGTACCAAAAAAGTCAAGGATTACTGTGGTTTAAAATGAAAAAGGAGAAGAAGTTGCTACATGCCTCACTTCAGGTTGGAGGGTGTGTATTGATTATAGAAAATGTTGTGACAAGGAAGGATCATTTTCCACTGCCATTTATTGATCAAGTGTTGGAGAGAGTCTCTGGCCATCCTTTCTATTGTTTCTTGGACGGCTACTCCGGGTATTTTCAAATTGAAATTGATGTTGAAGATCAGGAGAAGACCACTTTGACATGTCCATTTGGAACATACGCTTATAGAAGAATGCCTTTTGGTTTATGTAATGCACCTGCTACATTCCAAATATGTACGCTAAGTATCTTCAGTGATATGGTGGAGCGAATTATGGAAGTTTTCATGGATGACATCACCATTTATGGTAGTACATTTGAAGAATGCTTAGTCAACTTGGAAGTAGTTCTGAACAGATGCATTGAAAAGGACTTGGTGCTTAATTGGGAGAAATGTCATTTTATGGTACATCAAGGAATTGTCCTTGGCCATATCATCTCCGAGAAAGGCATTGAAGTTGATAAAGCAAAGGTGGAACTTATTGTCAAATTGCCATCCCCAACAACTATAAAAGGAGTAAGGCAATTCTTTGGCCATGTAGGGTTCTATAGGAGGTTTATAAAAGATTTCTCTAAGCTTTCAAAGCCTCTTTGTGAACTTTTGGCTAAGGATGCTAAGTTTGTATGGGATGAAAGATGTCAAAGGAGTTTTGATCAACTGAAGCAATTCTTGACAACTACTCCAATAGTGAGGGCTTCCAATTGGCAACTACCCTGATTACTACTCAAAAAGTGCTATTTCATAGCTTGTAATTAACTCTTTTAAACACTTTTGAGTAGTAGTTATTGCCTTTTAACCCAATTAACATGTTAAGGACCCTTGCAATCAATTCTAATCAAATTATGTTAAGTTTTGGTGTTTTGATAGCCTTTTGATCACCAAAGCAATCCGAGATTGAGGAGAGTTATATGGAATCTTGGGCAAAGCAATTGGAAGCTCAGAACATGAAGAACTAAAGCTTTGAAGTCCTTTGCCAAGAGTAAATCCGGAATGCAAGGAGAAGAAGAAAGAGAATCTGCCATGAAGCATATTCTTGATGATAGTCATGTCAGCCACTTTTGGAGCACTTTCTGAAGTCTAATTGATGCATGCTATATGCCATTTCAAAGCTCAGGAAGTCAACAATCCAATGCTTCAAACGTTGCACAATTCAGAGTTGAAACGAAGAAGTTATAGCCATTGCAAGTAGATCACTCCAAGCTAAAGGAAAAATTTTGCACAGCGGTGCGAAATCACCCTTTTGTTGCGAAATGATTTCGTAGCCTTTTTGTACAGTGTTGTGGATTTCCTTCTGAAGTTGCCTGATATATGCCGCAAGCTGGAAGCTGAGAACATCAAGGTGGAAGCCAACTTCGCAGCCCTGCGAGAATAGCCTTTTGCTGCGAAGTGATTTCGCAGCCCTTCTTGAGTGTCTGAAATCTCGCAAACACCATTTTCTCTTGCGAAATGGTTCCTGGAGCATCCCGATATTTGCTACCGACATTGGGAGATATTTTCCATCAGATTTTTGTTGTCTAAATCCCAAAATACTCCTTGTAAGCCACCAATTACAAGATTCCTTAGCTTTTAAGTTAGTAAAAAGAGAAAATATCTATGTAATAATTAGTTTTATATTATGTTCATATAAATACCTCTCGGGAGCCTGTTCTCAGGAGAGGAGACCCTTTTGTAAAAGTTTGAAAGCAAGTAAAGTTCAGGCCCTTTGTTTTGCCTTACCTTCTCACTTTGTATTTTTATTTTCTTACTAAGTTATGAACTCTCTAAGGAGTTTTCCCCAGAGAATGAGTAACTAAACCTCTAATTCCTTGGAACTAAGGTTGCCGGGGAAGGTTCCAAGTGCAAGAATGCAAAGCTTTGTGGTTTCAGCCATTAATGAAGAGGAAGTGAAATCCTTTAGTGATTTCTATGTTTTTAGTTAACTTAAAACACCTTAGAGTCACCTAGGCCAACACTTGGTAAGGCAAGTGATCTCCAACCATGGAGATGCACTAGTTTACCCCTTGCGAGCCTCTGGGAAGTGACTTGAAGGTAGGATTTTCTAGAATTGCCAACACTTGGTAAGCTTTTGGACTCCAAGGAGACATCCATTAGTTATCTCTTGCGAGCTTGAGAAGGGAAGTCCAAGGTTAAAGATCATCTTGAATGGTAAGTGCTCGTGAGAGGCATGAACCATTGCAAGTTGCATCAGTGAGAGGGAATTAAAGCTGAAATCCAATTAAAGGATGTATCTGTACAACACCGGTTAGAGAATTGACTATATGTTGATTCTCTCACGCGAGGAAATGAACCAACTGACCTGAGCTATGTCTTTTGCATGAGGAACCTCCCCAGTGAACCTGACCCTCCAAGGAATGTTTTTCTTCCTAAGTTATTTCCATCACTTGCTTTGTAGTTATTTTAAATCTAAATCTTTGCCAATCAAAGTTTTTGTTTTATTTCTTGAGCTAACCTTGAAATGAAACACTGCCAATTCACTTTGAATTGATATCATTGATAATTTGGAAACCCTTCCTAGTGAACGATCCTAGAGCCGCTATACTATAGTAGCTTTGTCTTTGCTACCCTAGTATATGGTGTAGGTTATAAATTTTGTTGATTAATCCCTCAACCAAGGAGCACCAGCTGGATATGAATCAGCTGGCACACCAACTGGGCATGAATTTTGATTCATCCCTAGCAGCGGTAGTGGCAATGGCACCATCTGATTCAGGGTTCGATTCCCGGCAACGGCGCCATTTGATTCGTGCCCAATTGGTGTCTCAGCTGATTCGTGTCCAGCTGGTGCTCCTTGATTGAGGGAGTAATCAACAAAATTTATAACCTATTACACCATATACTAGGGTAGCAAAGACAAAGCTACTATAGCATAGTGGCTCTAGGATCGTTCACTGGGATGGGTTTTCACTTCACAAATGATATTAATTCAAAGTTGAATTGGTGCCTTTTCATTTCAAGGTTAGCTTTAAAAGAAAACATAAAGATGTTTGAATAAAAAAAGGTTTGGTTTTAAACTAACCAAAAATAGTAACTGATTTTACTTACAAAGAAAAGTGTTTCTTGGAGTTTCAGATCACTAGGCTTAGATTCCTCATACAAAAAGGGACATCCGGTCACTTGTTTCTTTTCCTCGCATTAGAGAATTAACATATAGTTAATTCTCTAACCGGTGTTGTACAGATGCTTCCCATTAATGGGTTCAAACACTAAATCCCTCTCACTGATGCACCTTGCAATGGCTCATGCCTCTCACCTAGCACTTGCCATTCAAGATGATCTTTAACCTTGGATTACCCGTCAAAAGCTCGCAAGAGATAACTAATGGATGTCTCCTTGGAGTCCAAAAGCTTACCAAGTGTTGGCTATTCTAGAAAATCCTACCTTCAAACCACCTCCCAAAGGCTCGCAAGGGGTAAACTAGTGGATCTCCATGGACGGAGATCACTTGCCTTACCAAGTGTTGGCCCAGGTGATTTAAAGGCGTTTTAAGTTAACTAAAAAGATAAAAACCATTAACAGGTCACACTTTCTCTTCATTAAAAACTAAAACAACAAAACTTCCAAATTATGCATGCGGAAACTTACCCGGCTTTCTTCACTCCAAGAGACAAAGAGCCTAGCCTCTCATCCTCTGAGGAAAAATCCTCAGAGTTTGATTGGCTAGAAAGAAAACTAACGAGAAAACAAGAATATATATGAAAAACAGAGCAAGTGCTCTGTTCGTTGATTCTATATATGATATATCTCTACCCTTTGAAGTGATGTGTGATGCTAGTGACTTTGCTATAGGAGCTGTGCTTGGCCAAAGAGAAGATGGAAAGCCCTATGTGATCTACTATGCAAGCAAGACATTGAACGAAGCTCAAAGGAACTACACAACCATAGAGAAAGAATTGTTAGCTGTAGTGTTTGCCTTAGACAAGTTTCGTGCTTATCTAGTAAGGTCTTTCATCATTGTTTTCACTGACCATTTAGCCTTGAAGTATTTATTGACAAAGCAAGATGCAAAAGCAAGGTTGATTAGATGGATTCTTTTACTGCAAGAGTTCGATCTGCAAATCAGAGATAAGAAAGGAGTGGAGAATGTGGTAGCTGACCACCTTTCAAGGTTGGCTATAACACACAATTCCCATGTCTTACCTATTAATGACGACTTTCCAGAGAAATCACTTATGTTGCTAGAAAAAACTCCTTGGTATGCTCATATAGCTAACTATCTAGTTACTGGTGAAGTTCCAAGTGAGTGGAAAGCACAAGACATGAGGCACTTCTTTGCAAAGATTCATGCTTATTATTGGGAAGAGCCTTTCCTTTTCAAGTATTGTGCAGATCAAATAATCAGGAAGTGTGTTCCTGAAGAAGAGCAACAAGGAATCCTCAGCCATTGCCATGAAAATACATGTGGAGGCCACTTTGCCTCTTAGAAAACAACCATGAAGGTGTTGCAATCAGGGTTTAGTTGGCCATCACTCTTCAAAGATGCCCACACCATGTGTAGGAGCTGTGATAGATGCCAAAGGCTCGGGAAGCTAACAAGAAGAAATCAAATGCCCATGAACCCTATTCTAATAGTTGATCTCTTTGATGTTTGGGACATTAACTTCATGGGACCTTTCCCAATGTCTTTTGGTAACTCTTATATCTTGGTGGGGGTGGACTATGTTTCTAAATGGGTTGAGGCAATCCCTTGTAAACACAATGATCACAGGGTGGTTCTCAAGTTTCTTAAAGAGAACATCTTCTCAAGATTTGGGGTGCCCAAGGCCATAATCAGTGATGGAGGTACTCCTTTTTGCAACAGACCTTTTGAAACCCTATTAGCCAAGTATGGAGTGAAGCATAAGGTAGCTACACCTTATCACCCTCAGACTTCCGGGCAAGTTGAGCTAGCAAATAGGGAAATCAAGAATATATTGATGAAGGTGGTGAACACGAGCAGAAGAGATTGGTCTATTAAGCTCCATGATTCACTATGGGCATATAGAACAGCTTACAAGACTATTCTTGGCATGTCTCCCTATCGCCTAGTCTATGGCAAAGCATGTCATCTCCATGTGGAAGTTGAATATAAGGCTTGGTAGGCAATCAAGAAGTTGAACATGGACTTGATCAGAGCCGGGGCAAAGAGGTGCTTAGACCTTAATGAGATGGAGGAATTAAGAAATGATGCTTACATCAATTCCAAAGTTGCAAAACAGAGGATGAAGAGGTGGCATGATCAATTAATCTCCAACAAAGAATTCCGGAAAAGACAAAGAGTCTTACTCTATGATTCAAGGCTCCATATCTTTCAAGGGAAGCTCAAGTCAAGGTAGATAGACCCTTTCATTATTCACCAAGTGTATCTCAATGGAGTGGTGGAATTACTGAATTCCAATAGCACTAACACCTTTAAAGTCAATGGTCATTGTCTCAAACCATTCATTGAGCCATTCAAGCAAGAAAAGGAGGAAATCAACCTCCTTGAGCCACAAAAAGCCTAATCAGAAAGGGGTTAGATGGACTTGGTTTCACCAAAGTCCATATTTTTTTTGTTTAATTTTGTTAAATTAAGAGCTTTATTAATTGTTTTCATTTAATTTTGGTTTTAATTTGTGTTATTTATATGTAACTTAGACTTTTTGAATGATCTAATTTAGGAGGAATTGCAAAACAAGTGAAGGAAGGTCTCAAGGAGCAAAGAGGAGCTTAGGAGTAAGAAAAATTCAGAGGTCTGCGAGATTTTCCAGCCCAAGAGAGGCCTCTACGAAATTGGCCATCTGCTGCGAAATGATTTCGCAGCCACAAGGTGCCCGCTGCGAAATCAAGGGTTGGCTGCGAAAATATCCCTCCGATGCGAATTGATTTCTAATTCGTTCCCAATTGGTGTCTCAGCTGATTCATGTCCAGTTGGTGCTCTTTGATTGAGGGAGCAATCAACAAAATTTATAACCTATATCACCATGTATTAGGATAGCTTTAGCTAATGTAGCATAGTGGCTCTAGGATCGTTCTCTGGGAAGGGTTTTCAACTCACAACTGATACCAATTCAAAGTTAAATTGGTGCTTTTTCATTTCAAGGTTAGCTTAAGAAATAAAACACAAACTTTGGTTAAACGAGGTTTTGTTTCAAGCTAACTAAAAAGAAAGTAATGGAAATTACTTATGAAGAAAAACATTCCTTGGAGGTTTGGGTTCACAGGGGAGGTTCCTTATGCAAAAACAGAGCTCCGGTCATTTGGTTCATTTCCTCGCATTAGAGAATTAACATATAGTCAATTCTCTAACCGGTGTTGTACAGATGTATCCTTTAAATGGATTTCAGCTCTAATTCCCTCTCACTGATGCAACTTGCAATGGCTCGTGCCTCTCACCTAGCATTTGCCATTCAAGGTGATCTTTAACTTTGGACTTTCCTTCTCAAGCTCCCAAGAGATAACTAATGGATGTCTCCTTGGAGTCCAAAAGCTTACCAAGTGTTGGCAATTCTAGAAAATCCTACCTTCAAGTCACTTCCTAAAAGCTCACAAGAGGTAAACTAGTGTATCTCCATGGACAGAGATCACTTGCCTTACCAAGTGTTCACTCAAGTGAATTGAAGGTGTTTTAAGTTAACTAAAAACATAGAAATCATTAAAGGATCACACTTTCTCTTCTTTAATGGCTGAAACCACAAAACTACTAAGTCTTGCACTTGGAACCTGATTACTACTCAAAAAGTGCTATTTCATAGCTTTTAATTAACTCTTTTAAACACTTTTGAGTAGTAGTTATTTCCTTTTAACCCAATTAACATGTTAAAGACCCTTGCAATCAATTCTAATCAAATTGTGTTAAGTTTTGGTGTTTTGATAGCTTTTTGATCACCAAAGCAATATGAGATTGAGGAGAGTTATTTGGAATCCATGGAAAAGCTTTTGGAAGCTCAGAAACATGAAGCACCAAAGCTTTGAAGTCCTTTGCCATAAGCAAATCCGGAATGCAAGGAGAGGAAGCAAAGAGAAATCTGCCATGAAGTATTCTTGATGACAGTCATGTCAGACACTTTTGGAGCACTTCCTAGAGTCAAATTTATGCGTACTATATGTCGTTTCGAAGCTCAGGAAGTCAACAATCCAATGCTTCAAATGGTGCATGATTCAGAGTTGAAACGAAGGAGTTACAGCCATTGCAAGCAGATCACTTCAAGCTAAAGGAAGATTTTTGCACAGCTGCGAAATCAGCCTTTTGCTGCGAGAATTTCGCAACCATTTTGCACAGTGCACGGGTGTTCTCCTGAAGCTTCCCGATAGTTGCGACCGACACTTTTGGATATTTTGCTTCAGATTTTTGATGTCTAAATCCCATTTTCTCCTTGTAACCTACCAATTTTAGGATTCCTTAGTTATTAAGTTTGGAAAATGGGTGAATAACCTGAGATATTTTGTTTTGTAATTTTCTTTATATATAGCTCTCGGGAGCTTGTTCTCAGGGAATCATGTAATCCAACGGGATATAGATATATAAATATATAGAATATACAGAGCCTTGCTCTGTTTTTTTTTTTTTTTCCTTCTCTTTCATTTTCATTTTCTTGCTAGCCAAAAAAACTGTGAGGATTTTTCCTCAGAGGATGAGAGGCTAGGCTCTTTGTCTCTTGGAGTGAGGAAAGCCGGGTAAGTTTCCACATGCATAATTTGGAAGTTTTGTTGTTTTAGTTTTTAATGAAGAGAAAGTGTGACCCGTTAATGGTTTTTATCTTTTTAGTTAACTTAAAACGCCTTTAATTCACCTGAGCCAACACTAGGTAAGGCAAGTGATCTCCGTCCATGGAGATTCACTAGTTTATCTCTTGTGAGCTTTTGGGAGGTGACTTGAAGGTAGGATTTTCTAGAATAGCCAACACTTGGTAAGCTTTTGGACTCCAAGGAGACATCCATTAGTTATCTCTTGCGAGCTTTTGACGGGTAATCCAAGGTTAAAGATCACCTTGAATGGCAAGTGCTAGGTGAGAGGTATGAGCCAGTGCAAGGTGCATTAATGAGAGGGATTTAGTGTTTGAACCCATTAATGGGAGGCATCTGTACAACACCGGTTGGAGAAGGAACTATATGTTAATTCTCTAATGCGAGGAAAATAAACAAGTGACCGGAACTCCCTTTTTGTATGAGGAACCTAAGCTTAGTGATCTAAACTCCAAGAAACACTTTTCTTCGTAAGTAAAATCAATTACTATTTGTGGTTAGTTTAAAACCAAACCTTTTTCATTCAAACATCTTTATGTTTTCTTTTAAAGCTAACCTTGAAATGAAAAGGCACCAATTTAGCTTTGAATTAATATCATTTGCAAAGTGAAAACCCATCCCAGTGAACGATCCTAGAGCCACTATGCTATAGTAGCTTTGTCTTTGCTACCCTAGTATATGGTGTAATAGGTTATAAATTTTGTTGATTACTCCCTCAATCAAGGAGCACCAGCTGGACACGAATCAGCTGAGACACCAATTGGGCACGAATCAGAACCTTTCTCGGCAACCTTAGCTCCAAGGAACTAAAAGTCTAGCCACTCATTCTATGAGGAAACTTCCTCAGAGCTTGTTTGGCTAGAAAGAAAAAGAATGAGAAAACAAAAATATATAGGAAAAACAGAGCAAGTGCTCTGTAAAATATATTTCTTACAAAATTGTACAAAGGATGCGTCCGAGAACAAGCTCTCGACTCTATATTATATATATGTGTAAAGAAAATTACAAACTATATATATGAGGTTATTCACCCTTTGTTCTTACTTAAAGACTAAGGAATCCTATGATAGGTGGGTTACAAGGAGAGTTTGGCGATTTAGACATCAAATATCTAAAGCAAAATATCTCAAAAAGTCGATCAGAAATATCAGGAAGCTTTAGGAGAAATTCCGTTGCACTATGCAAAATGGAGACTTGGTCGTCAGTATTATCAGAGTTTGCTTTTTGATTGTGGGCGGAAATGGATCCGGCGAATCGCCAGTGTCTGACGAGCCAAGCTGTCCGGGGAATCTGAATTGTCGGTTGCAGATGCTCTCCGGGTAAGCGCTATCAGAGGATCCGGACATGTCTGATCGGGGAAGTTGAAACGCCCTCCTCTCCCATCCGGCGTCAGGCACCGGATGTGAAATATCCGGAGAAGGCGGAATGTCGGCGGATGGAATTCCGGATGTTAAATATCCGGAGAAGGTGGAAAGTCGGCAGGATAGAATTCCTACCCGGGTGGAATGAGGTATGTCGTGCGTCGCTATCCGGAGCAACTCCATCCGGATTCCCCAAGAGGACATGTGGCGCGTTCCCCTATCCGGACTCCCTCAGGGAGAAGCACACGGCACTTGTGAACATCACACCCCGGACGATAGCATATCCTATCCGGATATGTTGTCCAGATCATTGACTAAAGTGAGCAAGCCCTGCTACGTCATTCCGACAGCCTGCCACAACCCATGTTCTGCCGCCCTCCGATGGTGTGTCCGGACGCCCTGTCCGGGACATCTTTGCCATGGATTCCAAAAAACTCTCCTCAATCTCGGATTGCTTTGGTGATAAAAAAACTATCAAAACACCAAAAATTAACACAATTTGATTAGAATTGATTGCAAGGGTCCTTAATATGTTAATTGGGTTAAAAAGTGATAACTACTACTTAGAAGTGTTTAAAAGAGTTAATTACAAGCTATGAAATAGCACTTTTTGAGTAGTAATCAATTTCGCAGCCCCATAGCCACCCCTTGCGAAATAACCCCTTGGCACATGAGTGTCATTTCACAACCCATACCCTCATTTCGCAGCTGCGAAATCCTTTGCGAAATCCCCAAAGCCTTAAAAATATCATTTTCCCAGCCCAAGCCCCATTTCGCAGCTAGTTTCATAGCTGCGAAACCACCCCTTGGCACACGAGTGCCATTTCACAGCCCTACCCTCTCATTTCGCAGTTGCGAAATGGGCTACGAAATGGCCTACAAAAACAGCCCCTCGCTACGAAAAGTCTAACCGTCAATTGGCCTCCATTTTAAACGTTTTAAATTCCAAATTTCATTTTTAAATCGGTCATTTGAACTTCCCTTTGGTGCGAAATAGGACCCAAGCTAGAACACCCTTCCAGAGGACCCCCATCTGAGCCCAAGCCGCGCGCGCACCTTTGGCCACCTTTTTTGAGTCAGCCATGGCAAAAGCCTGAGGAGCTAAGTCCTCGTCTCCTTCAAGCCGCCTTAGAGCCCCAAGAAAGACCCCTGTGCAAGGCTCCATGACTGAGCCTTCACAGCCACTGGTCGTCCCACCTTCAATAGAGGACGCACCCCTAAGTCTTCCTTCAAGGCGATATGAGACTAGGAGACCACCCACCACACCCGGGTCAAGCTCTTCTCGTGCCAAAAAGTCAAGTAGCCATCCCCCTAAGAAGAAAGCAAGTGTATCAACACCAATTAAGCCATCAGAGCCTCCATCAGAGCCCTCATCCGAGCCTCAACCGTCTCAGCCACCTGCCACAAAGTCTCAGATTCCCTCTAGGATGACTCCTGAGGTGGTTATTAGGCGACCCATGGCCACCCATTGAGGGTAATTTGGATTGTCAAGCTAGGCCATTCCACTCTGAGCTTTGCTTTGACAAAGCTACCTTCAGGCTTCAGTCAGAGCTCAAAGATTCCTTCCATCTGCTGCAGAGATACCATGTGGAGCACTTGATGACTCCGAGGGATTTCTTCTATCCCCGTGTAGCATTAGACTTTTATCAGTCTATGACTACACATCACGTCCAGGATCCTACTGTCATCCACTTTACCATAGACGGACGCCATGGTATCTTGGGAGCCAGACATATAGCAGAGGCCCTATGCATTCCTTATGAGCCAGCACGTCCAGAGGATTATTGAGTCTGGACTCATCCTTCCTAGAGTGACATAGTCCATATACTGTCTAGAGGGGAATCCACACGCCCCTATCTGTTGAGGAAGGAACTCTTTCCTAGCATGTTCTTTATAGATGCACTCCTACGCTATAACATCTATCCACTTCAGCATATGATGCAGAGGAGAGACACTTTGCTAGAGGCATTGTTCAGGATATCCGAGGGATTTTTCTTTGGCCCTCATCATCTCATTATGGCCGCTCTTCTGTACTTTGAAGAGAAGGTCCATAGGAAGAAGCTGCTCAGAGCGGATGCTATTCCACTTCTATTCCCGAGGTTGCTATGTCAGATTTTAGAGCACTTGGGATACCCATAGGAGTCTCAGCTTGAGCGCAGATGCATTTGCCGAGAGATATTCACTCTCGACAAATGGACGAGTATGACAACTTATGATGCAAAGCCAGGAGCCCCAGCTGGACCAGAGCATCCAGATATTCCACATCCAGAGCATCTAGAGGAGCCACAGCCAGTTGAGATACCAGTTGACATGAGAGCACCTGCCCCTGCAGTGCCCTCTACAGGGCCTATGCCTGAGGTTGCACCCTTTGCTCCTCCTGCCACGCCAGGTACTCTGCCTGTTATACCATCTACATCAGAGACTCCTCCTCCATCTAAGCCTAGGATCGCCATATCCATTTCCGAGTACAGAGGCCTATGTCACACCTTGCAGACATTGACCACTTCTCAAAGCATCCTGACTTAGTAGATAATAGCTCTTCGTGCCCATCAAGAGCAGATTATCGCCACCCAGACCCAGCATACTACCATCCTTAGGCAGATACAACACCACTTGGGTATTCTATCGATTCCTAAGCACGCCATTCCTATCCCATCAGAGCCCATAGATCCATCATAGGCCCCTCCTCTACCAGAGCAAACTATGCACCCTAAGGAGCCGATTACAAGAGAGACAGAGGCATCCATCCTGAGCATTCTAACCTCTACAGCCGAGCCATCATCTCCACATGATCCTCCCACCACTATCTGATCATTTACATAGTTTCCTTTCTGTATTTCCTTATTATAGTAGAACTTGTAATCCCATGTTCTTGATGTTTTATATATTGGGATTGGTTGTATTACTTGTTTTACTCTATAGTGTACTATCTTGAAGTAATACAAATCTATCATTTTTTGAGTATTCTTGGCATTATTTTATTTTAATTCTTCTACTTATATCTTTTATTGTTTTTGAAACATGTGGTTTCTCCTATTCTACTCAAACTTCGTATCACTCAGGAGACACCACTTCCTCCCTGTTTTTCAATCACTCATGCCACATTGAGGACAATGTTCAGCTTGGTTGGGGGGAGAATTGAGGAAGGAAGTTTTGTTATTAATGCTAAGTTATTTTGATAATTTAGTTTCTTTTTGCTTAATTTTTAAAATCTTTTAAAGTTTTTATTCTACTCTCCTTGGTTATTAAGGAAAAATTCTCAAAATAAAATGAGAGAAATCGAATTTTTGTTTTTCACTTGACTTAGAGTTTGTATTATGCTTACTAAAGTTGATGAATTGTTGAAACTTCTATTGAATTCAACCTTAGTTCTTCCACTTTAAGCTATTCACACACTGTGCACAATAGGTTCCGAGTATAAGATGAAAAACTATTTCCCTCTTGACTTAGGAAAATTTTAGACTTGGTACCTTTGACCTCATTTAATAGTGTTGTAACACCTTATAAAAGGCCAATGAGTCTTTCAAAAAAAAAAGAAAGAAAAAATGGTTGCTTGCCTTGAAACCCGAGCAAGGTCTGAGGGGTATATGGTGAAATTTTTTAAAACCTGGTGCCCTAAGCCTTCATTGGTTGGGAGTCACCGACCTCAATGCTTGTTACAAGGGTGGATAGGTGGAGTTTAGCATGTTGTAGGGGCTTGGGTATTAAAATTCGTTCTCAAAAGTCCAAGGTAAAATCCGAGGAGTTAGTGGTTGAAAAATCCTTAAAGCTTGATGCCCTAAACCTTAATTGGTTAGGAGTCATCGATGGACCCCCGTTACATGGAAAATTTAGAAAAGAATACCTTTAAGCCTTGTATTCCTACACAAAAAAAAAAGTGTGAAATAAAAGGGTGCGTTCTTAGCCTATTGAATTTTGTCAATTTGCTAAGTGTTGAAAAAGAACTAGGTTGGAGGGAGAGATTAGTTCAACATACTATATTCGGAAGCTATCAAGTGACACTTAGATTTTTGTAGAAGAGTAAGGTTTGGTCCTTTGGAAGTGGAAATGATTTTAAAGCTTCAATTTGCATAATGCCTTCTCTTTATGAATTGTGATTAGGCAAAGTATTTGATAACTCTTGTTGAAATTTGAGTTTTATATTTCTTTAATGTTCCATGTGAGAGTTTGATCATCATGCCACTTAAATTTTTTTGAAGAGATCAGCATGATTTTGTAAAGTATATTACTGTCTATTTTACTTTTTCTCTCCTTCATTGCTAAGGGACTAGCAATATGTCAGTTGGGGAGAGTGATTACTACTCAAAAAGTGTTATTTTGTAGCTTGTAATTAACTCTTTTAAACACTTTTGAGTAGTAGTTATTACCTTTTAACTCAATTAGCATATTAAGTACCTTTGCAATCGTTTCTAATCAAATTGTGTTAAGTTTTGGTGTTTTTGATAGTATTTTGATCACCAAAGCAATCCAAGATTGAGGAGAGTTCTATGGAATCCATGGCAAAGCAATTGGAATCTCATTAACATGAAGAACCCAAGCTTTGAAGCTTTATAGTCCTTTGCCAAAAGCAAATCAGGAAAGCAAAGAGAAAAATCTAACATGAAGAATTCAAAAGGATAGCAACTATTGAACACTTTTTGAGCACTTCCTGGAGCCCATTTCATGCATACTATATGTCATTTCGAAACTCGGGAAGTCAAGAATCCAATGCTTCAAACGGTACACAAATCAAAGTTGAAATGAAGAAGTTACAGCCATTGGAAGCCAATCACACCAAGCTGAAGGCCAATTTTGCAGCTGCAAAATCAGCCTTTGGCTGCGAAATGGAGACCTTCAGCTTGCGAAATTTCGTAGCCATCTTGCATGCTTGCGAAATCCTCCTGAGTGCTTCCAGATATTTGTGACCGACACTTTTAGATTTTTTTCTTCAGATATTTGTTGTTTAAATCCCCATTTTCTCCTTGTAATCCACCAATCATAGGACTCCTTAGTTAATAAGTAAGAACAAAGGGTGAATAACCTCATATATATTGTTTGTAATTTTTATTACACAAACATCTCTCGGGAGCTTGTTCTCGGAGACAACTTTTTGTATAGTTTTGAAGGAAGTAAAATACAGAGCTTTGCTCTACTTTACCTACTCATTTTGATTGTATTTTTCTTACTAGCCAAAAAAGCTCTGAGGATGTTTCCTCAGAGAATGAATGGCTAGACTTTTTGTCTCTTGGAGCTAAGGTAGCTGGGTAAGGTGCCGAGTGCAAGAATTGGTAGTTTTGTTGTTTCAGCTATTAATGAAGAGAAAGTACGACCCGTTATTGGTTTCTATGTTTTTAGTTAACTTAAAACGCCTTTAAATCACTTGGGCCAACACTTGATAAGGCAAGTGATCTCCATCCATGGAGATGCACTAGTTTATCTCTTGCGAGCCTTTGGGAGGTGACTTGAAGGTAGGATTTTCTAGAATTGCCAACACTTGGTAAGCTTTTAGACTCTAAGGAGACATCCATTAGTTATCTCTTGTGAGCTTGAGAAGGGAAATCTAAGGTTAATGATCACCTTGAATGGTAAATGCTAGGTGAGAGGCACGAGCCATTATAAGATGAATCAGTGAGAGGGATTTAGTGTTTGAATCCATAAAAGGGAAGCATTTGTACAACACCGGTTAGAGAATTAACTATATGTTAATTCTCTAATGCGAGGAAAAGATTCAAGTGACCGGAACTCTGTTTTTGCATGAGGAGCCTGACCCCAATGAACCTAAAACTCCAAGAAACGCTTTTCTTTATAAGTAATTCCCATTACTTTATTTTAGTTAGCTTAAAACCAATCCTTTTTAAACCAAAGTTTATGTTTCCTTTTGAAGCTAACCTTGAAATGAAAAACCATCAATTCAACTTTGAATTATTACCAGTTGTAAGTTGAAAACCCTTCCCAGTGAACGATCCTAGAGCCACTATGCTATACTAGCTGAGGCTATCCTAGCACATGGTGATATAGGTTATAAATTTTGTTGATTACTCCTGTTTGAGGACCAAAATCAAGGTACACCAGTTGGGCACACAATCATTGAACTTTGATTTTCTATTACTCCATTGCTTAATGTAAATTGAGTTAGTCAATATTTAGAAATAAGCCCAAGCATTTCTAATATTATTATTATTATTATCACATTTTGGACTGTTGGGTATTAGCAGTCACTTATTTATTCATGAAGTGATTATACATCATATACTAGCCTTGTTGAACTTTGATTTTCTATTACTCCATTGCTTAATGTAAATATTCATTATTCATTGTTCATTGTTCATTGTCTTATTATTTGTTTTTTAGGATAATTACTTGATAGAATGAGAGTTATATTATTTTGTTGTAATATTTCAATTAGTAATTGTGTTTTAATTGTACTCAACTACGCTTGCATGCAACCTTAGAGTTCCCGTTCAAGTATCATTGTGAGACAAAAGTTTCTATTATTACATAGTAAAGACATTTTAGTTGTCAAAAGGTGAAAATAGTTTTATCTATGCTAGTTTCACGTTGACAACTTTTAAATTGTCTACCATGTGATAAAGATCTTTTCTCTACAAATGATGCTTGAATTGTCCGATTGGACAATGTAGGAAAACATAACATCTATGAAGTTAATTGCTTGTTCTTGATTCATTTTAAATAAATTTTGGTACTCTTTCCTCTTGTTCTCTGGGTACATACTTGGACAAGGTGACATATTATGCCTTGTCCATTTTGTGTACTTGGAGAACCATAGGGAAATGCTGCCGAAATTTCTTTAAAATGAAATTAAGTACATTGGCAATTGACACATAGAGATTATGTATTCCTATATGGGATAGGAAACACTACCTAATTAAGGATGTTGGAGATGTTAGAATGCATAAATCATGCATAAATCATTTGCTTCTATTGATTGACATCTTAGCTGCATTAGTTCACTATTTGAAATTTGAAATTGGTCGATTATATATTTTGAGGCTATTAATAGGATAGCTATTAATAACTCTAATTGTTGCGGTATATAGGAGCTTTGTTTCTTTTTTGGACATAAAATGGATCGTTCTTGGATGTCAAAGGATAGGAGATCAAAAGATTATATGGATGGGGTAGAAAGCTTTACCGTATTTGTATTACAACATTCCTCATCAAAAAACTCCATTAAATGTCCATGTCTTCAGTGTGGTAATTTGATATTCCATACTTCTCAGATAATTAGAGAGCATCTATTTTTCTATGGAATTGATCAAAGTTACCATACATGGTATTGGCATGGAGAAGCTGTTCCTAGTGGACTACCAACTAGTAGGGCAGAACGTCATGATAAGGTTCAATTTAATGATGTGGATAGTATAATAGAAATGGTCCAAGCTGCACATGATGATTGTAAGAATGACCCAGAATTGTTTCAAACATTACTTGAAGATGCTCAAAAACCTTTATATCCTGGTTGTAGAAACTTTACAAAGTTGTCTGCATTAGTCACATTATACAATCTAAAAGCACGATATGGATGGTCTGATAAAAGCTTTTTAGAGCTTTTAAGAATTCTTGGAGATATGTTTCCTCTAAACAATGAGTTACCTTGTCTATGTATGAAGCTAAAAAAACATTGAATACATTGGGAATGGAATCTGAGAAAATACATGCTTGTCCTAATGATTGCATACTGTATAGGAATGAGTTGAATGATGCATCTTCATGTCCTACTTGTGGAACTTCAAGGTGGAAGTTAGATAGAACAAGAACTAAAAAAAAGAAGGGAGTCCTTGCAAAAGTGATGTGGTATTTTCCTCCTATTCCTAGATTTAAAAGATTGTTTCAATCTCAAAAAATTGCAAAATACCTCATATGGCATGCCCAAGAAAGAGAATTTGATGGAAAAATGCGTCATCCATCCGACTTCCCATCATGGAAGCTAGTTGATCACAGATGGCCTGATTTTGCTTCAGAACCTATAAACCTTAGACTTGCCATTTCAGCAGATGGTATAAATCCTCATAGTTCAATGAGCAGCAGACATAGTTGTTGGCCTATTATAATGGTCATTTATAACCTTCCTCCTTGGTTGTGCATGAAAAGGAAGCTTATGATGCTATCTTTGTTAATATCAGGTCCTCGAAAACCTGGAAATGACATTGATGTTTATTTAGCACCATTATTGGATGACCTAAAAATGTTGTGGGAGGAAGGGGTTGAATCTTATGATGCGCATCGATAAGAGCTCTTTACATTAAGAGTTTTTCTACTATGGACAATCAATGATTTCCCTGCATATGGAAACTTATCTGGTTGCGTAGTTAAAGGATATTTCGCATGTCCTATATGTGGGAAAGATACATACTCTCATAGATTAAAGCATGGCAAAAAGAACTCATATATATGTTACAGACGTTTTCTTCCTTGCAATCATCCTTTTAGGAAGCAAAAAAAGGCATTTAATGGTGAGCAAGAGTTTGGGTCAACTTCGCAACCATTGAGTGGAGAGGAAATTCTAAGGAAAATTGATGTCATTTGTAATTCGTGGGGAAAAAATAAGATCACTCGAGGTAATTTGAATGTAAAAACTACAAATTGTTGGAAGAAGAAGTCCATATTCTTTGATCTTGAGTATTGGAAATACCTACATGTTCACCATAACTTGGATGTCATGCACATAGAGAAAAATGTTTGTGAAAGCATCATCGGTACCTTACTCAACATTCCAGGTAAGACAAAGGATGAACTTAATTCTCGTCTAGACCTTATGGAGATGGGGTGTGAATTAGGCCCAATGTTTGAATCAAATCGAACTTATCTCCCGTCTGCATGTTATATACTATCTAAAGTGGAGAAGAAGGTCTTTTGTCAAACTTTATCCCAATTGAAGGTTCCTGAAGGTTATTGCTCTAACATGAGAAACCTTGTGTCAATGGAAGACTTGAAGCTTTATGGTCTTAAATCCCATGACTATCATGCATTAATGCAACAATTATTACCAGTGTCATTACGATTAGTTTTTCCGAAACACGTAAGGCATGCTATTTGTAGATTGAGTTTTTTCTTCAATGCCCTTTGTAGCAAAGTGGTTGATGTGGTTGCATTGGATAAGTTACAAAATGATGTAGTAGTGACATTATGCTTGCTTGAGAAGTACTTCCCACCATCCTTCTTTGATATCATGCTTCATTTGACTGTGCATCTTGTAAGAGAGGTAAGACTTTGTGGACCTGTTTACTTAAGATGGATGTACCCATTTGAAAGATTTATGAAAGTTTTGAAAGGTTATGTGCGAAATCGTAATCGCCCCAAAGGTTGCATCGCTGAATGCTATATTGTAGAGGAAGCTATTGAATTTTGTACAGAGTACTTATCAAATATAGAGGCAATCGGGATTCCTATTAGTGCAAACATTAACCAAAAAGTTGGGGCACCCATACCTGGAGGCCAAGTTGTGGCAGTTGATTCCAATTTGTGGTTGCATGCACATCATTCTGTTTTAGAGAATACAACTATTGTCCAACCTTATATTGAGTAAGAACCAATACCACTCAATCTTTACCTGTTATACTTACAATAACTTTTTGACATTCACTATGAATTTCTTCTAAATAATTACATAGAGAGCACATGGAATGGTTGAAATCGAAAAATCCTCGTCAATCTAAAAGACAAAAATGGCTTCAGGATGAACACCTTCGAACTTTTACTTATTGGTTGCAAAAAAAGGTATTGGAGTGGTCCTAAAATATGAACTATTGTTTTTATTAATGTTGAACACACATACTAACA
Organism: Vitis vinifera; assembly: GCF_030704535.1. NCBI lineage: Eukaryota > Viridiplantae > Streptophyta > Magnoliopsida > Vitales > Vitaceae > Vitis > Vitis vinifera. The sequence goes on along the minus strand of NC_081805.1, from coordinate 19,710,376 downwards.
ATTATTTATAATTACAGATTGAAGATGCAATTGGTAACAATGAACCGATATCCGAAACCCTTAAGTGGATAGCTCATGGTCCTAGCCATTATGTCTCCAAATATCATGGATATGTCATTAATGGGTGTCAATACCATACCAAGGAGTGTGATGAATTACGAGCTACCCAAAATAGTGGAGTTAGTATTATAGCTTCAACATTGCAAATTGCAAGTGCTAAGGATCAAAATCCAGTGTTTGGTGAGCTTTGTTTTTATGGGATTATTACCGAGATCTGGGACCTTGATTATACCATGTTTAGGATACCGGTTTTCAAGTGTGATTGGGTTGACAATAGGAATGGCATAAAAGTTGATGACCTTGGGTTTACATTAGTTGACTTTAATAAAACTACTCATAAATCAGATCCTTTCATTTTGGCATCCCAAACTAAGCAAGTATTTTATGTGCAAGACCAACATGATCCAAGATGGTCAGTTGTTTTGTCAACTCAAAAAGATTTCTTGGATCAGGAGAGAGGTGATGACCTTGTGGACAATTTTATTGAACACCATCCCTTTATAGGGGCATTGCCACAAGTTGAAGCGTTTGATGCAATGGATGACTTAGATGCAATATGTATGTGAGGTGACTGTGAGGGGATTTGGATTGAAAACAAATCCTCTATGTAGCTGAATCGTAAACTTTTGATAATGATGTACGAATAAAGTATGTGGAATGGGTTGCAGATCCCACAAAACAGGTAACTTTTATTCTTTATGTTCTTTTTTTTTTTTCTATAGAACATTGACTTGATTTATTTTGAAACAAAATTATCATGAAGAAATTTTTAAACATATTCATTGTGAAGTTTTGGATATTTTAAACTATCAAATGGTGTTGCTAAAGTCTCTCTCTAGGCCCACTACAATTCTTGCAGTTTATCACCATGAATATTAAATTTATAATAAGCTTTGGTTATGAATATTAATTTGATTTAGAGAAATGTAGGAATTAGTAACCTTTTATATATTGTTGTTTTGATGACTTACAATTCATTTTTACTCTTACTAGAGGTATAACATTAGTAAAAGCAAGGCATGTAGGTGATGACTACTAATTTATACTTTGTAGGGTATGTGTGGTGAATACAAAAAATAAAGGATATATGGTCTTTTGGAAACTGTAAAAACTAAAATTTAGAATTTTTTTATTTTTATTTATAATGAGTATGCATGTTGTGTTGTCCAACCTTAATCCACAAATCAATAGTCCAAAAACATTTAACAATTCATGTGGACCAAATGAACCTATGCAAACCATGTGCTCCTTTCATGTTGATTGTTATAGGAAATTGCCATGGTATAATTAACCCTTTTATATATAGGCCCTTGGAGTTGTCTAAGTTAATGCTATTTGGATGTTATTTTTATATTAGTGGCATTATACATTGGTAGTATTTCATTATGCAATGAATAGGGATTGCTTTGTCTGAAATTTTCTTTTTACAACTTTTTTATGAGAAGGTTATATCTAATATTATTTTAACTAATCTTGATTAGTTTTGTTTTTGCTAACTAATTTTTTTTTTTTTTTTTTACAAGAATGGATGCAGAGGAAGGAGAAAAACCTATAAAAAAGAAGCACAGAGGAATGACACGGAAGTCAATACTTATCAAAAATAGAAGCAAAGGGATCAAGTTATTGATTAAGTACAATCTTGATGGCATTTTTATAGGAGAATCAGCTATTCATCTAACAAGCTACTTAGGCGTATTAGCATGCACTATGGTGCCAATAACATATAAAACTTGGCACGTTGTACCTAAAGAGTTGAAAGATAAGTTATGGGACTGCATTGAGGTAACCCTTTTTAAACTACATCAGCTTTATGCAAAACATCTATCATTCCTAACCATATGAAGTTGCTAATAAGTATGATATTAATGTGTAGGCTTCTTTTTCAATAAATCAAAAAAGCAGGAGGAATTGTATGCTAACAATTGGAAAGTGCTTTCGGTCATTTAAGAGCATGCTAACTGTGAAGTATATTATTCCTTTCAAAGACCACCCAAAGCTCCTCAAAAGACCACCAATTAAATATACTTTTATTCGAGATGAAGAATGGACAATGTTTATCAAAGATAGATTGTCTGAGAACTTTAAGGTAAAATTACAACTCTTTGCATACCTCTTATTTACATTCATTAATTATACATTTTTAAATTTATAGGACTATTGAGAAGTTCAAAAAGAAAGAAGAAAAAAACACATTTATAATCACCATATAAGTAGGAAAGGATATGCTGGTCTTGAGGAAGAGATGGTACACTTATACTAATTTATAGTTTATGATTTTTTTTTATACATAATACATAATAGGGTTATATGCTCATTACATTATACATTGTCCACTTTTAAAAGATGGTTGCAAGTGGGTTAATCGAAACTATTGATCAAAGCATATTGTGGAAGAAAGCAAGGGAAAAAAAGGATGCACCTTTGATGAAGTGGCCATACCAGTGATTGAGAAAATAGTAAGTAGACATTTTCAAACCATAATTTCATTTATTTATAATCGCTTATTTATGATAACAAATTTGTAATTGAACTTCATAATAAACATTTGTTTTTAAGGACAAGCTATTGAAAGAGTCTGAAGAGAATGGTAGAAGTGTCAATGGGAGTAATGATATACTTGTAGAAGCATTGGGTACTCCTGAGTATAGTGGTCGAGTTAGGGCTAAAGGGAAGCATCACACACCTCGTCACTATTTTAATACTACTGCAGATCGTGTTGTTAGGGATTTTATAGCAACATCTCAAGAAGAACAGAGAAGATTTCAGGCAGAAGTGCTAGCAAAACTCTCTCAAGTAGGAGTTATCACTCCCCATTCAGATGTTAGTAGTTCGAACATGAAACAAAAACATCTTTTCCTACCAGAAGTAGTAGAGAAGCCAATCTGTAGAGTTGAAGATGCAACTCCACCAATGCCAATAGAACCCCAAAGCAAGGTATTTATCTAATTAAAGTTAATTTGGTGATAGAGTTTGGTCCAATAGGAGACATAATTTATGTAAATTTTGTTGTTTGAATTGAATTCACTTGTTGGTGGTAGCATATATGGTCTTTTTTTTATGTGTTGCACTATAAGAAAATCAAGTAATCCTCAAAATATTATTTTACCATTTTCTGCTTTCACAAAAAAGATAATATAATTATGTTGGCTACATAATTGGATCCTATGGGATTTTTATTTCATATATTACGAAACTTTTTAATAATTTGATAATTATTTTGATTTATTATGCATTACTAGCATATTTTATTTTAAGAATAACTATTCTTTATATAACCACATAATAATTGGCATGTATCATTTCAAAATTTTCAATGTTATTTCACTTACTTCATATTTCAAATTTTTGCATCTACCTTGTAGGTGGTTTTTAATCTTCACTAGTGTTAATTTGAAGATGTAGAGTTGAATGTATGGAATAGGGAAATAATGGCTCATATCTAATGATATAACTTGATTTTATAGGTTAGAAAATGTGAGCTTGCCATGGGGACAAAGGAAAATAAAGTGGGTGGCGGAACAATTATACTTGAATGTGGTCCTAACCATCTAGTAGTTGTTGATGTTCCTTATGATGTAAGTGCACCACTTCCCATTCCTATTCCTGGACAAACTACTACTATTAGGGCTGAAATTGATTACCAAGTTTTGTGGCTAGCTCATTTGGTCAACATCCATACTCCCGTCTTGGTAAGTAAATTTAATTACCAAGCTTTATTATAACCCCATATATATATATATATATATATATTCAATTAACTACTTAATTTGATTTGTACCATGGTTCTTAATTATACAGGCATCTAAGAAAGGAAATAAACAAACAGTAAATGAAGTTGAAGTGAAATCCAAAAGTGAAAAACCACAAGATATCAAGAATTTTGAGGCATTGGTTGGCCTTATGCTTGGAACCTCAAGAGCACAACCTATAGACTTCCCAAATGATGTTTTTGGTGAGAGTTTCAAGACCTTCCTAATGAAAGAAGATATGGACATGATTATATCATCAACAAAAGTATCATCTAATTGTATCTTATACTACATATGGTGAGGGATTTTATAATTTTTGAATGACTCTTCACACTCTTTTGAGGTAAAAAATTATTTACTAATGACCTATATTGATTGTTGATAACTTGTTATGTGAGGTTTAACTAGGCACTTGCATAGAAAGTTGATTGATGCAAAGCAAGTTGAACAATATGCTTTTGTCAATCCAGTATTGGTTTCGAAAGCTGGAATAGGAGAAGGAAGCAAGGAAAATAGGTCAAGATTTATTCCAGATCAACTAAGGAATACAAAGCATGCTGAATATATGTTTATTCCATACAATCCAGAGTAACCTTTTACCCCAAATGTCAATATGGTGTATGTAAGTTAGTTTGTGATGTATTAATTTATGGATAATATGTTAACACATCTGTTTTTTTTTTTTTTTTTCCTTTTTATTTAGTTTCCACTGGGTCTTAGTGGCACTAGAGATGAAGAGAATGATCGCATATTACCTTGATCCAATGGCTTCTCAACCATGTGATGATCTTAAGGAGATAGTTAACATGTAAGTGTGTATCTTCTCATATTTTAATACAATGCATAGGGGTTGAAGAACATTTTTTTTTTTTTTTATAGGGCAATTAGAATCAACCCACCAGAAAAACAGAAAACATCAAAAAGGGAGCCAACTTGGGTCAAAGTGGTTGTAAGTACTTATTCATTTATTGTTTAACCACTTACTTTGTTACACAAAATTAGGAAATGGATGGTTATTAATATGATCATTGGCTAGATATTAAAGAAGTAAGAATATCATTCTATTGTTTGTTGTAATTGTTGATACTTTTATCATAGTGCCTAAGACAACCAGGTAGTGTGGAATGTGGGTATTACGTGATGAGATACATGAAGGAAATCATTGCTAATCCAAACCAACTAACAACAAAGGTTTGTACTCAATTCAATTCATTTGGTTGGTCATTTTACTATGGCATTTGAGTGGTCAATGAAACTTAATGAATGGTTTATGTTACTCCAATTCAGTTTAATGGAAGAAAATCATTAAGTGAAATGGAGATTAATGAAGTTCGCTCAGATTGGATTATGCTAATGACTCAATTAATCATTACTCATGCTTGAAGGTACCCCTTGTGACCTATAGTCTAATATAACTTCCCATTACTTTAAAGATCTATTGAATATTTTGTTAATGTTATTTCTATATATAATGGATTTATTCTTAGTCATAATTTTTTAAATATCTTGGTACTCCTAGTTGGTAGTGTTTTCAATGTGGATCATCCAATGGTTGCTCTATTTCGATTGATGTGTAATTGGCAAATTGATGGATGAAGCTTAGTAAACATAGTGGGTGTCACAACCTTTCATCCTTTCCTCTACACATTCTTGTTAGTTGGATTTATTGAAATCTCAGTATTGCACTGGTACAAAAATTCTTGCATTTTGAAGCTCATTTTTCTGAAGTCTATAGCCTTATTACATGTGTGTGTATGTATTAGGAATATGTCTATCCTCTACAAAAGCTTTATGGGTATTTGAGATCACTTGCTTTATAAATTTCTTCAGTCTAAACTTGTAAAGGCCTCCTACTAAACTAATGCATGGGTTTAAAGTCTATAATATCATGTGCTTCTATTTTCTTTGACATAAAAAATAAAATAAAATAAATAGGAAGTTAGATTAAGACTTCTTAAAAATTAGCCTATAGGAAAAATAACACTTTTTTCTCCCTAAATAGGGCCTCTAAAGCTTCCTTGTCTGAGTAGGATATCAACTTGAATACTAGCCCCTTAACTTGAATACAATTGTAGGAAATGAACTAATCATTTTGACATAATAGTGTAACCAAGGTCATCTTACTTTTAACCTATTAATGACTTTTATAAAAAGAACCATTTTGTCCATATGAACTTTTTTTTGTTGTTTTCGGTGTTATTTTATTCTTTTAATCAATAAAGTGTTGGACATGTATAATTCTTCATGGATTCTTTACATGTCAGATTGAAAAATTAATTTAATAATAATGTTATAGCTGAAATTAATTTCTCTTTAGTAGCATTCCTACTTTATTTATCTCAATTATTGTATTGCCTTTGGCTACCAATTTTCTCTGAAATTAATAAGTAGTTTGAATATAATATGTTAAACAAACTTTTAAGAATCTAATTTGTTGCTAAATTGTTTATTATATATTCTTCAAGTTGTACAGAAAGGCATAGGTCATTCTCTTCAATACATCACTACTGCTCTTGCTTATTCAGACCTGAAAATGATTAGTGACATGAAGGACACCCCGAAGCAGTTCAAAATTTTGCCCAAAGAATTTTAAGGCAACATGTTTGGGTTATTATTAGTTTTACAACATGAATTATAACATGAGCTATACAAAATCAATTATTGCATTCAACCTAAGTTTGATATACTAACAACATATTTTGATAACCGTGGCTGCAAGACATCATTCACTCTTGGTTAGAACATGAATGATAACAAGAGTTGGACAAAATTAATTATTGCATTTAGCCTAAGTTAAATAAAATTAAATATTGCGTATGGGAAAGCACCAGTAATAGTTTATTGTTGATTTTCTTAAAATCAGAATAAGAGTTTCAAAAGTATTTCAAAATTTGGCATAACAATATTATTGGGGTTTGTTGACTTCTTCCAATATTTTGAAATGTATTGCAATGAAAGAAATATATATATTGTGAATTTTAAAAATTGGCATAGACACATTTCATTTACAAAGTTGTTTTTTATTAACTATTTGTCAATACTAATATGTAACCCTTTCAATTATTTTTGCAGATTGACCATCTAGAAAGTGAGTTGCAACCATCTTTATGCACTTTGAAGAAAAATGATGTAGAACTAGATGCAGCAAAGGACCATGAACAACTCAATGTTGAAGAAGTCGTAAAATTTCTAGTTTATTAGACAACTTTAACTTAATTTAATGCTAAACAAATTCATAATTACTTATGTATTATGTTAATAGGTAAATTTTACTAGTGAAAAGAAAAACCAGAATATTGCTACTTTTTGTCTATGTAGTTTCTTAAATTAATTTTTTATTGTTGAATTAATTGTTTGTGGAAACTTATAAAATAGGGCATAATTAGGACATTTCCTTTTCTGGCATATTACAATTTCAAATGAGAGAATATGATGATTTTTAAAAGCATCATGGTAATTAGATAAAGGTAGAAGATGCCGCTTTTCATAAGTGTTAGGGTTAAGGATACCAATAAAATGATGCTTTTCATAAGCATCAACGTTGAGGATCCAAGAAAATGACGTTTTTTAAGCGTCAACGTTGAACATGCCATATAATGACACTTATTACAAGTGTCAATGTTGTTCCTACCTGTACAATGACAATTATTACGAGTGTCAATATTGTTTCTACCTGTACAATGACACTTATTACGAGTGTCAATATTGTTTCTACTTGTACAATGACACTTTATCGAGTGTCAATATTGACATGAATGAAATTATAAACATATGATGACACTTAAAAAGCGCTAAGGTTTAAAATTATGACACTCACTATGAGTGTCATTGTTGAGCTGAAAATAATATGGCACTTCTAAAAAGCGTCAATAAATGGCAATTTATAAGATGACAGTCTAAAATATGACGCTTTTGAAAAACGTCATCTTATATCTATCTTGAAGTTTAAAAAACGTCATCTTTTGACATTTTCCTTGTAGTGAGGATTACATTATAAACCAAATGAATGGTTATATAAACGATACAAAAATTGAACTTTGCTTTTATACATATACCTAACCTAAAACATGAATAAAACATATGTACGTTTCTATGCTCCTCATGAGTAACGAAACAAATCAATGTTTCCACCCTCAATTCAAGCCATGAAATGAATCCATGTTTCCATACTTTATGATGTATCCCTTCTCTTTCTCATATCTATCTCACCTTACGATTTTTCTCTTAAAAACCTAAAATATATATTTAGATTCTCAGGTTGCATCCAGGATTGATTTTAGACCCTTCATAATCACTTTTGTAATGAATTTTTACAACCAATTTGTTTGGTAAACTAAAAATAATTATCTGACTCACTTTGGCAATAAGTTTTGAGAAATATGTAAGAAGTAACTTTTCAAAAGTAATTTTCCAAGAATCTGGATTTTTTATTTTAAAATACTTATTATATCTTGAAACAATATCTTTCCATGAACTGGTAAAAATAAAAAAATAAAATCGTTTGTATAAATATATTCTTCAATTCCATTAAAAAAAAAAATACAAAGTAAGAGTATTTAACAAATGTGTATATACTAAGAATTGGTTTTAAATTATACAATGATTTATTCCATTAAATGTTAATTTTATGTCAAAATAATAAATGTTGATTTAATTATTTAATTAAAAACATTAAAAATTTGTTTTTAAATATTGTTTAAGTTTCTAATAATTTAATAATCTAGTTTATCAAACACTTAAATATTACTTTTGAGACTCATTGCACTTTTGATATTATAACTTAGTCTCAACTGATTTTTCTTTCAACACAACTAAAAGTTATTTTCTTAAAAGCAACAATAATACCAAATTAGCCCCAAAAGTAATTCATTGTCCAATAAATAATCCTTTCTACAAAGATTTCTATTCTTATAAGAAAACCTCAACACAATTTCTCCTGTTACAAAAGAAAAACCTCTAAAGTAGAGTGTGTACATGAACATTCTGAGAAAGTTCTCCATGAAGAGCAAGGAAGGTGGTAATTGTTGGTTCGCTGTGGAATCGAAGTCGTTCAAGATTTCGATCGACAATGTTGGGGGAAAGCTACGTGGCATCATATTGGAGAGTAGTAGAGGCTTCTCCTCGTGGATTAGGTTTGGCAATTCCAATTTGAGGTGCTTGATGGAGGGGGTGGAAGTTTGCTGCAAGGAGGAAACGCTTGGGAAAGATGTAAAAAGTTAGAAAAATAAGAGAAGGAAATTTAGACTGGAAAGGCATGCTAACGAGGTGGGAAGGTTCATTCTCTACTCTATTCGTGATCCAAAAGTGAAGAGGTTCTATTTGGTATTTCCGAAGGGTAGAGGGATTCTAAGGGGTTGGGTTTTGCTAGCTAACAAGTTGCGTTCTCTTGGTGTTGTTACCCCTTTTGAAGACAAGGTGGGCTCTGGCACTATAGGTGTTAAAGAAGGAAGGAGAGGCGAAGTTTAAGCTAAGAAAAAGGAGAAAAGGTCTTTTGTTGAGGTTGCTAAGGCAAAGGTTGGAGATTAGGAGACGTAGTGTGGCTTCAACTTGGGGACAGAGACTTGAGGAGTAGGGAGGAGCAATTAGGGTGTTGCCTAGTGGGACAGTGGGGAGAAAAGACAACTTCGTTTCCGGATTTAGCTTTGTTAAGAAGATGGAGGTTGAAGGAGGGAGTGAGATTTTCGAATTTGGGCGGTGGTCGCTTTCTAGCAAAATTTAATGTTTAAAAGGAAGTAGAGAAGGTGTTGAGAAGGGGGATTCGGTGCTTTGAGGACAAGATGTTTCATCTAGAGAGGTGGGGGCCCAAGGTAGGATGTTTTCTGGCTGGAGTTCATGCAAATTAATGTTTGGTGAGGGAGGTGGGTCTACCATTACACTTTTGGAGCTGTGAGGTGTTCAGGAAGTTAGGGGATAGCTGCGGAGGGTTTTTGGTTGTTGACAACAACATAGATAACTTCGAGTAGGTTCAATGGGCTAGGTTGTTAGTGAGAACAGAGGGGAAAGATTTACCCAGGTTGTTACAATTGGTGGTGGATTCCTCATGTTGTGTAATCTAGTTGTAGTGGGAAGTGCCACCATGGGTGTTAGTGGTGGTGTTGTCACAAGGGAAGGAGTGGCCAAAGGTTAGAGATGAAGGAAAGGTGAATTCACATGCAGGGAGTAGCATGAACCATTCGAAGGTGCAAGTGCAGACTTAAGGGAATTGAGCAATGGGGCCAAGTGGTGAAGATAAAGTAAGGCAAGTGGGTGTTGACTCTGACTAACACGATTTGGGTGTGGCTAGGGGTGCTGAGGTAGTTGTAGGAAAATATGGGAGGAGGAAGGTAGTTGTTTAGGAAAGTGGTGATTTTTCAGATGATGGAGAGAGGTTAAGTGGGGAAGGAAGCAGACCTAGAGCTTTTTGGGTTGAGTTTGACAAAGAGAGGAGCAGTTTGGTTTTGGGAGCCCAAGAGTCCTATTTGTGGGGCCTTGTTAAGATTGGGCCTGTGGCCCAAGAGGACCTTAGGGTGGGTTAAAACCTGGAGGTAATAGGGGTCAATGGGCCTACTGTGGACCCTCACCCAATCCACCGACCGACGAGCCTCACTATTTTAAAGGTGAAAGGGAAAGCTGGAAAGTTGGTTTTCAAATTTTGAAAAATTCATCCCATTGAGGAATGGTTTTGTTTGGAGTTGCCACTTACTTTTTATTTTTATTTTTAAATGGGAAAATTTTAAGTAAGAACAAAAACCCCAGCATGACTCCAGTAAGGAAAAAACGGTCTGCAAAAACTAGATTCTAGGTCCGAGGATTAAGTTACCTATCGGGAAGGTACCTCACGTGAGGTAACACCCCTCTATGCCTGGAACTCGGTCTCTACTAATGAACTGGGTATATGGGAGCATATGGGTCAAAGATCAAACAAACCTTGGGCTAAACAAATGACATGAATCACATAGACCCGTCTAGTATTTAGCATGCACATACACTCAACAAGTCAAAATCAGAGTGCAAACCTGAGGTCCCCAGCCAAGCGCTGCATAAGAGGTCAGTCAATAAGCTCAAATGCATGACAAATATACATAGCAATCATGCACCAAGCATTCATGTGAATTTCATTATCCAAAGCCGAAGTGCATACCTGTGGTCCCCAACCATGCGCTGTAAGGAAAAGGTGAGGCAAGTAATACAAGCATACAACATGCACTCTCAATCAAACATCAAATCTCATACCCATAAGGGAGGGAAGCAGGTTGAAATGAAATAAATGGTTTGCTTTCTTTTGCACACATTCCTCTAAATTCCATCAAACCAAACCATGTTTTCTTAACTCACATTCTTCCCATCCATGAAGTGGGCTCACATGACATCTAACTAGACCAAAATCTGACCCTAAAGGTGGCCCACAAGTGCCTTGGAGCCTAAGGGCTCAAGCCACAGCAAAAATGGGGGTCAAAACATGCTAAAACTGGACCGCCTAGAAGAACCTGTTGAACCGGTTCCCAACCAGTTCAAAAGATTGGGAAAATTCTGAAACTTTACCAGTAGATTTCTCAAAGAATAAGGAATCCAAAAAAAAAAACGGTGCTCAATTCCGAGCCTGGATGAGGGAGAAACGACCAAAACAATGTGACGTGTTTATTAAACAAGGCTGCCTAGCGGGGGCCTGTTGAACCGGTTCCCAGCTAGTCCAATCGATTGAGAAAAATTCCAAAACTTTAACAACAGATTTCACAAAGAATAAGGAATAAAAAAACGGCACTCAATTCCGAGCCCGAATGAGGAAGAAACATCCAAAACAATGCAACGTGTTTATTAAATGGGACTACCTAGTGGGACCTGTTGAACTGGTTCCTAACCAATCCAATCGAGTGAGAAAAATTCTGAAACTTTAACAGCATATTCCTCAAAGAATAAGGAATCCAAAAAAAAAAACGGCGCTTAATTCTGAGCCCGGATGAGGGAGAACCGGTCGAAACAATACAATGTGTTCCTTGTAGAAGGCCAAGCCCGAGCCACCCAACCTTATTGAAACAAAGGCCATGGGGCTCATTAATCAACCAACAATGCAGCCCCCCTGAACTCAAGAAACCCAGCTGAAAGTTCAGCTACACGGACATCCACATGCAGCCACCTAAATGCCCTGAAATCGAACTGAAATTTCATGCACCTGAAGCCTCCCACCTATAGTTACTTAAATCCCATGGAACAAACTAAAATTTCAGCCTCCTATAGCCTATGAATCCAACTAAAATTCAGCTATCTAAAGTCCCTCCAATGCAGCTACTGGAATCACCAAGAAGCAAACTGAAATTTCAGCTACATGGAACCTTTACATGCAGCCACAAGACCTGGGGTTTAAGTTCGGATTATTGATGGGTAGCCCAAATTAAAAAAGAAAACCAGAGAAGGTCATGGAAAACGAATAAATAACCTATCAAATGGAAACCCATTTCATGTAGAAGTCGATGAGATACATGATCAGTGGCACAACTGAAGCCACATCCAAGCTTACCCTTTGATGAAAATCAAAAGCAAATGGGAAGAAAGCATAATAGTAACACGATTTCACAACCAAATTATCCAGTAATGTCCAAGAACCACAAGAGCGGATGAAAAATAGAGCGATAAATAGAAGCAAGTAAGGGAAACACAACAAATATACCTGCAGGTTCTCCTCTCAAGCAATAACACATTTGGATTCCAACTCTACTTTCTCACTCTCCACTTATTGCTTTCTCAACCCTTCTCTCAAAACCTCCCCTATTCTCAAACCTCTATTTTTTTTTTCTTTTCTTGCTTTTCCCATTATCTCTGTTTTCCTCAAAACCCCTTGAACTTCTCTTTCCAGCTCTATTTTTTTCTTACTCTCTAGGTTCCAAACCCTCAGAGACCTTTAGGATCCTTCCCCACGCTTTTCGTTTTTCTTCTATAGAGTCTCCTTTAGGATTTCTCCAAAAAACCCTTTTTTCTTCCCAATGTCCCTTCTTTTCCAAAAACCTCTCAAACTTCTCATTCTCAGCATCTGCACCACACCCTTTTCTTTCCATTCAGCTCTAGAAAAATCACCTTCAGCTTTGGAACCCCCCAACACATTCAGTTCCCCCATTTCCCGAGGTGGGCAACTGCCCTCTCATTACTTCATAACTCCTTGCTCACCAAGAATCCACATAGATTCAAGGTGGGTTGCAATCAACCTAAAAAATAGCCCAAATATGACATAAAACCATCCTCCTAACCCATCTGGAGCACCAGGGCTCGAACCAGCCTGAACAAGGGCACCAAAATGCTAAAAACAGAGTTGTTCGCAAGCAGCCCCGATGAACCAACCGCTCGACCGCCTAAAAAAAACTTGATGAACCGGTTGAACCAGTTGACCATCTAGTCTACCAGTTGAGAAAAAATTTGAAATTTTTATAGAATATTCCTTGAAAAATAAGGAATCTAAAAAAAAAAAAACAATGTGTAATTCCGAGTTCGAATGAGGGAGATATGATCGAAACAAGCCCAAGGGCTCCATATTTGAACCTGCTCCTATGAACTCTAACTGAACTGAAGTTTTGGGGGGACCTCACTTCCTTTCTTTAGCATGATGTGAACAACTAGGGAATTGGCCATGACGACACTCCTAAATGAACTACACACTCGCATTACATTAGATCATAGATGAACCTACACAAGGCTCGAAAACCGATCAAGCCTAAAAAAGGGGCCATGGTGGTGCCATACGGAAAAAATTGGGTGCATGTGACACCCCTAAGATAAATGCAAGTGTCGAATGAAAAAATTGAGGGTCTACAAATATGCCCTTATTCAGTAGAGTGAATGAACGAGTGAAACGTGAGTGCGAAGTGCAAGTAATAAATTGAGTGAAATGAACTCTAGTGAAGAATTCAAATGACCAACAATTTTGTCCCCACACAACAATAAAGAAGGCTAAGGGAAATGAGTCATGCTGATCGAATGGACTAGGGGATCTAGGCACAATGCTGGAGAAAGCTAAAGGAATCTAGACACGATGCCAGAGAAGACTAAAGGAAACCGGACGCGATGCTGGAAAAGATTAGGAGATCCGGACACGATACCGGAGTAGACTAAAGGAAAAGGGATCAAGTCCGAGTGAGTGCCAGAGAACTCAAGGAAATCCGGGCATGATGTCGGAGAAAAGATCGTATCCGGGTGAGTACCGGAGAATACGAGACAGACAGGGGCCTAACTGAACTTTGACCCTAAAGGTGGCCCACAAGTGCCTTGGAGCCTAAGGGCTCAAGCCATAGCAAAAATGGGGGTCAAAACATGCTAAAACTAGGGCTGCCTAGCAAAACCTGTTGAACCGGTTCCCAATCGGTTCAACCGATTGAGAAAAATTTTGAAACTTTACCATCAGATTCCTTGAAGAATAAGGAATCCAAAAAAAAATGGTGCTCAATTCTGAGCCCGAATGAAGGAGAAACAGCCAAAACAATGCGACGTGTTTATTAAACAGGGCTACCTAGCGGAGCCAGTTGAACCGGTTCCCAGATGGTTCAATCAATTGAGAAAAATTCTGAAACTTTAACAACAGATTCCCCAAAAAATAAGGAATCTAAAAAAATGGCGCTCAATTCCAAGCCCGGATGAGGGAGAAACGACCAAAACAATGCAACATGTTTATTAATCTAGGCTACCTGGTGGGACCTGTTGAACTAGTTCCCAGCCAGTTCAATTAATTGAGAAAAATTCTCAAACTTTAACAACATATTCCTCAAAGAATAAGGAATCCACAAAAAAAAAAAAAAAAAAAAAACAACGCTCAATTTCGAGCTCGGATGAAGGAGAACCGGCCGAAACAATACAATGTGTTCCTTGTAGAAGGCCAAGCCCGAGCCACCCTACCTTATTAAAACTAAGGCCAGTGGGCTCATTAATCAACCAACATTGCAGCCCCCCTGAACTCAAGAAACCCAGCTGAAAGTTCGGCCACATGGACATCCACATGCGGCCATCTAAATCCCCTGAAACCGAACTGAAATTTCATGCACCTGAAACCTCCCACCTATAGCTACTTAAATCCCATGGAACAAACTGAAATTTTAGCCTCCTATAGCCTATGAATCCAATTGAAATTCAGCCACCTAAAGTCCTCCTAATGTAGCTATTGGAATCACCAAGAAGCAAACCGAAATTTCAGCTACATGGAACCTCTACATGTAGCCACAAGACCTAGGATTTAAGTCCTAATTATTGATGGGTAGCCCCAAATTATAAAAAACAAAAAAAAAAAAAAACAAAGAAGGTCATGGAAAACTAATAAAAGACCTATCAAATGGAAACCCATTTCATGTAGAAGTCGATGAGATCCATGATCAGTGGCACAACTGAAGCCACAACCAAGCTTACCCTTTGATGAAAATCAAAAGCAAATGGGAAGAAAGCATAATAGTGACACGATTTCACAACCAAACTATCCAGCAATGTCCAAGAACCACAAGAGCGGATGAAAAATAGAGCAATAAGTGGAAGCAAGTAAGGGAAACACAACAAATATACCTGCAGGTTCTCCTCTCAAGCAAGAACAAGTTCGGATTCCAGCTCTACTTTCTCGCTCTCCACTTCTTGCTTTCTCAGCCATTCTCTCAAAACCTCTCATCTTCTCAGACCTCTATTTTTTTTTCTTTTCTTGTTTTTCCCGTTCTCTTTGTTTTCTTCAAAACCCCTCAAATTTCTCTTCTCAACTCTGTTTTTTTTCTTTCTCTCTAGGTGCCAAACCCTTAAAGACCTCTAAGCTCCTTCCCCAGGCTTTTCGTTTTTGTTCTACAGACTCTCCTTTAGGATCTCTCCAAAAAAAACCCTTTTATCTTCCTAACGTCCCCTCTTTTCCAAAAACCTCTCAAACTTCTCATTCTTAGCATTCACACCACACCCTTTTCTTCCCATTCAGCTCTAGAAAAATCACCTTCAGCTTTGGAACCCCCCAACACATTCATTTCCCCCATTTCCCAAGGTGGGCAGCTGCCATCTCATTACTTCATAACTCTTTGCCCACCAAGACTCCACATGGATTCAAGGTGGGTTGCAATCAACCCGAAAAATGGACCAAATCGGACATAAAACCATCCTCGTAACCCATCTGAAGCACCAAGGCTTGAACCAGCATGAACAAAGGCACCAAAAATGCCAAAAATAGAGTCGTTCGCAAGCAACCCCAAAGAACCGGTCAATCGCCTAAAAAAAAACTTGATGAACCAGTTGAATCAATTGACCATCCGGTCAACTGGTGGAGAAAAATTTTGAAATTTTACTAGAATATTCCTTGAAGAATAAGGAATCCAACAAAAAAAAATGGTGCATAATTCTGAGTTCGAATGAGGGAGATATGATCGAAACAAGACCAAGTGCTCTGTATTCGAACCTGCTCCTATGAACTTCAACTGAACTGAAGTTTTGAGGGTACCTCACTTCCTTTCTTTAGCATGATGTGAACAACTAGGGAATTGGCCATAAAGGCACTCGAAAATGAACTACATACTCATACTACATTGGACCGTAGATGAACCTACACAAGGCTCGAAAACCGATCAAGCCTAAAAGATGGGTCATGGCAGTGCCATACAGAAAACATTTGGTGCATGTGACACCCCTAAGATAAATGCAAGTGTCGAAGGAGAAAATTGAGGGTCTACACCTATGGAATTGGGGCAGCCCAACTTTTCAGTGTTAAGTCAAGGGAGACAGGCCCAGATGCCTGCTACTAGAGGTTTAAAAGAGTCTAAGGCTCTTAAAGTTGAGATTTCTGATTTGGAAAGGAGGCCCGTCGAAGTGATCTTGATGCTAAGCTGACGACTAAGGTGAGAAGGAAGTCTATAGCGGATGAGTCCCTCATTGAGGAAGCTACCAAGTACTCCCTTTCTAAGCCTCACTATTTTCTTAGCTTTAAGGGTTGGGGTTCTCCTTCTTCTTTCTTGGGGGGGGAAGGCAATGGTGGTTGCTAATCGGGGGCCTTGGGGTACTCAAAGGGTCGACCTTTGTGACTAGATAAATGTAGGCTAACTCGTTGAGGGTAATATAAGAAAATGGGAGTGAGAAAGGAGTTTCAATTGATTTAGAAAAGTTGACTAAGGTGTATGGGGGAAGAGCATATATCGACAAAAGATGTGGAAAGAGGTTTGGAAGAGGAAGAAGGGAGTGTTTTGGATTCATGGATGAACAATAGTTTTGTGAATTTCTACCGTTGTTTGGGAATGCCTACCCTACCAAGGGGTTTGAGGGGAAGATTTTGTCACTTTTGAAAAGAATCGAAGAGAAGAAAAAACACAAGGTTAATCTGGCTGGAAAAAGAAGAACAGTCTCCAGATCAAAGAGGGAATTGAAAAAACTTGAGTACTCGATGAATTATAGTGGTACTAGGAGAAGTGCGGGAGAACTTCAGCTTGCTAACTGAAGCTGTGTTTTGTTGGTGTTGAGAAGTGTGCAGGGGATTTTCAATTTGCTTAATGAAGCTGAGAATTTTATTGTGGAACATAAGAGGAGCTAATGATAGTGATAAGATAAAAAGGTGATCAAGGCATTGATTAAGGGTCAAAATGTGGATTTGGTCTGCTTGCAGGAGACTAAGATGCAAGAGATGTCGAAGAGAATAGTTAGGAGCCTTGGTGTGGGAAGATGTTTGGATTGGGAGGTTGTCAACTCAAGGGAAGCCTCTAGTGGTGTCTTGGTGCTTTGGGACAATAGGGTGTTACAATTATTGGAGGTGGAAGTGGGATCTTTCTCAAATGTCTTGTCGATTTAAAAGTTGTGAGATGATTTTTGCTACAACTTCACTAGGGTCTATGGTCTTACGCCGAAGAAAAAGAGGGAAGATATTTTGGGGTGAGCTAGATGCTATTAGAGGGTTATGGGGTGGCCCTTAGTGCATGGTAGATTATTTTAATGTGGTTAGGTTCCCTATAGAGAGCAGTAGGGGAGGCATACTAACCTACTAAATGAGAAGATTCTCTAAGATTATCGAGGATTTTGAGTTAAGGGACTTACCCTTGTAGGGCGGCTCTTTCACTCGGAGTGGTGGCCTAAATAATCAGTCTCATTCTAGGCTTGATCAGTTTCTGGTCTCGGATGAATGGGAAAGTCACTTTACAGGGGTTGTGTAGTGTGTCCTTCCTAAGCTGATTTCGGATCATTTTCCAATCTTACTAGATTAGGGAGGCGTGAGGAGAAACCCAATGCCTATTAGATTCAAAAATACGTGGTTGAAGGAGGAGGACTTCAAGGATAAGGTGCAAGCTTGGTGGGAAGGTCTTAGTTTTAGTGGGTCTGCTAGTTTTGTTTTGGCAGCGAAGTTGAAAGCCTTGAAGCCGTTATTGAGGGACTGAAATATGAATGATTTCAATAAAGTTGAAGCCAATAAGGTGTTGGCTTTGAATCAGGTGGACTTTTGGGACAAAGTATAATTAATCTGGCCACTTACTGTTCATGAGTTAGAAGCTAGGAGAGGAGCGAAAAAGGATTTTAAAAAGTGGGTTCTCCTAGAAAAAATTTCTTGAAGACAGAAATCAAGGGAAGTATGGCTAAGGGAGAGGGATAGGAACACTAGTTTCTTCCATAAGATAGTCAATACTCACATGAGATGACTCGGGTTAAAATCAATGGTTCTTGGTTAACAAGGAGAATGAGATTAGAGTTGGAGTGGTGAATGAGTTTAAGGTTTTGTTGTCTCCTACAAAAGGGTGGAGACACAACATTAGTGGTTTGTCTTTTGCAAGGTTGGAGACTATGGAAGTACCTAGACTGGAGAAGCCTTTTTCTAAGCGAGAGGTAATGGAAGCTCTTAAGGGCTTTTGTGGGGACAAAGCGCCTAGGCCTGAAGGGTTTTTTGAAGGAGGATGTCATGGGGTTTTTTAGGGAGTTTCATGACCATTACCAAATTTTAAAAAGTTTGAATGCAACTTTCCTAGTTTTGATCCCAAAAAAGGGGTGTAGAAGAATTAAGGGACTTCAAGCCAATTAGTTTGGTGGGAGGGTTGTACAAGTAGTTAGCTAAAATGCTAGCCAATAAGCTAAAGCCAGTGATGGGTAAGGTGGTCTCTAAGGCTCAAAATGCCTTTGTGGAGGGAAGACAAATCCTGGATGTTGTCCTTGTCGCTAATGAAGTCATAGATTCAATTTTGAAGAGCAATGAGGGGGCGGTGATGTGCAAGCTGGATATAAAAAAGGCGTATGATCATGTGGACTGGTCCTTTTTGCTTTCAGTTATAGGTATGATGGGATTTGAGGAGAAATGGCTTTGGTGGATGTAGTGGTGTATCTCCACAGCTAGCTTTTCTGTTATGGTTAATGGAACTTCTTTGGGTTTCTTCCAAAGTTCTAGGGGTTTAAGGTAGGGGGACCCCTTCTGTCCGTTCTTATTTGTGATTGCTATGGAGGCTCTTAGTTGCCTGCTAAGGAGAGCCATAAATGGGGGTTTTTTGTTAGCCTGCAAGGTGAGGGGTAGAAGTGGTGAAGGGACTCAGGTGTCTTACTTATTATTCATTGATGATACTTTGGTCTTCTGTGGGGCTCTTAGGATCAGATGATGTACTTAAGTTGGATTTTAATGTGGTTTGAGGCCATTTCAAGGTTAAGAATTAATTTGGATAAAAGTGAGTTAATCCCGGTGGGTAGTATGGAAAATGCGGAGGCTTTGGCTGTGGAACTTAGGTGTAAGGTTTGGAGACTCCTATCCTCTTACTTGGGATTGTCATTAGGTGTTCCTCATAGATTCATGGCTGTTTGGGATGGAGTGGAGGAGAGATTTCGGAAGAAATTGGCTAGGTGAAAGAGCCAATACATCTCTAAAGGAGAGATGATCACCTTGATTCGGAGCACTTTAGCGAGCATGCCCATTTATTTCATGCCCTTGTTTTCTTTGCCCAGAAATATCAGATTAAGGATAGAGCATATTCAAATGAATTTTTTGTGGGGAAGCGAGGCTCTTGAGTGAAAACCTTATCTTGTATGGTGGAGTTCAGTGTTCCAAGGAAGTAAGGGGTGGGTATGGTGTGAGGTTGTGGAAAGAAATTAGGAGGGAGTGGCATGTTGTAAGTAGTAGGCTCTCTTTTGTGGTGGGGAATAGACAAAGAGTGAAATTTTGGAAAGATAGATGGTGTGAGGATTCACCTCTTTGTGTTTCTTTTCTCACTTTATTTGCTTTAGCTGTCTTCAAGGATGCTTAGGTCAAAGAAGTCTGGAATTCCATTGAGGGAGTGAAGAGTTGGAGCCCGCACTTCTTTAGACCTTTCAATGATTAGGAGGTGGATGAAGTATACAGGTTTTTCTTGGACCTTAATAGGAAGAGAGTTCAATAGAATGTGGAAGATAGGATGCTTTGGAGAGAGACTAAATGTGGGAATTTTTCCGTTCAATCTCTCTACAAAGCATTAGTTTTAGGCCTCCAGCCTCTTTTCCTTCAACTGTCATTTGGAAATCTTGCATCATCCTAAAGTGAGATTTTTAGGTGGTGATTGCGTGCCTAGCTGGTGTACCTTGAGTTTGGTCCTCAGACATGAGTAATCAACAAAATTTATAACTTATATCACCATGCACTAGGATAGCCTTAGCTAATATAGCATAGTGGCTCTAGGATTGTTCACTGGGAAGGGTTTTCAACTTACAACTGATACCAATTCAAAGTTGAATTGGTGTTTTTTCATTTCAAGGTTAGCTTCAAAAGAAAACTTAAACTTTGGTTGAAAAATGATTGATTTTAAGCTAACTAAAAAGAAAGTAATGGAAATTACTTATGAAGAAAATCTTTTCTTGGAGTTTTAGGATCACTGGGGTCAGGCTCCTAATGCAAAAACAGAGCTCTAGTCACTTGAATTTTTTCCTCGCATTAGAGACTTAACATATAGTTAATTCTCTAACCGGTGTTGTACAGATGGTTCCCTTTAATAGATTTTAGCACTAATTCCCTCTCACTGATGCATCTTGTAATGGATCATGCCTCTCACTTAGCATTTGCCATTCCAGGTGATCATTAACCTTGGACTTCCCTGCTCAAGCTCACAAGAGATAACTAATGGATGTTTCCTTAGAGTCCAAAATCTTACCAAGTGTTGGCAATTCTAGAAAATCCTACCTTCAAGTCACCTCCCAAAGGCTTGCAAGAGGTAAACTAGTGCATCTCAGTGGACGGAGATCACTTGCCTTACCAAGTGTTGGCCCAGGTGAATTAAAGGCGTTTTAAGTTAACTAAAAACATAGAAATCATTAACGGGTCACACTTTCTCTTCATTAATGGCTGAAAAAAACAAATTACCAATTCTTGCACTCGGGACCTTACCCAGCTACCTTAGCTCCAAGAGACAAAAAGCCTAGCCACTCATTCTCTGAGGAAACATCCTCAGAGTTTGTTTGGCTAGTAAGAAAAATACAATCAAAATGAGTAGGTAAGGCAGAGCAAAGCTCTGTATTTTACTTCCTTCAAAACTATACAAAAAGTTGTCTCTGAGAACAAGATCCTGAGATATCTCTAAAATGGAAATTACAAACAATATATATCTGAGGTTATTCACCCTTTGTTCTTACTTAATAACTAAGGAATCCTATAATTGGTGGATTACAAGGAGAAAATGGGGATTTAGACATCAAATATCTGAAGCAAAAAATCTAAAAATGTCGGTCACAAATATCTAGAAGCACTCAGGAGGATTTTTCAGGCATGCAAGATGGCTGCGAAATTTCGTAAGTTGAAGGACACCATTTCCCAGCCATCCTCTTGTGATTTCGCAGCCTGCAAAATTGGCCTTCATCTTGGTGTGATCGGCTTCCAATGGCTCTAACTTCTTCATTTCAACTCCAAATTGCACACCGTTTGAAGCGTTGGATTGCTGACTTCCCAAGCTTCAAAATGACATACAGTATACATCAAATAGGCTCTAGGAAGTGCTCCAAAAATTTCCAACAGTTGCTGTCCTCTTGAATTCTTCATGTTAGATTTCTCTCTTTGCTTTCCCTCCTTGCATTCATGATTTGCTTATGGCAAAGGACTATAAAGCTTCAAAGATTAGGTTCTTCATGTTAATGAGCTTCCAATTGCTTTGCCATGGATTCCATAGAACTCCCCTCAATCTTGGATTGCTTTGGTGATCAAATTACTATCAAAAACACCAAAACTTACACAATTTGATTAGAAATGATTGCAAAGGTACTTAATATGCTAATTGAGTTAAAAGGTAATAACTACTACTCAAAAGTGTTTAAAAGAGTTAATTACAAGTTACAAAATAACACTTTTTGAGTAGTAATCAGGTGGGAAGCAACATGGGGAAAAACTCTTACTTTGGACCAACTTCAAAAGAAATGATGGCCTTTAGTGAATAAAGGCTATGTTTGCCAAATGAATCAATTAATCACATTTTTCTCCATTTCACCAAGGCAAAGAATCTTTGGGCAATGTTTTTCTCTCTTTTTAGGGTGCAGTGGGTGTTGTCAGTCGTAGATAAGGTGACACTTTTAGGCTGGGAAGGGTCTTTTGTGGGAAAAAAGAGAATGAAAGTTTGGAGAGCAGGCCCATTGTATATTTTTTGGACAGTTTGGAAGGAACAAAATTGCATTTGAGGAAAAAGTGTTGTCAATCCAAAGACTTAAGAGTTCTTTTGTTTATTTCTTTTGGTTGGAGACAAAATTGTTCATAAAAGATGGTCCTTCAACTTTAGTTGATTTTATTGATTAATTGGGAACTTGTTAAGGGTGGGGTTCTTTTTCCACCTCCGTTCATGGCAACTGATTTGTTCCAGCTGGGGAGCGGGGGGTGTTTCTTCTTTGTATACTTTGAGTCGTTGTTTTGGTGGCTTTTTCAATACAGTTTTTCTCTTTTACTTATCAAAAAAAAAAAAACCTCTAAAGTAAAAAAAATCCTAACAATATATAATCAAATCAAGGAGCGTAGCTTGAGGTTGGATTAGATTCCACTTAGTTTTAGAGAAAAAATCTCTAAACTCATACATTGATCACACAATTTTAGAAAGCATCTCTCCACTTTATCTATACCACTCCAATTTTAAAGATAAATTCTCTTAATCTACCTTTTGTGAACTGCATATCTATAGAAAAAATACCTTGGATCAATTTCCAAATATCAACTTCTGACATCTAACATTTGTACTCAGTGAATAAAAAAGAAATCATATGCTTTTAATATAAAACTTCTCTTTTAAAGCCTTTTGATTCTGAAGTACATCTTTATAAATGCATCCTAACACTTGCTCTAACTTGTCTTCCAAATTACAATCATATCAATTAAAAAACACATGAATAACCCTTAGAGTTAAAAGACATTTGTAATGCAAGATCAGAACCTTAGTAGGATTTGAGAATTCTATCTCTTGTTTGGTTGACAATTGGATGGCATAAATATAATATAACTTATACAACGTGATTTTCATATTCCCTTCATATGGAATTTTTAGATACCATGCTTGAGATGGGATGGATTAATCTATTCCACAATGAGCATATTTCATGGATTGTTAAATTTGTTCAACATTAATGCCCAATATCTTTTCACTTCCACTACTCATGATACATTTATTTGAAATTTGAATTTATGACACAACTCTTTCTTAGAACTCATACAAAATTCTTCACATCACATCACATCCCTTAAACAACTTGACAGTTGTAGCTCCAAGCTCTTACCCATAAAATAAAAAATAAAACAGTTATAGCTCCAAGCCCTAATTCAACTAATCTCACTTTTGGCTCTCTCTACCACTCTACCAACCTCAACAAATTTCTGGATATTTCTTCTTGTTTGGTTATTCAGAGAGCAAATGAAAAATGAAAGAAAAGAGAATTCTAATATTTTTATGCTTTATATTGCTTTTAGGCTTCATTAAATCCTTGAAACTTCAATCACATGTTATGGATGAATTTCCATATTCTCCAACTCTTTTGACTAGCAACTATTATTTCAAAGCTTTGTTTATGCTCTAGTGAAATTAGAACTTCTGAAATTAATGGATACATATGTATGGCAATGGTTTGTTGTTATTTCCTAAAGAGGAAAGTTAGAGATTTCTAGTCTAGTGATGACCCAATCAATGGAAAGGAAAATGTATTTCAATTAAATACTCATGAATAAACCAAATAACCAAACATTAGCATAAGAAATCAGATACATGCAAAATAATATCTTGGATCAGGTTTTGATCATCACATTTTAAAAATTAATTAGTCTCATCCCCGAGCTTAAAAACAACATTGTTGCATCCTAACATGACACTCCTATGACTCGAACCCATGACTATTGGCTCTAATACCAATTTTTTGATTAGGCTTTAACCATTTCATTTGGAAACCAACTGGTATCCAGTGAGGATAAGCCAAACCTTTTATTACGCTTAACATCACTCCCCATGGGCCATTTCTAAGAGCCATCGAATTCGGTGACCCATGCCCAAGGTTAAAAGTAGCATTGTTGCACCATGTCTAAGAAATGGCCTATATATTCAAGTCAAATCTCCACTATTAAATTGGCACTTCTTTTTATTAAATGGTTGTAATGGCCCAAAATTGACCTTCATCACTATTCATCACTACCTTCACAATTGAATTTCACAAGTTCAATCTAATTTAGTAAATTGTTAAACCTAACAAGGGTTTTTACTTTTTTGCAGGCTAATAGCAAACAAAATAACATATTATAATAACATAAATTAAGGTTCCAAACACATATTCTTTTCCCTCAGCATCCTTATTTTGCTGCTAAGGCAACTTATCAATAGGATGATTTCAATTGCAATTAGAGTATAAATTTTAGTAAGGTAGTTTAAAAATTTACCAATACAATGCACATTATTCCATTCAAATAAAAGTTTTTTAGGAGAGTCTAATCTTAACAACATATACAAAGTTTTATCAAACTAGTAGATTCCCAGTTTTAGATGAAGAGAAAAAGGAAATTTGAGAAAAAAAAAAGAAGTCCCAAATCAGATAAATGTTTGGATTAGGATTCAAGTCAATAAATAATAAAAGAGAAAACCAGAAGTAGCATAGGATAGGGCTTAATCAATCTTTAGTTAAAGCCGAGGGAGTGAGAAAATAAGAAGAATAGAGATTAGCAGCATAGAAGTTAGAAAAAGTACCAATATAACAATGCTCATTGGCGACTTTGGCCTTTTTGAGCAACTTATCGAGATCTTCTTCAACCTTAGCCTCTCATTTAACCAACTGATTCCCAAAAACAGCCCCAATTCCAATCGCCAACACGTGCTCCCATGGATCTAAAATCAAAAACAAATTTTCTAAAATAAAATAGAATCAAATCAAATCAAATAATCGAAGAGTTGAAGAAAACTCACGCCTCATGAGAAGGAGTTTCCGAAGAGCATTAGAGTGCAACTGGACCGAGAGTCCCAACACGGCCCCGACCACAGTCGCACCGAGAGACATCTCTCCTATTCCCCGAATCATCGTCAATTCAAAATTTTAAGTACTTTTTCTTTTTTTCACATTTTCTCCGTATCAAAACTAAATATGTTTTTATAGAAGAAAACATTCCCAACTAACAAAGACCGTTAATCTAACAAAAATTTCAGTGTGAGTTGTAATCCAAAATGGCAATAGTTCCACGAATGTTCAAAGAGAAACCCTAGAATTCAAAACTCACAGCAATAACATTCTCAATTTATAAAGCACTAGCATTCAAATCCAAACCCCTTTTTGGATCACCAAGAAAATGAAGAAAAATAAAAAATAAATAAAAATAAGAACATATTTTGATTAGTACCTTGAGCCCTAGATGGTGAAAAATTTAGGATTCAATTTTTCTTTCATTTTCTCATTATTCTCTCACTACCCAAATGATTGTACATAATCTAGAAGGTCATTAAACTAATTAGGAATACAGATTGGAAGAGTACCTTGATGGCTTGAACTTAGAGATCGACCAAAAGGCAGCGTTTGGAAAAAGGAAAGCTCGAATGCTTTCGAGTAAAGAGAGAAGAGAGCTTCTTTTGCTGCCTGCAAAGCCCTGATAAGTCAGCATGTGAGTTGGGTCGGGCCTTAGCCTGGCCAATTTTTGGACCATCACTGTGCCGCTCATGTCTAATACATTGTATGCCTCTTTCCGATAATTTAGTACCAATGGAACAGAGCTAGAGATTTCAATCCACAATTAATTTAATTGCGTTGAAGTGAATTTCATTTTCACAAATCTGACGAATAATTTGATTTTTTTTATACATATATAAATTATATTCATCAATGTATTAAATATATAATTGAATTAATAAAGTGTAACTTAAAATAATGTAGATTGATAATATGTCAAATTTATACCATTTTATTTAGAAGTCCAATAAATTCATTTTTTGTTTTCTTTATATTTTATTTTGTCCATATATAAAACATTTTTTAAAATTATATTTAAAGTGTGTTTGACAATGATTCTCGAAAGTGTTTCTAGCATCTTTAATACTTGAAAAATAAAAATTTTCAAGTATTAGAGAGAATAAGAACACTTCCTAAAATCACTGTCAAACACACTCTTAGATTTCAAGACTTAATCACCTTTTTTTTATAATTTTTATAATGTTAATTTTAAAATAAAATAAAAAACACGTGCTTTAGAAAACCTCAATTTTTTTCTTTATTGAAAGTTCATTTCAATATATTTCATATTTTCTCTTTTTAAAATTTAAAAATAGTAGAGACATTTATATAAATTATAAGAACTTTTGGAATTTTATATTGAAAATGTAATGATTTTAAAAACTATTCAAAAAGATTGAGGTATCAAGAAAAAATTCATTACCTCAAATTTTAAAATTTTTAAAAATTTATTTTTAAAAATATAAGATAAACCTATATTTTTTGTATAAGAGATTTTCTTATATAAAAATATTGTAAAATAAAAGAATGAGAAGAAAGAAAATAGAGAATAAATAAAAATGCTCAAATGAAAGTAAAGTCATATTTCATTAGCAAGTTTTCTCCTTTTATAGAGATTCAAGAAGAGATTTATATCAATATGGATGATCATCCATAAGTTCTCACAATCCGATAAATTATCTTATTTTATAACACTCCCCCGTAGATGATCATAAAAATATGTCTCATTAAAACCTTATTAGGAAAAAACCTTTTGGGAAAAACCCTAGTGAAGGAAAAAGAGTACAATATTCTTTTGGACTACTACAATTATCTTGTTAAAAACCTTACCAATAAAACCCAATGGGACAAGATTTGGATGAAGGGGAAAAAAAGTATAATATAGTGATATTCTTATCAATTAATTCCCCCCTCATGTTGACATGATTATATTTTCTCTAGTTGCACAGCATGAAGATCTTTGAGTTGATGTATTCCAATGAGCTTCTTAATTATTGTAGTTAGCAATACCTTTGTGAATAAATATGTTAAATTGTTACTTGATTTTACTTGTTGAACAACAATTTCGTCACTCTTTTAGAGTTGAAGAATGTAAAAGAACTTGGGCCATATATACTTAATTTTATCACCCTTAATGAATCATTCTTTAATTTGTGCAATGTATGCAACATAATCTTCATATAACTTTATAGCATTACCTCTAATGGAGGGTAGTCCACATGTTTCCATTATTTGCTTGATTGATCTCTATGATATTGTCATACTATCATAGGTAAATATATACCCTGTTTGAGATCGAGCTTTGTGAGAGTTTGAAGATAGCTAGCATCTACATATCCAAACAATTTAGATTCTAATCCTTTTGAATAAAATGGATTCATGTCATCTTAGTACATGTTTGACTTTATTCCAATATCTCTAATTTGGTGCAAAACTATATCTCGCAAGTAAGTTAATAAGGAATGTAATATTTGGTCATGTACAATTTGTAAGATATATTAGTGCATCAATAACACTGAGAGATGGTACTTCTAGACCAAGTAGTTCTTCATTATCTTATTTAGGATGGAAAGGGTCTTTTTTTTTTTTTTTTTTACTTTGAGTGAATGAACTATCATTAGAGAACTTCATGGATGTAATTTGCCCATATGGAAGCATTTCAAGACTTTCTTTGTATATGTTAATTGATGGACTAACATTTCATTTGGAAAGAGCTTGATCTACAAGTCAAGACAAAACTTTGTTTTTCCAAGATCTTTCATTTTAAATTCTTTTTTCAAATAATTTATCGTTCTTATGAGCTTTTTAGGAGTCCTAACAAAGATTTAAGTTGTCAATATATATTGCAATAATTGAAAATCTGATTTTTTATTTCTTAATGAAAACGTGTATAATGTTATTCATGTACCCCGTTTTTAGTAGGTATTCGCTAAGGCGATTGTACCGTATATGTTCGAATTGTTTCAACTAATATAAGGATTGTTGTAACTTAATTGAATACATGCTATGAGGTGATTGGGTGCATGCTATGAGGATTTGTAATATTTGCTTTAGGCAACTTAAATCTTTTAGGGACTTTCATGTATATATATATAATTATATATGGATTTATATAAATATGTTATAATAACATCCATGAGGCACATATCTAGTTCTCAAACTAGTTAAAAATCAAAATGTGATTGCATCTATGACGAAAAAGTATGTTTCCTCATAGTTAATACCAAGTCTCTGTTAGAAACCTTGTGCTACTAATCGCACTTTATATCTTATGATTTTATTTTTCTCATTGTGTTTTTGTATAAAAACTCATTTGTACCCAATAGGCTTTACGCCTTCAAGTGTTTGGAGTATAGGTCCAAATATTTCTCATTTTGTTAATGAGTTTAGCTCTATTTGGATTGTTTCTTTCCATTTTAGCCAATCATGTTTATGTCAACATTTATCCATAGTTTTTTATTCGACATCCTCATCATTTCTTATGATGTCAATAACCACTTGAAAAAAAATATATTGTCAATGACAAGAGTATTTCTACCCCATTTTTCTCCATATGTAAGTAGATAATTGAGATTTCATAATTATCAAGTACTTGTACCTTTTTAGAAGCTAATTGTATAATATATGCCTCTTTTAGGGCTACTTGTTTAAATCGCGCCTCTTTAGAGGCTAGCTACTTAAGATTGATAAATCATTTTAATAACCCATTTTAAATGAAATTTTTTCAAGATTGCCACATTTTCATATATCTTTCTTTGTGTTTTCCTTTTTCCATGTGTTTTCCTCTTCTACGAAATGTGTTCACCTCTTTAGGGTCTACCACGCTTCATGAGTGCCTTCGTTATTTAATTTTCTTTTAGGGACATCAATTCGTAATGAAATATTCTCAGTCGGTGAAAATGATTTTATCACTTTCTTTGCATCAATGAAAGCATTTGACAGTTGATTTTCAAGTCCTTACAAATGAATAATCTTTTGAACTTTCAGTTTACATTGATTAGTAAGAGGATCAAAATGAGTCAAAGTCAATGCATTCCAAATAATTTCACATTGTTCTTCTAGAATTGACTCTTGTTCCCCTAATAGCAGGAAAATTGTCTTATAAAATGATAATTTGCACAACATGTCATTCTACTTTTCAAGTGTATAGATAGACTAGTAATTATATAAAAACTTTAGGTTTCATGATGTACATCTATACAACTTTACAAAGAATTAATGCATCATCGTTTACCCTAAAGGACCAAGTTGGTCTTACAAGATTCTTCTAGATCTAGCATAGTGTAAAATGTCATTCACATGGAATCAAATACTACTAGGGACATAGTATAAAATCTTTTGAAACTTTTAATCAGATTTTTAGTACTTGAAATAGTATTAACATTGTTTGTTATCAATATTGTGCAATTAATGAAACAAGAGTTTCATCAAAATAATAAGTCATAAAACATATCATAAAGACATCGCCTTTATAGAGTTAAAGGAATCTTATTATAGAGGAAGAGTTAAAATCAATAGGAAAATACTAGTTATCAATGATAACTTAACTTAATAGTTATGTAAAAGTAATAAGAGCAATTTCTTAAATATGAAAAATTTAATTAAAAATTATATATTTCTTAAATATCTCACACATTTGATTTCATAAGTGTGGGGCAATTTCTGCATGAAATAATTAAAAAATATTTCAATAATCGAACTAATTGTAATGATAGATCAATAATTTTTATTCAAATATTATTATGATCTAAATCAATGTGCAAAAATTAATTCATAAATCAAAATTTCAAGAGAAAATATCATGATTTAAAAGAAATATGAGAAAAAATTAACCAAAAAGTAGATAAACTTTTAGAACAAAGAAAGACAGGACCATTAGAAGAACTAAAATTAAATAACCTTTCAAAACAATTCAAAAACTTTAGTATAGGAGAAAAACCAATAATTAGGACAAAACGAAAAATAAATCCTTTTGAACCAAAAAGTTTAGCAATAAAACCATAGAAATAGTAGAAGCTATCAACCCTAAAGATAATGTAAAAGAATTTGTGGAAGAAAAAATGAAAAGGGTAGTAAAGGAAGTAACACCTTACAAAAAAGAGTTAGTTCAAAATTCTAAAATGACTTGATTCTTAAACCAACATACCATAAGTTCAATATGAAATATTGTATATTTAGATTTAGTTTCTTTAGAAACAAAACATAAACTATTAAAAAATAAAACCGATAAATATATGGACTTAGGAATAATAGGACTTCATCGTAAAGAAATTGGTGCACTCGTAAATATTAACCTTTCAAATACTAAAAATAACACAATAGAAAAAGCTCTTTTAGCTAGTGCAGAAGTTAATATGAACCAAAATTATATAGTCATTGGTTGTATACCTCAATTTTGTATAGATCTTAAGGAATTTACAGAAAAGATAAAAATAACTATAAATACTAAAGGTTATGATATGGAATTAGGAAGTAAGAACTTTAGCATAGCTATAGGATTTATATGAAAAACCACTAATGCTTTAAGCCTAAAATGCATGATGGAATTTGATGATATAGTAAAAACCTTTGGAATTAAAGTTGTAAATATAGTAAAGACAAAACCCGTAAAAGTAAACTATTTATATGGAAGAGAGTGGGAACTACCTCAAATAAATAAACCAGTAATAAAATATCTAACCTCTAGTAGTTTATATGAAAATCAAGATGGAAGTATTAGTATAACTTTTGGAAACTATAAAATTGTAAATGTAGAGGTAGAGTCAAATAGTGAGATAGAATTTTTAAATATTATCACAATATAGGAAGATATTTTGTTAAACATAGAAACAGTAGAAAACCTATATAGAAATTCAGAACTAGTTAATATAATGTTAGAAGAATTTAGTAACCCAACGTTATTAATAGAACAGTTAGATCAAGATAACTCTATTGACATAATGTGTAAAAACTATACAATGAACAAATAATTAAACTGCTTTATAAAACTAATTTAATTAAAAAAACTTATAGATATAAAAACAATAAATCAATTTACTATTCAACCAAAATCTGAAGAAAACCTAGTAACAATTTTAGGTGAGTTAGTAAATACGATAAAAACATAAAATAAAAGGGAGTTTGTAAATGTAAAAACTGAAATAGTAAGGCATAGTAAGTCAAAAGGACCTCAATGGAAAACCAAAACAGAACCTTCTAATTCTTTGCAACCAATATATGAGTATGAAACAATATTAGATATATACGATACACAAGACCTTAAGAAAACCATAGAAAATTGGGAGCAGTCCTTAAATTCAACTGGTGCAGTAGTATCCTTTAAAAATCAATAAGAAATTTATGAATTTTGTAAAGTACCCTTAGAGGAACCGTATTGCAATTTTTTAGAAATATGGAACAAGAAAAAATGGTTATTTTCAGGAAGTTAGAGATAATTTTAGTATAAGCGTATTTATAAATTTGATAAAACTATATTTTCTAGCAACAATCCACGAAAATATAAAGGAACTCACAATATATCTCCATAAGTTAGAATAATTGAAATTATGTAACCTATCATATATAAAAGGATATGAACAAAAATTTAGGAAATATTCAATTCTTGCTAGAGTAGACATAACACCTTAATATTTAAATAAATATATTAAAAATACAAGGACCTGTAGGACTTAGATTATGGAATGAATTTTCAACCTCTAAATATAAAAACTCTCCTTATATAGGTGCTAGAATAAAATTTATAAAAAATTGGTAAGAAAGAGAATGTATAAGCATAGGGGAAAGAATTCAAATAAAGAAACAAAATATAAATCAACAACTTTGTAAAAAATTGCATATAAGAGAAAATTTAGACATAGGATGTAGAGAATATAACTCTAGAAGACCTAAGAACTACAATAGCATTTTAAGAAGGAAGTTAAAAACCTTTTCTAAAAAATGACATTGTCAAACAAGATATAAAAAACCTAGAAAGTTTTGGATAAAGAAAATGAGTAAAGAAAGAAAAAGATAGTGTAAATGTTATTTGTGTGGGTAGGAAGACCATATAAGACCTGAATGTCCTAAACTTAAAAAACCATCAAATGAACAAAGTAGAAAAACTCAAGCAAAAATCAACCTAATAAAAGAAATTCTGATAGATAGTGAAGAAAAAGAACTTATTTGTGAATTAGACTTTGAAAGCAAAAATCCGAGTGTATATAGTATAGATAACAGTGAAATTGAAAAAGAAGAAATTTGTATGGTTATTGAAAAAGAAGAAAATCAACCTAAGAAAACCCCTTTAAACCTAGAAAACCTTGTGCAACCTTTAGAAAGTAAAATAAATCCTTACAATATGTGGAAATATTTGCAAATAATAATTAAAGAAAAAATCTTGGAAGAAAATGAATATAATTTAAACTCTAAAGAAATAAAATAACCAATAAATCCTGTAGAGACAACTATACAAACAAAAGAGCAAGTAAATATGGCAAATAAAGTTAAATCCATCATATTTCCAACGACAATTAAATTAAAAACCATAGAATTAAAAGTAGATGCCATGTTAGATATCGAAGCTAGTAAAAACCTTTTATTTGAAACTTTAGTACCTTAGGAAGTCTAGCAAACATTAGTCCAACCAGTAGAATTAGTTTAATATAACCAACAAAAACTAATATTAACTAAGTATATTTTAAATGTACCAATCATAATTAGCAGCACAACCTTAGTATCACCTCAAACTTATCTCATACCTACTATAAGTTTATATCCTTTCATTTTAGGTTTAAATTTTGTACATTCTTTACAAGGAGGAATAACAATACAAAATAACCAAGTTAGCTTTCATCCTAAAACCACAACAATTGTTTATACAAATATAGAAAATGTATCAAATAAATCTCA
The DNA here is from genome assembly GCF_030704535.1 of Vitis vinifera. NCBI lineage: Eukaryota > Viridiplantae > Streptophyta > Magnoliopsida > Vitales > Vitaceae > Vitis > Vitis vinifera. Next base: position 19,677,353 of record NC_081805.1, on the reverse strand, counting down.
TAATGCGACTTCTCATCAAATTAACAAAGTAGAAGTGCAAAAGGATAGTGTGATAAATGATTATTTAGAACAATTAAGGAAAACAAGTAAGTAAAAAAAAAACCTTATATTAGAAGCAAAAAAAAATGGGAATTATAGGAGAAGACACTCAAAAATATTGGATTAGGAATAAAACAACTTATGACCAATTAAGAACCCATATTTAACAATAAAAACGGAAGATACAACATGTAACCTTATAGATTCAAGGGAATTTAAAATTCAAATAGAATAACTATTGCAAAATAATCTCATTAGACCAAGCTTTAGTTCCCTTAGATCCTTAGTCTTTTTAGTCAAAAACCATAATAAAGAAAAAAGAGGAAAACGTAGGATGGTTATTAATTATAAAAGATTAAATGATGATGCCTATAAGATTTCAAATAAAGATTCTTTAATTAATTCTATCCAATGATATAAATACTTTTTGCAACTAGATTGTAAAAGTGGATTTTGAAAAATTAGATTAGAAGAAGATGGAAAACCATAGACAACATTTTCATGTCCTTGTGGATTATATGAATGGAATGTAATGTCATTTGGACTATAAAATTCTCCATAGATATTTCAACAAATGATGAATAATATTTTCAGTAAATATTCTTTTATTCTTATATATATTGATGGTATTCTGGTTTTTTCATATACTTTTCAAGAACATATAAAGCATTTAAAATTCATTTTTGAAGAATTAATTAGTCATCAGTTAATAGTAAATAAAAAGAAATTGAAGTTATTCAAAACACAAATAGAGTTTTTAGGATTATAATTATAAAATTGAAAAATTAAACTAAAAAATCATTTAGTTCAAAAAATAAATGATTTTCCTTATAAATTAGAAGATCTAAAAACCCTTCAAACTTTTTTAGGGTTATTAAACTATGCTAGACCGTATATAAAAAACTTTAGTAGATTAGCTAGACCCTTGTATAGTAAAACTAAAAATAGAGGGACAAAGATGTTTTAACCAAGAAGATATTAAACTTGTACAGAACATAAAGGAACTTGTAAAGCATCTTTCAACCTTATATTTACCCTTAGAAAGTGAATACAAAATAGTTCATACTGATGCTAGTTGTACAGGATGGGGAGGTATACTTTTAAAAATTACTAACAATGGAGAAGAAAAACTTTGTAAAAATTGTAGTGGCATTTTTAATGATTATCAAAAGAACCTTAGTTCTATAGACTTAGAAATTGGAGCAATACTCTTAGTCTTAGAAAATTTTCAATTATATCTAAACCAAGAACAATTTACTTTAAAAACCAACTTTGAGAATATTAAAAAATTCTTTGAAAATAAAAACTCTTCAAAATTATTTACAAAAAAAAAATGATGAAGTTTCAAACTCTCTAATTGGTTTTAAACTTAAATTTGAACATATTAAGGGAAAAGATAATATATTAGCAGATTGATTAAGTAGACAAATAATTGTTAATAATGTTAATAATACTAAAGATTGATTTTATTTTATAGGAACATGGCTAAGAGAAAATAACTAAAGTTAGAACCTTTCAATATGTAACCATATGTTTGAATGAAGTATTAAATCCAAATTTGAGGTCTAATTCTTTATATTCTCAAAACCTTTTTGAAGAACATAATAAGGTTATTGTAGATAATTTTTGGTCTTTAAAACCACAAAGTTTCCCCAAACAAAATTTAGAATATGCTTATGGAAAAACCGTGTCAACTTTAACCCAACATCTACAAAATTTTCAAAATCAAGTTATTGCCTTAGAAACCCAAAAATTTCAAAACCTCAAAATCCAAAGAAAATCAAGAAAGACTGATAAAAGATTTGAAAACTAGTACAGTGTCAACCAGTCAAACTAGTTTATATAGTCAACCCAAAATACTTAATTTAATTAGAAAATCAACTATATTTTCTAAACAATATGAAAAAGTTGTTAAAAACTTAATTGGGGTTGATAACCACTTTTTAGTTAAAACTTTATTTTTTCAAACACAATATAACAAAGTGTTTAAAAATCAAGAACTCCTGTACAAAAATTTTAAAACCAAAAACGTTGAAATAAAAATAGGGTATATAGCATACCATGACCCTAATTTCTTTTTTTTTATTATATATTTAGCCAATGTAAACATGTTTATTGTAAATAATGAAATTTTTTATCTTGTACCTCAATTCACGGATCAGGGAATTTTAAAAAAGGTTTTCATAAACCATGTATCTTAAATCCCTAGAAATTTCTCAAAAAAATTAATAGATGTTTTAATTTATCTTTTTTATGTTGGGATTTTATTTCTCCTACATCTTCGGTAATAAACCGAAGATGTGATTGGAATGTGGTCCACATCATTCCATCAATTTAAGAATGAGGATTCATGCTCCAAACCACGTTCGCATCACTACCCCATGTTCTGTGCACGTTCTAAGTAGACTCAGTGATGGAGAGAGTCTTTTAAAACGAGGCAGAACACTAATGGGAGGGTACCCTAAGCCTGCAATCTCTTTTCAGTTTTCAAAAACACCATCTAAGTGGAGATTGTGAAGGTTTAGAAGCACTTGAAACCCGAAATTAGCAAAACCCATTTTAACCTATAGAATGGCAATGGCGGGAGGTATGTTTTCCGATCAGTTTATAATTCCATTTATGATCTAATTGCTATTTAATAGTTTTTTATAGCATGTTTAGATATATAGATTATAGTTGGTATTAGAGCCTTGTATGCCTTTGCCTTGTTCATTTTACAATCTGCATTTTTCAATCAAGTGAGTTTTTGTATTTTGGAGATTTTGGTTTTAGAAGTTTTTGATGAAAAATATTGTTAGAAATCATTAAGAGGTGATATTTCTAACATTTTGGTGTTTTAAATCATCAATTTGGTGTCTGGAATGCCTGGAAATCGTCGAGTTTCATTTCGGGTTGCAGATGGGTCAAACAGACCCTGCTGAAGGTAGGGAACGACTACAAGGGCTTATTGTTTTGACTGTCAATAAGATTTAAATTGATAAACAAGTAATCAGAAAAAGGGCAGTAGCCCAGTTGGTTATAACCTTGTTCTTATTCATTCATTGCACAGATTTGAGTCCTCCTAGCAGCAACCTATAAACTTATTTTATTTTTAAAGGGGTTGACTGTCAATAACATTTAATAGGTAAACAAGTAATCAGAAAAGGGGCAGTAGCCTAGTTGGTTATAGCCTTGTTCTCATTCATTCATTGCACAGGTTTGAGTCCTCCTGCAGCAACCTATAAACTTATTTTATTTTTAAAGGTCGGGGTTGATTTAGCTGGTATTTCTTTCCTTCAAAAAGCCTCTGCCTCAAGACTTGTATGACACGGATTTCAGTGTCCCTGCATCTGGATTTAGTGAATGTAATAAAAAAATCATAAAATTTAATGTTTTTTAAAATATGTTAATTTATGGATATTTTATGTGATAGATTATTTATTTTTGCTAGTTGAATGCATATTTTTATTTTTAATGGTTTATTACGCATACAACATTAAATTAAATAATTTTCACATTAAATTTATTCTTAAAGGCTTTTATGGTTTTAATTTTAGATATTAATGTGCTTATAGTTTATACAATTTCAGAAATTTTGCACATTGATATTGAGTTTTGTGTAAAAATTGCTTATGGTTTCATGCAATTTATATAAGTTTTCTTGTGAATTAACTAAATGTCAAGTGATCCCTATAATTTTAATTAATTAAGGAGTAGCCACAGCATCTTTAATTATGCAAAATTATATATTAATTGTTTTAGGATCACATATAGGAAAATGACATTATGGGTAATTAATTATATCTAATATAATAAAATTTTATCCCACAGGAATTTTTTATTAAATTTGTATAATTAATTAGGGTGGAATATCAAATTATATTTCTTAATTACCCATAGGAATTAGGAAATGAAAAATAATTTGATAGTTTTATCATAAGGTTTTACATGGATCTAATTGAATTAGAACTTTAGCCCACAGGCAAGTTTTATGTTACTAGATTCATAATTTTTGTACATGAGTTACATTGGTAAAACATGATATTTGTTTATTAGTCTCAAAATTGAATTATAAGCATATATGTTTAATTTTTGTGAAGTCATGCAACCTGCGAATTTCTCTAATATAAAATGTGACATTCCCGAATTGAAAGGTGATAACTATAAGGTTTGGAATGAGAGAATTCTCCTTCATTTGGGGTGCATGGACATTGATTATGCTATCAGGAAAAACAAACTAACCATTATTGACACCAGCACTACAACAGAAAAGGCTCTTTATGAACAATGGGAGTGATCAAATCACCTTAGTCTGATGTTCATAAAAACCAAAATCTCTGATGGTATTCGTGGTTCTGTGGATCAGCATGACAATGTCAAGGCATTGCTGAAGGCTATTGATGAACAATTTGTGACTTCAGATAAGGCACTTGCTAGCACCCTGATAATGAAGTTTTCATCTTTAAGGCTCACCAATATGAGTGGTGTGCGAGAGCACATAATGCAAATGAGGGATATTGCGGCCCAATTGAAAATACTTAAGGTTGAAATGTCTGACTCCTTCCTTGTGCACTTCATTTTAAACACTCTTCCACAACAATATGGACCCTTCAAAATTTTCTACAACACACACAAAGATAAGTGGCCAATTAATGAGCTTCTGACCATGTGTGTTCAAGAGGAGGGAATGTTGAAAATGGAATTGGGTGAGAATGCATTAATGACAATGGAAGGAAAGGATCAGAATCAAGCCAAAAAGAAAGAGAAAGGTAAAATACCGCCCCAAGGTGGAATCAAGAAGGTCAATAAGTGCTTCTTCTACAAAAAGAAGGGGCATATGAAAAAGGGTTGCACCAAATTCCAGAAATGGCTTGAGAAGAAAGGTAAACCAATCTCATTTGTTTGTTATGAATCTAATATGGTTGATGTTATTTATAACACATGGTGGATTGATTCTGGTTCTACAATCCATGTTTCGAATACCTTGCAGGGTATGCGAAACCTAAGGAAGCCAATGCCAAGTGAGCAATGCATTTATTCAGGAAACAAGATGCGTTCACATGTGGAGGCTATTGGAACATGCAGTTTAGTTTTAAGTAGTGGTTTTATTTTAAATTTAGAAAAGACATTTTATGTTCCAAGTTTCTCTAGGAATTTGATTTCAGTTTCAAGAATTGTACCTTTGGGTTATTCCTTTAGTTTTTATGAGACATCTTTCAGTTTTTTTTATAAATCTAATCTTGTTGGAAATGGTACATTGTCTAATGGTCTTTTCTCTATCAATTTGAAAAATGATACCACTAATAATACTATGCATGTTCACATTGGTACAAAACGATGTGTTATGAATGAAGATTTCTCTATGTTGTGGCATCGGAGATCGGGACATATCTCCATACAGAGAATTAAGAGATTAGTAAATGATGGAGTACTTAGTACTTTAGATTTTACTAATTTTCACACTTGTGTGGACTGCATTAAGGGAAAGCAAACCAACAAGTCTAAGAAGGGTGCCAAGAGGAGCATAGACATATTAGAGATCATACATTCAGATATTTGTTGTCCAGACATGGACGCATATGGTCCAAAATACTTCATCTCCTTCATAGACGATTACTCACGATACATGTATATCTACTTGCTTCATAACAAGAATGAAGCATTGGGTGTCTTTAAAGTTTTTAAGGCTGAAGTAGAAAAACAATGCGGAAAGCAAATAAAGATTGTGAGAACGGATAGAGGTGGAGAATATTATGGTAGATACACCGAGGATGGACAAGCACCTAGTCCTTTTGCGAAGTTTCTTCAAGAGCATGGGATAGTTGCTCAATACACCATGCCTGGTTCCCCAGACCAGAACGGTGTGGCTGAAAGAAGAAACCGAACATTAATGGACATGGTTAGGAGTATGCGTAGCAACTCCAAGCTTCCTGAATCCTTGTGGACTGAAGCTCTTAAAACAGCAGTGTATATATTGAACCGAGTTCCAACAAAGGTTGTCTCCAAGATGCCATTTGAATTATGGAAAGGTTGGAAACCGAGTTTGCGACATATACGCGTTTCGGGATGCCCGTCTGAAGTAAGAGTTTACAACCCACAAGAGAAGAAACTAGACCCAAGAACCATTAGTGCATATTTCATTGGATATGCCGAAAGGTCTAAAGGGTATAGATTTTACTGTCCATCTCACAGCACTAGAATTGTGGAGTCAAGAAATGCTAAGTTTCTTGAGAATGACTTGATTAGTGGGAGCGATCGATTTCAGGACATTGTTTCTGAAAAAGATCATATAGATGCTCAACCATCCACTTCAAGTAATAGATTGATTGTCATTCAGAATGCCCCTCAAGTTCAAACGGGTGATAGACAACCAATCATTGAAGCTCTACAAATTGCTAATGACAATCCAATAGATCAAGTTGTTCAAGATTCACCAGAAATTGTTGAACAACCCGTTAAGCAACGTGATCCTCAGGAAAATGTTGATTCAATATTAAGAAGATCTACAAGAGTGAGAAAACCAGCAATACCTAGTGATTATGTTGTGTATTTATAAGAATTGGACTATGACATTGGAGCCGAAAATGATCCTGAAACGTTTTCATAAGCCATAAGTTGCAAAAAGTCTAATTTATTGTATGATGCTATGAAAGATGAGATGAATTCTATGGCATCTAATGGAGTCTGGAATCTTGTTGAGTTGCCTAATGGTGCAAAATCCATTGGATGTAAATGGGTCTTCAAGACAAAGAAAGATTCATTGGGCAACATTGAAAGATATAAAGCGAGACTCGTTGCTAAAGGATTCACTCAAAATGAAGGAATTGACTACAAGGAGACTTTTTCTCCTGTACCTAAGAAAGATTCTCTTCGTGTCATTATGACATTAGTTGCACATTTTGACTTAGAGTTGCAACAAATGGATGTGAAAATGACATTTCTCAATGGAAATCTAGAGGAAGAGGTTTACATGAAACAACCAAAAGGATTTTCCTCTAGTGGTGGTGAGCATTTGGTATGCAAGCTTAAGAAATCCATAAATGGATTGAAACAAGCATCCCGTTAGTGGTATTTGAAGTTTCATGATGCTATCTCTTCATTCGGTTTTGTGGAGAACATTATGGATCAATGTATATATCAGAAAGTCAATGTGAGTAAGATATGTTTCCTTGTTCTGTATGTGGATGACATTTTACTTGCAACCAATGATAAGGGTTTGCTACATGAAGTGAAACAGTTTCTATCTAAAAACTTTTATATGAAGGATATGGGTGATGCGACTTATGTCATTGGCATAAAGATACAGAGAGATAGTTTTCGAGGCCTTTTAGGTTTGTCTCAAGAGACCTATATCAACAAGGTTTTAGAAAGATTTTAGATGAAAGATTGTTCACTAAGTATAGCTCCCATTGTGAAGGGCGATAGGTTCAATTTGGACCAGTGCCCAAAGAATGATCTTGAGCGGGAACAAATGAAGAACATTCCTTATGCTTCTGCTGTTGGAAGCTTGATGTATGTTCCGGTCTGCACAAGACCTGACATTGCATTTGCTGTTGGGATGTTAAGGAGATATCATAGTAATCCAGGTATAGACCACTAGAAAGCTGCAAAGAAGGTGATGAGGTACCTTCAGGGGACCAAAAACTACATGCTTATGTATAGACGGATTGATAGTTTGGAAGTGATTGGCTACTCTGATTCAGACTACGCTGGCTGCATTGATTCACGAAAATCAACTTCAAGATATGTCTTTATGCTAGCCGGTGGAGCTGTTTTTTTGGAGAAATGCAAAGCAAACTTTGATTGCAACTTCCACTATGGAGGCTGAGTTCGTGTCTTGTTTTGAGGCTTCCTCGCATGGTGTATGGTTAAAGAGTTTCATTTCTGGGCTTAGAGTTGTGGATTCAATTTCTAGGCCATTGAAGATATATTGTGACAATTCAACTGTAGTTTTTATGGCTAAGAACAATAAAAGTAGCAGTTGAAACAAGCACATCGACATCAAGTATTTAGCCCTTAAAGAGAAAACGATGGTTATTGAACACGTTAGCACTGAATTGATGATTGCTGATCTTTTGACTAAAGGCATGCCACCGTTGAAATTTAAGGATCATATAGATAGATTGGGACTTGGTTCCTTTGTGTGATTTTCGTTGTAAGAACGAATGTTATTTTCAATGAAACTCTATTTGTGATGTTTTCTCATATTTGATTTTCTTTGTGTACACTTTTATTCATTTATTGAGAAATATCATTAATGTTTGGACCTAGAATAAACATAAGGTTTATTCATTAAGCATATGGGTTAGTGTTTAAGAAACACGATGCATTGTGATACATGGAAGATAATACTCGATATTAGAGGACCTATCGCCATGATTCATGTGTTTTGTTTCTTGCTATGATGAATGATGGAATATATGGACCAAGTGGGAGAATGTTGGGATTTTATTGCTCCTACATCTTCGGTAATAAACCGAAGACGTGATTGGAATGTGGTCCACATCATTCCATCAATTTAGGAATGAGGATTCATGCTCCAAACCACGTTCGCATCACTACCCCATGTTCTGTGCACGTTCCAAGTAGACTCAGTGATGGAGAGAGTCTTTTAAAACGAGGCAGAACACTAATGGGAGGGTACCCTAAGCCTGCAATCTCTTTTCAGTTTTCAAAAACACCATCTAAGTGGAGATTGTGAAGGTTTAGAAGCACCTGAAACCCGAAATTACCAAAACCCATTTTAACCTGTAGAATGGCAACGGCGGGAGGTATGTTTTCCGATCAGTTTATAATTCCATTTATGATCTAATTGCTATTTAATAGTTTTTTATAGCATGTTTATATATATGGATTACATTTTAAACCAAAAAACAGATTGATATTTCTTTTGAAACCATTCCACCTTATTCCAAACCAATGGATCAATAGTACCCGCTTATCACCATGTTTATATAAAACATAATAAAGAACCATAAATAAATTATTTCATCTTATTAGAGAAACAAAAACCTGTCTATATGGAGAAATAAACCCTTTGAGCATATTATAGTCCCAAAACCTTTTATTACCCTTGAAGAAGAAGATTTTATAACCGAGCTCAATGTAGAACTACCAAAACCATCTTCTTACCTTAGTGATGACACATCATTTTGAAAAAATCATGATGAAGAAAGTTATTATAATCTACAAAATCCGATGGAACAGTGGCATCAGCAATGACGAGATTGAAGAAATAAATGTGTCTCTAACTACAAGAATTTACTGTAGCAAACAAAGAAGCAACAAGAGTCTTGTCTCAATAAAGATATTGGCTACATGCATGTATAGCATACAACAAACAAAAGAAAGAAGGAAGAATCGGGAAATCAAGAAATGAATAAAAAAAAAAAGAAGTAAAAAGTTATATTAACTTCTACCATCCCCTTATTTACTTTTCACCAACCTTCTATGACTTTGTAATTATATTTGTCTTTAATATATCTATCCATCAACTATCCCAATTAACACCCTTTTGTCTTTTGTAAAGTTTTTTTGTCTATAAATTGTGTTGAAACTATGAATGGAGATCATCGAGAAAAATAGAGAGAAACTTTGTTAGTCTATCAACTACTTCTTTAGTTGTAAACTTGTGCATTTAACAATAAAAAGTAAGAAATTTTTGTTAAATTTTTGTTCTCATTTTATTTCTAATTTTATTTATTTGTGTTTTATTTAACTTGATAAAAAAATTAAAATATAAATTTTAAAATATAAAACTTGATAAATTTCTAATATAAAATTTTAAAATTTTAAACTTGATAACTTTAAAATTTTAAACTTGATAATTTTAAAACTTGAAAAACTTAATAAAATTTTAAAATTACACTTTCAAAATAAATTTCAATATAAAATGTTTGAATTTTTAAAATTAACAAATTAATAACTTGATAAATTTCCATACATAATCCATTAGTAGAGAACCACACAACCAAACAAACCATGACTAATTTTCTCTCTCCCCAAAACTTAGGGCCAACAGCTGCCACTACTTGGAGGAAGCCATCCTTGAAAAAAGCTCATGGAAGCCATGCTGAATAAGCCCCATGGAAGCTATGGTCGGTAAATCCATGTAGAAGCCACCTCTAACAAACTCCCTTGAAAATTGTTTCTCTAGGTTTTGGTAACTTTTGTGATTTTTTCTTTTTTTCTTTTTCTTTTTTTTTGGGGGGTGGGGGTTTATTAGTTAGTATTTTGGAAATGTTTGTGATTAGGTTTGAGACTCCATTGTTATTGGGTTTATTTCTTAGTTGGTGCTTTTGGAAAAATCGAAAATGGCATATGTTGTTGAGTGTTGTGGAAAGGATTGTAGGTTTGGCTCAAATGTCAATATTTTGACGATAACCTATTATCAAAACCTTTTTTTTATGTCTCATCATTGTGATTTTGTTCACATTTAACCTCATACAATCCATTGTTTGGTTGACTAGAAAAAATAGGAAAGTGAGAATCTACAATCTTTTTTAGTCAATGGAGTTTCTAAAAACCCATTCTTGCAAGTTCTTAACATTCAATCAAGAAACAAAAAATAAACTAAAGCATGTTTTAATTGACATTTGACTCAATGATTCATTTCCACTAATTTTTCATTTTCCATAATTGAGGATTGAACTTTAGGTTGCCAAGGAATTTCTATAATGATATATGGGGAAAAATAAGTATCATATGGGATAAATAATACTTATAATTATATAAATTTATTAGTTTTTTTTTTAATTGGAATGTGATTTGGAATCATGATCTCCAGGAGTCCACACCACACATTCACTTTGCTGGAATATGATTTGCATATATTTTCTATTTTTTATTATAAACAAATAATAATAAATTATATATTAAATGTAAGAATTCTTTTATAAAAGTATGAATTTATTTCATGTTCTTAAAAATTAGTTTTAAAAATTTTTAAATTTGATGTAGTAAAAATATTTTGGTACCTTAATTTTTTTAAATTGTTTTTAAAAAATTATTAATTTTTTGAGATAAGTCTTTAAAAGTTTATATTTTATGTTAAAATTATTATTATTATTATTTTATTAAAAAAAGAAGCTTATTTAAATAATACCGCTTAGATTAATTTTTTTTTATTAGCATATGATCGTTGACTTTAGTGAAATATTTACATTTTTAATTATTGTCCAAAGTAAAAAATAAAAAAATAAAATTTTAAAAGTGATATAGGTAAAATCTATTCTCAAATTTATATCTTTCTTTTTATAAGTTAATTTATAATTTGTGTCTTTTTTTCTTTTTATTTAAGATAAAGTAATTAATTTTTAAAGTGTAAAGATAGAAAACTTATATAACATTTTTTTTAATTAAATATGCTCTCAAATCATATCATACTTCCAAAAAACCTTCTCAATAAAAACTTTTTTTTATTAAAAAAAAACAATATTAAACATATTCTAGAAAAAGAATAGGAAGTTTTTTTTTAAGAGTAGTTTCAAAACATGTTCCAATATTTTAAGATTTAGAAAAAAAATTATTTTGTACCCAAATTAGAAAATTATGAAATTTCCAAATACTTACAAGTTTGTGCATATTGACAAATTTGAAAATATTTATAACTTTGTACACTTTTCCCAATTTGATTTTAAATAAAAATTATTGGAAAAAAAAAAAGAAAATAATACCAAAATATAATCTTGATTCCTTAAACTACTTGGGGTAGAATAGAGAATTAGGATTTTAAGTCCAAATTTTAATTTTGTTCACACTTAGGATTAGAATTTCTCATTTTGTATTTTATTTAGACTAATTTTTATGAGTGCTTACTTGCTAGCCGGCCAATTCTGAATTTTTAAGCATGTTTATTGTATCTTGTTTCATTTTATTTATACCTTACTCTTTCATTACTTCATGATTTGAGATATGCATATGTTGTATCTATTGTGAGGCCTTATCTATGATTTTATATTCTATTATTGTTATTTGTGAACTAACCTTCATTGATCTTATGCAATAGAAATGTTAGTAATTTGTTTGTATAAATTTTTAAATATGTCAGTCTCATTATGTGCTTTTATCTATTTTTTTCTAAAATTGTTTGTCATTAATTTTATTATTTACTCATTTTCATTTTAGGAAACCTTAGAAATCCTATTCAAGTATCATTGCATGATAAATATCTCTTTTATCATATATTGAAAACATATAAGTTGTAAAAATGTGGATATGATTATTTATTGTGGTCATATTCAAGTTTTCGACCTATATGTTTTGTATATGATTGGTAGAATTGTCTACAAATGATGCTTGAATTGTTTGTTTGAACAGTTTAGAAATACAAAATATCTATGAAATTACAAGTTTATGTTTTAGCATATTGATAACTTTTGATGGCAATTCCCCTTGTTCTCTAGGTTCATATTTGGACAAGGTAACATATTGTTAGCAACTTAATTAAACTAACTAATATTATGTTTATACCTTAGCCAATTTGTGTACTTGGAAAACTATGCAGAAATACTGCCGAAATTTTATCACATTTAAACTAAGCATGTTGACGATTGATTCATAGGGATTATGTATTTCTAAATGGGATAGGAACCACTATCTGATATAGGAGTTTGAGATGATAAAAAGCATATCACATTCATTATAAGTTGATTTGAAAATTCATTGTTTTGTGATTGAAGGGTTTAATTTGCGGAAGTACGAGAAAAATGCCAATAGATGAGAATTGGATGCAAAAGTCAAGAGTAAGTAGTCAATATCATAAAGGAGTTTTGGAGTTCTTAGACTCTACCTTTAACAATGCAATGGGAAAAGGAATGCTCCCATGTCCTTGCATTCATTGCAATAATTGTCTTATGCATAAGCGAGAAATCATGTATGCCATTTGTTGGACAATGGGATAACTAGAAATTATATGTGATGGTTGATGCATGGAGAATATGAGTTTCACAAACCAACAAATACCTAATGAATCCAATGTGCATGATGAGATGCAAAAAATATTAAATAATGCATTCAGAATGTCAATGCCAAATGAGGAATTTGAAAGAAGTCCACATGTTCATGATAAGTTTGAAAAACCAAATAAGGATGCAAACAAATTTTATAATTTTTTAAGGGAAGCAAATCACGGACCATATCCAAGGTGTAAAAAATTCACAAAATTGTCTTTTATCATAAGACTATTTCATATGAAGTGTCATAATGGATAGAGCAATAAGTCTTTTACAATGTTACTTCAATTATTGAAGAATGCATTACCTGAGGGTGAGACATAACCAAGCAACTATTTGAAGCAAAAAAAAAAATACTTTGTGACCTTGGCCTTCATTATATTAAGATTGATGGATGCCCCTCAAATTGCATGTTGTATTCAAAAGGGCATGCAAATGAAATGAGTGTGTAGTTTGTGGTGTCTCTAAATGGAAATCAAGTGATGCTCATTCTATAGATGAGTTCACTAAGTCATCAAAGAAAAAGAAAATTCATACTAAGGTCGTGCATTATTTTCCCCTAAAACCAAGGCTTCAAAGTTTATATATGTCATCTAAGACAACTTCTCACATGAAATAGTGTGTTGATGGTCACATAAGAGGTGAGATGATGAGGCATCTAGTGGACTCTTTGGCTTGGAAAAAATTCAATAAGGTACACTCTTCAATTTCACTAGAACCTCGAAATGTTAGCCTTGGTTTAGCTAGTGATAGGCTCAATCCTTTTGGGAATATGTCAATTTCATACAACATGTGGCCTCTGGTTCTTATTCCATATAACTTACCACCTTAGATGTGTATGAAGTAGACATTCTTCATGTTGTCACTACTTATTCTTTGTCCAATTGCATATGGGAATGACATTGACATATACTTACAACCATTGATAGATGAGTTGAATGACTTATAAGAGGTTGGAGTTGAAACATGTGATGCTTAAACAAAACAAAATTTTTGTATGCATGCAACTATATTATGGACCAAAAATGATTTTCCTGCATATGTAAATCTTTCAGGTTGGAGCACTAAAGGGAAATTTGCTTGTCCTATTTGTAATAAGGATTGTTCTTCATATCAATTACAAAATGGACAAAAACGGTGTTACATGGGTCATCATCGATTTTTGCTAGTTAATCATAGATTTCGACGTGATAAAAGGTCCTTTGATGGAAATGATGAGCATAGAACATAACCTAAACAATTGTCTAGGGAAGATGTTCTACATCAATAAGATGAAATGGAACATACTATTTTAGGGAAGACATAAAAAAATATGATGTTGGAAAAAAGAAAAAGACAACAAGCTGAACTTGAGCACGACTGGAAAAAAAAAATTCCCAATTGCCATATTGGAAAACTCTCATTTTTTGTCATAATTTATATGTAATGCATATTGAAAAGAATATATGTGACAGTATAGTTGGCACCTTGCATGTTGAGTGTTGATGGTAAATCGAAGGACAACTTCAATAGTCGTCTTAACTTGTTAGCTATGGGTATTAGAGCTCAACTTCACTCCATATAAAGAGGGAATAGGGTTATATTTCCTATTGCATGCTATTCACTAACTTCAAAAGAGAAAAAGAAATTCTGTAAATTTTTTAAATAAGTGAAGGTTCAAATGGTTATGCTTCTAACATCTCTCGGTTTGTACAAGTGAATGAAAGAAAGATATTTGGATTGAAGTCTCATGATTGTCATGTTGTCATGCAACAACTCCTTCCACTTGCAATTTGAGGAGTTCTACATAAGAATGTTTGTGCTGTTATGGTTGAAACTGTGTAGTTTTTTCAAACAACTGTGTTCTAAAGTGTTAAAGACTAATCAATTAGAGTACATTGAGAAAGATATAATAGTCACACTTTGTAAATTAGAAATAATATTTCCTCCATCATTTTTTGATGTTATGGTGCATTTACCTATTCATCTTGCAAGTGAGGCAAAGGTCACTGGACTAGTACAAGATCAATGGATGTATCCTATCGAGCGATTTGTTCTCATTCAATTAATCTTATATATATTAGGTTTCATATAGTTCATGAAACAAATCTATCGTGTTGTGGAATGATAGGTATTTATGCACATTAAAGTCTTATGTGCATAATAAGAGTCGTCCATAAGGTTCTATTGCAGAGGGGTACATAGCAAAAGAATGTGCAATCTTTTGTTCAAGATATTTGCACGATGTTGAAACAAAGCATGACCATGAAGAAAGGAATTATGTGATTGCAAATAACATAACAAATGGAAGGTTAACCATTTTCAAATGCATGGGACGTACAATAGGAAAGTCAACATCTCGTGTTCTTAGCATAGAAGAATGGTCCCAAGCACATTTATATGTGTTAACTAATTGTGAGGAAATGATGTCATTTATTAAGACAATTATTTGAATAAAAATTTTTACTAATTCTCATGCAAAAATTTAATTTTGGTTTTTATGAGCATTATAATTAATTTTTTTTTATCAGAGAGTATAAACAATTATTCAAACCTATTGTAATTAAAAAATTATTCTTCGATCATGAAATTATTGCATTAATAAAAATAGCATATATGACAACATGTAATAATATATATTATTTTATATAACTTAATTTTCCAATCATAAAAAAACCATGCCTTAAAGAAAATCGACCTATAAAATCAAATTATTGATCATATGATCAAATCATGTATTTTACATGTATCTAAAACAAATTTGGTAATCAAAATTTTCAACACATAATTTCAGTATTAAAATTCTCAACAAGTAAATCCAAACCTTTTTGGAATGAGAGAAATTCTCATGCACGCTTTTTAAAAATTGAAATCATATACAACCAAATAAAAAAGATATAATCCAAAACTTTCAATATATAAGTACATATACTATTCAAAAATCTCAACTTTCTAAATGAATAACAAGTATATTTTACATTTGATATTGGAAAACAAAGATTAAAATTAATCTTAGCTATCATATCAAAAGATTATTATGTATTGAACAACTAGAATAAAAAATATTCCAAAATATCACCTCTAATACAAGAATATTAAGTATAAATATCATACTTTCATTCAACCCAAAAATTCCACATCTATATGTAAATATTTTTACTAATGACAATAAAACTTTTAATAATAGGAGTTCATAAAAAATTATCAAACACTTACCTATTTGTATAGCTTAATATACAAAATATTAATATTTTGATAATATGTAAATATTATGCTTGTTATCATAGTTTTAGGTATAATATATTTTATTATAACTTTTGGTTACATGAATTTTATAAAGTTGTACAAAGTTGTTAGCTAACAATTTTGTTCTCTATAGCTTCTAGTTATAGGAAAATACATATTAATACTTTGAGATAATCTTTAATTAGTACAAAGAATATTAATTGTCTTATTTTTATAACTTCGAATTATGAATAATAATACTTATATAACTTTTGGCTATATATTATAAGTTTATAATAAAATATTTTAATATAGCTTTTGGCTATATGAGTTTTAACAATTATTAATTTACTAACTTTTTCTTCATAGCTTTAGACTATGAATAATTAAAATTTGAGTAACATTAAACAATTGACAATTTTGTTATGATATAACTTTTGGTTATACAAAAAAATTAAAAATTGTCTATGCATCTTCTAACTAAATAGTTATTAATTGACAATTTTTTTTTGTATAATTTCTGGTTATATAAGAGAATTAAAAATTATGTGTCTAACTTCTGGTTATGAAATAATTGTTAATAAAGATTGTTTCCATAATTTTTAGTTATGAAAAATGTGTGAATATGAAAAAAAATTAAAAACCAATATTTTTCATAGCTTCGGGCTATGATTATTTTGTCAAAACAAAAACAAAAAAAAAATTGTAAATTTGTACATAACTTTATACTATTGACTGTTAATTGTGCAAATTTGTAAATAACTTTAGGTCATGAACTATTTATTTTATAACTTCTAGTTATATAATGTTGTTTTGTATAACTTCCAATTATATAGTATAATTAAAAAAGTAATCACAAATTATATGCTTAGCTTTCGGTTATATATTTCTAATTTTGTAATTTACCCCATAACTTTTGGTTATGAGGATTGCACCTATTTTTCATAACTTCTGGTTATGAACAATTTTCCTATATAACTTTTGGTTGTTAAATAATTAAAATATTTACAATTACAAACTTTTAGCTTTATTGTATGAAATATGATTTATAAAAATTACAATAATAGAATATAATGCATACTACTTTTCATATTTCGTTTGAAGAGAATAAGGTTGCATACCTATAATAAATCTTATAGATGAATTCTTATCTTTTTCTATGTTAAACGTTCTTCTCTTTTTCTACAACTTAATGTGTTGTGCAGATAACATATTATAAAATAAAGAATGAGACGAAGAAAGAAGAGAGAGAATGAACAAAAAAAACTCAAAGAAAAGTACGTATAATTGTATTTCATTAGTAGGTCTCCTCCTTTTATAGAGATTCAAGAAGAGATTTACATCAATATGAATGATCATCCACAAGTTCCCACAATTCGATAAATTCTCATATTTTATTACAAGAAATAAAATTTTTCATTAATATAAATTTTTCATCTTTTTATTTACTTGCAATGTATTTATATAAATTCTTAAAATACTAATGATTGCTTCATATTTTTAAATTATTTTTCTTCACATATAAATTTCTTTTATATACATATATCATTGTCAACCAATTTTATAAATGAAGCTACTTTATTTTTATATTTTGTATATACTTTTAAGAAATATATTATTTCAACCATGTTTAGTGAAAACTACATTGAAATATTTTTTTAAATTATTTATTTTAGATAATAAAATAAAAATATTTAATTTAAAATTTTAATTTATTTATAATAAATGAATTACATAATATTACTTTTGATAAATTTAAGAATTGTTTACTTAATAAAACAATTTAAATAAATTATTGGAGTGTGAGTTTTCCCATACATTTTCTTTTTCATTTTTCTTTTGTGGGCAAGAGTATGTTAGTTGATCATGATATAGGTGGATTTAGGACTTATGGATTGAAAATATAATCCTAAGAGGTTGATGTTACTACTTTGTTGGATTATTGACATCGGTTTATGGAGAACTTGCATGCAATGAATAATTAGGTCACAAACCTGAGAAATTAATTAATTTTATCTCAATTTAATTATTATAGTATACTATAATGCAACTAATTCTCTTTAATGGAATGTTAAATCAATTTTAGAAGTTGATTTGAACTGACCTAATATTTTTCTATGGGTCCTAATGGTACCCGCTCAATCTCACATCCATACATGATTTGAGGGAATTATATATGTACATAAGGATGCTTATACATTAGCATAATGTTGCATAGTGGGATTTGACACATGCTCCTTGGAGCTAGAGTATGTCATTTGATTACATAATAAGTGAGATTTGTAACTTAAGGATTGGAGGGGTAATCTTGATAGGTGATAACACTACCTTGTTAGATTACGGACACCAATTCATAGGGATGTTGTATGTAGTGGATAGTCGGCCACAGACCCACCACTTGGTATCTCATCGTATTATACATAGAGTACTAGAGTGTAGTTGACTTTGTAATAGGATGTTAAGTCAATTTCAAAATTTGATTATGAGGGAACTAGTACTCTTATGGGTCCTAATGGTCTCTACTCTGAGCTCATTTTCCTTGATGATACGATATATGAGGATTGGATGAGTTTATAGTTCACTTTTGTGCATAAGGGTATTTTGGTAATTATGCAAGGTTGCATAGAGATAAGTTAATGGTATCTCTAGACTAGGCTAATTGATTAATTAGGGCCCTGTATGGTTAATTGATCAATTAGCAACCTTTTTCAATTAGATTAAGTGACCTAAATCCATGGTGGGCCTAGTAGGAAGCTTATAAATACCCTTTTAGGGGTTAGAGTTTCCATGTCTTGCCATTTTTTTTCCCTATAGTCTAAAGAGAAAACCTTAGCCTCTACCCTTGAGATCTCCACCATCTCAATGCCTAGACACAAGGAAGAGTCATCGAGTGGAAGATCATGGTGTTTACAAGATCCATTACAACTTTGGACTTATCTACATTAATTGAAATCGATCCAAGAATATCCAAATCTAAGGTATAGGGATTTATACTCTAGATCTATGATTTTTGTAGTATTAATATTGGTTTTTGAATACCTAGTTTTCCACTGCGATAGATGTAGAGAGCCTTGGATAAATTTCCATACACCATATGAGATTCAGGGCATGAGAACGGAGTGATTTGGGGTTCCCAGCAGTAGGGTGATGTTTCAGATGTAGAATTTCCATAGCCTGCTCTGAGGACTCGCTCAAGTCATGGTCATGCGAGTTCTTCTCGAACTACACATGAGACTTCTACTTCTAGTGACCCAACTATTGGTGTCTAGCCAACTGGATTCATGTCCGGACAGGTGGTCCAGGCACGCCCTTCTAAAGCTTAAGTAAAAAATTACTGAGGATAACTCTAACTATTCTTTGTGGGAGAGAATGAGTGTGCCTACCTTGTTCATGCTTCTTGAAGGGTTTATATAGAGCTAATGGAACTGTCATTGTCTTTCTTGTAATGATGATTGCCCGGCTAAAATTGAGCCTTGATAAGACAATCAATGCCATCACTACTGCATGGACTAGGCAATCACATCAAGTAAGGGCTGCTAATTGGTGCCTTTTACTGACTATCATGCCAAAATCTCTGACCGTGTAGTTGACTGTCCATTTAGCTTGCCAATGCTTGGGATTGTGTGTAACACAATTAGTTGACATTGACTTTTGGGTGTAAATGACGTCTAGTCCGTCACTTAGACATCAAGCGTCTAGTCTGGCGCTCAAACATTAGGTTTCTAGGCTGACACTCAGACATCAGGCTTCTAGGTCATCACTCTGACATTAACTGGATTGATTTTCCCTTCTAAAAGGTTCAGTCAACTTGGTCAGTCCATTCCGTATGGAATTGTGAGCCCATCTACAAGGTCAATCAACTTAGTCTATCCATTTCGTCTAGCATTGTGGAAGAAAGAAAACTTTTCACTTCTAGTGTTAGACGAAGTGATACCAAACGGGTTATATGTTGGCCTTAGTCAGCCAAAGGGTCTTGAGTTTAGGAAGGACACATGGAGGGAAGCTCTCCATAATGCCTCCTAATCTGTCTGCCTTTATCCGGTAAGGTAGTTGTAGGGTTGAGGCAAGACAGATTATCCGTTTTCAAGTTTTTGGGCGCCAAGGGGTGCGTGCCACTTCGGCACGACTTCTGTACGGTACTCTGGATATTGTTATTGTCTGCATTCTCCATATGTGGGACTACACATCTTTTGAGACAGCAGAAGTGGTAGGTCGTCTCCCATTTTTTCACTTATTTTGCCTTAGTATCTCGTTTTATAACAATTTCTTTGTTAACCCCTAGGTGGTAGCCGGAGTCTGAAACTTTATGCGGTAGTACGCTTTCCTTTTCCATCGGTTGGAAACAACCGAGACCATGAGGGCATATGTTGCCCATAACATGGACAGTAATGAGGATCTCCTTGACAACTTGGAAACGGCGAAGAGTGAGGCTGCTACTGCCCAGGTGCTGGCTGAAGAAGGTGTTGATCTACTAAGGAAGCCAATGAGGAGAAGAAGACGTCTCAAGCTAAAGCTCGTCAATTGGTTGGGAAGAAAACGATTATGGCGACCAAGAAAGAGAAGGCTAAAGAAGAAGTTGTCCAGCTGAGACAGGAGCTACAAGATCCCCAAATAAGGTTTGATTCTTTGAATTTCTTTACTCTAGCCAGCTGAAGTCTAGTCTTCCATACTTGTAATAAACAATTTTATTGATAATATAGCTTTAAGTTAGTCACATTCCATGGGCGAAGCAGGAATACTCTGTCTAGAGTTTAGAGGTGGTATGCTCCCAAGTCTCCTGCTTTAGTTACAACATTTGACCCTTCCCAATTAGATTACAACTTTCCGACTCATACTTCAGCTATATTCTTGAAGACTCTTTTGAGGACTAAAGATCTTGGCCAAAAAAATCATGGTCATGCCCTTTTGTTGTACTGAGCAATTGCCCTCTAATGGTATGAACTATCCGGATAGCCACGTGTCCTCGCAATTCGTTTGCCCAATCCAATTGTCTTATGAGTTCTTCATCATTATCCCTTTGGTCTTGGACGACTGTTTTGGCAGTGGGCATGCCAATCTCAGTTGGAATAATGACCTCCATCCCATAAGCAAGGGCAAAAGGAGTGGCCCCCATTGGTCGTCTGGATGTTGTCCGATAAGCCCATAAGACTCCGGGTAGCTCACCCACTCACTTTTTTTTTTTACCCCTTCCAACCTTTTCTTCAGTGCATTTAATAGAGTTTTTTTTTTGTCACCTCCACTTGTCCGTTGCTTTGTGGATAGTGAGGTGTTGAGTATAGGTTCTTGATTTTTAACTTCGAGTAGAATATTCGAAGGATGGTACTGTTGACCTGTGACCCATTATCCGTAACAATCGCTCGTGGAACTCCGAATCGACATACGATTTTTTTCCAGATGAACTTGGAGACATATTTTTCTTTGATGCTAGCATAGGCTTCTACCTCCACCCACTTGTTGAAATAGTTGGTTACAACGAGCAAAAAATTCTTATGTGCTGCTGCAATGGGCAAGAGCTCAACTATGTCCATCTCCCATAGTGCAAATGGGCAAGGACTTGTGACTGGGTTGAGAGCTTCAAAAGGTACACGGGGAATAGGAGTGTGTCTTTGACACCGATCACACCTTTTTTACATAACTTTCAGTATCTTGCTTCATGGTGGGCCAGTAGTATCCTTTCGTGTAAGTGTAATGTGCCAAAGTTCATCTGCCTGGGTGATTGCCACATACGCCTTCATGGAGTTCGATCAGAACATATTTGGCCTCTGACTCACTCAAACACTTTAGGTGTGAACCTCCAAATGACCATCTATATAGTTGGTCATTTATTAAAGTGAAGCGTGCTGCTTGTATGTGGAATTTGTGCACTTGATTCTCATCTCCTGGTACCTCCCCTATCTAAAGGTATTTCACGATGTTAAGCACTCAACTTGAGTCCGTTTGACTGGTGTTGCACACTGGCTCGGGTGTAATTGAGGAGGCAACTCGAAGGTAAACAGCATCATCGCTTCTTTTATGGGAAGAGTGGTAGCTATTCTGGCTAGTGCGTTTGTCTTTCCGCTCTTTTCATGAAACACCCGTCTAATAACCTACTCGTCCAACTTTTTTAGGCGACTTTCCACCATGGCGAGGTAGCGAGCCATGCATTCATCATTTGTTTCATACTCTTGTTGAATCTATCCAACAATTAGCTGAGAGTCACTCCTGATTTCCAACTTGGTTGCTGCTAATACTAGGGCAAGATTTAGCCCGACTAAGACAACTTCATATTCTGTTTCATTATTAAAGGCAGAAAAGCTGAGACGGATAGCTTGCTCCATTAGTTCTCCAGTTGGTGATTGTAGGATCAAACCTACTCTAGATTCGGACACTCTGTCTACATGAAGTGTCCACCATTGCTCTCCAGGGCGATCAATCGGATGTGCTTGTTTTTTAGGGAGTTTAACTATATAAATTGTCCCTTCAATGATAACTTTAGCTGATACTTGATTCTGTACTCACTCAATTCGATGACCCATTTCAACATTCGTCCAAATAGATATGGTTTGTGTAGGGTAACTCGGAGTGGCTAGTTTATGAATACAGTCACTTGATGAGCCTAGAAGTATGGGCAAAGCTTCTAAGCGACATTCTTTAGGGCTAGAGTCGTCCGCTCTATTCTAGAATACCGAGTTTCAGCATCTACCATTACTTTGCTCACATAGTAGACGAACCTCTACTCTTTTTCTTGCATGTTCTGAAATAGGACGGTACTAACAACATAGTCAGATACAACCAAATACATATAAAGTTGTTTAGCAGACTTGGGGCTGCTTAGAATGGGCGGTTCAGTGAAGTAGCGCTTGACTACTTTAAATGCCTATCTGCATTCATCTGTGTAACTGAGCGTGATTTATCTCCTGAGTGTGAGGAAGAAAGGTCTCAACTTGTCCATGAAACGGGCTATGAAACGCCCTAAAGCTACCAAACGGTTTGTGAGACGCTGCAACTCCTTTTTGTTGCTTAGGGCAGGTGTTTCGAGGACAACTTTTATTTAAGTCAGATTAACTTCAATTCCTCTTTAGGTCACCATAAACCCCTAAAAATTTTCCTACACTGAAGCCAAATGCTCACTTAGTTTGATTGAGCTTCATGTTGTATGCCTACATCAGACGGAATGTTTCTTCCAAGTGTTGGACGTGCTCGGATCGGGTTTCACTTTTTACAACAATGTCATCAATGTAGACTTCCACGATTCGGTGGATCAAGGGCTTGAAGATTTTCGTCATTAGTCTCTCAGAAGTAGCACCAACATTCTTAAGCCTTAACAACATGACTTTGTAGTAGTACAACCCATATGGTGTAACAAAGATTGTCTTCTCCTTACCCGACTAGAACATAGGGACTGA
The DNA here is from genome assembly GCF_030704535.1 of Vitis vinifera. NCBI lineage: Eukaryota > Viridiplantae > Streptophyta > Magnoliopsida > Vitales > Vitaceae > Vitis > Vitis vinifera. The sequence goes on along the minus strand of NC_081805.1, from coordinate 19,653,793 downwards.
TGATATCCAGAGAAGGAATCTAGGAAGGAGAGCATCCTATGCTCGACGGTAGAATCGACTATCTGATTTATCCAGGGCAAATGAAAGCTATCATTTGGGCAAAGTTCATTCAAGTTGGTGTAATCAACACAAACTTGCCACTTCCTATCCTTCTTTGGAATGACCACCACATTTACCAACCGGTTTGGATATTTGACTTCTCTGATAAATCCGACTGCCAGTTTGTCAATTTCCATCTGGATGATTTGTTGCATGTCCAGACGAAAACATGAAACCTTTTTCCAAGCAAGACGCGAGAAAAGCGTGACGTTAAGTTTATAGGAGGTCATAGATGGATGAATTCTTGGCATATCCGAGTGAGTCCAAGCGAAGATGTCCTTGTTTCACCTAAACATAATTCCTAGTAGTTCCAATTCATCCCGCGTAAACAAGGAACTGGTATAGGTGATTTGATCTATGCCGTGTGAGAAACAAAGTGGTTAGAATGGATCAGTTGTAGATGGATCTTTCTCCATTAGGCTCAATAATTGTTATTGCTCCCTTGTATTTGATTATTCCATATGTGCCTCCTCATCGGTTGGATGTCCAGAGTCTAGCGCCACTTGATAGCATTGGCATGCGACTAGCTGGCTGCCAAGGAGATCGACTTGTCCTTCTTCTATGAGGTAGCTCACCCTCTGATGGTATGTAAAATGAATGACTTTCATTCTTCGAAGCCATGCACGTCCCATAATGGCATTGTATGGGGACAAATCGTCGGCCATTAGGAATTGTACGTTCAAGGTGATTGGGCCAGCTTGGACGGGCAACAAAATGTCACCTAGAAAAGTCGTCATATCTCCATTGAATCCAAACAGAAAACGCCCTAGGTTCTCTAGGGCAAATGGTGAGTAGCCCATCTGTTTGTAGACTGACATTTGCAAGAGGTCAACTGAGCTACCTAGATCAACCAGAACCCTTCTCACATCAAATCCGCCTACCAATAGTGTTAGGACTAAGACATCTTTATGCAATTACAATACTCGATTAGCATCTGTAAGAGGGAAGGTAATTGTGTCGTCAATGGGGCGCACACTTTATTCCAAAAAATTGTGCTGAACGGAGTTAACCCACTCTCTTACAGAGGCTGCGTGGAGCAATCTTCGTCTTTTCCCCTTGGAATTGTGTCTATCGTTTATAGGACATCCATGTATGTAGTTGATGACAACCTTGGGAGCTACCAGAGATGCAGAGGCTTGGACGACCGGCTCTTGTGTCGTCTCTCTTTGCCCACTAATTGTGCGAACATACTATTTTAGTGCCCAACTTTGATTAGTTTCTCCACCAAGTAATGGAGACTCTTGCATTGCTCATTGGTATGGTCGTGATCCCTATGATAAGAGCACATTTTGTTCTGATCCCGTCTAGTTAGATATGTCTTGATCGGATTTGGCCATCTAAAGTCTGACAGATCGTAGATCATTGGGATGAGTCTCTCATATGAGATATAAAGGGGGGTCAGTCTCACTTGATTCTACTGTTGCTGGCTAGCTTGCCTCTTGCTAGCTTGCCTCAATTGGTTCGAGGACTTAGAACTTTCTACCTTGTCATCCTTGGTTAAACGATTGGTGACCAAGACTTGTTGAGTAGCTATCCAAACATTATCTTCGAGCATGGAGTATTTGTCTACTTGCTTGAACAGGTCATCCATTGTTGTAGGCAACTTCTTTGCGAGAGACTAAAAAAATACCGTGCTCGGGCAAATGCTTCGCTTGAAGATCTGTAGGATGGCATCCATACTACATGACTCCACTTGGAGCACGGCTTGCCTGAATCACTTCATGAAGTCTTTGAGCCACTTGTTCTCCTACAACTTGATGTTATGCAGGGTGCTTATGTTCTGTTTATAGAGAACGAAACATAAGTAGTAGCCCACAAAGGCTTCCGATATATCTCGAAAAGTGTTAGACACGATGGAACCAAGAAAAAGCTTGGTCGTGTAGGCTAGTCGGAAAAACCTTGCACAGCAGTGCATCATTCCCTATATTGAGGGTCATAAGCTGCCTGAAGTGCATGATGTGATCGAACGGATCGCTTGTTCCGTCGTACATCGTGAATTTTGGCACTATGAACTCCCTAGACGACTCATAGTTAATAATATGAGGGTCGAACAAGGTGGAGAGCATGTCATCCAATCGTCAGCTGATAGAGCCAGATGGAGCTCAAATCGTCAGGGTCTCAGCTTGCTACTGCCTTAGCGGCTTAGAGGCCATCCCGACATAACTACTGCAGTTGGGGGACCTAGACTGGCCTTCAGGGTTTCTAATATGCATGGTTGCCCCTCCAAGCTTGGTGCCTAAGGTCCCAATCAAGCTCGCATCACATTTGAAAAATGCGACCTTCTACCATGCCTCTTCTTCATTGATGTTTAGGTAAAGTCGGTGTCTTCGTCCAACTACATTTGGAAAGCTAGCTAAACCTCCTCCTTAGACCGTCTCGTGTAACTACCAGATGAGAACTCTGGGTTCCCAATGCGTCATTAGTCTGTCTTGAGGTTGTTTGTTTGCTTTGAGGGCGCTGACTTTGAGAAGGGCTCAATGCTGAAATTTGTGCCCGCAACTCTTCATTCTCTTGTTTGAGCCATTTTGTTTGGCGGAGTAGAGACTACATCTATCGATCATTCTCTCATTGGTGTCTCTTCATCCTTTCACACCAGGCAAAGTAGTCTTCACCACCCATAGTTAATGATTGGTTTTTAGAGGGTATTAACATCCTTAGTCGTTTCCACAGACGACACCAATGTTGGTGTCGAGCCAATTGGATTTAGGTCCGTCTAGTTTCACTAGCCAGACGGACTTCTTCCTTGCATAGAAGGATGTTCGTACAGGTAGTTTGGTCACACCCCTCTAAAGTTTAAGTCAGAAATCATTAAGGATAACTCTAACTATTCTTTGTGGGAGAGAATGAGTATGTCTACCTTATTCATGTTTCTTGAGGGGCTTATATAAAGCTAATGGCATCGTCATTGTCTTTCTTGTAATGATGATTTCTCGACGAAAATCGAGCCTATGTTTGGGATGCTACGTGTAATGCTTGGGATTGGGTAACTATTCTTGTAATGCTACGTGGATTGGGTAATCACATCAAGGGTTCATGGCTGGTGCCTTTTGCTGACTATCATGCCAAAATCTCGGATCATGTAACTGATTGTCCATTTAGCTTGTCAATGTTTGGGATTGTGTGTAACAATTAATTGATATTGACTTTTGGGAGTAAATGGCGCCTAGTCCGTCGCTCAAACATCAGGTGTCTAGTCCGATGCTCAAACATCAGGCATCTAGGTCAATGCTCAAACATCAAGCATCTAGACCATCACTCTGACATCAAGCGTGGTCAACCATGTATGTCATAAATCTTGAGGACTTGAATGGATTGGTTTGCCCATCTGAAAGGTCCAGTCGACTTGGTCAGTCCATTCTGTTTGGCATTATGAGCCCGTTTGAAAGGTCAGTTGGCTTGGTCTGTCCATTTCGTCTGACATTGTGGAAGAAAGAAAACTTCTCATTTCTAGTGTCAGACGGAGCTTGTCTTAGTCCAGACGAAGTGATCCTAGATGGGTTATATGTTGGCCTTGGTCGGCCAAAGGGTCTTGAGTTTAAGAAGGACACATGGAGGGAAGCTCCCCACACCAACTACCCAAGAGTCATAGGATTCCATGGCCCTCATCCATCAAAGGTTGGATTCTCAGGATCTCTAGTTCCAAGATATTAGGAGACAAATCGACTACATCATCTTCGGAATCCACTCTCAAGGTTGAGTTATGCCCCTAATGACCCCAAATGCTTAGTTGTTTATTTATCTTTATGTAATTTTTGTTGATCTGGATTCTTGTATTCATTGCTTATCATATGTATCCAAAATCATTGTTTTATATATATGTATGTATGCTGCTCATCTTGCCTTTTATTTCTTATGTGATTTCATGTGTCTATATTTCGTTGACTTGACCATTTTTGTGACAAAAATGGGAGATCATTGAATATTTTGAATAATTGACTCACTTAAATAGGGGGAGATATAAATAGGATGAGATAGGGTGAACATAGGCATAGAGATATCATAAGCATAGAAATAAAGAATCTCCTTAACATTTAGGGAAAGTTAATATTTTTGAATTCTTTAAATTCATTCATTTATTAATGAAATTTAATTGAAATATTGGAGGAAATTAAACTTGAGACATTAGAGAAAACCAAATCAACTAAGGGAAGTATACCTTAGAAAGTTTAGAGAGATAACTAACACAGATGTTTCTTACAAAATATTTATGTTAGAATTATCTATCTCTCTGGAACTATTCTAAGTCTTAGAAGCTTCTTCCTATGGTTTTCACTACTTATATTTTGGTTGGTAAACATCCCTTGTTCTTAACTGTTGAATTATTGGGTCTTATCTAGTTTCTATTCTGTTGAGTTGATTAAAATATATCTAATTTTCTCTCAAGCTTTGCCTCATACCTTGATGTCGTTACAAGGATCCGTTCCTCTTACATTCTTTTGCAATGCATCAAGCAAAATCTCCAATTATCCTTTTTGCTTTCTTGATCATATCTTATCTCTCACACTACTTTAACTTTGGTATTGTTTTTTGTATGCGTGCAGGTTATAAGGTTAAAAGATAAGTACTACAAAGTGATACAAAGCATTCCCTTAGTTTATTTTTTAATTAAGCATTAATGTGTGTTATGTAAACTCCGCTATGAGAGTTCGGGTAGGTTTATGGAACAATGTTTTGTTACAAAATTGCCAAAGGGAAAGATTGTTAGGACAATAAGTCTTGTATAGTTGTTGGTAATTTTGTTCCTTTTTAAGTTTGGCCATAAAAGTCTTTTTAGATAGTAACTTGTTCTCCAATGAAGATCAAGGGTTACTGTTTGTCCAACTAGGAAGTTATAATTATGTCTAAAGAGGTTTGACTTGTGACAAATTAGGCTTTCTTGAGGTATTTAGAGGATTAGTTTTGTTTTGCACTTAAAATGATTTAAAATCAAAATTTTAAATTGAGTAAGACCGCTTAAGTGGCTTGGAGTGCTCAAGACTACTCAAGTGAGCCATGTTGCTCAAGCGCCCAAGGTGCTTAAGTAGTCTATGAGTTAGCTCAAGCGGTCATGCAATTTTTGTCGAGGTTTTCACGAATTTCAATTAAGAAACCTTCCAAAATCGAGACTCTTTAGGCATTTGCTTATAAATACCTCCTTAATAACCTCTTGAGGGTATGAGATTGGAGAAAGATCGTTGAGAAACCTATCATTCTTTAAAAAGGTTGTTTGTAGAGAGAAAACCTAAATTGCCACACCATTTTCAATCTCTCATTCAAGGAATGATTCTTTAAATCTTGGGTTAAAGACCATTGTCCATTCAGAGTGGTTGAAGGATCTATTAGGGAGCAATAGGAGGTTTATGTGTCACGGGCTTGAATCAAGTTGTAGGTACTGGAGAGTAAGTCTTTAGGGAAAAACGATTAGGTAAATTTGTGTAACTTGATTTTGAATAGTGAATTTAGATTAGTAGGTCTTAAACCTCGTGGTTTTTTTATCTCCATAGTTAGTGTGAGGGTTTTTCCATGTAAAAAATCTTGTACCTCATTGTCTATATTTCTTTATATTTGATATAATGTTTAAATTACCAATTATTGATTGAATTGATTATCCTTAATATCTATCTAATAGGGTATCCTAAAAAAGTAAAAATCAACTTTCTATATATTTTTAGGTATAACCCATCTACCTATTGTAATGCTCTTGATATTTCTTGGGTTTAAAAGAATTAGGTATAACATATAAGTATTTATTAAAATATTTTTAAAATCACCCATTCACCCTTCATCCCCTTTCTCTCTCTAGGTGTTCCCTGTTGGACTTTTAATGGTTTTTCAAATTGAAATATTGAAGGAAACTAATCCTAAGACATTGGAAGAAATCAAATCAACTGTTGAAAGCATGCCTTAGAAGTTTAAGAAAGATACATGATATAGATGTTTCTTGCAAGATATTTTTGTTTGAATTGTCTATCTCTCTAAAACTATTCTAAGTCATAAAAGCTTCTTCCTTTTATCTTCATTGCCTATTTTCTGGTTGGAGATAGACATTCGAGCTTTATTGTTGATCTATTGTGTCTTATCAAGCTTATATTATGTTTGGTTGATTTGCATGCATCTATATTCCTCTCCAACTTTGTTTTGTACATTAGTGTTGCTACATGAATCTGTTCATTTTTCATGTTTTGATAATGCATTAAGCAAAATCTTCAACAATCCTGTTCTATTGCTTTGATCTTATCTTATCGCACACATTGCTTTACCTTTGGTATAGTTTTTTGTATGTGTGTATGATTCGTTCCCAATTGGTGTCTCAACTGATTCATGTCCTCTCAATGGTCCCTGACAGTGGTGCCATTTGATTCTTGTCCAGCTGGTGTCCCTTGATTGTGGTCCTCAAAAGGGAGTAATCAACAAAATTTATAACCTATTACACCATGTACTAGGATAGCCTTAGCTAGCATAGCATAGTGGCTCTAGGGTCGTTCACTGGGATGGGTTTTCACTTCACAATTGATATTAATTCAAGGACTGAATTGGTGCCTTTTCATTTCAAGGTTAGCTTTAAAAGAAAACATAATCTTTGGTGGAAAAAGGTTTGGTTTTAAACTAACCAAAAATAGTAACTGATTTTACTTACAAAGAAAAGTGTTTCTTGGAGTTTAGATCACTAGGCTCAGATTCCTCATACAAAAAGGGAGTTCCGATCACTTGTTTCTTTTCCTTGCATTAGAGAATTAACATATAGTTAATTCTCTAACCAGTGTGGTACAGATGCTTCCCCTTAATGGGTTTAAACACTAAATCCCTTTCACTGATGCATTTTGCAATGGCTCATGCCTCTCACCTAGCATTTACCATTCAAGGTGATCTTTAACTTTGGACTTCCCTTCTCAAGCTCGCAAGAGATAACTAATGGATTCCTCCTTAGAGTCCAAAAGCTTACCAAGTGTTGGCTATTCTAGAAAATCCTACCTTCAAACCACCTCCCAAAGGCTCGCAAGAGATAAACAAGTACATCTCAATGGATGGAAATCACTTGCCTTACCAAGTTTTGGCCCAGGTGATTCAATTGCGTTTTAAGTTAACTAAAAAGATAAAACCATTAACGGGTCACACTTTCTCTTCATTAAAAACTAAAACAATAAAACTTCCAATTTATGCATGAGAAAACTTACCCGACTTTCTTCACTCCAAGAGACGAAAAGCCTAGCCACTCATCCTCTGAGGAAAAATCCTCAGAGTTTGATTTGCTAGAAATAAAAATAATGAGAAAACAAAAATATGTATATGAAAAATAGAGCAAGTGCTCTGTAATATATTTTTCTTCCTTATACAAAAGGTTGTCTCCAAGAACAAGCTCCCGAGAGCTATATCTTTTGTAAAGAAAATTACAACTATATAGAAGAGGTTATTCACCCCTTTGTTCTTACTTAAAGACTAAGGAATCCTATGATAGGTGGGTTACAAGGAGAATTTAGGGATTTAGACATCAAATATCTAAAACAAAATATCTCAAAAAGTCGGTCGAAAATATCAGGAAGCTTCAGGAGAACACTGCAGCATTGTATACTGAGAGAAAAACTCTCCGGGTAAGCGCTATCAGAGGATCCAGACATGTCTGATAGGGGAAGTTGAAACGTCCTCCTCTCCCATCCGGCTGTGAGATATCCGGATGTGAGATATCCGATCAGAGGATCCGGACATGTCTGACCGGGGAAGTTGAAACGTCATCCTCTCCTATCCGGATGTGAGATATCCGGAGAAGGTGGAATGTCAGCGGACGGAATTCCGGATGTTAAATATCCGAAGAAGGTGGAAAGTCGGCCGGATAGAATTCCTACCCGGGTGGAATGAGCTATGCTGCGCGTCGCTATCCAGAGAAACTCCATCCGGATTCCCCAAGAGAACATGTGGTGCGCTCCCCTATCCGGACTCCCTCAGGGAGAAGCACACGGCACTCGTGAACATCACACCCCAGACGATAACATATCCTATCCGGATATGTTGTCCGGATCATTGACTAAAGTGAGCAAACCTTGCTACGTCATTCCGCCAGCCTGCCACAGCCCATGTTCCGCCGCCCTCCGATTGTGTGTCCGGACGCCCTGTCCGGACATCTTTTGCCATGGATTCCAAAGAACTCTCCTCAATCTCGGATTGCTTTGGTGATCAAAAAGCTATCAAAATACCAAAACTTAACACAATTTGATTAGAATTGATTGCAAGGGTCCTTGATATGTTAATTAGGTTAAAAGGTAATAACTACTACTCAAAAGTGTTTAAAAGAGTTAATTACAAGCTATCAAATAGCACTTTTTGAGTAGTAATCAGTGTAGTTATAGGTTTAGGATATAAGTACTACAAGATGGTGAAATGTATTCCCTTAAGTTAAATTTAATTGAGCATTAATGTGTGTTATGTAAACTACTTTATGAGAGTTTGAGTGAGTTCATTTAAATATGTTTTGTCACAAAATTGTCAAAGGGGAAGATTGTTAAGACATTGAGTTTTGTTTATATGTTGGCAATTTTGTTCCTTTTAATGTTCAATATAGAAGTCCTTTTAGATAGTGACTTACTCTCTATTGAAGATCAAAGGTTGTTGTTTGTCTAGTTGGGAAGTCACAAGTATGTCTAAAAAGGTTTGGTTTGTGGCAAGTTAGGCTCCTCACAGGTATAAAGAGGAATGGTACCCATTTAATTAAAGAAAATTGATTTTTTATGAATTTAAAAAAAAAAAAAACAGGGGATGCTCGAGCAAGCAGCAATGCTTAAGTGTTAGGACCACTCAAGCACCTGAGGCACTCAAGCGGTGGTTAAGTGCGCTCGATTGCTCATGAATTTTTTATCGAGATTTGGAGAATATTTTTTAGAATTTCATGCAAATTAGATGTGGAAACCTATTGATACCTAACCTCTTCGAGTCATTTTCCTATAAATACCCTTTTATAACCCCTCAAGGGCTAGATATCTTATTTCTTTAGAGAGAGTTCCATTAAGGAGAAAGCCTAGTGAGCCACACCATTTCCGATCTCTCATTCAAAGGATTCAAGTATTGAATCTTGGGTTAAAAACCTTCATCTCTTCAACGAAGTTGAAGCGTATTCACTAGAGCAATCAGAGGTTACTGCATCACGAATGCAAATCAAGTTGTAGGTATTGGAGGATAAGTCTTTAGGGTAAAGCAACCAAGTAAATATGTGTAACTTGATATCATATAGTTTATAGTTAGTGTGGGGTTTTCATCATCATGTTAAATAGTCCATCCCTTTTACTCCTCTATCTATGCAGATTTGCAATAAGAAGGCATGACGAGTTCAACCAAAATTGAAAAAAGTTGCAATAGTTTCATATAAACAAAAATAAAGATCTTAGAGTTGGAATATTGTCTCAGATACTACCATTGTCAACATTAAAAGATGAATGTTAACAATATAAAACATTATCCCCTAACATTGGCAATTTAGATTAGCAAATAGATGGGAGGTTGATAGTGAGAACGATTTTCAAACAAAGGGTTATTTGTATAATGTTATGAAAATTGAGGGCTAGTTGGTATAATTTTTTTTTTTTTTAATAATATGAGGTAATTTCATAAACAAATATATGGAGATTGCTTTAGAAATTTTAGGTCAAATTGATCTAGTTGAAATATTGGAAGTCATTCTTTCACTCAAAAATGAAAAAATCGAGATATATTGTTGATTTGAAATAGCGGATGTTAGGACTCGATGCTAAAGTGGGAGCTTGGTTGGTCGAAACCACTAGACTATCTCTCTTGTTTTGTGTGTGTGTATATATATATTTATCAATTTTAATTGTCTTACTATGTCTTTCATATAATATTTAAATACAAAAAATAGAAATTTATAAGTAAAATTATTAGTATTTTTAAATAAAAAATTATTCCAAACTAAATCTATTATAATTTTAATTGTAATGTGTTTTTAAATTCACACAAAATATATTATACATATTATTTTTTAAAATAAAAAAGTTGAATATGTATATTATTTCTTATTTATCATTTTTTGAGTTTTTTTCCATTATTTGTATGAATTTTGATTAATTTTTATCCTATTGATATTTTATATCAAAATATTTGTTGATATTTCTAAATATATTTGTAAAATGACGTTATTGATATATTTGTCAAAGCCAATTGTACGTACAAATTTTGTGAAAGTCATGCAAAATTAGCAAAACTATAGAAAAATAATGTATACAAGAAATTTTATTAAAATTTATAATTGTGAGGATACAATCTTTGTGGTAATATTATTTTACAAAAAAATATTTGCCTCTAATTCTTTCACATTGACCACAATTTGAAAGATGATGAAAACTTTCTTGATTTTAGAGATCAATCGAGAGTTACAAGTGACTTGTTCCCAAATAAACTTGTTGAAAGGCAAAGATCACATGTGTAGCACTTTTGTTGTTTATCAAACTTGCATGGGGATTTTGTGAAGCCTTTTTCTTTGTTTGTAAAGTCTCTTTTCCCATATAAAGTTGTTTTACAGATCTTAAAGAAGTCTCCTTCATTGAAGAAAGTAATCGTTATTTATAGGTGAAATTAGGGAATTAGATTTAGAATCCCTTATACTTGATTTGCTTAATTCAAAGAATTTTGTTCTTTGATTTTTATCAACCCATCTCCTTCATTAAGAAAAATTGCCAATATATATATATTATAATTCTTTTTTAACTTCAATTGAAAATTTTGATTTTTATTTGTAAGAATAAATTTTGTTGTGTGTCACCTTTTGAAAATATTCCACTTGTCAAATATATGTATGACTCATCACTTATCGAGTTCAAATTTTGTTGATTTGAGAAGTCACAATTTTGAGTACCAATTTAGGAATAATTTAATTTACTAAAAAAATTGATTTCTACACCAATATTTTTATTCTTGGTTTTATTTGAAATAATTACTCCAAATAGTTTTTAAAAAAAATTCTTTTTGGCCATTTAGGCACCACATTGACAACATTTTATTTTATTTGTATCATTTATATTAAAATCTTAATTTTAAGATGTAGTTTTAAATTTATATCAAAATTATGATTTCAAGTGGCGGTTTTAAAATTTATATTCGTATTAATTTAAATAATTTTTAATTTTTCCAAAAATCATAATTGGTAGATGTAGTTTCTTTCTTCTTAATTTCTGCATAAACATATTTTTTCAAATATGTTTTCAATTTGATCTTTTAAAAAATATTAAAAGAAATAATTACTTGATGTTGTCTGAAAAAGAAAAAAAAAAAGCTTTATATTATTTTTGACCAAATGGGCGAATTTGACTCGGTAGCCTTGCTTTATAGAATGATGGGTCCTGTCACAATATAGGAATGAGGCTCCACTCCACTATTATAGTTTATAACAAGTAATATGAATATGGTGGGGTTGTTGTGGGCGCCATGGCCCTTTGCAAAGAATTCGCAACGGCTAAATTCCAACGTCTCTCTCCCTCCTTTTCTCACTGAACTACAGTTGATATGATCACGGCAGTCCTCCATGGCCATTACTATCTCCTCTCTGCTTTTCCTTTTTATGGTTTTGTTTTGTTTTGTGGGCTCAATTTTGTTTTTACTGGTTCTCTCCTTCTCTCTTATCAAAAAAACCGGTTTCATAGTAGTGGATTCTAATAATAGGGCATGAGCTAAACAAGTGGTTGAGGATGTGCAAAGAAATAGTTGGTGTTTCTCTCCTCCATAATCTCAATTTTAGGGTCTGGGAGAAGCCTTTTCAGAGATATCTTTGAGATGGCCTCTTTTGCAGTCAATTTCATATGTTTCCCAAACAATTAATTCCATTGCATACCTCCTAATATGGCGTCTTCGCAAGTGGAAATCGCTTCGTCTTCACCATTTGGCTGTGTTCTCAGAGATCACAATCGTCGGGAACCCCCCTGCAGAGACAGCAATGCCCAAGCTGCTTTCCACAACAACCTCAAAGTATTCGTTAGGGATCACGTCCGCCCCAGCATTTCGATCATCCCCTCCGACGAAAATTCTCATCCTCCTCCTGCTGCCTTCTATTGTTGGATTCCCCAACAACAGGGGATTCGTCACCGTCGCCGTAGCCTCTCTTTCCGCACCAACAGGGAGGAAAAATCAAAGGACATGAGCGGGAGGGAGTCGGGAATTATGGATCAATGGGTCACTCGGCAAGCCCAAGAAACGGTATCCACCACTGAGAGACATACCCACGAGGCCCAGCTCCTGTCTCCATCCCAATTTCCGCCAGACCATTCCCCCTCTCAATCCAGTAATTCCCCCGATGTCCCCAATCTTGGAGCTTCTTCCCTGGTTCAAATGTGGGAGGCAAGGGTCAGTCGCTCCGATAGTTTGAATTCCTTGGCTGTTAGCAGGACCAACTCTGGCTTTAGCTACACTGAAATTGCTGAAGAACCTTCCTCAAGGCCCTCCGAAGTTTGTGAACCCGCTGGTGAAAGATATGATACTCACACAAATAACGGCGATTCATATCCAGATTGGGAATCTGAGAGAACAGCCCCCAGCGACCAACCTTTATCATCACAGGGTCAGGATTCTGATGCTGGAGAAAATGAGAGGGTTAGAGTTGCAGATATCATTAGGAGGTTGACATCCGGAAAACATCGAGCCCAGAATTCCTTAATGTGTTGCAGCGACGACAATGACCACGAGCAGCCAGTTGTGACTTCTCCCCGGCTAAGGGGGAGACAAGCATATATCAATTTGCTTACGCAAATGGAGCACGACAGGCAGAGGGAGCTTGGCCGAGTGGCGGACTGTCAAGCAGTTTCAAGGTTCCCGCATCGAGGTCGCATTCAGGTAAAACTTTTTGCATTCAAACCATTCATTTACGCAAAAATTTAACCACAATCTTACCAAAGAAACTTTGTCTTAATATGTTTATTTCTTCGATTTGAAGATACATATTTATTATGTTGTGTTGTGCTTTATAAACAGTCAATGCTTAGGCTTAGATTCCTACACCAGGGAATGACAGTACATGATCAACTGCGGCCATTGTCAAGAGGATCTGAATTGGGCCCGTCACAAGGATCTGGCATCATGCTTCTCAGGTAAAATTCTTTTCTGTTTTCACATATGCATTGACTTAATCTGTCTTAGGATGATCAGGAAATTGTTTATTCAATTTGATCATCATCCTTCCTTGATGCAATACATTTGCAAAGTGATTCAGCTACTTTGAATTATCCTTGATTGTTGAACCTGTTATTCCCTATGAAAAGATAAAAATAATGCATTCTATGCTTTGAGGGTTTGGAATATTTTTCTGTGGTATGCAAAACTAGAAACAAAAGGCATTACACCATGGAGGAGACTTACTACAATCACTCAATAGAATGTGATAAGATGCTAGTTTCAACGCATGAGGGTTTAGGCTGTTTCTTTATTCAACTTAAAGAAATTAATGGAATATGATGTCCTGTGCAATTTTAACCAACTGTTGTTTAGCGGACATTGGTAAGGAGGAGAGCATTAAAAAATTATATGAGCACTTATAAGAATTCTTAAATACATTTACCTTGATGTAATCTCCCCTATTGAAGAAGAATCAAAATGGTAAATAGATTTATCTTATTAAATTCTGGATCTTGGGATTTTCATTGTAGATTGACAGCATTTGAGTTTTACAATATCACTGCTTATCCAAAATGCTCTATATTATATTAATTGCTGTAGAGTGGGGGAATTGTTAATTGCTCTCTATTAGGTTGTAAGTGGCCTAACAGCTACAACTAAAATTCATATGAAGATGAACCTTGAATATTCACCAGCCCTTCCAGTTGATAAGTCTTTGTTTGAATTGTGGGGTGACTACTTATTCAGACCTTTGGCCTTGTTGAAGCCAATGAGATATTCTCTCAGAATTAGTTGAACCGCAATGGAATCTAGATAAAATTCAGTGACAAATATAGTACAGGAGTTAGGCATAATGGTGGGATAGCCTTGAGTTACATGACTAACTCAAGAAAGCTAGTGAGGAGATTCTATACATCCAATAAGTTCTCAAACTTATATGAAAATGAATTTTGAAGACTCATCAGGACTTGCAGAGCCACTGAAATAATGTAGAGAAGCCTTACTAAATGGAATAGTTACTGGGATTTTTGGAAAACTTTAACCTTCTTGAAGCCCTTATTCAACATATGCTCTTGATGTTTTATTAGTAGGATTACAATCTAATTTTTTCGTTAACATGGAACCTAAATTAAATTCAGGGAGAGATTTAGCACAGGAGTTGAGCATGGTAGTGTGACAGCCCAAAGTTGTGTTCCAAATTCAAGAAGCCCTCCAAATAACACCCTGGCTTTTGAAAATTCTCCTACTTCCAATCAGATCAGTGAAGACATTCATCGTCAGGAAGTCAGTACTAGTGAGCCACAGAGTACAACCTCAGCAGAGCAGTTGATGTCATATGCAACAGAATATGTTCAGGAAGATGCTGGTCCAAGTTCAGATACATGGCAAGGGCCAAGCTTTGAGGTTGGCAGTCTTGACTCAGAAGAGCAAGAAACTGCCGATAGAATGACAACCTTGAATAATTGGGATATGAATATTAATGCAGAAGAAGAAGAGGTTGGAGAACTGAATTTATTTGGAACCCATTATGACTGGTTTAGTGAAATTTCTCGCCCACGGAGATATTGGGAAGATCTCAGGCAAGCATGGTACCAGGAGATGCTTGAAAGTAACTCAGACAATGAGGAGATACGACAACTCCTTGAAAGGTATGCCAAGTTCTGTTTTTATCTCTTAATTTCTTCCATGTTTCTTTCTTCTAATATACTTTTAAGCTCATGAAAACTAGGCCATTGGTAGCTAAAAGAACAACAACGTAAATGGTGCAACAAGAAACAGAGTCTGAAAGGGCAAGAGAAATGAAATTAAACAAATGCTTTGGGACAATCAAGCAGAAGCTTTTCAACATGAAACTCTCCCATGCAAATGCACACACCCACACACAACAATAACAACATAGACATGTATGCATTAAGCTTGGCCAAGTAACTGTAGCTGGAAGCAAAGACAAAAATGTAAAAGTAGGATATAATGATCAGAACCCAGGGTATATTGACCTAAATTGGAGAAACAAATGGATCAATGAAGATCTAAATGTGGTATGTTCAATACCATAATGGAAGATAAAATGTGGGACCATGCTAACTGTAAATTGGCTTTCTGAAGCATGTAGTTATGCTCACTGCAATTTAACATTCTAATTTCTATGTGCAGAAGAAGAGTCTCAACTTTTCTAGCAAGTGACTTCCGGGAGAGAATGGACCAATTGATGACGTCTCACTTACAGCAACAACTGCATCCAGAGGGTAGTCAAAGAGAAGTACAGTCAAAAGAAGAAAGAGGAAGACAAGGGATTTCTGTTGTGCATCAGAGCCGCAACACAAGTGATCATTTCAATGAAGATACATCATCATTGCAGTTGCCTTCTCCATCTTTATTCAGGTCAGGGGGTCACTTTCAAGATCAGGAAGTTAGTGATGATTCTGATCAAGTTCCTTCTTCATCTTTGCAACTACGTCCATCTCTATCCCCATCTGCTTCCCCATCTGCACCTCAATTTTACTATCAGGGTAGTCCACAATCATCTTCCATTACTAGTCGTCCTTCAATTGTGAGTTCTCCTATCTACTTACAATTAATGTTGGATAAGGTTCTTGAATGTCTGTCTGGTCAATGGAATAATGTTTCTAGACTTACAGGAAATGGATCTCATATATGATTTGAGAGGACAAATGAAGCAACTCCATCATGAGATGGCTGAGCTACGAAAATCAATAAATTGCTGCATGAATATGCAGGTAAAATTGCAACAATTCATGAAGCAGAAGGTTTCAGCTGCAAGTCATTCTGGTGAGTTGAGAAAGTTGAATGTGCTAGTTTCTTATCTCTAACTTGGCTTCCCATGGAAAATGCAAAGAAAAACGAAATATAACCAAAATTAATTGAAAACTTGTATAATTTAAATTCTTCTGTTTTCTCTATATAAAAAAGGTGCATAAAGTTGGAGAAGGATCTGACAAAGAATTTGTTAAGCTCAAACTCATTGTTTATTTTCCTTCCCTTTTTATTTCATTTCCTTTTACCTTTCTCTCATCTTCTCCCTTACACTTTTCATGATCCAAATAGAGCCTAAAAATTTGGTTACAAATAAGGAGGCTTCTTTATTGAAGTGATGAAAAAAATTATACAAGACTCATGGAAGTTTGACCTAATATGGTTTCTTTTTTTGTTGTCTTCTTGTTTTTGTTTCCTTATTCACACATACTTGAAAACACTCAGAAGTTTTTCTACAAAAGGACAATGTAGGGGCATGTGGTATATATGCCAAGTACTGCAGGAACCACAACACACAGAAGATTTTCTGGTGCTAAAAACAATGATGATTCAATGATTTCGAACAGTATTAGAAACTCATCTTTCTGAACTTCTGAAAAGAAGTTGTCTAAGCTAGTATTCTAAAATTATTTTGTCTGAAACAATCTAATCATTATAATGTTTTAGTATAGACATTGTAGGGTCCAGATCATGTCAGATTCAAGATGTTATTTTTTGAAAGGGGTTATCGTAGCCCTGATAGGGTGTCTGCTATTTAGTGTTTACTCTCATCCAACAGTAGTGTATAAGATTAAAAGATATTCATAATGATGCATAGACTGGCTCAAGATTTCTAGTAGGCAAGAAGACAACTTGTTTACTTTCTTCTGGCCAAGCAAAAAAAGCAGGAATTTGCTATGTGAAAACAATGTGTGTGTTCACTAAGACCAACGGTGATGGAATGGTATTAATGGGGTGAGATTGGTAGGTTCATTTGCTAGTCATTTGAAGAAGAGGTGGCCATGGTGGCATCAAAAGTCGGCTGTGTGTAAGAAAGTAGTTATGGTAATAATAACTAATAAGTGGTGGGTGACTATGGTAGAGTTGTTGAAATGTACCAATTGTATTCTGGGTCTAATAGTGATGACTATGTTGAAAGAAGTAGGAGCAGAAGAAAAATATTTTGATTGCAGCAGGCTTTGGCCATGAAGATGTCATTTTCTTCTGTCCAACAGTTAATAACTCTCATGGTGCAACAACAAATGCAGTTCCATTTTGTTTTTTAATCAGAGCCCAAAATGAAAATGATTGGGCTGATATGCTCCAAGTACTCGTAAAATCTCACTCTTTCTGTCTCAATGAACAACTTTCAATTTTTATCGCAGTTGGAAGGCAGGGGAAGAAATCACTCAACTCAGCACCAAGGAAAGGAAATTGCTGTCTTTGTTATGAAAAGAAAATCGACTCACTTTTATACAGGTAAGTTGCTTTTGAAGCCAAGTTTTCTTTTAAAAATTTAAGTTCTCACTTCCAACTTTTAGCATGATGAGGACTCATCTTGGGATAAAACTTTTGTCATGTCTTTCAGATGTGGTCACATGTGTACCTGTCTCAAGTGCGCCCATGAATTGCAGTCGAGCACTGGGAAATGCCCAATCTGTCAAGCTTCAATTGTTGATGTTGTGCAGGCATATGCTGATGCATAGACACTAGGTTCTTGCTCCAGAGGACCGTCTTTATTAGCAAAAAGAAAAAAAAATTGAGTTAATGACACAATCTGGAAAATGAATATATTTACCAATAGATACGGTTTATTTACTTGCTATTTGTGCTAGGTGCCGTGCCAAACATCTGTTTGTAGTAGTACATGACAAGTCATTACACATTGATCAGGTTTCTTGTCTGGAAATCTACTCTGTATATTTTGTTTGAGGGGAGAAATAATGAGATTTAACAATCCATTCCCTGTACATTGTAAGTCATTTTACACATCAAATAGGGTTGGTCTTCTCTCTGATTTTGAGGGTCTTGTGAAGATCTGATTTCGGTTTAACATTGAATGGAATAGAGAAGTCTCATAAATGATGAATGCTTTCCTTCCAATGTCCTCCCTATTTGGTACGAGTATAGTTAGAGTACTTTTCTTTGAACTCGCTGATTTCAGGTTAATGAATTAAATGCATTAAGGCTAAATTTCGTTGACTTTACATAGGATATGTCTATCTTAGGATATTCTTTACAATTGGATATGATATATTTGAATATTATATCTAATGAACATGATATCTTAGGTAATGTTTAGTTGGTTGGATATGATGTGTGATAGGATAAGAAAGAGAATATTAAATCAATTTTTATGTTTGGTTGGTAATGGGATGGATAAGTTTTCTCATCAATTATCTTATCCTATGTTATACTTGTATTTAGTTTGTAAAATGAGCGAAGTATATATTATTTTTAATGTTCCATATTTGTTAAAAATAAAAAAATTATAGTCTTCTAATATTTGATATTAAAAAAAAAATGAAATTTCTTCAATGTTTAATGTTATTTAGAAATTGTTCTATAATTTAAAATGTAATAAATAACTATTTGTTTATTTATTGACAATATTTATTATTAAAATATTTTAAATTATAACAAAAATTTGTATATTATGTTATTCAATATATATATATATGTGTGTGTGTGTGTGTGTTAAATAGTACATATACTAGTCTTATTTCATAAATTTTTTTTGTTCTTTTTTAATCATAAATTTAATTTTTTAATAAAAAAAATTATTTTATAAAATAGGTGTTATGAAAAAAAAAAAAGAATTAATAAAACAAAAAAAATATATATGATACATGCAATAGGCATATCCTATACCTTAGGATTAATATATCTCATATATAAAAGATATAAAAAAAAATGGTGAATAATAATTCTCACTAATTATCATATCTCATATTTGATTGAAAATTAGATCATGGTTTTAAAAACTCGATCGACTAGTCCAATTGGTCTAATCGTTGGTCGAACAGTTTTAATTTGGTTTGGTGATTTGAGTTGTTTAGGGTTTGGAGGAGTCGCAAATTGAATGAATCAACGGTCAAACTGGTGAACCAATCGAACTGGCTGGTTCCCTCCAAACTAAACGGTTCAAAGTTGTTTTATTTTTTTTTATTTTTTCTTCATCAAAATGAAGCCATTTTGTTGAGTATGAAACATATACTTCCCCACCCCCTCTCTCTTCCCTCTCCTCCCCAGCAACCCTAACCTGTTGCTGCCCCTTGCTCCCTCTTCACCTTGCACTCTCCTCTAGCTGCACCATTGTCGGAGCAACTACCACCATCAGACCCACTGTCGACAATCCTCCAAATCACCCACTAGAGTTGCAAAGTTGGAATATTGCATTTTAATTTTTGTTTTAATATTTAATATTTTATTGCATATTGATTATTGAATATTCATTATTTATTATTCATTTTTCATTAAATCAATTTATATTTGAATCATTTCCACATTTTGTTTAGATTTTATATTTTTGTTTAGTTTATTTTCATTTTATTTATTTTAATTTTATATTAATTTTTAAAATTTCTAATTTGAGTTTAATTTTTTTATTTTAACAATATATAAAATATATATTTATGACGTACTCAGTTCAATCGTAGTTCGATCGCCAATCTGATTAGGGAACTGTGAATCGATAACTTTTTCAATTCAATAATTGGTCGGATTCTGAAAACATTGGATTAGAAAGAATAAGTGTTGTGATAACTTATCCTATCTTATTACAAAAAAACATGTTATATGATATATTATCCCTTCATTTATCCTATTTCATGTTATGTCAGGCTAATAAAACATGACTTAAGTATGTCTGGTAAAATTATTCATTATAGTAATATTATTTTTCCTTATCATTTCTATAATTTTTTTTTTTTTTTTTTTTTTTTTTTTTTTTTTTTTGCAACTTGTTAACATGGAAAGTGGTGATCAAGAAGAATTTTTTTTTTTTTTTTTAGCTCTAATACATACAAATTTCTTTTTTCATACATTCAATCACCACAAGGTTATAGGCATGTGGTTAAAACCATGATGAAAATGGGAGGAAGAAACATGACTCATTACCGAATATGAGATTTTGCTGCCAATTAATTCATGAATAAAAAAAATGATATTTTATGGTAAAAGAATTTTTGGAACAAAAATTTGTGATGGATTCATTGCTACAATTCTGGTGAGTACTAATTATTTTTTATTAGGAAAAATAAAATAATGGCAAAATGTCACTATCTAAAAGAAAAAAATTGTTCATAGTGAAAAATTCTTTTTAGCATAAAAAAAATTTAATTGCAAAATATTACATTTAAGCTCATTGGAAAATTCATGACAAAAGATTATTCTTAATCATGAAATTTTTTTTATGCATGCTATGGCAAATCCATAGCAAAAAAATAGTTATATATGTATAGATCATGTTTAGAATGCATGAATTAATGATTTTGAATTTTTTGCTTATATCATAACACCAACAATCTAACATGTGTATAGCTATAGAATAAATTCTAACAAAAAATAACAATAATAAAGTTCTAAATATATTGTATCCAACTATGCATGTTCATATATACTAGCATATTAGTAAAAATACTTTATAGTACAATTCTTGAAGATCTTTTATGATGAAATTAAGGTTAAAATGCATATATGCAATCAAACTTCATAAATCCATGAAAAAAGAAAAAGCAATGTATCCTAAGAAGGCAATCGTGGCTGAGATTAATTCTAATATCATCTTATTAATATTAGACATTTGTAAATACTTGCAATGATGAAAATAGTGCTTTGATGGATTTAGGTAATTGCATCTAGTTATTGAGCTTGCTGCAAGACTATTATATCTTCATTTATTTGAAAACACAAGGCCATCATCTCCATTAAGATTCACATTTTACTCCATAAGAGTGTCAATAGGAGTAGTGTCAATTTCATTAAGCAAATCCAATATATACTTCCTTTAGGACAAAACAATCTCACCTCTACTATGTGCAACCTCAATGCCTAGTGAGTAATGCAATAACACAAGATCATTTGTTTGAAAGGTCCTCTTCAACTAACCTTTTACTTCTTTAATACTTGTAACATCACTACAAGAAATAATAATATCATCCATATATACAATGAGTGTTATTATGCTAGTGTCTTACATAAATAACCTTATTTAGTTTGCAAATTCTAACTCTTGAGTCCACTTGAGTAACAAACCTTGATGGTTGCTTCATATAGAGATCCTCATTAAAATCACCATGTAAGATGCATTCTTGACATCTAACTATTGTAGGCTCAACACAAAATTAATATATATGAAAATTATAATGCATATTGAATTAAGATGAGCAACAAGAGAAAAAGTCTAAAAATAATTCATGTCATAAGTTTGAGTATACCCCTTAGCAATTAACCAAGCATTCAACCAATCTATAGTCCCATTTGGAATGTACTCAATAGTAAAAAAATCTAATGACAACCTAGAACTTCCTTTCCTTAAGGCCAACTAACGAGTTCCAATGTACCTTAAAATAGGAGAGCATGAGTAAAACACTAAAAAGTGAGAGAGACATTATCTAAAGATACATAAGGAGTAAGAAAATAGTGAGTACAAGTGTTTTTATCTTTCTTGATTACAATAAGGTGTTAGGATAGAACCCTTAAAAGCATAATATGATGTAATAAACTTTTAGATTTTATTTATTAATAAAATTTTGGTTCACTTTTATCTATCCTATTTTCATGCATTATGTTTTCATCTTTTGCATTATGTGTAACCTAGGTGCATTGGAAGTTGCACAGAATATCCAAGTCATGGGTTCCTTGAAAATAGATGACTTGTTCACAACTAGTTCATGGGCTTATGCAACCCATTAGAGGTTGTAGTGAATCACCTCCTAATTGAAAGGATGATTGATTTTAGCCATTAGGATGAGTTTCCTATGGTGAGTACACTAGTGTGTATGGTTACACGTTGAACAAGAATATGGTAAGTCATAACTTAAGGCTATCAAGTAGTCATGACTTCACCCAAGTTGTTTCATTGTGTTGTCTTTCAATCTTAAGAGAATATTGAGTTTGTAGTAAAGTTGACAGTTTCTTTAACTTACGAGTGAGAACTTAAGTCGTTCATATATTCCCTATGGATTAGGTTATTGTTAATGAAAACTAGTAGTAAAGTATTCTCAATAAAAACAACATGATATCTCATAAAATTGAGATAAAGTGTCCCTTTGGGTGATCCTAAGAGGTGTGTTCATGTAAACTATGACCATAGTTATTCCTTAAGTGTAGCTTTATATATGCTCGTTGAGAGCTAAGACATATCAATTGAACATACAATAAGAAGATTTGTAACTCAAGGATAGTAGAGGTGGTCTTGAAAGGTTAATAGTTTTCACCTTGGTAGACTATGGACACCAGTTGATGGGGAGATTGAATACAATGGATAGCAGGTCACAAACTCAAGCACATGATGTTTCATTGTTATTTACATAGGATATTGAAGTTCAATTGATTATCTATAGTGGAATGTTGAATCAACTTCATAATTGTTTTTTGAGGGAGCCAGTACTCATATGGGTCGCAATGGTCCTTGCCCTAAGCTCATATACCATGATGGTGTGGGTTATTAAGCTTGGATTAACTCTAGGTTCACTTTTGTGTATAAGGGCATTTTGGTAATTATGCAAGGTTGCATAGGGGTAAGTGAACAAGGTCTCTAGATTGGGCTAATTGATTAATTAGTAGGCCTTGTTGGGTTAATTAATCAATTAAGACCTGTTTTGGGTTAGATTAAATGACTTAAGCTCTTAGTAGACTCAAGTCACTTAAGCCAATTGGGGAACCTTATTATAAATACCCTTTTAAGGGTTAAGGTTTCCATAGCTTTTTCCATAGAGTTGTCTTCCAACTCCAGAGAGAAAGAGAGTCATAGCCTCCATATTCTCTTTTTTTTTCCCAGCGAAAGTGTGATAAAGTTGTGGTTTGAATTATCGGGCAGAAGACTTTGGGTCTATGAGACTTCCTACCACAACGATCTTCGTCTTCATCGTGTGGAACAAATTTGGAAACTTCCAAATCTCATGTATGGTTTTTGTTAGAACTTTTCAAATCCTATTTAGCTTTAAAAATGTTATTTTTCTATTGTTCATAGGATTTAGAAAGCCCTAGGAAGATTTGCATGCACATAACTTGATTTAGGCTAATTGGGAAACAGAGTGATCTGAGTTTTCCCTACACAAGAAGGTTTAACTCATCAAGAACTCAGAGAATACACATAAGTGGTGGTGTAGGATCATCTATTGATGAGTTCAAATGAAGTAGAGATTGAGTTTGATTTGCTTCATTGTCTCTAGCTAGTATTTTCTATTGACACACTTGTAATGGTTTGTTAGTCTTAAATAAAGAAATATAAATAACAATATGAAGAAGAATAAAATCAAATTGAAATAAGTGATTTTTTTTAACTATAAACCATGATTAAAAACATAAGTAGTCTCAAAGAATGTTACATCAATACTAATAAAACATTTACGAGATATGGGATTAAAGTATTTCTATTCTTTAAAGAAAAATTATGAACAAAGCAAACACATCCAAAAACTTTAGGAAGACAATGAGATAGGAGATGATAAGGAAATAATAATGAATATGGACTCTTGTAATGCAATATAGAGAAGAGTAACCAATTTATCAAAGAACATGCAGTTAGAACAACATTCTCTTTACCTTACCCCTCACAAATAAGATTTTGGAGGCCTCATATGAAACATAATAGAAGAAGCAACGTCTAACAAGTGATATTTTTTCCTTTTAGCAACTTCATTCTTTAGGGTGTAGAAACACATGAAAATTATTGGACAAGTCTATTTTTAACACAAAAAGAGGAAAGAGAATGATCATTATGTTCAAGGGCATTATCAAATTGAAGCATACTAATCAAAATGGCAAACTTTTTTTTATTATTATTTCTTGATAAAAAAATGTTTAAATACATGGGGTACTTCAAACCTTTCTTTAAGCAAAAATAACCAAATGACTCGAAAACAATCATAAATCAAACTAAAAAAAGTACTTAAACCTTTGAACATTAATGTTGCAACACGAACCCCAATCTATAATGTCATTAGAAAGGAGTAAAAGATGAAGAAAAAGCAATAACCTTGAACATCTTTCCACCATGAGACTAGAATATGAATTAACTATTAAGATACTAATATCTATCTCACTCAAGTACTCTACCAATCACCTTTTTTGTGTTGATATCCTAAAAAACAAAATAAGAAGAAAAAATGATAACAACACAATTAATTACTCAGTAAGTTGACTAACATGTAATAAATTAATAGGAACTCTAGTTACATATAGAACAAAACTAAGTTTAAATAAATATGAGGGAAAGTTAGGATAGAGTCCTTAAAATTATGACATGATATAATAGATTTGAAATTCACTATTAATTTAATGATATTATAGTTTTACTTTTATCTATTCTTATTCCATGTACTGTACTTTATGAGCATTCTTGCCTAGCATCTCTTACATTGTACAGGACTTGGATGAATTAAGAACTACATAGAAGATCTAAGTGATGATTTTTTTGCAAGTAGATAATTTGTTCATTGTAGTTCATATACTTAGGTGATCTACTTGAGGTTGTAGCTAATTTGAGGGATTACTGGTCTTGGCTATCAAGATGGGGTTCCCATGGTGAGCGCACTAATGTGTATGCCTACACATTGGACAGGACCTATGGTGAGTCGGGACATAAGACTATCGAGTAGTCATGACTTCACTAAGTTGTTACAATGTATTGTCTCTCAGCCTTGAGAAAATTTGAAACTTATGCCAAAGTTGATAGTGGATTTGACCAACGAGTGAAATCCTAAAGTGATCATATATTCTCTATAGATTGGATCATTGTTGATGGAAGTAGGTAGCACTAGGTATTCTCAACAAAGGCATCATAATATCTCATAGACTTTGAGATAGTGTGTCCTTTTGGGTGATCGTGAGGATGTGTGATCATCAAATCTGTGGCCTTATAATAATTCTTTTATTAGAATTTGACATATACACTTAATGAGATAAAGTATGACATTTGATCATATAGTAGAATGATCTATAACTTAAGGATGGTAGAGGTAGTCTTGAATGGTTCATAGCTTTCACCTTGTTAGGCTATGGATGACCAATTCACAAGGAGACTACATATTGTGGAGAGCAAGTCACAAACCCAAGTGCTTAGTGCCTCATTATAATATACATAGAGTACTGAAGTACAATTGACTCTCTATAGTGGGATGTTGGGTTAACTTTAAAATTAGATTTTGAGGGAGCCAATACTATTTTATGGGTCTTAGTGGTCCTTGCTTGATGTCATATTCTTTGATGACATAATTTATGAGGGTTAGATGAGTTTTTAGTTCACTTGTGGGCATAAAGACATTTTGGTAGAAGGGGTTTTGGTCCACTTGCGTGCAAAAAAACATTTTTGGTAATTATGTAAAGTTATATAAGGATATGTGAGCAGTATATTTGGACTTGATTAATTGATTAATTGGAGTCATGTTGGTTAATTAATCAATTAGTAAACTTTTTGGGCTAGAAAGTAACCTAAGCCCATGGTGGGCTTAAGTCACTTAAGCTTATTGAGAAGCCTATAAATACCCCTCTTAGGCATTAAGGCTTTAATCTTATCATTCTCTTCCTTGAGTCTAAAGAGATAACTGTAGCTTCCAACCTAGAGATCTCCATTAGCTTAGTGCCTAGACTCAAAAGTTATTGGGTGGAAGGATGCTGCATTTACAGGATCATATGCAATTTTGGAGCATTTTACATCGATAGAAATCGATTTGGGAACATCAAGATCATAAGTATGGTAGTATTCTTTAGATCTATGGTATTTTTATTGGTTTTGAATGTTGTATATTTTCGCTACAGTAGATCTAGAGAAGCCTAGAATAAAGTTGCATGCACCCTAATGATCTAGAGTTTAGGAACGAAGTATTCTAAGATTCTCAATGGTGAATTGGATGGACTCTCTAGTCATACGACAAGAAGATCCAAGTACAAGAAAACTAACCAAAAGTAAGCAGAGCATGGGTATCCAACTATGCTAGGGTAGTAGTAGGAGCACTTATGTTGGATCGTAAGGAAATCTTTAAGGGCCATTGCACCAATTTGCTATAAATCATCTAAAGATAAGGTAATAAACTCTCTACTTTTGCCTACAAGTTAAACAAGAATAGGAATATCAACTCCACTATTAGAAGACGAGATAAATACTTGATGAGCCCATGTAGAACGATCAAACTTATCCAAACATTAATCAGAGGTATGATGAATCCTACCATAATATGAAGATTGTCTGTCATTTCTACTTTTACCTTTGCCTTCTTTTGAAATTTGGTCTTGACCTTAAATAGAAGGACCACCTCTACCTTGTCCTGAGGATGCAAGTGCAAAAGTATCCTTAATACAATTCCCACATGAAAAAAGACTATAGATCAATGCATGAGTTGAGGATAAGTATAAATATTACAAAGATATGGTAATTTTTCATTTGCAAATACTATGTTTAATCCCAACATATTTAAAATCAAGGCTAGAAAGAAATTTAGGAACCTAGAGCTCTCTTATTTTCCTTCTTTGAACCTTAATATCAACAAATAATGGTTGATACATATTTAATTCTTCCGATATTCCTTAAGAGGATGCATAAGGCTAACTCAGAGGTTTATCTTTTTGTTTTGTTGAAAAAATATTGTCATACAATTGATTCTCAAAATATTTTTTCCTTGACTATGCCTCTCTAATTGCACCCCTTCTATGCTTTGTAGTTCCTAAAAGCATGAGATTAGAACTAACATAAGGTTCCATACTATTCCACAACCACGTTATTATCATGAAGTCACCTTGTTGCAACTCACCAAAACTTTGAGATTCCTAGGGATGAGAATCTTTTACAAGATATTTTAGTTTTCCCTTTGGTCCAATATACACTCACATGACTTTAGCTCATAGTAAATAACTAAGTCCCTTTAGCTTCATTGAAGTAATTTGGATACCAACACTATCCCCATATTTTGTGATTACTATTAGATGCAATACTTGTTAATTATTGAAGGGACAAATCAAGGACTATTCTACTTAAAAAAAATGAATGAAAGAGATGTTAGGAAACCTTTAGCCCTAAGAAATACTTACATCACACAACACAACTAATGACATAGATATTATAACAATAATATATATATATATATATATATATTGATTAGAGAGATATGATTCTAAATCAAATGTGCTCAAACACCATATTGAGTGAGAGAAAGACAATACAATTTTATTACTCAAGAAAGAAGTATGAGCATATATACATATACTTTTACTATAAAAAAAAAGAGAAAAAAGAAAAACACTAATCTACCTCTTACTAAACAACTAATAATACTCTTTAAGAAAAAGTTTGATGAAGGAGGTTGCAATCATAGAGGCCTTATTTGACTTGTCTTTCCTTAATTCTTAGGTGAACACTAGGTTGGACCAAAGGAAATGGTGGGGTTATCATGGTCCTAAGGTTTGTAGGAATAGTAATGTGACAATGGTGGGGTGTGAGAAACTTAGGAAAGTTGATGTAGGGATTTATCATAGGGTCTAAGAGATTTGGAAAATATGTTTGGTGAGTTCTTGTTATATATGGATAAGGGAGACTAGAAATTAGATATATATAAGGTGAGATCATGAAGCTTTTTAAAAGTGTCAGGGTAGCTAAAACCATCTAGAATAACGCTTCCTAGAAGCGCCATAATATAGATGCACCATTGCCACATTCTAAAAAGCATCAAGGTTGGGTAGTTCTTTAACAATCTCCAAAAGTTAACACAAGCGTTATTGTTTATATTAAAGCTTAATCCTTTTCAAAATCGCCAAGGAATAAAGTGTCATTGTTTTCATATTTTATAGTAGATATAATATTATATGTATACATATTCAATTTATGAAATGATTTGTAAAATCATGTAAATTGGGAATTAAGTTAATTTGTCCTTTGTGCAAGGTTTTATGCAACAATAGTGGTAGGATGTAGATGGAAGGCATAGGGAATTTGTCTAAGTCATAAACTTTCATCATCCAAATGAAAACTTGTATATGAATGAAACCTTCACTCCTCTCTTATTGGAAAGTTGAAAGAGTTAGAGCATATTTAGTAGAGAACTTAAAAATGGTTTTATTTTTTAAAAATAGAAAACAGTTTTTATTTATTTATTTATTTTACATGTTTGGTAATTGTTTTTAAGTTACCACTTTTAAAAACAAGATTAAAAAAAACGTTCAAATAACAAGCTCATACTATTCTCTATTGTTTTTAAAAACAAAAGAAAATAAAAATAAAAATAAAAAGAACCTATGGATGAGAAGCTACGATAGAGAGAAGAGGTTTCTATTGCTTAGAATATATATAGAGAGAGAGAATACGTTCTTGGTGTTCAGAACGAAGATATGAGACGAAAAAGAAACCCATATCTCATGTTAGGGTTTTTCTTCTTTTATTTCATTATTTATGTTCCATTTTTTATTTTTTTTTGGTTTTTTCATAGAGATTTGTTTTTTTTTTTTTTTTGGTGGTTTTGAGGTTTTATTTTATTTTATTTTATTTTTCTAGGTTTTCTTTCCTTTTTGCATTTGATTTGTGTATTGTTATTTGCATAATCTAACTTCTAAGGCTTTGAAGGTGAGGTCCTCCAAATTGGGGTGGGAGAGAGGGGAAGGGGGGTGTGTGCGGATAGGGTTAGGCTTAACCATGGCTGTTTTATGAGTTAGATGACAAAGTGTGTGTTCGAGAGAGAGAAAGATTTGAGTGTGTATATGGGGTGTATAGATAGGTTTAGGCTTAGCCATGGTTGTTTTATGAGTTAGATGACAAAGTGTGTCTGAGATAGTGAGAGGGATTTGAGTGTGTATATGCATGTTTTTGTGATTAGACCATTAAAAATGTTTTAGTTTGAGGCATTGCATTAGGATAAGATGGTTATTTGACACATGTGCAATGGATGAGTAGATGACATGATATGATGCATCGGGATGTCGAGGTTTATGTAGATGACATGATAGTGAAATCCCAAGGTATAACAGATCACCTGACAACTTTGGAGAGATTCTTTGAGAGGATTAGACAATTCTAATTGAGATTGAATCCTAAGAAGTGTACTTTTGGAGTGACTTCTAGGAAACTACTAGGATACATGATCAGTGAAAGAGGCATAAGGGCAGATCCAGATAAGACCAAAGCCATCCTTGACATGCCTACGCCAAGGACTGAGAGAGAGATTAGAGGTTTCTTGGGTAGACTTCAAATTAGCAGATTCATTGCCAGATTGACAAACATCTATGAGCCCATTTTCTGACTCTTGAGGAAGAGTCAGCCTACTATTTGGGATGATAAGTGCTAGTGCGCATTTGAGAGGATCAGGGAGTATTTATTGTCACCTCCAGTTTTGGTGCCTCCTACACTAGGTCACCCCCTACTCCAATACATGTTAGTTTCAAACATAGCCTTAGAATGCATATTAGCTCAGATCGATGACTCAGGAAAGGAGTGAGCAATTTATTATTTAAGTAAAAGAATGCTAGATTATGAGACAAGATACGTCATGATTGAGAACTTCTGTTTATCATTAGTTTGGGCTACTCGGAGATTGAGACATTACATGACGGAGTATTCAGTGCACTTGATATCTCGTCTAAATCATTAGGGATATTTTTTTGACAAGCCTGCTTTGGTTGGTTGACTTATGAGATGGTTGGTACTTTTGACTAAGTTCGATATTCATTATGTTACTCAGAAGTCTATTGGAGGGAGCATTGATGCGGATCACTTAGCTTCATTACCAGTTTCTAATAGTAAAACGATTGATAATGACTTTCCAAATGAGAATATCGCTGTAGTGACTAGTTAATCAAGTTAGCACATGTACTTTGATGGTACAGCTAACCATTTTGGATATGGGATAGGTGTTTTGTTGATATCCCCTCATGGTGACCACTTTCCTAGATATGTTCTTTTAAGGTTCTCTGATCGACACCCTGCCATGAACAATATTGTTGAGTATGAGGCATGTATCTTGGGATTAGAGACAAACCCTTGAGCTTGGGATTAGACAAATGGAGGTTTTTGGTGACTCCAATCTGGTATTGAGACAGATTTAGGGCCATTGGAAGACTAGAGATGTGAAGCTTAAGCCTTACCATGCATGCTTGGAGCTACTAGTTGGAAGATTTGATGATTTGAGGTATACACATCTGCCTAGAGCGCATAACTAGTTTGTTGATGTCTTAGCTACTTTAGCTTCCATGATTGATATTCCTACTGATACCGTTGTTCACCCTTTACTGATCGAGTTGAGATCTCTTCCTACCTACTACTACTTGATTGATGAAGCAAAGTTAGATGATGGCTTGCCTTGGTACCATGACATATACTAGTTTATAAGATTTAACACATATCCTAAGGTCGTCATGACTAAAGATAAGAGAGCATTGAGACAATTAGCCACTCAATTTGTGATTTGTGGGGAGACACTATATAGACGATCTACTGATGGGATGTTACTATTGTGCTTAGACCACGTGTTTATTGATCAAGTGATGAGAGAGGTTCATGAGGGAGTATGTGGACCACATATAGGATGGCATATGTTAGCCCATAAGATCATGAGGATTGACTATTTTTGATTGAGCATGGAGACAGACTGTTACTAGTTTGTTCAAAGATGTCTAAAGTGTCAGATACATGGAGACCTCATTCATGTGCCACTTTCAAAGTTACATGCACTAACTTCACCATGACCATTTTCAGTATGGGGTATAGACATTATTAGGAAGATTTCGCCGAAGTCTTCCAATGGTCATGAGTTCATCTTAGTTGCCATTGATTACTTCACCAAGTGGGTAGAGGCTACCTCATATGTGAGATTAATGTCATCTAGGGTCGCTAGTTTCATCACATTACACATTATCTGTCGTTATGGAGTCCCTCATGAGTTGATTTTGAACAGAGAAGTATATTTTAGGGCCGACGTTGACACCCTATTATAGAGATATGGTATCCAACCTCATAGATCGTTTGTGTATAGGCCACAGATTAACAGGGCGGTAGAGGCTGCAGATAAGAATATTAAAAGGATTTTGCGAAGGATGGTTGAGACTTCTCGGGATTGGTTAGAGAAGCTCTCTTTTGCATTGCGGGCTTATCATACTTCTTTTTGCACTTCGATAGGAGCCACACCCTATTTCTTGGTCTATGGTATGGAGACAGTGTTACCAGTTGAGATAAAGATGGGTTCATTGAGGGTAGCATTGGAGTAGTAGATTTTAGAGGTAGATTGGGCTTAGGCTTAATTAGACCAAATCAATCTCCTAGATGAGAAGAGATTGAGGGCAGTAGACCATGTTCATGCCTATCAGAGGAAGATGACCCGTGCTTTCAAGAAGCGGGTCAAGCCTAGACCATTATAGAGAGGTGACTTACTCTTGAGGCTGATTAAAGGATTGATTAGAGATCCTAAGGGAGGAATTTGGACCCAATTAGTGCGAACTTTTTTTCATTAGGGAGATGACCCTAGAGGGCCCTGCATGGTTGATAGATTTAGATGGAAACCAATTCTTAGAGCCGACCAATGTAGATTAGATGAAGAGGTACTATGTTTGAGATCATGGTCGTAGGATGGGTGGTCATCATTTCGGTTAGCCATATACCTTTTCACCCTTTTTAACATATGGACCGTTGCTAGCCCATTGAGCCTTGCATATGCATCAGAGTTATTCTTTCTTATTGCTTTGCTTACACTTTTACACCGAGATAGGGACTCTTTAGTGTATACACGCTTCATTTAGGAATTTCATGAGCCTTGGGCCTATGGGCACATCTTTTTCATTATTTTTCCTACCATCACATTATCGCATTTCATCACATCTCTTTGGTTGTGTTCTTCATATTTTTCTTTATTTTATTTGCTACCTATTCTGATTTACCTTTTTTCCACCCTAAGTGGTAATCCTCCTTCGTTCATTACATGGGGGATAGTCACATCATTTCCATTATCTACTTTACGAACATTAATCCAGAGATCCTTAGTTTGAAAAGGTCATCTTATCAATAATAATAAGCGTATGTGTATTGTGAATAGTATTATTCATCATTCAACATGTATATTGATATTCGAGGGTTACTTTATCAAGTATGTTTGTTGGTGAGAGCTTGTATGTGAGTTTTTCAAGACCTTCTCTTTTTTGTGTTCATTTTTTCACATTTGA
The DNA here is from genome assembly GCF_030704535.1 of Vitis vinifera. Lineage (NCBI taxonomy): Eukaryota > Viridiplantae > Streptophyta > Magnoliopsida > Vitales > Vitaceae > Vitis > Vitis vinifera. The sequence continues at coordinate 19,621,504 of NC_081805.1, read as the reverse complement.
TTTTAGAGTGAGAGATGAGCGACATTCTCTTAGGGGCTTTGGGTCATTGTCCTTTCTATCATTATATTCATTTTTTATGTGACTTTCACTCTGTATTTTGATTTGAGTTGATCATCATTCCTCTTTATGTGTTCATTGTTTCACCATCATCCTCACTATTGCTCTCGATTCATCCCCTTCATTTCAGCTTTTGTTTTTTTCCCTACAATGACCTATTCTAGGTTTGATACTTTCTTTTCATCATCCTTATACATCTCTTTATCAGTTTGATTTGCTTCATTGTCTCATTATTGATATTATATTCACATTATGCACCTTCAAGTTCATGGCTCATGAGATTTTCTGTACATGAGGGTATGGGTTTTGATCATTGGGTATTTGAGCTTAGTTTTCCTTCATATATTCACCCTATTACCCTAGCCTATGTTTCATCTCGTGTCTTAAGACCACCCTAAGACCATGGGATCAGATGTCATCTTTGACAACCCCTACTTGGACAAGTGTTTGAGATTTGGTTGATATTTAGATGTCATCATGCTTCTCCTTTTAGGATACGCCTCTTTGATGTTTGGATCTAATTCAGTTGTGGATATGGATGATTGAGATTACATATTTGATGATGGATGATTTGATGTTGTCTGATTTTCTGATCTATTGTACATCTAATGTTATACTGGGGCATATTTCCCTTTTGGTTGAGATTTATAAATCTTCATGGATTTGCATGATTCTCCCCACTTACGAGATGCATGTCGAGCTGATGGTCCATTGTTATTTTATCATGACTCCTCAGTGGAGCCTCTCTTGAGCCATTTAGTCGGACTCACACTTTTCAATATTGATTATCTCAAGGCGCATAAATTCCCATACCATTATTTCAACATAGCACATGTCAAGCTTCCTAGACATCCTTACTGGAGTATTCTCGAGTTAGCCACCGACATACTCACATTCATCATTCCTAGTGGAATATTTTTGAGTTAATGACAGACTCACTCACTTTCATCATCCTCAGTGGAGTATCCTTGAGTCGATAATAGACTCCTCATTCATTCCCTACTTGATCATTTTCGAGCCATTGATAGACTTGCTTACTTGCGTCATCCCTAATGGAGCATTTAGGTTGATGATAGCCTTTATCTCATTGGTTACCTTAGTGGATCATTGTTGAGTTACTAGGGCCACCTAGTATGCTTATGTTTTTTAAAGTTGTGGATAGTTTGACTTCTGGGTACAGAGTTGATTGGCTTGATCCATTTGGTTACCTGCATGACATAATGCATCAATTGCTATACTGGGCCTTATTTTCCTCTCTTTTGTTGTGGATATGATAGTCTTCTCATGGAGCTTTTACAATCTTTTTTATTTGGTCAATGGATATTTATTCGCATTATTGGTCACAGTTTCGATGATCTTACTAAGATGAGCCTTTAGAGGAGCACGACCTTTAGGTTTTGACTGTCCCATTATTTGTGACTCCTCAGTAGATCGCTATGTTGAGGTAGTGGTAGTTGCCATAGTGGACTATTTTTCATGAGACTCCTCAGTGGATTGATCCTTTGAGACGACGATGGATTCCTTTAGTAGAGTATTTTGAGTTAGAGACATCCATATTATTATGACACTTAGTCAAGCCTTGTGATTTAGTTAGATGGTTTGTGAGACTATATTTATAGTCGATTTGACCATTCCGACTAGCCAATGGAGCATCTTTTGAGACTCAATGAGTCTTTTTTAAACATTTTCAGTGGATTGAGAGTTGTGGCGACACGCTACATTAGGGTATATTTCCCCTCATCATTTCCTCACAGCTCAGCATTCAGAGCCACCGTCTCTTCTCGGTTTTGGCGTTCAAAGCCCTATCACAGTTTAGGTGTTTAGAGTCACCTTTATCAATTTAGGTGTTCATAGCCACCTTGCTTAGTTTAGGCGTTTAGAGCCACCTTCCTCAGTTTAGATGTTTAGAGCTACCTTGCTCAGTTTAGTCGTTCAGAGTCACCTTCTTCAGCTTAGGCGTTCAAAGCCACCTTCCTCAGCTTAGGTGCTTAAAGCCATTAGGCATTCAGAGCCACCTTTATTAATTTAGGCGTTCAGAGCCACTTTGCTTAATTCCACATTCCTCAGTTAGTCATTTAGAGTCGCCTTATTTAGTTTAGGCGTTCAGAGCCACCTTGCTCAATTTAGGCATTCAGAGCCACCTTTATCAATTTAGGCATTCAGAACCACTTTGCTCAGTTTAGTCATTCAAAGCCATCTTTATCAGTTTAGGCATTCAAAGCCACTAGGTGTTTAGAGCCACATTTCCCAATTTAGGTGTTTAGAGCCACCTTGCTCAGTTTAGGCGTGTAGAGCCACTTTTATCAATTTAGGAGTTCAGAGCCACCTTTCTCAGTTTAGGCTTTTAAAGCCACCTTTATCAATTTAGGTATTCAGAGTCGTAGTTTTCTAGCGTCTCTCATCTTCTATTGTGTGTGATATGGTTCGTTGAGCTTATAGCATGTGTTTTGATTATATCATTGGTACCCCTCGCCTTGTGCCCTTGGATAGAACACGTGTAGTTTTCCTTTTGTATGTGTTCGTTCCTATGCTCCTTGGTGGTTTGACTACTACTCGACATCGACATCGATTTTCGAGTCACTTTTGGAGACTTTTCTGAGGAAGTTTGGATTCATAATGTAGCTTTAAAGGCACATTAGGAGTTTCATTTTCTTACTTGTTTGGTTATTCTCATTTTCTTAGGGTTTTTAAAGCCCCTTTGTTCTTGTTTTGGTTTAAGAGAGCCTGTATCATACTAAGACAAATTTGGTGGTCTTTTTTGTTATTCGGTAGAGCCCACTTTGTTTCGCTTGTGTATACACTTACTTCACTTGTTGACTCTACCGAAAAGGGGCATATTTGTATACCTTCAAATTTGTCTCATCTTTTATTTATTTATTTATATTTATTTAATTATTTTATGGCTCTTTTTGTTAATGTTTTTAAGCTCATCCCATTTTTTTTTTTAACCAAAATTTCCATGCCCATATGTGGGACTGAATATTGGCCATTCATTTGGTTGCATCTCAACTGTCTATTTGCCCATTTGACTTTTTCAAACCCTAAAAAAAAAAAATCTCACCCCATTTCTCTTCATTTCATTATTTCCATTATCACAGCCTCACTCCTTCTCATTCTTTTCTTTTCTTCTTTCCATTTCTCTCTCCATCCCATCTTCCCCATTATGTCGGCCCACTCTTCCCTCCCTTTTTTTTTTCTATTTCCTTTTTTTCTCCTATTATCTCTTCTCCACTCATAACCCCTTTCTATTTTTTCCTCTATTTTCCTACTTTCATTCCCTTTCTCTTCCTTCTTTATCTTTCTTTTTCCATTTTTCTTTCCCATCCACATCAACACCAATGTTGGCAGTATCGGCCTACTGTCACCGATAGTGAGAAATCACTAACGGGCATGACATCGACGTCCCTTGCCCACCACAACGCCACCAATCACCATCATTTGTTTTTTTTTTCTCTCTCTCTCTCTCACGGTCTCACCATTTCCTCCCTTACACCCATTTCTTCCACCGTGCATTAATACCATGTGCCTTTCCGTCTCCGACAACAACAACCTCCATTCGTCACTACTTCCCATGGTCACTGATTTCCCAGTAATACCTCTCTATCCATGATCCTGGGTTTGGGTAAGTTTTTGTTTTATTTTAGTTTGTTTCATTTTTATTTTATTTAATTTCTACAGTATTGATTTATGGATTTAAGCCATAACTTCATTTACTTGGACTTATATTTGGAACATTTATTTTATTTGGGCTTTGTTGATTCGGGTTGTTGTTTCATATTGGGCTTTATGTATTATTGATTTGGGCTATTGAAATTTCTTCATATTAGGTTTCCTTGTTATTGGGTTGTATTCTGGCATTATCTATGAGGATGAGAAGAGGCAAAGGGGCATAGTATGTTGTTTAGGGGTAGTTAGAGCAGTTAGAGGTAGGGCATGGGCAGAAAGTTGGTGAACTTGATTTGGAGATAAAAGAATCATCTTGCAGCTAGAAAAAAAAGAAGAAGGGAGGAACGATTCTCTGGGTTCTCCTAGAAAACTCTTTGTGTATTTTTTTTTTTTTTTTTGTGAGGTTTGAGATGTTTTAGCATTTCTGGAAGCTGTGGAGAGCTATTAGACTTTGGGTTTGTACTGTACAATGGTATACCAATTATCTTTGTCCCTCTCTTTACTGTTATTTTGTTTTTCATTTATTTTTGCATGTATTGGATTTGTTTTGCATGCCATTTTGATATATAGCGATGTATGTATCTGATTCATTTTGTTTCATATCCTCGTAAAAATTTTAAATTTTTGTTAGTTTGGTTATTGTTGTGTATGCAATAATTTATTTATTCGTTTGTTTATTTAGTCATTCATTTATTTTGTATTGTTTCTGATTTCCGGGATTATTATGTAAATCTAATGATAAACAAATAATGATGTTTTTGCTTGTAATTTTTTTTTTTAATTTATCTATTCATTTATTTGCTCTACAAAACTAAAGCTCTTTTTCTAAATTTAATCATTTGTAAATATATATTTAGTTCTAATAAACCAAAATCCCTTTTCAATATTTTTTTTATAAATTGTTTTTTTTTTTGTCTTAAAAATAAATAAATACGAGATCTCGGGAGTCATCTAGGTGATTTTATTTTTAATGGATAAACTCAATTCAATAAAACTATTTTTTTTTTAATAAAAGATCCATTTAGAAAAATAAAATTTAATTAAAACCCAAAAATCATGATTTTAATAAATTTGAGTTTTTCTTTTTTGTCAATAATAAATTTGACATATTCCTTTCATATTAAAATAAAAATGACCTTAAAAAAAAAAAAAAGTTGCAAAGCTTTTTCTAATAAAATTTGAAAGTCTTTTTTAAATAAAATAAATTAAAAAAATAGATACAAGTCTCATTTTGGATAAGCTTGTGGAACTTATCTTCAAAAAGTCAAAAATTCTTTCTTTATTATTATTATTATTTTTTTATTTTTTTAATAAAGTTGAAAAAATATCCCTTTTTAGTAAATAAATTTGAATGGGACTATTCCTGCATATAAACTTCTTTTAAATAAAAGACTTTTTTTTATAGATAAATTCATACAAAAATCTTTTTTAATAAAAGACAATTTTCTTCCCAAACAAGTAAAAACCCCTTATTTAAAGTTATAAAATTTTAAATAAATTTGTAGATAAATAAAATTGTAAGTGATTCACTTTTTTTGTAAAAAAAATTGAATTGGGTTCTTTTTATCTACCATTGTGAAAGTATAAATTTCTTTACTTCAACAAAATGTAAAATTTTATAGTTCCTTTTTTTATTTTAAAAAGAAGAAAAAAAATCAAAAAATCAAATTAGAATGTTTTTGTAAATAAAATATGAAAAAATTGGTTGAACTATTTATTTTATTTGATTTATTATTTTATTTTATTTTTATAAATCCCAAATCTTTGAAGACAAGTAATAAATTTGAAATCTCCTTTTTATAGAATCAAAAATAAGTTTTCTTAAGCTTTAATAACATTATAAAACTTTTCCAATAAAACCTTTATTTTCAATATATATATATATATATCATAGACACCCAGGACAAGGTCATATGCAAATGAACAAATGAATTATGCCATGGTTCAAAACAAAGAAGAGGGTTAGAAATCAAACAAGATATCCAACAAAGAAATTTAAAGAGAAAGAACCAAAAAACTTGTTAGTTCATAATAAGCTTAAAACCGACCATGTAGGCGGTACAAAATAAAAACATAAACTTAAAAATAAAGCTTAATTAAAACCGACCATATAGGCGGTATCAGAACATAAAATAAAATGAAAAATAAAATAAAAATTAAAACTTAATTAAAAACCATCCATATAGGAGGTAATCAAAACATACTTATATTATACATAAGGAGAAATATCTTACAATGGACAAGGGAAGAAAGCTTGAAGAAAGCTTGGAGAAAGCTTGAAAAGGTTACATGATGAGAGAGAGAGAAGAGAGAAGGGAGAGAGAGAAAGAAGAGAGAAGGGAGAGCTTCAGCTTAAAATTGAACGTGCTTACAAATGAGGCCCGAGCCTCCTTAAATAGGCAAAAAAGGAATCTTGAACAGTAACCATGAACAGTAGACCCGTGCTTGAATAGTGAATAGTGAATAGTGAATAGTAAGATTCACTTTTATACCGAAAAACTCCGAAACACCCTTTTTCGGCTGATAAGACATCTGGCAAGCTGCTTTATACTGTGAAGACACATGCTTGCTGCTTTTGGAACAGAAACTGCAAAGCTTGTAAAATACTTTTGATGGAAGACAAAAGGCTGATGATTACTTAGATCTTCTTATGGGAGGAAGGATTCCTTCACAGTCATCACCATTGTCTGGAAGGTAGCTTGTGGAATCATCAGACTCTGCATAAGAATTTTCTTGGGAAAAGCTTGAGCTTCCTTCATCAAGGATTTTCTTAAACTCTTGAGGGGTCTTAGCTGCTGCGAGCATGGCTTGTAACTGCTGCTTTTTGAGGAGAAACTGAGACATATCATCATTGGCTGAGACTTGTGAGGGGTTCTTGAGGAAATACTGTTTGACTGCCTCAGTAGATGCATCATTTTTCAATGCATCCCACCATTTAGTTTTAAAAGTCCTTCCCAGGGATGGAAAGGCTGCTGATTCATCTGTAATAATAATATAGTCCCACTGGACTATCCAAGCCAGGCCAAAATTGCTGAAAAAGAATAGTAAAGGGGGAAAAGCTGAAAGTTCTCTGGGAATATTAAAAGAACTTCTGAATAGTTCAAAGTCATCTAGAATGGGCTTAGGAAGAATCTTAATATTTGGGCCATAATAAGTCCACCAACTGTAGAACCAAAATGGGAAAGAGGAAAACTGATTCTTAGATGGAAAATAGAACATCCATGAATGATGGAAGTCCTTATTCTGGATTAGAAAAGCATTAAACCATGCTCTCTGATAATCCCAATAATTAAAAAACCTTGGCTTAGATGGTTCAGAAAATTCCCTAGAAAGATTAGGATTTCCACCCCATTGCTTGACTGTAAGGATCTTATAGATATGGCAGGTGGAGAATGCCAAGCCCATATTGCTGAATTTATCAGCGTTATGCTTAATCTTAACAGAACCAGTTTCTATAAGGACTGCTTCATAAAACTCTCTTGTTTTTAAAATATCACCAGAGGGATAATGAAAATTTTCTTGAAATGCTTTTGCAGCAATCTCTCTGGGATTTTCAGAGAAAAATTCTCTTTCAAAAACTAAAAGAGATTGATTTAAATCATTTTGCCAATATCTTGATTTTGTTGAAAGAGGTGTGGGGTTGGCAGCCACCACAATTTGTTTGCTTGAAAAAGAAGAGCTTGTTGCTAATTCCTTTTGAGAGGGATTAGCCATAGTAACCTGCTTAAAGGTCTGAGACCCTGAGGTAGCTGGATATTGTGTTGCCTTAATAGGTTTAGAATGATCAGAATGATCATAGTATAAGGTTAACATTTTGTTAGGCATATGGCTGGATTCATGCATAGGTTTAGAAGAATGAAGCTTTGCCAAAAGTTGTGCTTCTTCCTCTTCAACTTGTTGACTCCAAAGCATTTTATGGGTAGAAGGAGATTGGTTAGCTTGACTGGATTGGGATTTTTGAGAGCTAGAGGCTTGGGTATTCTTTTTAGGGGCCATGATCTCATGAACCCTGCAAAATTCACGAGATAGCTGATTAGGGTTGAAATAATCTCCTTTAATAAAGTAACTTTGAAACTTAGATTTTAAAATAATATACCAGCGAATTAAATCATACTTAAAAGTTATATTTTTAATTTTTTCAAAATCTTTGAAAATAATTTTTAATAAAAATTCTTGATTCAAAATCCCAATTTGAAATTTTGAAATGCATAAAGAAATGCTTAAAATGTCATTATGCATGAATTGGTTGCCTATTAGCTTACTTGGGACATCTAACCCAACAAGGTTAATTTCTTGGTTAAAAGGAGTGATGCTTACAGTTGGATTAGCAAATTCAAAAAGAATTTCCTTATCAAAAAGCTTAGTTCTTATACATTGGTTATCTACCCACAAGGGATAAATAGAGCTTAAGAAGGGTATTCCTAGAAGGGCTTTTTCCTTAAGGTTCTTAACAAGGATAAAGGTTTGCTTAATACAGATGTCATGGTTACGGATATGAACATCTGTTAACTTATACTTAATGGCAAGTCTTTGGCCATTGGCTCCAAATAGAGACTCACTAGTCTCTTCGCATAAAGGAATAGGTACTAGACTTTCTTGAAGGCAATTTTCAGCTGCTCCTGAATCAATCAAAGCAATAATATCAAAGACAAATTTATCTTTGACTACTATAGTAAGGGAGACTTCCCACCTCTGGAAGATAACCCTACTCACAGTATTCAAAAAAGTATTTGTCTCATTATCATTAACATGAGAAGATTCTGGAATATCCATATGGATTTCTTGGTTGCCAATTCTATTGATTTGATCTTGGAGATCAGAGAGACCTAGACTTATGAATTGTCTTAACTCCTTAATCTCCTTTTTATGCTGCTTAACTTCTTCATGAAGTTCCTTAATGCTGACATCCTTGGGAGACTGCTGGTCGAACCTGTTTAAGATATCGTTAAGGTTATAAGGATTAACAGTCTTCTTGGCTTCTACCTTAACAACAGATTTCTTAAAAACTTCATAAAGGTTTTGCTTAGTTTTTTCATCTTCAACTTTTCTTAAAGTATCTAGGATGAATTCCTGATCTTGGCTTATGACATTTATGGTTTTAGGACGACAATTACAATTACCCTTAATACAAACATCTTGGTCACTAGAAGATTGGCTAGAAACATCGCCACTGCTATCTAGTTGATTAATATCATCTTCATTATCTGAATCAGTCCTTGATTCAGAGTCTGAGTTTAACATTACTTTACAAAGCATATTTTTTAGGTCATCCGAGACACTTAAGTTGTTAATCTTTTGCTTAACTCTACAATCTTTTTTATAATGGCCAACTTTGCCACATTTAAAACAGATAATTGGCTTGACATCTAAAGGAGTTTCTACCTTTTTCTGAGTATCTTTGTTGACTCTTCTTTGGACGTGCCTTGAATGCTTAGTATCATTCATCCTATAATTGTCATGGGTACCTCTCTTACTATGGTAAAACTTATCTTTGCTAGGCTTCCTGCTTGGCTTTTGCTTAGAAGGAGGCATAGTTTCTTTTTGGCTGAAACCAAACTGGCTACAGAATGATCCAAATTCATTCTTGTAGATTTTTTGTTCATTCTTCATTTGTTGCTTAAGCTTGAAGTCATTGCACAACTTAATCCCTTCACCTGTGACAATGCTTATAATCTCACCATAGGTTAGCTTATCATAAGGGATTTGACCGTTATACTGTTCCCTTATCTTGATCCTAATTCTCTCAGAGAAAAGCTTGGGTAATCCTGAGATGAATTTTTCTTTCCAAAAAGATTGGTTACAATCTGACCTTAGCATGACTTTGGTTAGGAAGACTTCCTTATACCACCTAAAATCATGAAGCTTGGGACACTTAAGGTTGGTTAAGAGATCTGCAGTTTTATCCTTAATTTTTGCAGGATCTCCAATGAAGTGCTTGGATATTGAGTAGATTAGAGTAGCCACTGCATCCTCAATATCTTGGCCATCTTCGTCCTTAACAACTTCATTACTCTCATTGATCCTATAGGCTTTAAGGATACTATTCCTATCATCAAAAGTGAGATAATTATCCCACCAACCCTTAAGTTGTCCTGTAAACCCAGCAACAATGGTCTGAGCTACAGCATGATCTAGCAGTCTATTGTTTAATTTATAGGCTGTACTAACCATGGTCATCTCTTGAAGCTTAGTGAGTATGTTATACTCGGTCATACCGTCTATGTTCCATTCATAGATAGTACCACTGGTGTATGAGGCTTGAGTATACTGATTTCTTTCCTCAAACTGCATGTCAGGAAAAGTAGGCCTAGGATAGTAATTCCTAGTCTTAAAGGTTTCCAAGTTGTTAATAATTTGATTATGGGGTTCCTCAAACATCTTAATTAGTTCATTAGCTTCTTCTTCTGAACTAATATCACCTTTAACCATGTTGATTCTCTTATCAGGCTGAACAGTCAAAGGAGTAACAAGATTATCCTTAATCTTCTGATTAATCCTATCGACAAAAGCTTGGTTGACTTGGGGATTTTCTTGGAAATCCTTAGAGAATTCATATGGCTTATTTTCATTATTACTACTGGTAACCTTTATACGCTTAGAGGGATAATCTGGATATTTCTCTTGTTTGAAGAGTTCAAACCAGATCCAAAACTTAATATTTTTCTTTTCTTGTCTTAAGTAGGCATAGAATTCTTCTTGGTAAATGGTTCTAATGACCTTAGGGACAGTGCTAAAGAACCAATCATTTCTTTGCTTATTGACTTCAGAATAGAAGTCCTTTCTTAAGAGATCCTTGTTGATCTCAAAGTCCTCATCACTTAGGCTTATTGTGTTAATCATTTGGGAATAGGTAGGAGACATAACAGGGGACTCATCCTGTTGGGATTCCTGAGTAGACTCATTTTCCTCAGAGTAAAATGGTCTAGCCACATTGGTGTAACTTCTGACACCTGTTAGCTTAACGTTCTTAGGATTTCCTGAGCTGGATCCTTCTTCTTCCCTAGTGATTCTAACTGGGATGGAAGAGCTTGAAGCTCTAGAGGGTTCATAAACAGAAACTCTAGGGCTGCTGGAATGTCTGAAAGATTTGGAGAAGACCAGTTCTCCTCCTCCATCTGGATATTGAACAATTTGTTCAATATTTTCAGAACGCTGTGCTATGGCTAGAACAGCATTAGCAAAATGCCAATTTTCAGGGAAATCAACATCTTTCCACAAGATCTTCTTGGGGATGATGAAATCCGACTTATCTAGCATATCTGAGTGAAAGTAGGTGGTCTCACCTTTAGGACTGGTGCAAAGAGCTCCAGATCCAACGCTTGTGTTCATGCTCTTATAGGCAAACCTGGTTATGATAGAAACAGGACTGTTTCCTGGTTTGATCTTAAAGCCATGAGTCTTAATATGCAGGACAACTGAATCTAAGATGTCTGCATCTCTTAATCTAACTGTGAAGTTAGGATAGCACTGGAAATAAACTGGGCCATCATTCAGTCCAGCTTGGACTGCGCCTATAATAGAATCTCGATATTCGAGATGCCTATTATCTCTTAAACACATGACAATAGCGGTGTTTAAACCTAATCTTGTCAAAGGCTTAGCTGCTACCTGAATCATACCAAAGTGTATGAAATTATAGCCATCTTTCTTATGCTTTTCAACGGATCTGTTATCTAGAAGTCTTATGACTTGGTCGTCTTGTTCTAAACTGACTGTCATTTCAGAGGTCTTAATGGTGTAATCTGTGAAGAACTTAAAGGTTCCTTTCTTATAAATTTCTTGATTAGACACCTTGGGTAATTTCCAATCATCTAAATCATTTTGAATCTTAGGATAATTGATCTCTTCACTGTTTACAACAGTATCTTGAGAATCACTGGATCTCCTAGACATGGTTCGGAAAATTGAACTCATTTTAGGGTTTTTGATCTAGAGCCTAATAGCAGATTGACAAACCTTATGAGACGTCACCCCAACCCTCTTACAGCCTAACAAACGCCTATCCACGGCTAACAACGGCTCAACCGACAGGGCTCGCGCTCCCAGGCACACTGCTACCTATCCTAGGATAGGCCAAGAACACCCAAAACAAGACCCAACTTCCCTCCCACATGGCTCTGATACCATAGACACCCAGGACAAGGTCATATGCAAATGAACAAATGAATTATGCCATGGTTTGGCTCTGATACCATAGACACCCAGGACAAGGTCATGTGCAATGAAAACATGAATTATGCCATGATTCAAAACAAAGAAGAGGGTTAGAAAATACAAAAGATATCCAACAATGAAATTTAAAGAGAAAGAACCAAAAAACTTGTTAGTTCATAATAAGCTTAAAACCGACCATGTAGGCGGTACAAAATAAAAAACATAAACTTAAAAATAAAGCTTAATTAAAACCGACCATATAGGCGGTATCAGAACATAAAATAAAATGAAAAATAAAATAAAAATTAAAACTTAATTAAAAACCATCCATATAGGAGGTGATCAAAACATACTTATATTATACATAAGGAGAAATATCTTACAATGGACAAGGGAAGAAAGCTTGGAGAAAGCTTGAAAGCTTGGAGAAAGCTTGAAAGCTTGAAGAGGTTACATGATGAGAGAGAGAGAAGAGAGAAGGGAGAGAGAGAAAGAAGAGAGAAGGGAGAACTTCAGCTTAAAATTGAACGTGCTTACAAATGAGGCCCGAGCCTCCTTAAATAAGCAAAAAAGGAATCTTGAATAGTAACCATGAACAGTAGACCCGTGCTTGAATAGTGAATAGTGAACAGTGAATAGTAAGATTCACTTAAATACCGAAAAACCCCGAAACACCCTTTTTCGGCTGAGAAGACTTCTGGCAAGCTGCTTTATACTGTGAAGACACATGCTTGCTGCTTTTGGAACAAATACTGCAAAGCTTGTAAAAAACTTTTGATGGAAGACAAAAGGCTGATGATTACTTAGATCTTCTTATGGGAGGAAGGATTCCTTCACAGTCATCACCATTGTCTGGAAGGTAGCTTGTTGAATCGTCAGACTCTGCATAAGAATTTTCTTGGGAAAAGCTTGAGCTTCCTTCATCAAGGATTTTCTGAAACTCTTGAGGGGTCTTAGCTGCTGCGAGCATGGCTTGTAACTGCTGCTTTTTGAGGAGAAACTGAGACATATCATCACTGGCTGAGACTTGTGAGGGGTTCTTGAGGAAATACTGCTTGACTGCATCAGTAGATGCATCATTTTTCAATGCATCCCACCACTTAGTTTTAAAAGTCCTTCCCAGAGATGGAAAGGCTGCTGATTCGTCTGTAATAATAATATAGTCCCACTGGACTATCCAAGCCAGGCCAAAATTGCTGAAAAAGAATAGTAAAGGAGGAAAAGCTGAAAGTTCTCTGGGAATATTAAAAGAACTTCTGAATAGCTCAAAGCCATCCAGAATGGGCTTAGGAAGAATCTTAATAGTTGGACCATAATAAGTCCACCAACTGTAGAACCAAAATGGGAAAGAGGAAAGCTGATTCTTAGATGGAAAATAGAACATCCATGAATGATGGAAGTCCCTATTCTGGATCAGAAAAGCATTAAACCATGCTCTCTGATAATCCCAATAATTAAAAAACCTTGGCTTAGATGGTTCAGAAAATTCCCTTGAAAGATTAGGATTTCCGCCCCATTGCTTGACTGTAAGGATCTTATAGATATGGCAGGTGGAGAATGCCAATCCCATATTGCTGAATTTATCAGCGTTATGCTTAATCTTAACAGAACCAGTTTCTATAAGGACTGCTTCATAAAACTCTCTTGTTTTTAAAATATCACCAGAGGGATAATGAAAATTTTCTTGAAATGCTTTTGCAGCAATCTCTCTGGGGTTTTCAGAGAAAAATGTCCTGGGTGTCTATGGTATCAGAACCATGTGGGAGGGAAGTTGGGTCTTGTTTTGGGTGTTCTTGGCCTATCCTAGGATAGGTAGCAGTGTGCCTGGGAGCGCGAGCCCTGCCGGTTGAGCCGTTGTTAGCCGTGGATAGGCGTTTGTTAGGCTGTAAGAGGGTTGGGGTGACGTCTCATAAGGTTTGTCAATCTGCTATTAGGCTCTAGATCAAAAACCCTAAAATGAGTTCAATTTTCCGAACCATGTCTAGGAGATCCAGTGATTCTCAAGATACTGTTGTAAACAGTGAAGAGATCAATTATCCTAAGATTCAAAATGATTTAGATGATTGGAAATTACCCAAGGTGTCTAATCAAGAAATTTATAAGAAAGGAACCTTTAAGTTCTTCACAGATTATACCATTAAGACCTCTGAAATGATAGTCAGTTTAGAACAAGACGACCAAGTCATAAGACTTCTAGATAACAGATCCGTTGAAAAGCATAAGAAAGATGGCTATAATTTCATACACTTTGGTATGATTCAAGTAGCAGCTAAGCCTTTGACAAGATTAGGTTTAAACACCGCTATTGTCATGTGTTTAAGGGATAATAGGCATCTCGAATATAGAGATTCTATTATAGGCGCAGTCCAAGCTGGACTGAATGATGGCCCAGTTTATTTCCAGTGTTATCCTAACTTCACAGTTAGATTAAGAGATGCAGACATCTTAGATTCAGTTGTCCTGCATATTAAGACTTATGGCTTTAAGATCAAACCAGGAAACAGTCCTGTTTCAATCATAACCAGGTTTGCCTATAAGAGCATGAACACAAGCGTTGGATCTGGGGCTCTTTGCACCAGTCCTAAAGGTGAGACCACGTACTTTCACTCAGATATGCTAGATAAGTCTGATTTCATCATCCCCAAGAAGATCTTGTGGAAAGATGTTGATTTCCCTGAAAATTGGCATTTTGCTAATGCTGTTCCAGCCATAGCACAGCGTTCTGAAAGTATTGAACAAATTGTTCAATATCCAGATGGAGGAGGAGAACTGGTCTTCTCCAAATCTTTCAGACATTCCAGCAGCCCTAGAGTTTCTGTTTATGAACCCTCTAGAGCTTCAAGCTCTTCCATCCCAGTTAGAACCACTAGGGAAGAAGAAGGATCCAGCTCAGGAAATCCTAAGAACGTTAAGCTAACAGGTGTCAGAAGCTACACCAATGTGGCTAGACCATTTTACTCTGAGGAAAATGAGTCTACTCAGGAATCCCAACAGGATGAGTCCCCTGTTATGTCTCCTACCTATTCTCAGATGATTAACACAATAAGCCTAAGTGATGAGGACTTTGAGATCAACAAGGATCTCTTAAGAAAGGACTTCTATTCTGAAGTCAATAAGCAAAGAAACGATTGGTTCTTTAGCACTGTCCCTAAAGTCATTAGAACCATTTACCAAGAAGAGTTCTATGCCTACTTAAGACAAGAAAAGAAGAATATTAAGTTTTGGATCTGGTTTGAACTCTTCAAACAAGAGGAATATCCAGATTATCCCTTTAAGCGTATAAAGGTTACCAGTAGTAATAATGAAAATAAGCCATATGAATTCTCTAAGGATTTCCAAGAAAATCCCCAAGTCAACCAAGCTTTTGTCGATAGGATTAATCAGAAGATTAAGGATAATCTTGTTACTCCTTTGACTGTTCAGCCTGATAAGAGGATCAACATGGTTAAAGGTGATATTAGTTCAGAAGAAGAAGCTGATGAACTAATTAAGATGTTTGAGGAACCCCATAATCAAATTATTAACAACTTGGAAACCTTTAAGACTAGGAATTACTATCCTAGGCCTACTTTTCCTGACATGCAGTTTGAGGAAAGAAATCAGTATACTCAAGCCTCATACACCAGTGGTACCATCTATGAATGGAACATAGACGGCATGACCGAGTATAACATACTCACTAAGCTTCAAGAAATGACCATGGTTAGTACAGCCTATAAATTAAACAATAGACTGCCAGATCATGCTGTAGCTCAGACCATTGTTGCTGGGTTTACAGGTCAGCTTAAGGGTTGGTGGGATAATTATCTCACTTTTGATGATAAGAATAGTATCCTTAAAGCCTATAGGATCAATGAGAGTAATGAAGTTGTTAAAGACGAAGATGGCCAAGATATTGAGGATGCAGTGGCTACTCTAATCTACTCAATATCCAAGCACTTCATTGGAGATCCTGCAAAAATTAAGGATAAAACTGCAGATCTCTTAACCAACCTTAAGTGTCCTAAGCTTCATGATTTTAGGTGGTATAAGGAAGTCTTCCTAACCAAAGTCATGCTAAGGTCTGATTGTAACCAGTCTTTTTGGAAAGAAAAATTCATCTCAGGATTACCCAAGCTTTTCTCTGAGAGAATTAGGATCAAGATAAGGGAACAGTATAACGGTCAAATCCCTTATGATAAGCTAACCTATGGTGAGATTATAAGCATTGTCACAGGTGAAGGGATTAAGTTGTGCAATGACTTCAAGCTTAAGCAACAAATGAAGAATGAACAAAAAATCTACAAGAATGAATTTGGATCATTCTGTAGCCAGTTTGGTTTCAGCCAAAAAGAAACTATGCCTCCCTCTAAGCAAAAGCCAAGCAGGAAGCCTAGCAAAGATAAGTTTTACCACAGTAAGAGAGGTACCCATGACAACTATAGGATGAATGATACTAAGCATTCAAGGCACGTCCAAAGAAGGGTCAACAAAGATACCCAGAAAAAGGTAGAAACTCCTTTAGATGTCAAGCCAATTATCTGTTTTAAATGTGGCAAAGTTGGCCATTATAAAAAAGATTGTAGAGTTAAGCAAAAGATTAACAACTTAAGTGTCTCAGATGACCTAAAAAATATGCTTTGTAAAGTAATGTTAAATTCAGACTCTGAATCAAGGACTGATTCAGATAATGAAGATGACATTAATCAACTAGATAGCAGTGGCGATGTTTCTAGCCAATCTTCTAGTGACCAAGATGTTTGTATTAAGGGTAATTGTAATTGTCGTCCTAAAACCATAAATGTCATAAGCCAAGATCAAGAGTTCATCCTAGATACTTTAAGAAAAGTTGAAGATGAAAAAACTAAGCAAAATCTTTATGAAGTTTTTAAGAAATCTGTTGTTAAGGTAGAAGCCAAGAAAACCGTCAATCCTTATAACCTTAACGATATCTTAAACAGGTTTGACCAACAGTCTCCCAAGGATGTCAGCATTAAGGAACTTCATGAAGAAGTTAAGCAGCATAAAAAGGAGATTAAGGAGTTAAGACAATTCATAAGTCTAGGTCTCTCTGATCTCCAAGATCAAATCAATAGAATTGGCAACCAAGAAATCCATACGGACATTCCAGAATCTTCTCATGTTAATGATAATGAGACAAATACTTTTTTGAATACTGTGAGTAGGGTTATCTTCCAGAGGTGGGAAGTCTCCCTTACTATAGTAGTCAAAGATAAATTTGTCTTTGATATTATTGCTTTGATTGATTCAGGAGCAGCTGAAAATTGCCTTCAAGAAAGTCTGGTTCCTATTCCTTTATGCGAAGAGACTAGTGAGTCTCTATTTGGAGCCAATGGCCAAAGACTTGCCATTAAGTATAAGTTAACAGATGTTCATATCCGTAACCATGACATCTGTATTAAGCAAACCTTTATCCTTGTTAAGAACCTTAAGGAAATAGCCCTTCTAGGAATACCCTTCTTAAGCTCTATTTATCCCTTGTGGGTAGATAACCAAGGTATAAGAACTAAGCTTTTAGATAAGGAAATTCTTTTTGAATTTGCTAATCCAATTGGATGCATCACCCCTCTTAACCAAGAAATTAACCTTGTTGGGTTTGATGTTCCAAGTAAGATAATAGGCAACCAGTTCATGCATAATAACATTTTAAGCATTCCTTTATGCATTTCAAAATTTCAAATTGGGATTTTGAATCAAGAAATTTTTATTTTTTTCAAAGATTTTGGAAAAATTAAATATATAACTTTTAAGTATGATTTAATTAACTGGTATATTATTTTAAAATCTAAGTTTCAAAGTTACTTTATTAAAGGAGATTATTTCAACCCTAATCAGCTATCTCGTGAATTTTGCAGGGTTCATGAGATCATGGCCCCTAAAAAGAATACCCAAGCTTCTAGCTCTCAAAAACCCCAATCCAGTCAAGCTAACCAATCTCCTTCTACCCATAAAATGCTTTGGAGTCAACAAGTTGAAGAGGAAGAAGCACAACTTTTGGCAAAGCTTCATTCTTCTAAACCTATGCATGAATCCAGCCATATGCCTAACAAAATGTTAACCTTATACTATGATCCTTCTGATCATTCTAAACCTATTAAGGCAACACAATATCCAGCTACCTCAGGGTCTCAGACCTTTAAGCAGGTTACTATGGCTAATCCCTCTCAAAAGGAATTAGCAACAAGCTCTTCTTTTTCAAGCAAACAAATTGTGGTGGCTGCCAACCCCACACCTCTTTCAACAAAATCAAGATATTGGCAAAATGATTTAAATCAATCTCTTTTAGTTATTGAAAGAGAATTTTTCTCTGAAAACCCCAGAGAGATTGCTGCAAAAGCATTTCAAGAAAATTTTCATTATCCCTCTGGTGATATTTTAAAAACAAGAGAGTTTTATGAAGCAGTCCTTATAGAAACTGGTTCTGTTAAGATTAAGCATAACGCTGATAAATTCAGCAATATGGGATTGGCATTCTCCACCTGCCATATCTATAAGATCCTTACAGTCAAGCAATGGGGCGGAAATCCTAATCTTTCAAGGGAATTTTCTGAACCATCTAAGCCAAGGTTTTTTAATTATTGGGATTATCAGAGAGCATGGTTTAATGCTTTTCTGATCCAGAATAGGGACTTCCATCATTCATGGATGTTCTATTTTCCATCTAAGAATCAGCTTTCCTCTTTCCCATTTTGGTTCTACAGTTGGTGGACTTATTATGGTCCAACTATTAAGATTCTTCCTAAGCCCATTCTGGATGGCTTTGAGCTATTCAGAAGTTCTTTTAATATTCCCAGAGAACTTTCAGCTTTTCCCCCTTTACTATTCTTTTTCAGCAATTTTGGCCTGGCTTGGATAGTCCAATGGGACTATATTATTATTACAGACGAATCAGCAGCCTTTCCATCTCTGGGAAGGACTTTTAAAACTAAGTGGTGGGATGCATTGAAAAATGATGCATCTACTGATGCAGTCAATCAGTATTTCCTCAAGAACCCCTCACAAGTCTCAGCCAGTGATGATATGTCTCAGTTTCTCCTCAAAAAGCAGCAGTTACAAGCCATGCTCGCAGCAGCTAAGACCCCTCAAGAGTTTCAGAAAATCCTTGATAAAGGAAGCTCAAGCTTTTCCCAAGAAAATTCTTATGCAGAGTCTGACGATTCAACAAGCTACCTTCCAGACAATGGTGATGACTGTGAAGGAATCCTTCCTCCCATAAGAAGATCTAAGTAATCATCAGCCTTTTGTCTTCCATCAAAAGTTTTTTTCAAGCTTTGCAGTATCTGTTCCAAAAGCAGCAAGCATGTGTCTTCACAGTATAAAGCAGCTTGCCAGAAGTCTTCTCAGCCGAAAAAGGGTGTTTCGGGGTTTTTCGGTATTTAAGTGAATCTTACTATTCACTGTTCACTATTCACTATTCAAGCACGGGTCTACTGTTCATGGTTACTATTCAAGATTCCTTTTTTGCCTATTTAAGGAGGCTCGGGCCTCATTTGTAAGCACGTTCAATTTTAAGCTAAAGCTCTCCCTTCTCTCTTCTTTCTCTCTCTCCCTTCTCTCTTCTCTCTCTCTCATCATGTAACCTCTTCAAGCTTTCTCCAAGCTTTCTTCAAGCTTTCTTCCCTTGTCCATTGTAAGATATTTCTCCTTATGTATAATATAAGTATGTTTTGATTACCTCCTATATGGATGGTTTTTAATTAAGTTTTAATTTTTATTTTATTTTTCATTTTATTTTATGTTCTGATACCGCCTATATGGTCGGTTTTAATTAAGCTTTATTTTTAAGTTTATGTTTTTATTTTGTACCGCCTACATGGTCGGTTTTAAGCTTATTATGAACTAACAAGTTTTTTGGTTCTTTCTCTTTAAATTTCTTTGTTGGATATCTTGTTTGATTTCTAACCCTCTTCTTTGTTTTGAATCATGGCATAATTCATGTTTTCATTGCACATGACCTTGTCCTGGGTGTCTATGGTATATATATATATATTAAAAATAAAATAAAATAATAAATCTTTTTGGTAAATTAAAAAAAAGGGCATTGAAACATTTTTTAATAATTTCATAAAAATTCATTTTCCTATTAATAATCTTTCTTTTTTTATTAATAAAATTATATTATTATTATTATTATTTTTAAATAAAATTGTAAAAAGTCTTTTTTATTTAATTGAAATATTTTTGGTAGGTAAAATTATAAAAAATATCTTTTTTCTAAATAACTTGTATTCAAATAAAAGTTAAAGGGAAATATTATTGTAAATAAATTCATGAAAATTTATTATTTTTTTACCAAAGGTAAATAAAAGCCATTTTCTTGTAAATAAAATTGCTTTCAATAAATTCTTTTAATAAAATAAGTGTAAATAATTTTTTCCAAAATTGAAAACAAATAAAGTTGAATCAAATATTTTTTTTTTTTTGCATACATATCTTTTCCAAATACCTGACCCCCGAGACTTGATTTTTGCATCTATGTCTTTTCCAAATAAGGAGTCACACAGAGTTTTTTTCTTATTTTATTTTCCCTTTAAAAATAAAACAAAAATAAGTAGCGACTCCAAATTTTTTCTAAAAATCATATTTTTCACTAAATAAAAAGCGAGTTTCATCATTAAGTAGAGACGCACGTAAAAAAAAATGGGTTCGAACAAATATAATTAAAATTAATTAAAAATTTATGTATTTTAAAATTATTTAAAAATAAATTAAGTAAGTTTGAAATAACATATAAAAATAATTTAATTACTTTAAGTCCATTAAATTTTTGTTTTTCACTTTTTCCTTCGATTTATTTCTTTTTTCTGTATTTTCTTTTTCTTTTACTTTCGCTCAAATTTTTCCAAAATCAAATATAACATTAAATTTCCATTAAAAAATATTTTATTTATTCATAGATTTACGCTTTGGTTTTGATTCCTAAGCATTTCTCATTTCATTTCACCTCCACAGAGTGTCATTTTCTCAATTTTCAAATGGGGTTTTAATTCAACTATAAATCATATTTGGAATCATTGTTTTCAGAGATGGAAAGGGGCTGGAAGCTCCATTGCATCATTTCATTAAGTCCTTGTCATCCGAACGCTTAAAACCAATTACCAAACAAAACAACCTTCAAACCACTCCACGTAAGACAGAAAAAAGTGATGAATCTCGATATGCTCCAAAAATCAACCAACTTGCTTTTTATTGTTTATTATTATTATAATTAATAGGCCCCTGGCTCCTTGAGGTTCCTTGAATACCTATGCTTTTGAACTTCACCAACAAACATGGCTGGTACCCGATAAAAATTCTTATTCTGCTCCCTTGTCATTACTTTTGAATAAAAAATAAAAAATAAAGGCTGCTTTATTTCCACAACTTGGATGACTTGTAGCCCACATAATACAATATAGTTATGAGTACATTTTGCCAAACATACATGCATTTCGATAATTTTATTTTCTTTCAGTTTTATTACGGAAGTACAAGTTTTTACCGTTAGAGGAAGGATGCTCATCTACCTGGATATAGTTGTAGTCATCAAGGTGGAGGGGGGTATTCCTTTGTGGTGGTGGATTGTATTTGTGAGTTTGGAGACAACATTATAGTTTTGTACGTTCAAACTCTCTTGGAACACCTTCTCTTTTAAGAATATTTCTCAAAAATCTATGAAGTTTTAGATGTCTCTCGATTACCTTTCCTCTGGACCTGGTCGTAATGATGAATGGTCATCAAAAATACCCCCAGGGTGTATATTGTTCTTCCTCTTTTGACCGGCTGATCTTAAGTCAAAGTTTCGAACACATTCTTCAGTGTTGAGTACAGATTCAACTTTAAGTCCTTAGATAATGTGCATTAAGAGCAGCTCCCAACTCCCAATGCCGGTATGACAATTGTATGTGCAGAATCCCACGCTGCTGTACTAATTCAAAGTTTTTCATTTCATTTTTAAACGCGAGTCAAGTCAGCTTCGTTAATTGTCAAAGGATCCAAAAATTGCGTGTTTACGACTCTTTATCATTGAAGTCTCAAATTCTGATGCACAAGGATTCAAAAATTAGGAAAGCGAGATGTGGGCATTCAGGTAATCTCACATGAAAAGTAACGAAATTCTGAATATTGGTTGATGGAATGGTCTGAGGCAATGCTTCTTTATGCTTTTGCTTTTCTTTATAAAGTAAAAGATGAAACCAAAACATACAGGGAAAGAAGAGAGAGAGAAAAGAAGAAAGAGAAGACGATAAATTCCGAGGGAAAATTTCCATGTCATAGCATCCAAGGCCTCTCTTTCAATGCTAATCTTTGAAGTGGTTTTCTGTTTTCTCCAATCTTGATAAAATTTGGGTGTTGCAGAACCCACCACCTTCCGTAAAACCTGAAAGCTTCAGATGGCTGCAGCTCCTGATGTGAGGTTTGTCTTCCTGTCTTCTCTACTTCTCGTTTGCGTTACTTCTCATTCAGTTTCTTCACATCACCCATCTGCACTCAAAAAGCAAGCTTCGACCCTGGTTGCCCTTAAACAAGCTTTTGAAGCTCCCCATCCTTCTTTGAATAGCTGGAAGGTGTCAAACTACAGGTCTCTCTGCTCTTGGACTGGCGTCCAATGTGATGATACCAGCACATGGGTAGTTTCTTTAGACATATCTAATTCTAACATTTCTGGTGCTCTGTCACCTGCAATCATGGAACTTGGAAGTCTTCGTAATCTTTCAGTGTGTGGAAACAATTTGGCTGGCAGTTTCCCGCCTGAAATCCACAAGTTATCACGCCTTCAATACCTCAACATATCCAACAATCAGTTCAATGGAAGTTTGAACTGGGAGTTCCATCAGTTAAAAGAGCTTGCGGTGCTTGATGCCTATGACAACAATTTCCTCGGCTCACTTCCAGTGGGCGTGACTCAACTTCCCAAGTTGAAGCACTTGGATTTTGGCGGCAATTATTTTTCCGGAAAAATCCCAAGAAACTATGGAGGTATGGTGCAGCTCACTTATCTGTCACTTGCAGGTAATGATTTGGGTGGTTATATACCTGTAGAGCTTGGGAATCTGACGAACCTGAAGCGGCTTTACTTGGGTTACTATAACGAGTTTGATGGCGGAATTCCACCAGAGTTGGGAAAGTTGGTCAATCTAGTTCATCTAGACCTCTCAAGTTGTGGCTTGGAGGGTCCAATTCCGCCAGAGTTGGGTAATCTTAAACATCTGGACACTCTCTTTTTGCAAACAAATCAACTCAGTGGTTCCATCCCCCCTCAGCTTGGCAATTTGAGTAGCTTGAAATCTCTTGATCTTTCAAACAATGGACTCACAGGAGAAATCCCACTTGAGTTTTCGGAGCTCACTGAGCTGACTCTCTTGCAACTATTCATCAACAAGTTTCACGGAGAGATTCCCCACTTCATTGCAGAGCTTCCCAAGTTGGAAGTCCTGAAGCTTTGGCAGAATAACTTCACTGGAACCATTCCTTCCAAGCTTGGGCGGAATGGAAAACTGAGTGAACTCGACCTGTCTACCAATAAGCTCACCGGATTGATCCCTAAATCTCTCTGCTTTGGAAGGAGGCTTAAGATACTGATTTTGCTTAACAATTTTCTATTTGGGCCTCTACCAGATGATCTTGGTCGATGTGAGACTCTACAGAGAGTCCGACTGGGGCAGAATTATTTGAGTGGATTTATACCAAATGGGTTTCTCTACTTGCCTCAGCTATCACTCATGGAACTGCAGAACAATTACCTCACCGGGGGGTTTCCAGAAGAATCAAGCAAGGTACCCTCAAAAGTTGGCCAGCTGAATCTCTCAAACAATCGATTATCTGGGTCTCTCCCAACGTCTATTGGAAATTTCTCAAGCTTGCAGATTCTTCTACTAAATGGAAACCGATTCACAGGGAACATTCCATCTGAAATAGGTCAGTTGATAAGCATCTTAAAGTTGGACATGAGAAGAAACAACTTCTCTGGCATAATCCCTCCGGAGATCGGGCATTGTCTTTCACTGACTTATTTGGATTTGAGCCAAAATCAAATCTCTGGTCCAATCCCAGTTCAAATTGCTCAAATTCACATATTAAATTACCTCAATCTCTCTTGGAACCACATGAACCAAAACCTCCCCAAGGAAATTGGGTTCATGAAGAGCCTAACCTCCGTAGATTTCTCCCACAATAATTTTTCTGGTTGGATACCTCAAATAGGACAATATTCATTCTTCAATTCCTCTTCCTTCGTTGGTAACCCTCAGCTCTGTGGATCCTACCTGAACCAATGCAACTATTCATCAGCCTCACCTTTAGAATCCAAGAATCAACATGACACCAGCTCGCATGTCCCAGGAAAATTCAAGCTTGTTTTGGCTTTGAGTCTCTTGATTTGTTCTTTGATATTTGCTGTTTTGGCAATAGTCAAAACCCGAAAGGTGAGGAAGACTTCAAATTCATGGAAGCTCACAGCATTCCAAAAGCTAGAATTTGGAAGCGAAGACATCTTAGAATGCTTAAAGGACAATAATGTTATAGGGAGAGGTGGAGCAGGGATTGTCTACAGGGGAACAATGCCGAATGGGGAACAAGTTGCAGTGAAGAAGTTGCAAGGAATAAGCAAAGGCTCTTCCCATGATAATGGCCTTTCTGCAGAAATACAGACGTTGGGTAGGATTCGACACAGGAATATAGTGCGGCTGCTGGCATTTTGTTCAAACAAAGAGACCAATTTACTTGTCTACGAGTACATGCCAAATGGGAGCTTAGGTGAAGTTCTACACGGGAAAAGAGGCGGGCATCTCAAGTGGGACACTAGGCTAAAAATAGCCATAGAAGCTGCAAAGGGCCTCTGTTACTTGCACCACGATTGTTCTCCATTAATACTCCACCGAGATGTGAAGTCCAATAACATCTTACTCAACTCCGATTATGAGGCTCACGTAGCAGATTTTGGACTCGCCAAGTTCTTGCAAGACAATGGAACTTCAGAGTGCATGTCTGCAATAGCGGGCTCTTACGGTTACATTGCTCCAGGTACTACTTCGTTTGCTTCTTCATAAATAACCTTCTTTGGATACTCATTTAGTTTACAGCAACATCTAGTCATTTACTAGTCATAAAGGCTACAATTTTGACTCCTTCCAATTAACTGGGATTTGGGGTTCTAGTTGTGCCACTCAAGGTAGCACGCTCCTTTTATTTTTCATTCTTATTTTTATCTTTATTTATTTATTTCATGTTAGTTTTTTCGCTGTCCGAAACTGGTCAATGACCCAGTAGCGGTCAGCGGAATAATTCATCAAGAACCTTTGCTCTTTTTCTAATTTCTGCGACTGAATAAAACATAGAATATACTGTTGCTTTGGACCAAAACAGTTGGCAGAGCCAAATGGGGTAAAAAGCACCACTAACACAAAGGAAAATTCCCCTTTTGCTTTTTTACTTGCTCTAATGGGTTGTAAGCTTTTGCATGTCTTGGAAACCATACATCTATGTCTATTGAGGCCAATCACAAACTACATCTTTAGAACCAATACAAAATGATGATCATAAGAAAAGCCGCAGAGCATGGATAGAAAGCATACCACATCCACCCTCTAAGAATCCTGATTGGGATCTAGTCTTTACTTTCCCCAAGCCCTAGAAAGAGGAACATGTGTACAGAATACAGACATAAAGCATTAAAGGTTCTTACTTTTTTTTTTTTCCTTTTTTTTTTTTTGGGAAGATGAAATGAATCTGTCTTCCCGGTTTTTTTTTCTTTTCTTCTTCTTCTTCTTCTTTTTATTTTTTATTTTTTCCTTTTCTTTTTCTCTTTTTTTTTTCCTCCTCTGTGTAGAAATAGAACTGAAGTCTGTGCTGAAATAGAAATTGAAGTTCACTGCTGTTGGTCTCCTCTTATTTTCCACTACTGTGAAATAAAGGAAGCTATTCACTTTTCTTTTTTAAAACAGAGTACGCCTACACATTGAAAGTTGATGAGAAGAGCGATGTTTACAGCTTTGGGGTGGTGCTGTTGGAGCTGATAACAGGGCGAAGACCAGTTGGTGGGTTTGGAGAAGAAGGATTGGACATTGTTCAATGGAGCAAGATACAAACCAACTGGAGCAAGGAAGGAGTGGTGAAAATCCTAGATGAACGACTAAGAAACGTTCCAGAGGATGAAGCAATCCAGACGTTCTTTGTTGCAATGCTGTGTGTCCAAGAGCACAGCGTGGAGCGACCGACTATGAGAGAAGTTATTCAGATGCTTGCACAAGCTAAGCAACCCAATACATTTCATATGCAATGACTTCTTCACATGGAGATAGCGCAATTCTGTCAAGTTGATTCATAGTCTTTTAACGTGATAGGTGAACCACTGACTCCATATTCCAGATTGGGCAACTCAGCCCAAGAGAGTCTATAGTACACCAACACCAAATTTGCTTCTTCTTCTTTTCTTTCCTTTATCCGTCTGCTTTCCTTTGCTTTACCAGAGTAAATAGCATGTTCCTTCTTTGCACTATTCATGGTTTAGTTAGACTTCCGGGGGTTCAGTCATTTTCTTGTCATGCAAGGCTGGATAAGGTTGGTTGGCTGTAATATTTTGTCAACATTTTAATTCTATGAGAAAAAATGATGGAAATTGGTTTTGCTTAAGGTCAAGTTCTTGGAAAACGACAAAAAGCTTAACCCAAACAAACTGTATCTCCAAAAAAAAACCAAGAAAAAGTTGCCATTGCCAAATAGCTTATCTTAATTTGCATTGCTAACAAAAAATCCCTAGAGTATGAAGAGCCGAAACAAACCCTAGACTTGCTTCACCTTCATGATCTCACCAACATTCCACCCCCCTCATTTTATTTTCTGAAAGATATGGAGAACGAGACCAAGACTCCCTTTTTGTAGAGCTCAATGTCAGTTGAGAACGAGCAACGGAAGGCATTGTCAATTAATAGGGAATAGGGAAGGGTAGTGAATTTGACATTGTTGAAGAGCTACTTTGATTGGTTTGAAGATGGTTATGAATCTTATGATGGAGAAAGGGGCTAGTCCAATACGACTGAGGTAGAAAGATATAAGGGATTGAAACTTCTACCCTTATGGATAGCAATTGCCATCAAAGCATGCTAGATTTATAGGGATTTGTGCCTATGCTAACCTTTATTATTTAGGAAAATTAATCCTATGAACAAAGGGGTTATAAAGTTAATATTTATAGGGATTTTTGCCTTCTCTAACCTTTGTTTTTAAGAAATTTTTATACCCAGGAAGATTTGGTATTTGTTGAATTTGAATGATGAGTTTTTCATGTTACACAAAAGGTTTAATGGTTTGTCAAAATTGTTTCAATAATAAATGTATCATCCATTTCAAGAGTTGGTCGGATTTAAATCGACACCAGTTGTAACAAATTGGATGTCTTTTGAGTTGAGGAAATACTAGAAGGTTTTGGGTTTTATTGAATTGGATTTCTATACATGATCTGGATACATAGGTTTATTAAATCAAAATTTTGCACATTAAAAATTTATTCTAGAAGGTCTAATTGTTTATTGGAATGTTTTCGATACATAGGTTTAACACAAGGTTCAAGGTTGTATGAAAGAGCACTTGATTTTCAGGATTGATGGGGACACGATAGATCGAGAGGAATGTAAAATTTTTGTTTGATACTGTTGGATTCCTAGAAAAATCTAATTTAAACCCTATGGGTCCTAAATCACTAAAGCGTGCATGCAACTATAGGTCCTAGGCATAGCAGAAAAATAAAAAATAAAAAATAGGCCTTTAAAAACATTATAGGGTGAAGAAAAGACGGAAGAGAACCACGATCTAACTATAAATGCCAAGGGGTTCATATAAACCTTTCTCACCTTAAATGACCTAATTCCATCTTACACTGGGTTACCTAATTTAAAGTCCATGGTGATTTTAAAAAATGTTTTAAATATTTTTAATACTTGAAATTTTTTATCATTCAAGTATTAGAAATGTTATAAATATTTTCTAGAATCACTCTCAATGTACTCTTAGTCTATTTGATTATAATTAATTAATTAACTTTATTATAATCCAATTAATTAATAAACTTAATCCAAAAAGACAATTGGTAAGCTCTTGTGCAATCATGCGTGTTTAATAAAACACCTTTAGACACACACGAATGAAAACACAAATATCCCTCAAAATAACATGCCACCAAAAAGTATGAGTTTGCGTGTAGACAACTAGAACCTATATGAGAATAATGGCTCCCTTGAAATCTAATTTTAGCAAACAAACTTATTTTTTAAAAAAATAAAATTATAAGGGACATTTATTAGAATAAAATTTTCAGTAAAAAAAAAAACTTAAAAAGAAGAAACGATTTCTAAGGGACATTTATTAAAACAAAATTTTTAAAATTTTCAAACTTATTTTAAAAAAGTGACTTTCTAAAAAACATTTATTAACATATGAGTTTCAATAAACAAAATGATTAAAAAACAATTTTCTAATGAATATTTATTAAAATGTAATTTTCAGAAATTTCAAACTTATTTAAAAAAACGATTTTCTAAAGAACATTTATCAAAACACGATTTTCAAAATTTTCGAATTTATTAAAAAACGATTTTCTAAAAAACATTTATCACAACACAAATTCTAGAATTTTCAAACGTATTTAAAAAATAACTTTCTAAAGAACATTTATTAAAACACAATTTTCAGAATTTTCATTAAACAAACTTGTAGTAGTTTACACATTCTGAGGATTTTTATTAAAAATGATTTTTTAGATTTATTAAAACACAAAATTTTGGATTATTATATTAAAAACCATTTTCTTAATATATTAAAAAAACGAATTAGTTGAATTATTTTATTAAAAAAGGAATTTTATGAATTTATTAAAAAATGATTTTTTAAAAAAATTATTTTACATTAAACCAAATTCCCAAATTTAGTAAAAACAGTTCTTTCATGTTATTTTATTAAAACAAATTTTTTTTCATTTTATTCAAAACAAATAAAAAAACCATTTTTTGGGAAATTTGATTAAAATTGATTTTTCTAGAAGATTTATTGAATAAAATAAAAAAAGCTCAAGCAAGAAAGATAAGTCGAAACCCAAACATGACAAAAAAAACTGAAATATGAGACAAAAATACTAACATAAACAAAATTGTAAAAAAAAATAACATCGAATGAAATATGAGGTAACAAGATTAACATAAACAGAATTATGGAAAATTTAAGGCAAAATGAAATGTGAAACAATAAGAGTAACAAAAAATGTAGGACAAAAATTACACAAATATAAAAAACTTGAAACAAAATACAATATGTATAATAACACATGCCAAAATATATCAATAGAATAATCAATAAAAATGACAAACATATGGATGAGCAGAAAAAATTAGGCAAATGTGCATACATACAAAATGTAGAGTACAATGAACAATATAATCCAAATAAGTACAAAACTGAATAGAAGAGATGATAAAATATTCAAATACCAAAATGCTCATAAATTTAATAAATATAAAACAAGATAAATCTAAAAAATCCTAAAAAGAACAAAAATATAATACAAATAAAGACATGAGGAAGAAATAACTTACTTGAATGCAACCTTAAATCAATCTTGACTCTCCAAACCTCCAAAGACAACTCCAAGACACTAAATAAATAAATAGATAAGTAAATATAAAAAAAAAGATAAATAATAATAATAATATAGACACTAAATACTGCAATTAAAATTCAAATGTTAATCTAGAGTAATTAATGATTAAAAAAAAGTTGAAATCCCACGAGTAAATATTGAAGGGAAAGTTAGGTTTTAGGTTGTTGATGTCGAAAATATATGGTTTTGAAAACCCAAATACATAAAATATGAGATCCAACTATTAATAGATAAAATAATATCCAAAACGTGCATTATGTTATGCTTACTTTTCCCCTTCCCAAATTGCCCCTAAATTTCTCTATGTCATCAAGAAATCCTCCTCATGTCAGTAGAACAATTTGAAACTTGAAACTAATTCTCAAAGCTGAAACACAAAGAAACCCGACTTGAGAACCAAAAGTAGGGAATCTCTCTCTCACTTCTGGTCATTTTGCCCTAACCCCATCTCAGGAAATTCCCAATTTCGAACCTAGTTTCAAAAAACACAACTTTCCTTGATAATAATCTCCTTTCTCCTCTAGCATCGCCTATCAGTCTCTTTCCTCGAGTTTGGTTCCCAAGAAAGCCCAGGAAAATAAATCCAAATGAGCTCCCATTTCCTCCCCTCCACTTTCCCACGGTTTCTTCCCAACCAAACACACTATTTCTGAGCTTCAACACTTCTTTTCTCTCAATGCTTCAATCGGGTTTTGATATGAGAAGAGCGAAAGTTGGCGCTTATTGCCCTTCCTCTGCTCCCACATTGGCGGTTCTCATTGTACTATTGGTGGGTTCGGTGCAGTCCGTACAGTGCCAGAATGTGGATGACTACAGCGAGTTTGATAATCCCAAGCTTCTTCCGTTGTTCACACAACTCGTTTATGGTCAGATTTCCAATATGACTACAATTTTGAGTGTGGAGTTTTAGAAACGCTCCAGTTTCTGCGTTAAGGATCTGTGAGTTCTCTGTTTGGTTTCTAAAAAAGAGAAGAAAATTGTTGATTCTGGGTTTTGGATAATTGATAAGTGAACTGAGCTGGGGCAATTGGTTTAATTAAACTCATTTTAAGTGTTTGATTATTGTCAAATTTGGTTTGACTTTGAACTTGTATTGCCCATTAGGGACGTTGATTGGAACTAGGCTTTTAATTTTTCATTTAATTTGGACTTCTTGGCTTTTTGCATCCAGAAAACTAAAGGGATGAGTAGTTTTTACAAGTTACATTTGAGCTTGTTTGGATGCCTAGAAAATCTGATTAAAATAGGAAAAAATGGCTTTCATGGGGAGAAAAAAACATCTGGAATCAATCAATTCTAATTAAACTAGTTGGTTACCTGAGTTGAGTTTCTCATTCTTTTTTAATTCTTTGCAAGGAAGACAAAATGGAATTTGAAACTCAAATCTTAATGGCTTTTCTTCACCAACTAAAATGGAGGGTCACTAGAAATACCTGTTGTGTTTCTTGGTCAGAAACTTCATATTTGAGTGCATTGTTATAATATTGGGAAGAATTATAGGAGCATTATTAACGTGATTCGGCTACTAAGACTTCATAGGAAGGTAGTTTGGACCGGGTAGGTGTGTATTCCAGTTCATTTTTCTCACTTGTCTTGGTGAATTCTTAGCAATGAGACTAGGATTTAAGCTCAAAAGGTTATACTTATCCACTATTTCTAACTCTTTTAACTTGTTATGATTGATGAGGAAGATGATAGTTTCTTTCCGACCCATTATTGGAAAGTTTCTCTGTGAGGCACCATCATGCTCTTTCCTTGGCATATCTTTCTATAAGGATCTGTTTTGGCCCAAAGGGCGGTAAGCAATAAAAAGGAATCTTGTAAAATATCAGATAGAGAAAATCGAGTGCTAGCATTTTATGTTATTTTTCTTTCAGTAGTACTTTCTGCAACTAGTGGGTCATTTTGAATCATAAGTTGCATTCTCATGTAGTACAATTGTTTGAATTTCCACAACAGGAGATATTACCCAGCAATTGTGTACATTTGGAGAAACAAAGTTCTACTTCAATAATTTCTTTGTGAAATCAGAGAGTAGCAATTATTTGAGACCTAACAAGAACTGTAACTTGACTACATGGGTTTCTGGTTGTGAGCCTGGATGGGCTTGTAGTGTTGGTCAAAATCAGCAGGTTAACCTTAAAAATTCACAGAACATTCCTACCAGAACTCATGATTGTCAGGCTTGTTGTGAGGGTTTCTTTTGCCCTCGTGGTATCACTTGCATGATATGTAAGTATTGAGAATTCTTTTAATTCTTTGTTACACAATGACTGAAAGCAACTTTATGATTTTACTTCATTGTTTGTGGCTTTAGAGAAGTGATTTGTATTACTAGGGATTGACTTAGAGGAGGGGGAGAATAACTGAATAGGTCAAGTCACTCGATTTTTGGTTTTACCAACTTTAATCAAATTAAGCCAATTAATGAATCGTGATCCAACCTCAATTTACAACCAAAAAGATCATAGGCACAAAATAATGAACACTTGACGTATGTAGAAACCCTAGTGGAGAAAAAATCACAGGCCTAATGGCTGCAAATCACTCCACTAGGGAAACACAATATGTTACAAAGTTTTATTGAGTGACACTTCTCCCTTTCCAAGTTGCAGATTGTTCCAGCATCCTTCTACTTTAGCGTCAGGAACCTCCCCTTAGCTCTTTAGCGAGCCAACTGTAGACCCCTCCAGTGCAAGTGTCAATGGCTTCCTTGAAGGACTTCAAGGACCACGATCCTCTACTGAATATTGCTTACACCATGAAGAGCTTGAGATAAATTGGGTTCAGGTTTTCAAAACTTAAAGATGTGATTGCTATGCAACTTTTTGATTCTAGGATTAATCAACAGGGAGTGAATAGGTGAACTCCTACAATTTTTAATTTTACCAACTTTAATTGAAGAAGCCAATTAATCAACTATGGTCCATCCTCAATTAACAATACAAAAATCAAAATCAGATTATAAACACATGGTATACTTGGAAACCCAATGGAAAAGAAGCATCGACCTATTGGCTGGGAAACACTCCACTAAAGAAACATAATAGTTACAAAGTTTATTGAGTGAGGCTACTCCATATCCAAGCTGCTGATCCTTTTCCTATCCTCATACTTTTGTTAACTCCATGCACCTTGACCACTTTCACAACACTATGAAGCTCTCTGTTCGCTCTTTAGTGAGCTAACCCTGGATCATTCCAAAGCAAGCACTAAAAAACTCTACGAGTGCCTTTAAGAACAACAATCCTCCTTTGAAGATCATACTTCATAAAATTTTGATCACAAGATTTGAGAAAAACAGGGTTTTGGAGTTTTCAAAACTCAAAGATGCAAATTCTATGCAAGTTTGAAACTAATACACAGGAGAATGGAAAACCTTAATGGATACAATGATCTCAAAATCTTCTAGGAAATGAGAGTTTGAAAAACCCTAGAAGAGTCGGATATGAAAAATATTTCACATATTCTTCCTCTCAAAACTCAAGCTTTGATCCATCAAAATTGCAAGCTTTATGAATCAAAGAAGTTTAAATTGAAATTCAAAATTAAATTGCCTTGATCGATATAGCCTTGTTTTTTCTTAGAACTCCCTTGTAAACTTCTATGTGAATCTTATTTTATAAGCTTTTAGAAACACAAAAAGTATGCACATGAAAAGCCCCATGACTTCATTGTTGTATAGGTTTACTTAAAATTTTAGGGGCTTCAAATGTACTTTTTAATCAGTTTGTTGTATTTAAGGGAGGATTCCTCATCCTTCTTTTTTTATTTCTTTATCCAGAATTTAATACATTTTTTTTGGGAAAGTTGTGTTTTCATCTGCTTATTTGAAAATGTTATGGTATTCAAACGCCAAGACTATGAAATATCATATTTGACCCTCAATGTGGAAAATATTCTCATTCTTGTGCACTTTGTGCTTAGTCCCTTTTCTCTTCCTAGAGTACCCTTTTATAGTATCCATGTTAGCTACATTTAATGTCTCCATGTCAGTAAGATATATTTGAAAATTAATAAAACAAAAAATGTAAAAGTTAATGATGTTGGGTTACATCTCCTCATGCCTGACCCGAAAACATAAAATTTCCAAACACCCAATGATGGGGGAAAACCTTTTAAAGTTTATTCAAGGAAGAAAGGGAAGACCTAAGTAAACTTTAAGTAGGATTAATATAATTAGAATTTGAGTCATGATAGGTTATTAGAGTCCTAGTAGAATAGGTTATTAGAGTCCTAGTAGACTTTGGATTTCTTAGAGAAGCCTATAAATAGGCTAATCAATGTAAATCAAAGGAATGAACTTTGATGAATAATATTATACGTTCTTTCATTGCAAGGTTGCAACCCTCAATGGTGAGACTCCATTGATTTTCTTCTAGGTGAGACTCCTAGAAGGCCTTAGTGAGACTCTAAGGTTTTCCATCTTTTCTTCATTATTTCTTCTTTCTCTCTATTTCTTTATGAACAACTTATGTATACAAAATTGTTTTCCCTTAAACAAGGTACCAAGTCCGTTGAAGAATATACAGAAGAATTCCATGAATTGAGCATTCGAAATCAAGTGCGGGAAAGTGATACTCAACTTGTAGCCCGTTACAAAGCTGGACTTCGAATGGAGATTCAACTTGAGATGATAGCTGCACACACTTATACCGTAGATGACGTTTATCAACTAGCCCTCAAAATAGAAGAAGGCCTCAAATTCCGGGTTTCCAGGCGTCCAGGTTCACAAATTGGGAGCACTTTCTCCAACAGGACAGCAAGCAAACCTTTAAGCACGTCAAACTTCAGAACTCCTAATCATGTGAATGGTGGGGGCAACACTCAACAAACTTCGAATGTGGCTTATAAGAATGGTAATAAGGGTAAAAATTCAATGAGTAATGGAGATAGAAAAGTAGACGTGACTCCTTTATGCTTTAAGTGTGGTGGGCATGGTCATTATGCTGTTGTATGCCCAACCAAAAGTTTACACTTTTGTGTTGAAGAACCAGAATCTGAATTGGAAAGTTACCCAAAGGAAGAAGAGACCTACAATGAAGATGAAGTTAGTGAAGAATGTGACTACTATGATGGTATGACGGAAGGATATAGTCTTGTAGTACGACCTTTATTAACCGTTCCAAAAGTAAAAGGAGAAGAAGATTGGCGACGTACTAGCATTTTCCAAACACGTATTTCTTGCCAAGGGAGATTATGCACCATGATCATTGATGGAGGTAGCAGTTTGAACATAGCTTCACAAGAACTTGTTGAGAAGCTAAACCTTAAAACAGAGAGACATCCAAATCCATTCAGAGTAGCATGGGTTAATGACACCTCTATCCCGGTAAGTTTTCGTTGTTTAGTAACATTCCTTTTTGGTAAGGACTTTGAAGAGTCTGTATGGTGTGAGGTCTTACCCATTAAAGTAAGTCATATTTTACTTGGAAGACCTTGGCTCTTTGATAGAAAAGTTCAACATGACGGCTATGAAAATACATATGCTCTCATACACAACGGACGTAAGAAGATCCTTCGTCCAATGAAAGAAGTCCCTCCAATTAAGAAGTCGGATGAGAATGCACAACCAAAAAAGGTACTTACTATGTGTCAATTTGAAAATGAGAGCAAGGAAACTAAAGTTATTTTTGCTTTAATGGCTCGGAAAGTGGAAGAATTTAAAGAACAAGATAAGGAATATCCAGCAAACGCACGTAAAATCCTTGATGACTTTTCTGACTTGTGGCCTGCAGAGTTACCTAATGAACTCCCTCCTATGCGTGACATACAACATGCCATTGATTTGATTCCCGGTGCATCATTACCAAATTTACCAGCCTACAGAATGAATCCAACAGAGCATGCTGAATTGAAAAGGCAAGTTGATGAATTACTTACTAAAGGCTTTATTCGTGAAAGCCTAAGTCCTTGTGGAGTTCCTGCCCTACTAACACCAAAGAAGGATGGATCATGGCGGATGTGTGTGGATAGTCGTGCAATCAACAAAATCACAATCAAGTATCGATTTCCAATTCCAAGACTTGATGACATGCTAGATATGATGGTTGGATCAGTAATCTTCTCGAAGATTGATCTAAGAAGTGGATATCATCAAATACGTATTAGACCAAGGGATGAATGGAAGACATCTTTCAAAACTAAGGATGGATTGTATGAGTGGTTAGTCATGCCGTTTGGACTAACCAATGCTCCAAGTACCTTCATGCGGATTATGACGCAGGTATTAAAACCTTTTATTGGACGGTTTGTTGTTGTCTATTTTGATGATATTCTTATCTATAGTCGATCTTGTGAAGATCATGAGGAACACTTGAAGCAAGTAATGCGCACTCTTAGGGCTGAAAAGTTTTACATTAATTTGAAAAAATGTACTTTCATGAGCCCTAGTGTTGTATTTCTTGGCTTTGTTGTGTCTTCTAAGGGTGTTGAAACAGATCCGGAGAAGATCAAAGCTATTGTTGATTGGCCAGTACCAACAAATATCCATGAGGTGCGAAGCTTCCATGGAATGGCTACATTCTATCGACGATTTATTCGAAATTTCAGCTCTATTATGGCCCCAATTACTGAATGCATGAAACCTGGTTTATTTATTTGGACCAAGGCGGCCAACAAGGCATTTGAAGAAATCAAATCCAAGATGGTGAACCCTCCTATCCTACGCCTACCAGACTTTGAGAAAGTATTTGAGGTGGCCTGTGATGCTTCCCATGTGGGAATTGGAGTAGTCCTTAGCCAAGAGGGACATCCTGTGGCTTTCTTTAGTGAGAAGCTCAATGGGGCAAAGAAAAAATACTCCACATATGATCTTGAATTCTATGCAGTGGTGCAAGCAATTAGGCATTGGCAACATTATCTTAGTTACAAGGAATTTGTTTTGTATTCAGATCATGAAGCCTTGCGATATCTTAATTCTCAAAAGAAGCTTAACTCTCGGCATGCAAAATGGAGTAGTTTTCTTCAACTGTTTACCTTTAATTTAAAGCATTGTGCAGGAATTGAAAATAAAGTAGCTGATGCCCTTAGTAGGAAGGCTTTTCTCTTAGTAAACATGTCAACCACTACAATTGGATTTGAAGAATTAAAGCATTGCTATGACAATGATGCTGATTTTGGAGATGTTTATTCCTCTCTTTTGAGTGGTTCAAAAGCAACATGTATTGATTTCCAGATTTTAGAAGGGTACTTGTTTTATAAAAATCGTTTATGCTTACCAAGGACTTCTCTACGTGATCATGTCATATGGGAACTTCATGGAGGCGGAATGGGCGGACATTTTGGACGAGATAAGACCATTGCTTTGGTGGAAGATCGCTTCTTTTGGCCTAGTTTAAAGAAGGATGTTTGGAAGGTTATCAAACAATGTCGAGCATGTCAAGTAGGAAAAGGTTCAAAGCAAAATACGGGGTTATATACGCCATTACCAGTTCCTTCCAAACCTTGGGAAGACTTGAGCATGGATTTTGTACTTGGATTACCAAGGACACAACGGGGCTTTGATTCTATATTTGTTGTGGTTGATAGATTTTCCAAAATGGCACATTTTATCCCATGTAAGAAGGCTTCAGATGCTTCTTATGTTGCTGCCTTATTCTTTAAAGAAGTAGTTCGATTGCATGGATTACCACAATCCATTGTTTCTGATCGCGATGTCAAGTTTATAAGCTATTTTTGGAAAACCTTGTGGGCCAAGCTAGGTACTCAATTAAAATTTTCAAGTTCTTTCCATCCTCAAACTGATGGACAAACAGAAGTTGTCAATCGCAGTCTTGGTAATCTGTTGAGATGCATTGTGAGAGATCAGTTGAGAAAGTGGGATAATGTCTTACCACAAGCCGAATTTGCTTTCAATAGCTCCACTAATCGTACTACTGGGTACTCACCTTTTGAAGTGGCATATGGGCTAAAACCTAAGCAACCTGTTGATCTTATACCATTACCTACTTCTGTCCGCACCAGCCAAGATGGTGATGCATTTGCACGTCATATACGAGATATACATGAAAAGGTACGAGAAAAAATCAAAATCAGCAATGAGAACTATAAAGAGGCAGCAGATGCACATCGAAGATATATTCAGTTTCAAGAAGGTGATCTAGTGATGGTTCGTTTACGACCAGAAAGATTTCATCCGAGCACATATCAAAAGCTTCAAGCTAAGAAAGCGGGTCCATTTCGGGTACTAAAGCGGTTGGGTAAGAATGCTTATTTGTTAGAGCTCCCTTCAAACTTGCATTTTAGTCCAATATTTAATGTGGAAGATTTACATATCTACCATGGCCATCACAACGATGTAAGTGAAGAGTTGGATCTTCAATTACCACCTACTCTTAGCCCACGTCCTGAGATCGAGTATGTTCTTGATGATCAACTTGTGTCTACTCGACAAGGTGGATACCAAAAATTTTTGGTGAAATGGCGAGGCAAACCACATTCTGAGAATACATGGATTACGACAACGGATTTTCAGAAGATTAACCCCGATCTCTATGAATTGTATCAAGCATCTAACTCGTCGGAGCCGAGTTCTTTCAAGCCGGGGAGAATTGATGGGGGAAAGCCTTTTAAAGTTTATTCAAGGAAGAAAGGGAAGACCTAAGTAAACTTTAAGTAGGATTAATATAATTAGAATTTGAGTCATGATAGGTTATTAGAGTCCTAGTAGAATAGGTTATTAGAGTCCTAGTAGAATAGGTTATTAGAGTCCTAGTAGACTTTGGATTTCTTAGAGAAGCCTATAAATAGGCTAATCAATGTAAATCAAAGGAATGAATTTTAATGAATAATATTATACTTTCTTTCATTGCAAGGTTGCAACCCTCAATGGTGAGACT
Organism: Vitis vinifera; assembly: GCF_030704535.1. Taxonomy (NCBI): domain Eukaryota; kingdom Viridiplantae; phylum Streptophyta; class Magnoliopsida; order Vitales; family Vitaceae; genus Vitis; species Vitis vinifera. The sequence continues at coordinate 19,583,161 of NC_081805.1, read as the reverse complement.
CCATTGATTTTCTTCTAGGTGAGACTCCTAGAAGGCCTTAGTGAGACTCTAAGGTTTTCCATCTTTTCTTCATTGTTTCTTCTTTCTCTCTATTTCTTATCTTATAATTTTCTCTACCATAAAGTTTATTCCTTTTTCCTCTCCTTACACCCTAAAAATAAAACCCTAGCCCACCTACCCTTGAGTGTAGGCAACCATCCTAGGGTTGTCCTACATCACCCAATCTTCTTTCTCTCATTTTAGTAAAAGAAACCTTAAAACCTCTATTCTATCTCCATTGTCTCAGCAACCAAATGGAGAACTTCATTGTAAGAACACTGAGTAACTAGCCGGGTTGAAGAGGTGTAGTTGTGAGTCTCTCGGAATTAATAGGTAAGACCCATTCATTATAGCTTGAATCGTTGAGATAAGTCGATGAATATGAGCGACCATAATCAACATCTAGTCTCAAATCTGTAATTTCTTTTTACCATGTTGAATAAGTTCTCATATCTATTGAGATCCTCTAGTCTCAAAACTTCACCATCAGATGATAAATAAATTTATTTTGTACAATAGATTTGGGTTTAGGCTTGAGCATAAAAAACTTCCACTTCCAGTAGCTATTGTTTCTTTAGAGTATAAGATTTATTAACCGAGAGTAAGAGAGCCTTACCATGGCAAAGTATGAATATAGAAAAGGGTGGCATGCCAAAGCTTACTCAGTCGCAGGTTTTTGAAAAAGCCTTGGACATCAATGGACTTAGCGAACTCTAACAATTGCAAAAGGTTGTAAGTCGCATTGTTATTTTGCGGAATGTACCTTAGGTACTACCTAAATAGCCTTTAGGTACTACTGTAATCTACCTTGGGTACTACCTTAAGGAACCTTAGGTACTACCTGAGTTAAAAGTTGGGTTCTACCTATCCTAAGCCTTGGACCTTCCTTTGTGACCCTTAGACCATGTCATTATGTGATTCTTTTGTGTGGGCAAGTGGTTCACCTTTGGTTGTTTGCGAACTATACCTTAGGTACTACCTAAATAGCCTTTAGGTACTACCTTAATCTACCTTGAGTACTACCTTAAAGGATCTTAGGTACTATCTTTAGGTCAGCTCCTCTCAGTAGACAAGTGATTGTTTCTTGAGAAAACTTTGATTGTATTATGATTTTCAGATAGAGAGAAAGGAAGTTATAGATTTCAGACTACATACACATGAGTTACCAACTTGTTTATCATAATGGTTTTTCTGTTTCTTTCCATATTCGTTTTATTATTCGGACTATTATGCAAGGAATAAAGCCACCAAATCTTAGGTATGTGTACTGCTCAACCATGGCTAATATGCAATAGGATCCAAGAATCTGAATTCCCGTAGTTACTAATGTTCTATTTGTAGTTTTTAATTAATTTATTGTTTTCCCTTTTTAGCTTATTATTTGTTTTTCCATCAAGGAGTTATTGGGAAAGGACCGAAAGGATAGAAACTTTGGAATCATACAACTTATTGTTTAAGAAAATGATAGAAACTATATGACCAATAGAAGATTTTTTCTTAAAATCCTTCCAATAAATAGATTCTGCAAACACAATTACAAAATTGCATAGGCATGGAACAATGTTTTTCTTATTCTATCTAGAAGAGTTGCACTTATGTTTCATTTACATATCCATCATTATGTAAGTATAATCATAAACCTGACTATCACATTCCTGTTTGATGTTGTTGTAAGGATAAAGGATTTGAAGATGGAAAACCGATTATTGCAGAACTAAGAAGTAAAGGCATAATTGCAATTGGAGCAGCAAGATTCTACTGGGGTGGTCAAAATTGAAACACACATTGAAAGAAAGTGGGATGAGAAGCATGAATGATGATCATTTTGGTTGTCCTGTATATGTTTTATGTTTTCTATCTTAAGGACAAGATGACTCAATTCTGTTTCTAGTACCATTTTTAGATGAATGTTTAGTCCTGATGTGAAACCCATTGCCATTGGGGATGTTCTTACTTTGGCTCTAATACTCAACTTCTATAATGTTGATATTTGAGGGATTTAATTAGAATTAGTTGTACCCATTTAATTTGTATATATAAGATTTTTGCAGAATTCACTAGCAATTTATCCGATGTAATGAGCTATATTTGTATATTTGTTAGAGCTCTCAAACCAGTAACTGAGTTGATCATTCTCTGTAACTTTGTCCCTCATTAGGTTTCTCCGAAACACTTTACAATTGAATCTTATCTCAATCAGACTACCAACAGGACAATATGGACGTTGCAATGCTCCAGCCACCAACTTTTAAGCCCATCCTTAGCTATAAAATCCAACTTGAACAAGTTTGAGCAACACTTCCAGATTGCCACGAACCCAAAAAATACCCCCTTTTAGTTTCACAAACCATTATTTGTTGTAATTATAACTAAGCTTGATAGTTTGAGTTTGTAATGGATATGCAATGCAAAATCAGCAACCGCTACAACATACCTTGTTCTGTATAAGAAATTAATCAACTTTATAACCAATTTATAAGCTTACTCAATTCCTTCTTTTTCTCACTCCGAACCAATGATTGGGCCCAATACTACAATGCCCAAAAAGGGCAACCCAAATCCAGAATACTCCAATTACCCAGAAAGTAATCAATTTCCCAAAATCAGAAACAAAATATGATGTGTGTCAATATTTGATATATTGATATTAATTATTTTAAATTCATAGGTATTATCTAATGGGAATCTAGAAATTTCAGTCAAAATATTCTTTTAAAAAATAAAAAATAATTAATTAAATAAATATTATAAAATGTGTGTCAGTGTAGACTAGAATAATGAAGTGGATAAGGTCAAAATTTTAAAATGTTAGTTTGAAATAAAATTCTAATTATTTTAAATAATATCGACTTTGAAATTGAATTCAAAGCATCGATGACTAATAAAAAGGCTTTAATTTTTCACCTAAAATTTGGTGGGTTGTTGGATGGAATTTTGGATGTAGGCACCTTTTCTCTTTCTACTTTATAATTTTTTTAAAATAATATAATGGATATATATAAACTGCTTTTATAAATTAAGGTATTTGAAAAATTTTAAAAATTTTAGTAAATTTTAAAATTTTAAAATATAAAATAAGTTCAATGAAACAAGAGTTATTTTACAAAATAAATAAACAAATGACTCGAAATATAACTATTAGTGAAAGCTAAAAAAATATGAATAATTTGTGAAAATACGATAAAGATAAACCTGGGTATAAAGAATGTGATCATGGTACAAAAAAATATAATTAAGGTATAAAATGTATAATGAAGGTAGGACAAAATTTGACAAGGAACTAAAGTACAAAAATTATGACTAAGATACAAGTAATGTGACTATGGTATAAAAGATGTATTAAGGTAACAAAATGTGATCAAGGAATTAACGTATAAAAAATGTGATCAATCTATGTAAAATGTGATTATGATATAAATAACACGATCAAGGCACAAAAAATATTATGATTAAAGGCAATAGTACCATAAAAGTACGAAAATGTAACTATATGTTAAATGTAGGCACGTGATAGAAAAATCGGATTACGGTAAGAACAATGTTGTAAAAGTACAATGTGGCTATAATGTGGTTACAAAGTCTTCTTGCAGTTATGGGTGTCCAACAAATGAAGCCGCCACTAGTATGGTATGACAATTTTAGCACAATACCCTTACCAGTGAATACAGTATTACATTCATAGTGAAAAGTTAAAAGAGTTCCTATCATTTTATTGTCCAATGAATCCACTAGTATGGTATGTTTTCTATAATTTTTAATTACATTAATTTTGCATTATCCAAATATAATTTATATCAAAAGAAACAAACATAATTTAAATAATTAGAAATTTATTATAGCTTATATTGACAAAATTTGTACATATTAGATTAAATTTAAATTTGGAAAATGCTAAAATTTAATTTCCATAGATATAGTTGTTAGCTTTACAACTCAAATAAATTTTATTCGAAAGCATATGATGTGTCGAAAATTCTCAATTTCTGTAATGTCAACCTTTAATGAATAAATTGTCTTATGCTCCAAACGTTTGAGTGAGCATTTTCAGTTTAACAAAGTTGATAATAATAATCACATAGTACATGTGAACACTACGACAAATACATGACTACACATTGATATTCATAACACATTTCCACAACCTATGTTAAACTAGATATTACAATAAGTAAAACACATGCTACAAAGAAGCCAACAAAGAAAGTGATTACATATGCATATGAAATATTTTGCAAGGAATGTTGATCATTAGCTGCAAGTTCAAACTTTGGTTTCACAGCAGATAAACATTCATCACTTCTCTTCCATCTTGGTGTGTAGAACACCCAAGCTTGGACAGCTTCCTCTCTAGAAGTATATGATTTGTAAACACTCCCCTTATAAAGGAGCACATTCTTTTGATATTCAACCAAGGAATTGTACACTCCATGTCTATGACCCACAAACACTACATAGTATGTTTACTTGTTCGTCATCTAATGACATAATTGTTGTTGGTTAATTTTTGATAATCAATCAACTAACAACTATTGAAAAACATAGTACGAAACATATATAATTCACACATGTGTACCACATTATAGGATAATAATAGTGATGATAAACTACAAAATTTAAGATGTAACAAGTAATGTGCGGGATTTAAGATCCGAGGCTTGGGATAGGTAGCCCAACTTTAAATGAGGTAGTACCTAAGGTCCCTTAAGGTGGTACCCAAGGTAGATTAAGGTAGTACCTAAAGACTAATAAGGTAGTACCTATGGTACAGTCCGCAAAAAACCAAAGGTGAACCATTTGCCCACACAAGAGAATCACATAATGGCATGGTCTAAGGGTCACAAAGGAAGGTCCGAGGCTTGGGATAGGTAGAACCCAACTTTTAACTAAGGTGGTACCTAAAGTCCCTTAAGGTAGTACCTAAGGTAGATTAAGGTAGTACCTAAAGGCTATTTAGGTTGTACCTAAGGTACAGTCCACAAAAAACTAAAGGTGAACCACTTGCCCATACAAGAGAATCACATAATGGCATGGTTTAAGGGTCACAAGGGAAGGTCCGAGGCTTGGGAAAGGTAGTACCTAAGGTCCCTTAAGGTAGTACCTAAGGTACATTAAGGTAGTACCTAAGAGCTATTAAGGTAGTACCTAAGGTATAGTACCAAAAAACCAAAGGTGAACCACTTGATCACACAATAGAATCACATAATGGCATGGTCTAAGGGTCACAAAGGAATGACTGAGGCTTGGGAAAGGTAGAACCTAACTTTAACTAATGTAGTACCTAAGGTCTCTTAAGGTAGTACCTAAGGTACATTAAGGTAGTACCTAAGGGCTATTAAGGTAGCACCTAAGGTACAGTTCGTAAAATAACAATGTCACTTACAACCTTTTGCACTTGTTAGAGCTCGCTAAGTCCATTGGTGTCCAAGGCTCTTTCAAAAACCTATGACTGAGTATGCTTTGACATACCACCATTTTCTATATTCAAACTTTGCCATATTAAGGTTCTCTTACTCTTGGTTAATAAATCTTATACTCTGAAGAAACAATAGCTACTAGAAGTGGAAGTTTTTTATGCTTAGGCCCAAACCCAAAATAAAATTATTCAACATGGTAAAAAGAAATTGCATATTTGAGACTAGACACTGATTCTAGCCGCTCATATACATCGATTTATCTCAACAATTCAAGCCAGAATGAATGGGTCCGAGAGACTCACAACTACACCTCTTCAACCCAGCTAGTTACTAGTGTTCTTACGATGAAGTGCTCTGTATGGTTGTTGAGATAGTGGAGATAGATTGGGCGTTTTAGGGTTTTTTTTTGCTAAAATGAGAGAAACAAGATTGGGTGTTTGGGAAATTTTATGTTCTCAGGTTGGGCATGAGGAAATGTAACCCAACATCTTTAATTTTTACATTTTTGTGTTTTATTCAATTTCATATATATCCTGCTGAGTATCATGCAAGTGATACCATGAAGGCAGAAGAAACCCTCACAACAAGCCTGACAATTATGAGTTTTGGTAGGAATGTTCTATGATTTTTTAAGGTTAACCTGCTGATTTTGACCAACACTACAAGCCTATCCAGGCTCACAGCCAAAAACCCATGTAGTCAAGTTACAATTCTTATTAGTTTTCAAATAATTGCTACTCTCTGATTTCACAAAGAAATTACTGAAGTAGAACTTCATTTCTGCAGATGTGCACAATTGTCGGGTAATATCTCCTATTGTGAAAATTCAAACCATTGTACTACATGAGAATGCAACTTATGATTCAAAATGACCCACTAGTTGAAGAAAATACTAATGAAAGAAAAACAACATAAAATGCTAGCACTCGATTTTCTCTATCTGATATTTTACAAGATCCCTATTTATTGCTTACTGCCCTTTGGGCCAAAATAGATCCTTACAGAAAGAGATGCCAAGGAAAGATCATGATGGTGCCTCAAAGAGAAACTTTCCAATAATGGGTCAGAAAGAAACTATCATCTTCCTCATCAATCATAACAAGTTAAAAGAGTTAGAAACAATGGATAAGTATAACCTTTTGAGCTTAAATCCTAGTCTCATTGCTAAGAATTCATCAGGACAAGTGAGAAAAAAGAATTGGAATACACACTTACCCGGTCTAAACTACCTTCCTATGAAGTCTCAGTAGCCGAATCACATTAATAATTCTCCTATAATTCTTCCCAATATTATAATAGTGCACTCAAATATGAAGTTTATGACCAAGAAACACAACAGGTATTTCTAGTGACCCTCTATTTTAGTTGGTGAAGAAAAGCCATTAAGATTTGAGATTCAAATTCCATTTTGTCTTCCTTCCAAAGAATTAAAAAAGAATAAGAAACTCAACTCAGGTAACCAACTAGTTTAATTAGAATTGATTGATTCTAGATGTTTTTTCCCCCCATGAAAGCCATTTTTTCCTATTTTATTCTGATTTTCTAGGCATCCAAACAAACTCAAATGTAACTTGTAAAAACTACTCATACTTTTAGTTTTCTAGATGCAATAAGCCAAGAAGTCCAAATTAAATGAAAAATTAAAAGCCCGGTTCCAATCAACGCCCTTGATGGGCAATACAAGTTCAAAGTCAAACCAAATTTGACAAGAATCAAACACTTAAAACGAGTTTAATTAAACCAATTTCCCCAACTTAGTTCACTCTTCAATTATCCAAAACCCAGAATCAACAATTTTCTTCTCTTTTTCAGAAACCAAACAGAGAACTCACGGATCCTTAACGCAGAAATTGGAGCGTTTCTAAAACTCTGCACTTAGCATTGTAGTCATATTGGAAGTCTGACCATAGACGAGCTATGTGAACAACGGAAGAAGCTCGGGATTATCAAACTCGTTGTAGTCATCCACGTTCTAGCACTGTACGAACTACACTGAACCCACCAATAGTATAATGAGAACCACCAATGTGGGAGCAGGGGAAGGGCAATAAGCGCCAACTTTCGCTCTTCTCATATCGAAACTCGATTGAAGCGTCGAGAGAAAAGAAGTGTTGAAGCTCAGAAATAGTGTGTTCGATTGGGAAGAAACCATGGGTGGAGGGGAAGAAATGGGAGCTCATTTGGATTTATTTTCCTGGGCTTTCTTGGGAACCAAATGCGGGGAAAGAGACTGATAGGCGATGATGGAGGAGGGAGGATATTATTATTAGGGAAAGTTGTGTTTTTTGAAACTAGGTTCGAAATTGGGAATTTTCTGAGATGGGGTTAGGGCAAAATGACCAGAAGTGAGAAAAAGATTCCTTACTTTTGGTTCTCAGGTTGGGTTTCTTTGTGTTTCAGCTTTGAGAATTAGTTCAAGTTTCAAATTGTTCTACTGACATGGGGAGAATTTGCTGATGACATGGAGAAATTTATGGGCAATTTGGGAAGAGGAAAAGTAAACAGGACATAATGCACGTTTTGGATATTATTTTACCTATTAATAGTTGGATCTCATATTTTATGTATTTGGGTTTTCAAAACCATATATTTTCCACCTCAACAGCCCAAAACCTAACTAACTCACTTAAACTCATAATTATGTAATCACAACTCAAGAAATAAACCTTAGTACACTAAGTCTAAAGAATCTATCTAAGTGAACCTAAGTGGGTTCGGTGGACATACCTAAAATGTGCCTAAGTGACCTAAATGGAAAAATATCTCAATGAACTAAGTGGAATCTTACCTAAGGAGGTGTTTAAATGGGCTTAAGTGAGCCTAGATGGGCCTAATTGGGCATGGTGTCCTAGGAAATGCCTAAGTATGTTGTCCTAAAAAGGAAAGTGCACCTAAAAGAAAAAGGAAAAAAAAAAACTAAATCTAACTCGAGGTTATCAATGGTCACAATGAGGGGCCACATAAATCCATCAACTAGCATCTCCAAAGTGGCTAAAAAAGGTAAGTTGTATGAGTAGCAATGGGCCACTAGGATACTACTATGGAGTATTGAAAGAACACCTAATAAGGCATGTGCTAAGGGGACAAAATTGAGGGTTTACAGGAGAAAAATTTCATTAAGGCAATATCCTATGCTTTTATAATGGGTAGTCTTAAGTATGCGATGCTATAAGTTAGACCATATATTTGTTTTGTTGTAAGAATTATGAGTAGATATTAGTCTATTTCCAAAGTAAAGCTTAGGGCGGATATTAAATATATACTCAAGTATTTTTGGAGAAGGAGAGATTATATGTATTGGGAACCCTGGATAACTCCACTCCCATGCCATGGATCATGTAGGGTGCAAATCTCTCCTAGGCCCTCTAACTCTATCATAGTGGATAAATAGGTATTAAAAAACAATATGGATACCATAGAAATCATAGATTTAGAGAAAAAAAGTCATATACCTTTGATCCAAATGTTCTTAGATCAATTCCAATTGATGTAGATAACTCTAAAGTCGTAATGGATCTTGTAAACACTATGATCTTTCACTTGATAACTCTTTCTTTGTGTCTAGGCACTGAGATGGTAGAGATCTCAAGGGCAGAGGGTAAGGTTATCTCTCTCAACTGTAGAGAGAAAATGGCAAGACCTGGAAACCTTAACCCAAAAGGGGTATTTATAGGTTTCCTACTAGGCTTAAGAGACTTAAACCACCATGGGCTTGGGTAACTTAATCTAGCTAAAAAAAAGTTGCTTATTAAATAATTAACCATACAAGACCCTAATTAATCAATTACCCAATCTAGAAGTACCACTCACTTATCCCTATGCAACCTTACATAATTATAAAAACACCTTTATGCACAAATGCGAACTAAAAACCCATTCAATCTTCATAAACCGTGCCATCAAGAAATATGAGCTCAGAACGAGGACCATTGGGACCTATATGAGTATTGGCTCCCTTAAAATCAAATTCTGAAATTGACTCAACACCCCACTATAGAGTCAATTGCACTCCAGTACCTTATGTATATTACAATGAGACACCAAGTACTCGGATCCATGACCTACTATCCACTGCATGTAGACTCCCCATGATCTGGTGTCCATAATCTAACAAGGTAGTGCTATCACTTATCAAAATTGCCTCTCAAATCCTTGAGTTATATATCCCACTTTTTATGTGATCAAATGACATACTCTAATTCCAAGGAGCATATATCAAATTCCATTAAAGAAATTATCGTGACCTCAAATTTCATAATCACATGTTCTTTAGATTACCCAAGAGGACACACTGTCTCAATCTCATTGTGGAGCCGCGTTTTTCATGTGCGTCCTACTAGATTGGTGAGACTCGCTTTTATTTGTGAAAAATTAATTTTGGAAAAGCTGGAGTCACCACTTATTTTATTTTATTTTAAAAAGGAAAATAAAACAAGAAAGAAAACCCTAAATAAGTGACTCCATAGTTTTGGAAAAGCATGTCTTTGAAAAACTCGAGTCTAAGTTCGGGGATCGGGTTATTTATTGGGAAGGTGCCTCTAAAAGGTAGCACCCCTCTTAGCCCTACAAAGGTCTTTACTGAATATATGTCGTTTCGAAGCTCAGGAAGTCAGGAGTCCAACGCTTCAAACGGTGCACAAATCAAAGCTAAAATGAAGAAGTTATGGCCATTGGAAGACAACCGCACCAAATTGAAAGACAATTTTGCAAGCTGTGAAATCACAAAATTCAACTTGCGAAATCAACCTTTTCTTGCAAAATGGACACTTTCAACTTGCGAAATTTTAGCAAGTCATTTTTCCAACTTGCAAAATCCATCCGTGTGCTCCCAGATATTTGCGACCGACTCTTTTAGATTTTTTCTTCAAGATTTTTGTTGTTTAAATCCCTATTTTCTCCTTGTAATCCACCAATCATAGGATTCCTTAGTTAGAAAGTAAGAAGGAAGGATGAATAACCTATATATATATATCAATTTTAATTTTTCTTAAAGGATATCTCGGGAGTTTGTTCTCAGAGACCAACTTTTTGTATAGTTTGGAAGAAAGTAATACACAGAGCTTTGCTTTGCCTTACCTACTCATTTTGATTGTATTTTTCTCACTAGCCAAACAAGCTTTGAGGATGTCTCCTCAGAGAATGAGTGGCTAGGCTTTTTATCTCTTGGAGTGAAGGAAGTTGGGTAAGGTGAATGCAAAAATTGGAAGTTTTGTTGTTTCAGCTTTTAATGAAGAGAAAGTGTGACCCGTTAATGGTTTTTATGTTTTTAGTTAACTTAAAACGCCTTAAAATCACCTGGGCCAACACTTGGTAAGGCAAGTGGTCTCCATCCATTGAGATACACTAGCTTATCTCTTGCGAGCCTTTGGGAGGTGGTTTAAAGGTAGGATTTTCTAGAATAGCCAACACTTGGTAAGCTTTTGGACTCCAAGGAGACATCCATTAGTTATCACTTGCGAGATTTTGACGGGTAATCCAAGGTTAAGGATCACCTTGAATGGCCAAAACTAGGTGAGAGGTATGAACCATTGCAAGATGATTAAGTGATAGGGAATTAGTGTTTGAATCCATTAAGGGGAAGCATCTGTACCACACCGGTTCAGGAAATAACTATATGTTAAATCCCCAATGCGAGGAAAAGATTCAAGTGATCGGAACTCTCTTTTTGTAATAAGAACCTAAGCTCAGTGATCCAAAAACTCCAAGAAACACTTTTCTTTGTAAGTAAATTCCGTTACTTTATTATTGGTTTCACTTAAAAACCAACCTTTTCAAACATCTTTATGTTTTCTTTTAAAGCTAACCTTGAAATGAAAAAGCACCAATTCAGCTTTGAATTAATATCAGTTGTAATTTGAAAACCCATCCTAGTGAACGATCCTAGAGCCACTATGCTATGCTAGCTGAGGCTATCCTAGTACATGGTGAAATAGGTTATAAATTTTGTTGATTACTCCCGTCTGAGGACCGAAATCAAGGTACACCAATTGATTGAACACCAATCAACAGGACATACACCAGCTGGGCACGAATCATAGACGTTCAGGGCTGAGCCATTGTCCAATAGAACAAATGGAACTATGTGGCCTAAATAACCAGCTATGATTTATAGAGGGCGTACGTGGTCTGGACCCTCAAGCGGCAAATCATCATCCGAAAACACAATACAAGTGGTCCTGTTGGCCATCATCATATGAATCAACCCCTCTGGAGTGGTGGTAGTCTCTACTCTAATTTGACTCAAGGCTCGAATCAAATCATCTCTATGAGTACTGGATGATGCCAATAAGCTCCAAATAGAAATACGAACCTGAGTACTCTATAACTGTCTCAAAACCTCATCATCTTCTCTTTTAACCTCCTCATGAGAGGCTGCACCCTCAAATGGTCTGACTGGTGGTGGTGGTGGTTGAGCTATCCTCCCACTATGAGTCACAATCTGTATCTCTCTTCCCTTTGAATCATCATCCTTTGGCCATAAAGTGAACGGGACAAAGGTATCCCGACATCCGATAACCAAAGATGTAGAATGAGTCAACTGGAATGGTGCCCCATCTAGGATCAAACTGAATGGTGTAAGAACCTGAGGATGCAATGAAACCTCATCAACCTCCCAACTGTCATGCAAAGCAATCGGCTCGAGTAATCCATCATCCCAACTCAACATATGTATATTGCCATCCTCTATAAGGTCTATGTGATGGATATCTCCTAGAGGTGGAAGCATTGTGTGTGTAGAATGGGTAGGAAGAGGGTTAGTGGTTACACTTGGTTGTCCCAAGTTAACCAAACCCTGGTCTATGAAATCTTGAATAGCATGTCTCAAAGCGTTATAGTGGTCTATGTCATGTCTTGGCCCTTGATGATAAGAACAATGTAAGTCTAATCTAAAGCAAGGCGGTACTGGCTGAGGTACTATCTTGGATGCCAATAGAGTCAATAATCCACTTTTATAGCTTGTTATAAACTCTTTTAAACACTTTTGAGTAATATTTATTACCTTTTAACTCAATTGGCACATTAAAGACCCTTGCAAATGTTTCTAATTAGTTTTTGGCAAGTTTTGGTGTTTTTGATAGCTTTTTGATCATTAAAACGAACCAAGAATGAGGGAGAATTTTGTATAGTCCATGGCAAGGCAAGTTAAAGCTCAAACACATGAAGAATCCAAGTTTTGGAGAGCCTCGTAGCCCTTGCCAAATCAATCAAGTATGCAAGGAAGAGAATCAGAGAATAAATCTAACATCCAACAATTTCGCATGGCTATGTGAAATTTTCGCAAAGCATGGGAAATGCCCAAAAGGAGACAAGCTGCAGGACAGAGAGCAAGATTGTGAAGAATGAATTTCGCGCCCTGTGTGAAATTTCGCAAGCCTTGCGAATTTCCTCCTGTGTAATTTTCAGATATTTTTGCACCGACTCCATTAGATTTTTATCTCAAGATATTTTGTGTAATTACCTATTTTCTCTTTGTAATTAGCTAAAAATATTTTTAGATATTTAGGATATCTAAATAAGGGGTTAAAAATATCTCTCTATATATGTCTTATAATATCTCTTTTTGTAATATCTCGAAATCTCGAAAGAAATTCTTGAGAGCACTTGTACATTCTTTTAATAAGAAATATACAGAGCTTTGCTCTGCCTTACCTATTTATTTTTTGTTTTTATTTTATTTCTAGCCAAACAACCTCTGAGGATGTTTTATCAGAGGATGAGTGGCTAGGTTTTTCATTTCTTAGACTTAAGGAAGCTAGGTAAGGGATCCGGATACAAAAGTGGGAGTTTTCCTTGTTTTAAATGATGAAAGTTGTGACTCGTTAATGGTTATTATTATTTAGTTTAACTTAAAATCCCTTAAAATCACTTGGGCCAACACTTGGTAAGCTTTTCAGACTCCCTGGAGATCCATTAGTTATCTGTTGCAAGCCTTTGAAGGGTAATCCAAGGTTAGGATCACCTTGAATGGCCAATACTTGGTAAGCTTTTCACAGTGAGAGGTGATTAGTTATCTCTTACGAGCCATTGAAAGATGATTCACAGTGAGAGGTCTTTAGTGTTTGAAACCATTAATGGGAAGCAACTGCAGTCTTTCATGGACCAGTGGGATCAAATCTTGATTGCTAAATACACACCGGTTCGGGAGATAACCATTCTTTATGTTATTGTCCCCAACTCGAGGAAAAGATCTGGAATCTCCCCCTTTTTGTCTAAGAAACCTAAACCTAGTGACCTAAAACTCAAAGAAACCTTTCTTTGTAATTAATCTCAGTTACTATTTTTGGTTAACTTAAAACCAACCTTTTTCAACCCAAAATTATGTTTTCTTTTAAAGTTAACTCATAAAAGAAAAGGCACAATTTCAATACTTTAACTAATATCACGTGTGAGATGAAAACCCATCCTTGTGGACAATCCTAGAACCATTATACTATGCTAGCTATGCTACCCTAGTATATGGTGAATTAGGTTTATAAATTTTGTTGATAACTCCCGTCTAAGGACTGAATTAACACCAATTGAGGACGAATCAAATAGCACCGTTGCCGAGGATGGTGCCACTTCACAGTGATATGATCTTTTCAGAACACTTGTGATCTTCATCACAATTTTGGTGATTTTTCTTTTCTTTTACTAACTATTTTTATTTGTTTCCATTTTTAGTTTATCTTTTATCTAGTTTTTAGTTAATCTTAATTTTCTTTTTTTCTAGAATTGTTTTTTCTTTTTGTTTTTCTTTGTTTTTGTTTCAGTTATTGCTAGTTGTGCATGCCCTATTGGAAACGAGACAGTGAGGGAAGACTTGTGGAAATCGAAACTCCTCACGAAACAGAGTTGGAGTTGTGTGTGAACGTCATGGAAGCTACACTTGAAGATCAGCATAGTCAACATGCTCAAGAGGAGAATTTCAGCGCATACCGATCCATGAGAGACCGCATGCATCCACCTCATATGAGTGCACCATCATGTATAGTGCCACCTACAGAGCAGCTAATGATCCGACCACATATTGTGCCACTTCTACCTACTTTCCATGGGATGGAAAGTGAGAATCCCTACGCGCATATCAAGGAATTTGAGGAGGTTTGTAATACTTTCCAAGAAGGAGGAGCTTCAATCGACTTGATGAGGCTCAAGCTATTTCCTTTCACTTTGAAGGATAAAGCCAAGGAGTATCCGAACTTGGATTGATTTGCAAGCTGAATTTCTCAAGAAATTTTTCCCGACGCATAGGACCAATGGCTTGAAAAGGCAAATTTCAAACTTCTCAACTAAAGAGAATGAGAAATTCTATGAGTGTTGGGAGAGATACATGGAAGCTATCAATGCTTGTCTGATTCGTGCCCAGCTGGTGTTCCTTGATTTCGGTCCTCAGATGGGAGTAATCAACAAAATTTATAACCTATTACACCATGTACTAGGATAGCCTCAGCTAGCATAGCATAGTGGCTCTAGGATAGTTCACTGGGATGGGTTTTCGCTTTACAATTGATATTAGTTCAAAGCTGAATTGGTGCTTTTTCATTTCAAGGTTAGCTCTAAAAGAAAACATAAAGATGTTTGAAAAGGTTGGTTTTTAAGTGAAACCAAAAATAAAGTAACGGGAATTACTTACTAAGAAAAGCGTTTCTTAGAGTTTTAGGATCATTGGAGTCAGGCTCCTCATGCAAAAACAGAGCTCCGGTCACTTGAGTCTTTTCCTCGCGTTAGGGATTTAACATATAGTTATTTCCCGAACCGGTGTGGTACAGATGCTTCCCTTTAATGGGTTCAAACACTAAATCCCTCTCATTGATGCATCTTGCAATAGTTCATACCTCTCACCTAGCATTGGCCATTCAAGATGATCCTTAACCTTGGATTACCTGTCAAAAGCTCGCAAGAGATAACTAATGGATGTCTTCTTGGAGTCCAAAAGCTTACCAAGTGTTGGCTATTCTAGAAAATCCTACCTTTAAACCACCTTCCAAAGGCTCGCAAGAGGTAAACTAGTGCATCTTAATGGACGGAGATCACTTGCCTTACCAAGTGTTGGCCCAGGTGATTTCAAGGCGTTTTAAGTTAACTAAAAAGATAAAAACCATTAACGGGTTACACTTTCTCTTCATTAGTAGCTAAAACAACAAAACTCTCAATTCTTGCATTTGGCACCTTACCCAGCTACCTTAGCTCCAAGAGACGAAAAGTCTAGCCACCCATTCTCTGAGAAAACATCCTCAGAGTTTGATTTGCTAGAAATAAAAATAACGAGAAAATAAAAATATGAAGGAAAAGCAGAGCAAGTGCTCTGTAAAATATATTTCTTACTATCGTCGATTACATATCTGATATATATGATTCATGTTTACATTGGTTCAAAGATATATATAGAGAAGATATTTTCTAAGAAATATCCCAATAATATCTTTGATTGATTACAACGAGAAAATAGAAATTTACATAAAATATCTTGAGAAAAAATCTAACTTAGTCAGTGGCAAATATCTGAGTTTACACAGGTGGATTTCGCAATGTGGTTCGCAGCTGCGAAGATGGAGTTTCAACTTGCGAAGTGGCACACGTGTGCTTGGAGGTGGTTTCGCAGCTGCAAAACACCTTGCGAAATTTCGCAAGTAGATTTCATTTCGCAGCTCATTTTGCAGCTGCGAAATTTTCGCACAGCTTGATGTAGTTGTCTTCAAATGACCATAACTTCTTCATTTCAACTCCAATTGGTGCACCATTTGAAGCGTTGGACTCCTGACTTACCAAGCTTCGAAACGACATATAGTATGCATGAAATGGATTCCAGATAGTACTCGAAATATGTCCAACAGTTGCTGTCCTCTTGAATTCTTCATGTTAGATTCCTCTGTTTTTCCTCCTTACATTCTTGATTGGCTTTGGAAAAGAACTACAAAGCTCCAAAGCTTGAATTCTTCATGTAAATGAGCTTCAATTTGCTTTGCCATGGATTATATAAAGCTCTCCCTCATCTTAGATTGCTTTGGTGATCAAAAAGCTATCAAAAACACCAAAACTTAACACAATTTGATTAGAAATGATTGCAAGGGTCCTTAACATGCCAATTGAGTTAAAAGGTAATAACTACTACTCAAAAGTGTTTAAAAGAGTTAATTACAAGCTATAAAATAGCACTTTTTGAGTAGTAATCATTGTCCTCACCATGGCTTTGATACATGGCTAATGGTGAGCTATTTTTACGACGGTATGTCTTCCTCAATGAAGCAACTCTTAGAAACTATGTGTGGATGAGACTTCATGAGTAAGAATCTGGAGGAAGCCATGGATTTCTTGAGTTATGTGGCTGAAGTTTCAAGAGGATGGGATGAGTCGAATGCCAGAGAAGTGGGGAGAATGAAGTCTCAACCTAATGATCCTAATGCTAAGGCTGGCATGTATACTGTGAACGAAGACATCGATATGAAAGCAAAAGTTGCAGCTATGGCAAGCAGATTGGAGGAGTTAGAAATGAAAAAGATACGAGAAGTGCAAGCCATTTATGAGACACCAGTGCAAGCTATGTTGTGTTCCATTTGTCAATCTTTTGAGCACTTGGTGGAAGAGTGTCCTACGATACCAACTGTGAGAGAAATGTTTGGGGATCAAGCAAATGTTATTGGACAATTTAAGCCCAATAACAACACTTCATATGGCAACACCTACAATTCAAATTGGAGGAACCATCCGAATTTCTCTTAGAAGCCAAGGGCACCTCAATACACACAACCTGGCCAAGCACCTCCACAAGCCTCGAATCTTAAACAAGCCATTGTGAATCTTAGCAAGGTCGTGGGAGACTTTGTTGGAGACCAGAAATCCATCAATGCTCAGCTCAGTCAAAGAATTGATAGTGTAGATAAAATGATGGATGGGATGCAAAATGATCTATCTCAGAAGATAGATAATCTCCAGTACTCAATCTCAAGGCTCACCAATCTCAACACAGTGCAAGAGAAAGGAAAATTTCCTTCTCAACCTCATCAAAATCCCAAGGGTATCCATGAAATGGAGGTTCAGGAGGGAGAATCTTCACAGGTGAGGGAAGTCAAAGCAGTGATCACTCTAAGGAGTGGTAAAGAGGTTGATCTACCTACATCCAAACCAGAGTAAGAACTAGAGAGTGAAGCAGAGAAAGAAAAGATGGAGGAAATCAAAGGAAAGAGAAAAATGAACAGTGCAAAGAAGGAGGACCTTGAATCTACTATGAATGAAGAACCTGAGAGGGCCATCAACCAGGAAGATATGATGAAGAAACACACGCCTCCACCTTTCCTCCAAGCTTTGCATGGAAAAAAGGGAATCAATAATGCATCAAAAATTCTTGAAGTGTTGAGGCAAGTGAAAGTTAACATCCCTTTGCTAGACATGATCAAACAAGTTCTGACTTATGCAAAATTCCTGAAGGACTTATGCACTATAAAAAGAGGGTTGAATGTGAATAAGAAAGCCTTCTTAACTCAGCAAGTAAGTGCTATTATACAGTGCAAGTCTCCAGTGAAATACAAAGATCCAGGTTGTCCTACCATCTCAGTGATGATTGGAGGAACGTGTGTGGAGAAAGCTTTGTTGGACTTGGGGGCAAGTGTGAATTTGCTACCCTACTCTGTCTACCAGCAATTGGGACTAGGAGAGCCAACATCAATCACTCTATCTCTAGCAGATAGATCTGTGAAGATTCCAAGAGGCATGGTTGAAGATGTCCTAGTTCAAGTTGACAAATTCTAATACCCAGTGGATTTTGTTGTTCTTGATACAGACCCGATTGCCAAAGGAATTAACTATGTTCCTATCATACTTGGAAGACCATTCTTAGCTACATCAAATGCTATCATCAATTGTAGGAATGGAGTCATGCAACTTACGTTTGGCAACATGACGATAGAGCTCAACATCTTTTATTAGTGTAAGAAATAATTCCATCCAAAAGAAGAAGAAGGACTAGAAGAGGTGTGCATGATTGACAACTTAGTGGAGGAGCATTGTGATCAGAAAATGCTCGAAGATTTGAACGAGAGTCTTAGGGATCTTGATGAAGGGTTACTTGAACCCTCAAATTTGCTTGCTATTCTACCCCCTTGGAAAAGGAAGGAAGAAATTCTACCTTTATTCAATGGGGAGGAGACACAAGGAGCCGTTAAGGAGGAGCCCCCAAAGCTTATTCTGAAACCATTACCCACAGAGTTGAAGTATGCATACCTGGAAGAAAACAAGTAGAGCCCTGCTGTTATTTCTTCATCTCTTACCACTACTCAGGAGGATTGTCTACTTGAAGTCCTCAGGAGATGTAAGAAGGCGATAGGGTGGCAAATTTCTGATATGAAAGGGATCAACCCTTTAGTCTGTACCCATCATATATACATGGAAGAATAAGCTAAGCCAGTTCATCAACCCCAGAGAAGGTTGAACCCTCACATGCAAAAGGTGGTGCGAGCTGAAGTGCTTAAGCTACTTCAGGCTGGTATTATCTACCCCATATTAGATAGCCCATGGGTGAGTCCTACGCAAGTCGTGCCAAAGAAATCAGGGATCACAATGGTGCAAAATGATAAGGGAGAATAATTTTCTACATGCCTCACTTCAGGTTGGAGGGTGTGTATTGATTATAGAAATTGAATGTTGTAACAAAAAAGGACCACTTCCCGTTGCCGTTTATTGATCAAGTGCTTGAGAGGGTCTCTGGCCATCCATTCTACTGTTTCTTGGATGGCCACTCTGGGTATTTTCAAATAGAAATTGATGTTGAAGACTGGGAGAAGACCACTTTCACATGTCCATTTGAAACCTATGCATATAGAAGAATGTCTTGATTCATGCCCAATTGGTGTCTCAGCTGATTCATGTCCAGCTGGTGCTCCTTGATTGAGGGAGTAATCAACAAAATTTATAACCTATAACACCATATACTAGGGTAGCAAAGAAAAAGCTACTATAGTATAGCGGCTCTAGGATCGTTCACTGGGAAGGATTAGCAAGCTATCGATGATACCAATTCCAAGTGAATTGGTCTTGTTTCATTTCAAGGTTAGCTTAAGAAATAAAACACAAACTCTGATTGGTAAAGATTTAAACTAACTAACATAACAAGTACTCGGAATAACTTAGGAAGAAAAACATTCCTTGGAGAGTCAGGTTCACTGGGGTGGTTCCTCATGCAAAAGACAAAGCTCCGGTCAGTTGGTTCATTTCCTCGCGTGAGAGAATCAACATATAGTCAATTCTCTAACCGGTGCTGTACAGATACATCCTTTAATTAGATTTCAACTTTAATTCCCTCTCACTGATGCAACTTGCAACGGTTCATGCCTCTCACGAGCACTTACCATTCAAGGTGATCTTTAACCTTGGACTTCCCTTTAAAAGCTCGCAAGAGATAACTAATGGATGTCTCCTTGGAGTCCAAAAGCTTACCAAGTGTTGGCTATTCTAGAAAATCCTACCCTAAAGTCACCTCCCATAGGCTCACAAGGGGTAAACTAGTGCATTTCCATGGTTGGAAATCACTTGCCTTACCAAGTGTTGGCCCAGATGACTCTAAGGTGTTTTAAGTTAACTAAAAACATAGAAATCACTAAAGGATTTCACTTCCTCTTCATTACTAGCTAAAACCACAAAGCTTTGCATTCTTGCACTTGGAACCTTCCCCGGCAACCTTAGCTCCAAGGAATTAGAAGTTTAGTTACTCATTCTCTGGGGAAAACTCCTCAGAGAGTTCATAACTTAGTAAGAAAATAAAATATACAAAGTGAGAAGGTAAGGCAATACAAAGAACTGAACTTTACTTGCTTACCCAAAACTTTACAAAAGGATCTCCTCCCTGAGAACAGGCTCCCGAGAGGTATTTATATGAACATAATATAAAACTAATTATTACATAGATATTTTCTCTTTTTACTAACTTAAAAGCTAAGGAATCTTGTAATTGGTGGCTTACAAGGAGTATTTTGGGATTTAGACAACAAAAATCTGATGTAAAATATCTCCCAATGTCGGTAGCAAATATCGGGATGCTCCAGGAACCATTTCGCAAGAGAAAATGGTGTCTGCTAGATTTCACAGACACTCAAGAAGGGCTGCGAAATCATTTCGCAACAACATGCTATCTTCGCAGGGCTGCGAAGTTGGCTTCCACCTTGAGGTTCTCAGCTCCCAGCTTGCGGCATAAATTGGGCAACTTCAGAAGGAAAAACACCCTACTGTACAAAAAGGCTGCGAAATCACTTCGCAACAAAAGGGTGATTTCGCAACACTTTGGAAAATGCTTCCTTTAGCTTGGAGTGATTGGCTTGCAATGGCTGCAACTTCTTCGTTTCAACTCCGAATTGCGCACCGTTTGAAGCATTGGATTTTTGACTTCCTGAGCTTTGAAATGGTATATAGCATGCATCAATTAGACTTCATAAAGTGCTCCAAAAGTGGCTGCCACGACTGTCATCAAGAATATGCTTCATGGCAGATTCTCTTTACTTTTTCTCCTTGCAATCCGGATTTACTCTTGGCAAAATGACTTCTAAGCTTTACCCAAGATTCCTCAGAACTCTCCTCAAACTTGAATTGCTTTGGTGATCAAATTACTAACAAAAACACCAAAACTTACACAAAGTGATTAAAATTGCTTTCAAGGGTCCTTAACATGCCAATTGAGTTAAAAGGCCAAAACTACTACTCAAAAGTGTTTAAAAGGATTAATTATAAGCTATCAAATAGCACTTTTTAAGTAGTAATCATGTCTTTCGGCTTATGCAATGCACTCGTAACATTCCAAAGATGCATGTTAAGCATTTTCAGTGATATGGTGGAGCATATTATGGAAGTCTTTATGGATGATATCACCATATATGGAAGTACGTTTGACGAATGCTTAATCAACTTGGAAGTTGTTCTGAACCGATGCATTGAGAAAGACTTGGTGCTTAACTAGGAGAAATGTCATTTCATGGTACAACAAGGGATTGTCTTTGGGCATATTATCTCAAAGCAAGGCATTGAAATGGACAAAGCAAAGGTTGAACTTATTGTCAAGTTGCCATCGCCAACAATTGTCAAAGGAGTAAGGTAATTCCTTGGCCATGCTGGTTTCTATAGGAGGTTTATCAAAGATTTCTCTAAACTTGCAAGACCTCTTTGTGAACTATTGGTAAAGGATGCTAAATTCGTATGGGATGATCGATGTCAACGGAGTTTTGAAGAACTGAAGCTATTTCTGATGACCGCTCCAATAGTGAGAGCTTCCAACTGGCAATTGCCCTTTGAAGTGATGTGTGATGCCAATGACTTTGCTATAGGAGCTGTTCTTGGGCAAAAAGAAGATGGAAAGCCCTATGTGATCTACGACGCGAGCAAAACGTTGAATGAAGCGCAAAGAAACTACACAACCATAGAGAAAGAATTGTTGGTTGTAGTTTTTGCCTTAGACAAATTCTATGCTTACTTGGTGGGGTCTTTCATTGTGGTTTTCATTGATCACTCGGCCTTGAAATATTTGCTGACTAAGTAGGATGCAAAAGCGAGGCTGATTAGATGGATCCTCTTGCTTCAAGAGTTCAATCTTCAAATCAAAGATAAGAAAGGAGTAGAAAATGTGGTAGCCGACCATCTGTCAAGGCTAGCCATCGCACATAATTCCCATAGTTTGCCAATTAATGATGATTTTCCAGAGGAGTCACTCATGTTGATAGAAGTCACTCCTTGGTATGCTCATATTACTAACTATTTAGTTATCGGAGAAGTTCCAAGTGAGTGGAAAACACAAGATAAGAAGCACTTCTTTGCAAAAATTCATGCCTACTATTGGGAAGAGCCATTTCTATTCAAATATGGTGTGGATCAAATAATACGGAAATGCGACCCTGAACAAGGGCAACAGGGAATCCTCATATATTGCCACGAAAGTGCATATGAAGGCCACTTTGCTTCTCAGAAGATAGCTATGAAGGTATTGCAATCGGGTTTTTGCTGGCCATCACTTTTCAAAGATGCTCACACCATGTGCAGAAGCTGTGATAAATGCCAAAGGCTTGGAAAGTTAACATGCAGGAACATGATGCCTTTGAACCCCATTTTAATTGTTGATCTTTTTTATGTATGGGGCATTGACTTCATGGGACCTTTTCCTATGTCCTTTGGCTACTCCTACATCTTGGTGGGAGTAGATTATGTTTCTAAATGGGTTGAAGCAATCCCGTGCAAAACCAATGATCACAGAGTTGTTCTCAAATTTCTCAAAGAGAACATCTTCTCTAGATTTGGAGTACCCAAGGCCATAATCAGTGATGGGGGTACTCATTTTTGTAACAAATCGTTCGAAATTCTCTTAGCGAAGCACGGGGTGAAGCATAAGGTAGCTACACCTTACCACCCTTAGACTTTTGGGCAAGTTGAGTTAGCAAATCAAGAGATAAAAAACATACTGATGAAGGTGGTGAATACGAGCAGAAGAGATTGGTCTATTAAGCTTCATGATTCACTGTGGGCGTATAGAACAGCTTACAAGACCATTCTTGGAATGTCACCTTATCGCCTAGTCTACGGCAAAACGTGTCATCTCCCAGTGGAAGTGGAATACAAAGCTTGGTGGGCAATCAAGAAGCTCAACATGGATTTGAGCAGAGCCGGCATGAAGAGGTTCTTAGACCTTAATGAGATAAAGGAACTGAGAAATGACATCTATAATAATTCAAACATTGCAAAACAAAGATTGAAGAGGTGGCATGATCAGTTAGTCTCCCGCAAAAAATTCCAAAAGGGACAAAGAGTCTTGCTATATGACTCTAAGCTCCACATCTTCTTGGGAAAGTTGAAGTCAAGGTGGATAGGTCATTTTACTATTCAACAAGTGTATTCAAATCGAGTAGTGGAACTACTCAATTCCAACAGCACTAGGAGTTTCAAAGTCAATGGCCATCGTCTCAAGCCATTTTTGGAGCATTTTTCTCGAGACAAGGAGGAAATCATCCTCCTTAAGCCACATCAAGCTTAACAAGACAAGTGGTTAGATGGACTTAGTCTGTCGGAAGACATTAAGTCCATAAATTTGTGTTTTAATGTTTATTTAAAGTTTTATTGATTTAATACTTGTTTAATTGTGATTTCTTGTTTTAATTTACTTTGTTGTGAGTTAATTTAAATTTTTTTATGATCAATTACAGGTGAATTTCAAAATAGATGGGGAAAAGCTTTAAAAATTTGCAGGAGAATGGGAAAGTCAGAAAAACAGAGCAATTCGCACACCTTGCAAAAATCCAAAATCTCATTTCGCAAAGGGTGCAAAAATTTCGCAACCCTGCAAAAACCAATTCGCACACCCTGCGAAAAATTCACAAACCCAAAGTTACCTTGCGAACACCTATGTGAAATTGAAAAGGGTATGCAAACCCAGTTCGCAACCCTAAAATCCATTTAGCAAGCCTATGCGAATTCCAAAAGCCCTTGCGAAAACAAAAGGTCACTTAAAAGCCTATTTAAAGACCTTCAGGCCCTGCTTTCAGTTCGCACACCCAATTCCCCACTGCGAAACCCTCCACCACATTGCAAATCCCTTCATCACCTTGCGACGCCTAAGCTTCCATCGGTCTTCTTTCCATTAGATGCCCCACGACCAACCATTCGAATAGGTGACCTACACCTTTCACCCCATTTCGGACATGGTGCACATTAAAGGAGGCCATACCGACCCTTCATTGTCTCGTGAGTCGAGGCCAAGAGCCTTCTCTCCTCAGGATTCAACATTTCAGGCCCCCGAGGCCCCGACTGTTCCATCTTCTAAGGGTGGAGTGTCCTCTAATCCTCCTTAGCACTGATACGAGACGCGAAGACCACCAACTTCTCCACCCCTTGAGCCATTCGTATGTCGCACTCCAGCTAAGAGGGCCAGGACTTCAGGCCCTGGAGAGTCATCTAGGCATTCACAGCCTGATCCTCGGGCCCCTACCGATTCTCAGCGTTCTTCCAGCATCTCACTGGAAGCCATCATCAAGAGGCCTATGGTCACCACGCCGCCCATTGAGGGCAATTCAGATTATAGAGCCAGACCATTCAATTCCAAGCTTTATTTTGACCTCAAGGCTATGCGACAGCAGCCAGAGCTTCGGGATTCATTTGGACCACTCTAGAGGTACCATCTTGAGCGCCTTATGACTCCCAGGGAGTTCTTCTACCATAGAGTGGCAATGGACTTCTATCAGTTCATGACTACTCAGGGCGCCCGGAGTCCTATCGCCATTCATTTCAGCATTGATGGGCGCCAGGGTATCCTTGAGGCTAGACACATTGCTGAGGCTCTACATATTCCATACGAGCCAGTGGATCCAGCAGATTTCCGGGAGTAGTCCCCTATATCTTAGTGGGACATGGTCCGCATCCTATCCAAGGGGAATTTTGGAGATTTAGTTCTTCCACGTAAGGAGCTTCCATCTGGAATGCTCCTAGTAGATGTGTTATTACGGTCCAACCTTTTTCCTCTTCAGCATCTAGTGCAGAGGCGAGGAGCCATCCTAGACGCTTTATTCAGGATATCTGAGGGCTTCTATTTCGGGCCACATTACTTGATTATGGCCGCTCTCCTCCACTTTGAGGAGAAGGTTCATAGGAAGAAGCTACAGAGAGCCGACACTATTCCACTGTTATTTCCAAGGTTGCTCTGTCACATATTGAGCATATGGGTTATCCTACTGAGCCCCACCTTGAGCATCGCCACCATTGTCGAGAGTGATTCACTCTCGAAAAATGGACACAGTTGGCAGGATATTCGGCACCTCTAGGAGCCCTACCCAGACCAGCACCTCCATTGCCACCACAGGCTGAGCAGGCACAGTAGGACAAGCTTCCCATGGAGTCTATTCCACCTGCTCCTGCACCACCTATGCCTGAGGCCACTTATACTACTCTTCCTACCATTCCAACTGTTCCACCGGTTGCACCTTCTACATCAGAGGCCTCTAATTCTCACATGAAGCATTAAAGAAATACAAACCCAAATCTCAACAAGAGTCATAACAAACTATGCTAAACACTGTCAATCAAGGGAATGCATTATGCAAACTGAAGTTTTAAAATCATTTCCACTTTCTAAGAACCAAACTTTAATCTTCCACAAAAATCTGTGTATTGGTTCCTTAGCTTCCGAGAATAATATGCTAAACTAATCTCTCTCCCCAACCTATCTCTTTTCAATACTTTAGCAATCTGACCAAAATCAATAAGAAAAGAACACTTTTTTTTTTTTTTTTTTTTCAGGTAGCTTTATGGGGTACTCTTTCTGAATTGTCCATGTAATGGGGGTCCATCGATGACTCCCAACCAATTAAGGTTTAGGGCATCAAGTTTTAAGGATCTTTCAACCACTAACTCCTCGGATTTTTCCCCGGACTTTTGAGAATGAATTTCTAATACTCAAGCATCTACCATATGCTAACTCCACCTATCCACCCTTATAACGAGCATTGAGGTCGGTGACTCCCAACCAATTAAGGTTTAGGGCACCAGGCTTCAAAGATTTTCACCATATACCCCTCAGACCTTGCTCGGGTTTCAAGGCAAGCAAACAACTTTCTTTATTTCAAAGGCTCATTGGCCTTTTGCAGGGTGTTTCAATTTTTATCAAATGAGGTCAAATATACCAAGTCCCAAAATTATCCTAAGTCAAGAGGGAAATAGTTTTTCATCTTATAATCGGAATCTAATGTGCACAGTGTGTGAATAGCTTAAAGTGGAAGAACTAAATTCAATTTCAATAGAAGCTTCAACAATTGAACCACTTTAGTGAGCATAATCCATACTTTAAGTCAAGTGAAAAACAACAGTTCAATTTCTCTTGGTTTAATTTGAAAATTTTTCCTCAAGATTCATGGAGAATAGAATAAAAAGAGTAAAAAGTAAAAACTACAACTAATTAACCAATATAATTGCATTACCAAAAAGATTTAGCGTACTTCCTTCCTCATTCCCCCCAACCGAACTGAGCATTGTCCTCAATGTGATATGAGTGACTGTAATTAAAGGGAGGAAGTGATACCTCCTTGCTGATATCAAATTCGAATATTGATTGGAGAAAACCACATGTTTCAAAAAGAATAGAATATGTGAGAAAAGGAAATAAGAATAAATTAATGTTAACTGGTAACAAAAAAATATTAAACTTGTATTACTTTAAATTCAGTTGAGTACAATGCAAAAGAAAAGTAATACAAGCAATCCCAAATATAGTACCAAAATAATGGGATTTCTTTTCAACTAAAAATAAAAATAAAAATAGTAGATATATAATAGTCTGATGAGTGGGGTGGTGGGGCTAGGCAGATGGGTCTGCCTCTTCAGTAGGTGTACCAGCTGGGGCTTAGGGCTCTGGAGGATGAGACTCTGAGGGATGAGAGTGTGGCTCTGCTGGAGTAGAAGTGGAGGGCTCTACAGCTTGTGGCAGATCGAAATGGACTTGGAGCTGCCTTAAGATGGTAGCTTGTTGAGCCTGAGTGGCCAACATCTGCTCTTGGCATGCTCTAATGGCTGCCATCTCTTGAGCAAGACTGCTCTGAGAAGCTGTAAGAGTCTCCAATGCATGACACAACTCTCTATATTCAGATATAGGAATGGCCATCCTCGGCTCAGCTGAAGTGGATGGCTGAGATGAAGCTGGTGCAGCTGGTGGAGCTCTAGGAATGGCAGGAGCAGCAACTGTTATACCTTCAGGTATATGTCTTGGGGATGCTTTCCTTGCAGCTGGTTGAGGCTGCTCAGGCTGATCAACTTTGTAGGCCGTCATGTTGTTCCATTTATCAAGAGTGAAAGGCTCACGGCAAATTCGCTTTTTCTCCAGTTGAGGCTCAGCAGGATATCCCAAGTGCTCCAGAATTTGGCATAGCAGCTTTGGAAAGAGGAGAGGAATGCAATAAGCTCTTTGAAGCTTCTTTTTGTGCACCTTCTCTTCGAAATAGAGAAGGGCTCCAGGATTAGATGATGAGGCCCAAAGAAAAATCCTTCTGACATCTTGTAAAGAGCTTCTAAGAGGACTCCCCTTCTTTGAGTCCAATGCTGCAGGGGGTATAGATTATGACGCAAAAATGCATCAATCAAAAACATGACTGGAGGAAGCTCCCCCCTCAGCAGATGTGATCGATTTGCAGCTCCTCTGGAAAGGGTGCGCACCATCTCCAGCTCAGTAGGATTTGCCCAAGCTCTAAAATTATCGAATTGAGTTGGCTCAAAGGGAATTTGCAGGGCTTCAGCAATATGGCGTGCTCCCAATATGCCATGTCTCCCATCGATAGTGAAATGAATTAAAATTGGATTCCTGACCTCTTTGGTTATCATGGATTGATAGAAATCAGTGGCTATCCGGGGGTAGAAAAAGTCTCTCGAAGCTAGCAGATGCTCCATATGGTACCTCCTCAGCAGCTGGAATGATTAGGCAAGCTCTGGCCTCACTCTGAATGCGGCTATGTCGAAGCATAGCTCGGAATGGAATGGCCGAGTTCTACAATCCAAGTTTCCCTCAATTGGGGGTTGAGGTAGGATTGGCCGCCTGATTACTTCTTCCAGAGCTGTTTCGGATGGAATTTGGGGCTCGGGAAGTGGCGCTTGGGGCTCCTGAGATTTTTCTTGCAGCGCCGGAGATGGCACCGGTGACGGAACTGGCATTGGAATCGGCGAGGGAACTGGAGACGGCACTAGAGTTGGAATTGGTGAAGGCTCTGGAGATTGCTCAGTCAAATCGATGGGTTCTGAGCTCTCCACCCTGGGTCTCTTTTACGACGGCTGACCTCCTGACCTGGTTAGGTATCGTCTTGCCGGAGGCTTTGGCGGCGCGGGCTTTACTGGAGAAGGAATTGGTCTTGACGGCTGCGAAGGCTCTGGAGCAGAATCTGGAACTGGCTCCTTTCGCAGACTCTTCTTGCAATTCGAAGCAGATGAAGATTTAGCCCCTCGCGTTCGCGCCATTTCGGGATACCAAAATTTGGCCGACGTTGCTGATCGGAGAAGATGACCGGAGGCTTGGACGGCGAGGCTCGCTGAAGAAGACGAATAGTTTGCGAGAATGGCGCTCTGATTTTTGAAACCCTTTTCGCAGCTCAAATGACTGGTATAAATAGGAAAAATGGAAGCCCAAGGGTCAGTTTAAGTTTCGCAACAAAACGCCAATTTCGCAGCAAAATGCCATTTTCGCAGCAACTTCGCAGTGCGTTTCGCAGCTGCGAAATTAATGTTACTGTGCTGCGAAGTGGCACTCGTGTGCCAAACTCACTTTTGTAATTGCGAAATACCCTGCGGAATAGGATTTTTGGTGCGAAATAAGGCTTTTCCACTTCGCAATGCGTTTCGCAGCTGCCAAATGGATGCTACTGTACTGCGAAGTGGCACTCGTGTGCCAAATTTGCCTTTGCAGCTGCGAAAATTCTCGTAGACTTCTACAGTGTTGCGGAATGGTTTGGCAACAAAATGCTCATTTCGCAGAAGTTTCCTTCACTCTGCGAAATTTCGCAGAGCTCTGTTTTTCCTCTGTTTTTATTCTGTTTTTGCTCTGATTTCGACCCGATTTTTTTTCTTTCAATCTCCTTGAAATTTCTTCCACCTGGGATCATTCAAAAAGATTAAAATACACATAAAAACATGATTTAAGATCAAAAACTAAGATCAAATGTATGGAAAAAAACTTGAAAATTTACAAAATTTACAAAAATTTTGGACTGTGGTAAACCACGTCCAGCAAACCCTTCTTTGCTTAGGCTTTTTGAGGATCAAGGAGGTTGATCTCCTCCTTTTCTGGTTTGAATGGCTCCATGAATGGCTTGAGACGATATCCATTGACTCTAAAGCTGTCTTTGCCATTGGAATTCAATAATTCCACCACTCCATTGGAATATACTCTGTGAATAACAAACGGGCCAATCCATCTTGACTTGAGCTTCCCAGGAAAGATATGGAGTCTTGTGTCATACAACAAAACTCTTTGCCCTTCCTGAAATTCCTTGTTAGAGATGAGTTGGTCATGCCACTTCTTCATCCTCTGTTTTGCAACTTTGGAATTGATATAAGCATTATTTCTTAATTCCTCCATCTCATTAAGGTCTAGATATCTCTTTTCTCCTGCCTTGATCAAATCCATGTTCAGCTTCCTTATTGCCCACCAAGCTTTGTATTCAACTTCCACAGGGAGATGGCATGCTTTGCCATAGACAAGACGATAGGGAGACATCCCAAGAATAGTCTTATAAGCTGTTCTATATGCCCACAATGAATCATGAAGCCTAATAGACCAATCTTTTCTGTTGGAATTCACCACTTTCATCAATATGTTCTTTATTTCCCTGTTAGCTAGCTCAACTTGCCCGGAAGTCTGAGGATGATAAGGTGTAGCCACCTTATGCTTCACTCCATACTTGGATAACAGAGCTTCAAAAGGTTTGTTGCAAAAATGAGCACCTCCATCACTGATTATGGCTTTGGGCACCCCAAATCTTGAGAATATGTTCTCTTTAAGAAACTTGAGAACCACCCTGTGATCATTTTGTTTACAGGGGATTGCCTCAACCCACTTAGAAACATAATCCACCCCCACCAAAATGTAAGAATTACCAAAAGACATTGGGAAAGGCCCAATGAAGTCAATGCCCCACACATCAAATAGCTCTACTATTAAAATGGGGTTCATAGGCATTTGATTTCTTTTTGTTAGCTTTCCAAGCCTTTGGCATCTATCACAACTCCTACACATGATGTGGGCATCTTTGAAAAGAGATGGCCAAGTAAACCCTGATTGCAATACCTTCATAGCTGTTTTCTGAGAGGCAAAGTGGCCTCCACATGCATTCTCATGACAATGAGATAGAATCCCTTGCTGCTCATCTTCAGGGACACATTTTCTAATGATCTGATCTGCACAATACTTAAAAAGAAAGGGCTCTTCCCAATAATAAGCATGAATTTTGGCAAAGAAGTGCTTCCTGTCCTGTGCATTCCACTCACTTGGAATTTCACCAGTTACTAAATAATTAGCAATATGAGCATACCAAGGAGTTTTCACTAGGAACATGAGTGATTCTTCAGGAAAATCATCATTAATAGGCAAGGGATGGGAATTATGTGCTATAACTAACCTTGAAAGGTGGTCAGCTACCACATTCTCCACTCCTTTCTTATCTTTGATTTGAAGATCGAATTCTTGTAACAGAAGAATCCATCTAATCAACCTTGCTTTTGCATCTTGCTTTGTCAACAAATACTTCAAGGCTGAATGGTCAGTAAAGACAATGATGAAAGACCCCACTAAATAAGCACGAAATTTGTCCAAAGCAAATACCACAGCTAACAATTCTTTCTCTGTAGTTGTGTAGTTCCTTTGAGCTTCATTCAGTGTTTTACTTGCATAGTAAATCACATAGGGCTTCCCATCTTCTCTTTGGCCAAGCACAGCTCCTATAGCAAAGTCACTGGCATCACACATCAGTTCAAAAGGTAATTGCCAGTTAGGGGCTCTCACTATTGGAGTTGTTGTTAAAAATTTCTTTAGTTGATCAAAGCTATGCTGACACCTTTCATCCCATATAAACTTAGCATCCTTAGCTAACAGCTCACAAAGAGGTTTTGAAAGACTTGAAAAACCTTTTATAAACCTCCTATAGAACCCTGCATGGCCAAGGAACTGTCTTACTCCTTTCACAGTTGTTGGGGATGGTAATTTGACAATAAGCTCCACCTTTGCTTTATCAACCTCAATGCCTCTTTCAGAGATGATATGGCCAAGGACAATTCCTTGACGTACCATAAAATGGCATTTCTCCCAGTTCAGCACCAGGTCTTTTTCAATGCATCTATGAAGAACTGCTTCCAAATTGACTAAGCATTCCTCAAATGTACCTCCATATACGGTGATGTCATCCATGAAAACCTCCATAATTCGCTCCACCATATCACTGAAAATACTCAACATACATCTTTGAAATGTAGCAGGTGCATTGCATAAACCAAAAGGCATTCTCCTGTAAGCATATGTTCCAAATGGACATGTAAAAGTGGTCTTTTCCTGATCTGCCAAATCAATTTCAATTTGAAAATACCCTGAATACCCATCCAAGAAACAATAGAATGGATGTCCAGAGACTCTCTCCAGCACTTGGTCAATAAATGGCAATGGAAAATGATCTTTCCTGGTTATAGCATTCAGCTTTCTATAATCAATACACACCCTCCAACCTGAAGTGAGGCGTGTAGTAATTTCTTCCCCTTTTTCATTTTGAACCACTGTGATCCCTGACTTCTTTGGTACCACTTGAGTAGGACTCACCCAAGGGCTATCAGATATAGGGTAAATGATTCCTGCTTGAAGTAGCTTCAGCACCTCAGCTCGCACCACCTCTTGTAAATGAGGATTCAACCTTCTTTGAAATTGACGAATTGGCTTTGCTTCCTCCTCCATATATATATGATGAGTACAAACTAAAGGACTAATGCCTTTCAAGTCAGATATTTGCCATCCTATTGCTTTCTTACACCTCTTGAGAACTTCCATTAGCGACTTCTCTTGATGACTGGTCAGAGATGAAGATATTACAACAGAACATTGATTATCTTCTTCAAGATATGTATATTTCAGCTCCACAGGTAAAGGTTTCAGATTGAATTTTGGAATTTCTTTTTCAGCAGCTGCCTCCTCTTCTTTATTGAACAAAGGTAGAATCTCTTCTATCTTTCTCCAACTTTGTAGAGTAGCAAGCCCAATAGGAGATTCAGACAAACCTTCCTCAAAATCCACAAGACTTTCATTCAGCTTGTCTTGCATATTTTGATTACAGTGCTCCTCCACCAAAGTATCAATAATGCACAGCTCTTCTGGACCTTCTTCTTCTTCCGGAGTGGTTTGCTTTTTAGACATATAGAAAATATTTAGATCCAGTGTCATGTTTCCAAAAGTAAGTTGCATCAGCCCATTCCTACAGTTGATGATTGCATTTGAGGTAGCAAGAAATGGCCTTCCAAGGATGATAGGAACTAAATTAGCTTCCTTTACAGTAGGATCTGTATCAAGAACAATAAAATCTACTGGATAGTAGAAATTATCCACTTGAACCAATACATCCTCAATTACCCCCCTTGGAATTTTTACTGATCTATCTGCCAGAGATAGAGTGATTGCTGTTGGCTTCAACTCTCCAAGTCCCAATTGCTTGTAGACGGTATATGGAAGCAAATTCACACTTGCTCCTAAATCTAACAAGGCTTTCTCCACTACCTTTCCTCCTATCATGACTGAAATGGTAGGGCTTCCCGGGTCTTTGTACTTCAAAGGAGACTTACATTGTAAGATTGCACTTACTTGCTCAGTCAAGAAGGCTTTCTTGTTTACAGTCAACCCTCTCTTAATAGTACACAAGTCCTTTAGGAATTTTGCATATGTTGGAACTTGTTTAATCATATCCAGCAGTGGAATATTAACTTTCACTTGCCTCAAGACTTCAAGGATCTCAGCTGCATTTCTAACCCCCTTTTTCCCATGTAATGCTTGAGGAAAAGGTGGAGAAGTTGATTTCTTCATCATTTCTTCCTTCAGAAGCTCCTTCTCTGGAATTACTTTCCTTGTTGAATCAGAGTCCTTCTTTTCTTCACTGATCTCACTCTCTTTATCTTCCATTTCATTCCCTTTCTTTATCTCTTCTTCTTTCTCAACATGTGGCTTGGGTGTTGGCTGCTCAATTTTCTTACCACTCCTTAGAGTGATCAAGGCTTTGACATCTTTCATCTGTGATGATTCTCCCTCTTGGCTTTCCACTTCATGGACACCTTTGGGATTTTGGTGAGGTTGAGAAGGAAATCTTCCCTTTTCTTGCAGTGTATTCAAATTTGTAAGCCTTGAAATTGAATACTGGATGTTATCAAATTTTTGGTTCATATCATTTTGCATTCCATCCATCCTTTTATTCAACATACTCTCCATTCTATCAATTCTTTGATCGACTCGAGCATTGGTGGCTTCTTGCTTTTCAATAAAATCTCCCATTACCTTGCTGAGATTAACCATTGCTTGTTCAAGACTTGAAGATTGTTGAGATGGTGGATCCGGCTATTGGTACTGAGTTGCTCTGGCTTTCCATGAGAAATTTGGATGATTCCTCCAACTTGAGTTGTAGGTATTTCCATAAGGAGCATTGTTATTGGGCCTAAATTGTCCAACAACATTTGCTTGATCTCTAAACATTTCCCTTTCAGTTGGAATTGCAGGGCATTCCTCCACCAAATGTTCATATGATTGACAATTGGGACACAGCTTCACTTGCACTGGTGCTTCAGCAATAGCTTGCACTTCATGTATTCTTTTCAGCTCCAGCTCCTCCAATCTTCTTGTCATAGCTGCCAACTTTGCTTACATATCATCATCTTCTTTTAAAGTATACATCCCAGCCTTTGCATTGTAAGCATTCAACTGAGACTTCATCTTTCCCACTTCTCCTTTGGTTGGTTCATCCCATCCCCTTGAAACATCAGCCACATAGCTCAAGAAATCCATAGCTTCCTCTGGATTTTTGCTCATGAAATCTCCTCCACACATTGTCTCGAGGAGTTGCTTCATTGAGGAGGACATACCATCATAAAAATAGCTCACCAATAGCCAAGTATCAAAGCCATGGTGAGGGCAAGCATTTATAGCTTCCATGTATCTTTCCTAACACTCATAGAATTTCTCATTCTCTTTAGCTGAGAAGTTTGAAATTTGCCTTTTCAAGCCATTTGTTCTATGAGTGGGGAAAAATTTCTTGAGGAATTCAGCTTCTAAATCAGTCCAAGAACGGATACTCCTTGGCCTTAAAGAATTAAGCCAAATTTTGGCCTTATCCTTTAAAGTAAAAGGAAATAACTTAAGCCTCATCAAATCAATTGAAGTTCCTCCCTCTTGGAATGTATTACAAACATCTTCAAATTCCTTGATGTGTGCATACGGATTCTCACTTTCCATTCCATGGAAAGTTGGTAGAAGTGGAACAAGATACGGTCTGATCACTAGCTGCTCTGTAGGGGGCACTATACATGATGGTGCACTCATACGAGGTGGATGCATGCGGTCCCTCATTGATCTGAATTCATTGAGATTGTCTTGACGACCTTGGTGACTATGCTGATCTTCAGGTGGAGCCTCCATGATATTTAAGATTACTTCGAATTCTTTTCTCTGAGGTGTATCACACTTAACAAGCCTTCCTCGGCTGTCTCGTATCCACTTTGGCATACGCAACTAGTATCTATCTGCAACTTAAATAAAAACAAAGGACAACAAGAGAAACAGGGCTACAACAACAAAATTAAACTAGGCTAAATTTTAAAAGATAAACTTAAATTATGAACAAATAAAGAAAGAATGAGAATTAGTAAAGTGAAAGAAACGTTACCAACTTGTGATGAAAATCACAAGTGCTCTAAAATGGTATCACTATAAACTTGACATCTTCCCCGGCAACGGCGCCATTTGATTCGTGCCCAATTGGTGTCTCAGCTGATTCGTGTCCAGCTGGTGCTCCTTGATTGAGGGAGTAATCAACAAAATTTATAACCTATAACACCACATACTAGGGTAGCAAAGACAAAGCTACTATAGTATAGTGGCTCTAGGATCGTTCACTGGGAAGGATTAACAAGCTATCAATGATACCAATTCAAAGTGAATTGGCCTTGTTTCATTTCAAGGTTAGCTTAAGAAGTAAAACACAAACTTTGATTGGTAAAGGTTTAGACTTAAACTAACTATCATAACAGAAGTTTGGAATAATTTAGGAAGAAAAACATTCCCTGGAGAGTTAGGTTCACTGGGGTGGTTCCTCATGCAAAAGACATAGCTCCGGTCAGATGGTTCATTTCCTCGCATTAGAGATTCAACATATAGTCAATTCCCTAACCGGTGTTGTACAGAGACTCCTTCAATTAGATTTCACTTTTAATTCTCTCACTGATGCAACTTGCAATGGTTCATGCCTCTCACGAGCACTTACCATTCAAGATGATCTTTAACCATGGACTTCCCTTCACAAACTCGCAAGAGATAACTAATGGATGTCTCGTTGGAGTCCAAAAGCTTACCAAGTGTTGGTAATTCCAGAAAATCCTACCTTAAAGTCACCTCCCAGAGGCTCGCAAGGGGTAAACTAGTGCATTTCCATGGTTGGAAATCACTTGCCTTACCAAGTGTTGGCCCAGGTGACTCTAAGGTGTTTTAAGTTAACTAAAAACATAGAAATCACTAAAGGATTTCACTTCCTCTTCATTAATAGCTAAAACCACAAAGCTTTGCATTCTTGCACTTGGAACCTCCCCCGGCAACCTTAGCTCCAAGGAACTAGAGGTTTAGTTACTCATTCTCTGGGGAAAACTCCTCAGAGAATTCATAACTTAGAAATAAAATAAAAATACAAAGTGAGAAGGTAAGGCAGTAGAAAGAACTGAACTTTACTTGCTTACCCAAACTTTTACAGAAGGAACTCCTCTCCGAGAACAGGCTCCCGAGAGGTATATATATGAACATAATATAAAACTAATTATTACATAGATATTTAGTCTTTTTACTAACTTAAAAGCTAAGGAATCTTGTAATTGGTGGCTTACAAGGAGTATTTTGGGATTTAGACAACAAAAATCTGATGCAAAATATCTCCCAATGTCGGTAGCAAATATCGGGGTGCTTCAGGAACCATTTCGCAAGAGAAAATGGTGTCTGCGAGATTTCGCAGACACTCAAGAGGGCTGCGAAATAATTTCGCAACACCAAGCTATCTTCACAGGGCTGCGAAGTTGGCTTCCACCTTGAGGTTCCCAGCTTCCTTCTCACGGCATAAATCGGGCATCGTCAGAAGGAGAAACATCACACTGTTCAAAAAGGCTGCGAAATCACTTCGCAACAAAAGGGTGATTTCGCAACACTTTGCAAAATGCTTCCTTCAGCTCGGAGTGATTGGCTTGTAATGGGTGCAACTTCTTCGTTTCAACTCTGAATTGCACACCGTTTGAAGCATTGGATTGTTGACTTCCTGAGCTTTGAAATGGTATATAGCATGCATCAATTGGACTTCAGAAAGTGCTCCAAAAGTGGCTGCTACGACTGTCATCAAGAATATGCTTTATGGCAGATTCTCTTTGCTTTTTCTCCCTGCAATCCGGATTTACTCTTGGAAAATGACTTCTAAGCTTTGCCCAAGATTCCTCATAGCTCTCCTCAGTCTTGACTTGCTTTGGTGATCAAAATACTAACAAAAACACCAAAACTTACACAAAGTGATCAAAATTGCT
Organism: Vitis vinifera; assembly: GCF_030704535.1. Lineage (NCBI taxonomy): Eukaryota > Viridiplantae > Streptophyta > Magnoliopsida > Vitales > Vitaceae > Vitis > Vitis vinifera. The sequence goes on along the minus strand of NC_081805.1, from coordinate 19,546,451 downwards.
TTCAAGGGTCCTTAACATGCCAATTGAGTTAAAAGGCCAAAACTACTACTCAAAAGTGTTTAAAAGGATTAATTATAGGCTATCAAATAGCATTTTTTGAGTAGTAATCAGCCTCCATCACCATTTCTACCGCAGAGTTTCGTGCCATGGTACATACATTCCAGACACTGACCACTACACACATTACGTTATTCCTGCATATGGCCGACATACGTGCTCAGCAGGACCAACATACTGCTATCCTTCGTCAGATTCATCAGCATCTGGGACTTCTGCCACCACCTCAGCCTGACATTCCTGGACCATCAGAGCCCATAGCTCCAACTGAGGAGGTTATTCCAGCTAAGGAGACCACTATAGCCGATATCCCGCTCCAGCCCACTCAGGAGGCAGCCATAAAGCCATCATCTCCAGCAGAGAGCGCAACTACTTGATCATCTCTTTATCTTGTATTTACTTATTATATTAGTAGACATAATTACTTTTTTTGATGTTTTATATTCTGGGATTGGATGTATTTCATGATCATATCTCACATTGTACTTTCTCAGAGTAATATATACACATCATCTTTCGTTATTTTTGCCATTCTTCTATTTCCTCTACTCATTAATCTTTTGTTTTTTGAATCATGTGGTTTTTCCTATATAACCCCTATATGACTCAGACTCCATGTCACTCAGGAGGTACCACTTCCTTCCTTTATTTGCAATCGATCTTGCCACATTGAGGGCAATGTTGATCTCAATTGGGGGAAGAGTTGAGGAAGAAAGTTTTGTTAATAATGCTAGGTTATTTTGTTAATTTAATACTTTTTGCTTAATTTTAAAAGTTTTTACTATACTCTCCATGATTATTAAAGAAAAATTCTCAAAATGAAATGGGAGAAATTGAATTCTTACCTTTTTACTTGAATCTTAGAGTTTGTATTATGCGTATTGAGGTTAATGAATTATTGAAACTCCTATGGAATTCAACCTTATTTCTTCCACTTTAATCTTACCACACATGGTGCACATTAGGTTCCGTTTATAAGATGAAAAACTATCTCACCCCCTAAACTTAGGAAAATTTCGACTTGGTACCTTCGACCTCGTTTTAATAGTGTTGGAACACCTTAATAAAGGCCAATGAGCCTTCAAAAAAAAAAAAGAGAAAAAGAACAAAGTGTTGCACTTGCTTTGAAACCCGAGCAAGGTCTGAGGGGTATATGGTGAAAATCTTTAAAACCCGGTGCCCTAAGCCTTGATTGGTTGGGAGCCACCGACCTCAATGCTTGTTACAAGGGTGAATAGGTGGAGTTTAACATATTCTATGTGCTTGGGTATTAAATTTCAATTTCAAAAGTCCCGGGTAAAATCTGAAGAGTTAGTGGTCAAATGATCCTTAAAGCTTGATGCCCTATTGGTTAGGAGTCATCGATGGATCCCCGTTACATGGACATTTTAGGAAACAATACCTTAAGCATTGCACACCTACAATGAAAAAAAAATGAAATAAAAGAGGTGCGTTCTTAGCTTATTGGAGGTTGGTCAATTTGCTAAGTTCGAGAAAGAACTAGGTTGGGGGAGAGAGATTAGTTCAACATACTATATTCGGAAACTAATAAGCTTAACACATAGATTTTTGTGAAAGAGTAATGATTGAGCCTTTGAGAGTGGAAATCCTTTTAATACTTAAATTTGCATAATGCCTACTCTTTATGAATTGTGATCAGGCAAGATATTTGATAAACTCTTGTTGAAAGTTGAGTTTTGTTTCTTTGATGTCCCATGAGAGAGTATGCTCTACATCATGCCACTTGAAAAAAATTTTGGAAGTGATTAGCATGATTTTGTAAATTATTTTATTGTCTATTTTTCTTTTTTCTCTCTTTCATTGCTAAGGGATTAGCAATATGTCGGTTGGGGGGAGTGATTACTACTCAAAAAGTGCTCTTTTATAGCTTGTTATAAACTCTTTTAAACACTTTTGAGTAGTATTTATTACCTTTTAACTCAATTGGCACATTAAAGACCCTTGCAAATGTTTCTAATAAGTTTTTGGCAAGTTTTGGTGTTTTTGATAGCTTTTTGATCATTAAAACGAACCAAGAATGAGGGAAAATTTTGTATAGTCCATGGCAAGGCAGGTTAAAGCTTAAACACATGAAGAATCCAAGTTTTGGAGAGCCTTATAGCCTTTGCCAAATCAATTAAGTATGCAAGGAAGAGAATCAGAGAAGAAATCTAACATCCAACAATTTCGCATGGCTATGTGAAATTTTCGCAAAGCATGTGAAATGCCCAAAAGGAGACAAGCTGCAGGACAGAGAGCAAGGCTATGAAGAATGAATTTCGCACCCTGTGTGAAATTTCGCAAGCCTTGCGAATTTCCTTCTGTGTAATTTTCAAATATTTTTGCACCGACTCCGTCAGATTTTTATCTCATGATATTTTGTGTAATTACCTATTTTCTCATTGTAATCAGCTAAAGATATTTTTAAATATTTAGGATATCTAAATGAGGGGTTAAAAATATCTCTCTATATATGTCTTATAATATCTCTTTTTGTAATATCTCGAAATCTCGAAAGAAATTCTTGAGAGCACTTATACATTCTTTTAGTAAGAAATATACAGAGCTTTGCTCTGCCTTACCTATTCATTTTTTGTTTTTATTTTCTTTCTAGCCAAACAACCTCTGAGGATGTTTTCTCAGAGGATGAGTGGCTAGGTTTTTCATTTCTTGGACTAAAGGAAGCTAGGTAAGGGATCCGGATACAAAAGTTGGAGTTTTCCTTGTTTTAAATGAGGAAAGTTGTGACTTATTAATGGTTATTATTATTTAGTTTAACTTAAAATCCCTTAAAATCACCTGGGCCAACACTTGGTAAGCTTTTCGACTCCCTGAAGATCCATTAGTTATCTCTTGCGACCCTTTGGGAGGTGGTTTAAAGGTAGGATTACCTAGAATGGCCAACACTTGGTAAGCTTTTCGGACTCCCTGGAGATCCATTAGTTATCTCTTGCGAGCCTTTGAAGGGTAATCCAAGGTTAGGATCACCTTGAATGGCCAATACTTGGTAAGCTTTTCACAGTGAGAGGTGATTAGTTATCTCTTATGAGCCATTGAAAGATGATTCACAGTGAGAGGTCTTTAGTGTTTGAAACCATTAATGGGAAGCAACTGCAGTATTTCATGGACCAGTGGGATCAAAACTTGATTGCTAAATACACACCGGTTTGGGAGATAACCATTTTTTATGTTATTGTCCCCAACATGAGGAAAAGATCCGGAATCTCCCCCTTTTTTTGTTTAAGGAACCTGAACCTAGTGACCTAAAACTCCAAGAAACCTTTTCTTTGTAATTAATCTTAGTTACTATTTTTTATTAACTTAAAGCCAACCTTTTTCAACCCAAAATTACGTTTTCTTTTAAAGTTAACTCATAAAAGAAAAAACACTATTTCAGTACTTTAACTAATATCACGTGTGAGATGAAAACCCATCCCTGTGGACGATCCTAGAACCACTATATTATGCTAGCTATGCTACCCTAGTATATGGTGAATTAGGTTTATAAATTTTGTTGATAACTCCCGTTTGAGGATTGAATTAAATATTACACCAATTGGGGACGAATCAAGCTATGAGTGTAGATAAGAGTCATGGGTCTGGAGAGAGTAGGTGGCCTATACTGCACATAAGGTGATGGTGGGTAGTAGAATCCAAAAGTATGCTCAACTGTCTGATAGCATCCAGGAGGTCTCATCCTTGCTGAACTGATAGCACCAACATCTCCTGATCTCTGTCCTCCTAAAGGCTTCTTCCCCTTAGAGTCAGTATGGGAAGACTCGGGCCACAGTCTTCTAGCAATGTCGTCTTATATACCATACAAAGTCTGTACCAAAGATCTAAAATTTGTATGAGGAAATCCCATCAAGTGTCTAGCAAATCTAGGTTGTAAGTTCCTCAAACTCATACTAATTTGATCATTCTTTGAAGAACGATCAATAATTTGTGAAATCTTCTCCCTCCAGCGGGAGATAAATGAAGTGACCGACTTCTCTGGCCTCTGTCTCAAAACCTCTAACTCTCTTCTCAAAACATCAATGAAAGTGTTAAATGCAAATTGTCTCAAAAACTCCTAGGCCAGATCATTATAAGTCCTACGGTGTGATACATCCAATGAAGCGAACCAACGATGTGTCGCACCATTAAAGGACATAGGGAAAAGCATAACCATTTGGGCCTCATCCAGTCTATGGGCCCTCATAATCGTACTATAGAGCCTCAAATGGATGCGAGGATAGCCTATGCCCATGTATATCTCAATCTCAGGCATCCTAAACTTGGTCGGTAAACTGGCCACTGGTGTTCCATCAACCTCCGTCTAAAGTCCTCATTTGCCTCAACCTCTGCTCAAGTCTATCCATACGAGCATGTGGGTCCTCTAAAGTCAGGATAGGCAATGTGATAGGAGGTAGGGCAACCTCGGTTTGACTATGCAAAGTGAAAGGTATAGGCTATGGTGTTGACTAACTGGGTGGAGGGGGTAGTGGTACTATAGTGTCAAACTGGGCACTCTCCTGAACCGGGACCTGTTGGGCCTACTGCCCATCTATCATCTGGCCAAAGCTAGCTAAAGCTTCCTGGATCGAAGCCATGGCTGTAGCAAACTGGTCAACGGTAACTAACTGTGAATCCATATCCCTCTTACCTGATATTTGATCTAACTAGTTTGATACTCTAGTCCATCTACCTCCCACTCTAATCCATGAAGGCAAATCCAGACTGGTCACGGTAAACCCTCCTACAAATATGGAAACACTAGATAAGGTACAACACAAATGAGACTCTATAGGAATCAACTGAAAGGTGCGCAGAAATATAACTCAAATGTACTCAATTTGATACCCATCTCTGATCACACCAAAAGGAGACTATGGAGAGGGTAATCGAACCTAACTATGACCAAGGCAGCTCTAAAGGTCCACAGATGCACCCAAGTGTAGGAATAGAATCGTAATTGGGTCTAGGTTAACCTACAAGGTTGAGGTGGCTCTATAGAAGAAAATGGGTGGGTTAAAGGATCTCTAGTAGAAGCGATCGTACCCTCCGACGATACGCTACCCTCTACACGTTTTCAATGAGACAGGATGCTTCCATGTAAGGTGGTCATCACCTCCACACATCCACTTCCTAGCTTTCCCAGGGGGTTTCTTAATGGTAAAGGTTCTCTCATCTATCAACACTCAGTGATAATCTAAAGTGCATAGTGAAGGATGTGGGTGCATCCGAAAAACTTAAGATCTAAAGTGAGATAGTGAACAAGGACAAGCAATCATACAAACATACAAGAGAAAAGGTTGTCATGCAACAAACAGTCATGCGATGAAGATAAATATCAAACAATCAAAGTCCTATCCAACATATGTGAGAGTGAATCATGCTGAAGTGAGCAAGCAATCAAGTGATCATTCAAGGAATACAAATATAAACACATGTTAAGATAGCAACCCAATTAAGCAAGCAAACTAAATTACCTTGCCTAAAAAAGAGGTACTGTCTAATCAACCAATTAAATGCCACATTTTCCTCAACTAGTGTTCAAGCTTGATCTTCAAAATTCCCCAATGGAGTCGCCAATTTATGGACCCGCGTTTTTCACATGCGTCTCCACTCGATCGGCGAGACTCGCTTTTATTTGTGAAAAATTAATTTTGGAAAAGTCAGAGTCACCACTTATTTTATTTTATTTTAAAAGGGAAAAGAAAATAAGAAAGAAAACCCTAAAGAAGTGACTCCATAGTTTTGAAAAAGCATGTCTTTGAAAAACCCGAGTCTAGTTTCAAGGATCAGCTTACTTATTAGGAAGGTACCTCTAAAAGGTAGCACCCCTCTAAGCCCTACAAAAGTCTCTTTTGATTAAGTTGAGGGAAATATGGAAATTAAATGGTTGGTCGTGGATATCTAAGTAGGCTAGGTGATTTCAAAAAATAGCATGTCAAACAAGAAAGTCTTATCATAGAGAAAGTCAAAGTGTGTACCTGAACGGCTTCTCAAGCGTTATCATAAAAAAACAAAGTTAGTTTGAAAAACATATTACTCAGCATGCATTACATCATAGATAATAAAAAAAGTGTCAAGGCAATCAAGGACAACATTCAAATATGGATATGGCACATCAAAACATACACATTCACAAAATTCTTGAGTTGGGGGGCAGAAAGAACGTACCTGATCAATGAGCATTAACACCTCTATGGGAAACAAGGGTAGCTTAACAATGAATATAAAACAAATTCATGTATATCTTCAAGAAGAATAAAAATCAATCAGATATCAAGCATACAATATCGAAGAGAATATCATAAATGTCGGGCCCCCTCTAGAGCCCTAATCAATTTTGCATGAATTTATTCTATGAATTCCATTATTTGGAATCATGAAGTTAGTTCATGCTTGTTAAAAATCAACAAAAACAAGAAAATGGTTGAAAGTAAAAGATTATTAAAATCTGGATTTTATTGCCTAAAGAAGGTCCGAAGATGATTTTCTAAAATCGAGTTATTTGGATGAAGATGATTTTGAAAATAGATTTAAGATGCGTAAGATCACAAAGAGAAAAAAGAAGAAAAAAAAAAGATTAGAAGGAGGGTAATATACACCAAGGTAGCCACCATGTGAGTGAGGTCTAGAGGTGCACTTGAGACTACATTGCTGAAACAGATTCATGTGGAAACCTCTGCAGATCGTTGGTATTTTGGAAAGAAACCGACCATATTAATTCTAGAGCCCATGTTCACTGGGCTATTACTTATTCTCCAATTTTAGCCCCCAAGACTGTAACTAATTCACCCACTTGCTCATAACTCCTGACTACTACTCAAAAAGTGTTATTTTATAGCTTGTAATTAACTCTTTTAAACACTTTTAAGTAGTAGTTATTACCTTTTAACTCAATTGGCATGTTAAGGATCCTTACAATCGTTTCCAATCAAATTGTGTTAAGTTTTGGTGTTTTTGATAGCTTTTTGATCACCAAAGCAATCTACGATGAGGGAGAGCTTTATATAATCCATGGAAAAGCAAATGGAAGCTCATTTACATGAAGAATCCAAACTTTGGAGCTTCGTAGTTCTTTGCCAAAGCCAATCAAGAATGCAAGGAAGAAAAACAAAGGAATCTAACATGAAATTCAAGAAGGCAGCAGCTGCAGGACACATTTCGAGCACTTCATGGAGTCCATTTTATACATACTATATATTGTTTCGAAACTTGAGAAGTCAGAGTCCAACGCTTTAAACGGTGTGCGAATCGAAGCTGAAACGAAAAAGTTATGGCCATTTGAAGACAACCGCACTAAGCTGAGCGAAAATTTCACAGCTGCGAAATCAGTTTGCGAAACCACTTGCAAGCACACGTGTGCCACTTCGCAATTCAAATTCCATTTTCACACCATGCGAATTACCTTGCGAAATCAACCTTTTCTTGCCAAATGGACACTTCCAACTTGCGAAATCCACCTGTGTAATCTCAGATATTTGCGACCGACTCAGTTAGATTTTTTCTCAAGATATTTTATGTAAATTTCTATTTCTCCTTGTAATCGGCTAAAGATATTATTGGGATATTTCTTAGAAAATATCTTCTATATATATATCTCTAATATCATGTAAAGAAGAGGAAATGTAAACTGACGAGAGGAGGATCATAGTAAGAAATATATCTATAGAGCACTTGCTCTACTTTTCTTTCATATTTTTGTTTTCTCGTTATTTTTATTTCTAGCCAAACAAGCTCTGAGGATGTTTCCTCAGAGAATGAGTGGCTAGGCTTTTTGTCTCTTGGAGTTAAGGAAGCTGGGTAAGGTGCCGAATGCAAAAATTGGAAGTTTTGTTGTTTCAGCTTTTAATGAAGAGAAAGTGTGACCCGTTAATGGTTTCTATGTTTTTAGTTAACTTAAAACTCCTTAAATTCACCTGGGCCAATACTTGGTAAGGCAAGTGATCTCCGTCCATTGAGATACACTAGTTTATCTCTTGCGAGCCTTTGGGAGGTGGTTTAAAGGTAGGATTTTCTAGAATAGCCAACACTTGGTAAGCTTTTGGACTCTAAGGAGACATCCATTAGTTATCTCTTGCGAGCTTTTGAAGGGTAATCCAAGGTTAAGGATCACCTTGAATGGTAAATGTTAGGTGAGAGCCATGAGCCATTGCAAGATGATTCAGTGACAGGGAATTAGTGTTTGAAGTCATAAAAGGGGAAGCATCTGTACCACATTGGTTCGGAAAATAACTATATGTTAAATCCCCAATGCGAGGAAAAGATTCAAGTGACCGGAACTCTCTTTTTGTAATAGGAACCTAACCCTAGTAATCCAAAAACTCCAAGAAACACTTTTCTTTATAAGTAATTTCCGTTACATTATTTTTGGTTAGCTTAAAACCAACCCTTTTTCAACCAAAGATTATGTTTTCTTTTAAAGCTAACCTTGAAATGAAAAAGCACCAATTCATCTTAGAATTAATATCAATTGTGAAGTGAAAACCCATCCCAGTGAACGATCCTAGAGCCACTATGCTATGCTAGCTGAGGCTATCCTAGTACATGGTGAAATAGGTTATAAATTTTGTTGATTACTCCTGTCTGAGGACCGAAATCAAGGTACACCAGTTGATTGAGCACCAATCAACAGGACATACACTTGCTGGGCACGGAATCAACTCCCCTCTGGATTTTTGTATCTTAGCTTCTGTACTCTCATATCCATTGTAAGTTTCATATTAAACTCTTTTTTTTTTGTTTTATCATCATGAGAATCAGTTTCTCATTTTCTGGAGCTCATAGGAATTCATTTCCTTCCTAAGCTGCTACCCAACCGATACCTTTTTGGATAAAAACAAATAATGATCTCAAGCCTTCTACCCATACTTGCATGAATTGCATAATGGGGTGAAGAAGAGGGGGGATTATGCTCTAGATGCAGAAGATCACTACCAATCTCTCTTGTCTCTTTGTCTCCTATTCTCAATGATGGCGACAGTTTTCATCAACAACAAATTTACAAGAACGGCATGGGAACCACTCCTATTGAAATTTAGTTGCAAATAAAGAATCTCAAAACCTTTATTCTGAACTCCAGATAAGATTTTCTTCACCATGCAAAGAAAGTAAAGCTTCACCAAAATTATCCTAGCCTTTGTCTTTTCCATTGATTGATCATCAGATGCATTATCCAATACTTTTGCCATATTACACCCCCAACCGATAATAAATAATGCAATTGAAAGACATGGAACTAGCTCACTTCCCTCACAAAATGTTTGAAAGCAAGAAAAACTACCATCAAGTATTTTAAGAGCAAACTAAGTTGTCCCCTGCATGTTAATATAAGATTCCAGTTCTGTCGTGGGATCTACTACGGTAGGAGCTAATAAAGAACCTGCATCCTTAACCCACATAAAAGAGGAGGTCATTATAAAAGTCAGTAATTTTTTTAGGACATCCTCAAAAATCAGGATCATTGCATCTCTGGATAGAAAAGAAACCTAATCATCTTTAACTGAGCCACCAAGGACAGCTTGGATAAAACGAGAATCAGAAGTTCCATAGGGAGAAAGAGAATAGGTAACAGATACTACAGCTAAATTAAGAGGCTCATGATGCCAATGGTCTAGCTGATAGCCTTGGTGATGATTGAAATCCACTCCCACCTTTCTCTTCTTAAGTTTCTCTCTTGTTTTTTTTTTATTTATTCATATTTCAATCTTCTCACAATCGTATGCTCTATTTATTCTAACAATTTCTTTTGTGTACTGTTAGGAAAATTTGACGGACAGTAAAGCCTCTTTAACGCAGCTGTAGTTTCCAATGAAGTTCTCTATAAAATTCTATGCAAAGCAGAAAGTTCTTCAGGCCATAAAAAAAACTGTCTAAAATACAGCTTTAATTGGAACGGCTTGTATGAAGGACTTCGCATTCAGAAATATCATGCATGTAGTCCTAGGCTCTCCCCATCAACTCAACCTATACAAGTTCAACAGCTTCCCGCACCTTCCTTCGATCCCAAAATCCACCTACCACAGCATTCCATGTTACCTCATCAGGAATGCACCCGTCAAGCACCATCTCATCAACAAGGTGAGCAACTTTGTGCAAATCACCTTTGTTACAAAAATAATTCACAAGAGAATCAAAAGTTTTGGCATCAATTGAAATGCCCCTTGTCCACATGCTTAGATATAATTGAAAAACTCAATTTGGATGCTCAGTACAAAGCCCTTGGACCAGTGTATTATGAATTCTAAAATAAAGGCTCCAAGTTAGTCAGTTTGGGGTGATCCCCCTAAGGACCATTTCATCAAGGAAGTTTGCAGCTTCATGGGATTTGAAAATATCATAGAAGCCACTTATGATCTTCCCATACAATCTTGCATTCGGTCTCAAGCCTTGGAGCTTCATCCTGTCAAGAATCTCCACAACTTCTTGAAGCTTTCCTTCTTTACAAAGTCCATGGACTAAAGTACTGTATGTAATCATGTTGGGCAAATGGCGTCTGCTAACCATCATATCTAATAACTCCAGAGCTTGTGATGAACACCCACTCTTGCAATTACCATCCATTAAAGAACTGTAAGTAAAAACATTGGGTTCAATGCCCTTGCTTACCATCTCTTCAAGCAACCTAATAGCTGAATCCAAATCTTTAGACTGACATAAACCATGTATGAGAGAAGTATATGTAACAATAGTCGAGAACAAGCTTTTGTCTCCATCTCTTTAAACACCTCCTTTACTTTGCCAATCTTTCCCAATCTACACAACCCATTAATTAAATTACCGTACGTATATGAATCTGGAGGACATCCTCGATTGGGCATCTCCCTAAATATCCGAAGAATAGCACCCATTGTTCCACTATTTTTGCTTAGGGCTTTGATCAAAACATTTAGGGAAGCAACACTAGGTGGAATATCCATTTCTCTCATATATCTGTAAAATCTCAAAGCTAGTTTTAACTGGTTTTCACCAACAAGAATAGCAAAGACTGTAATATATGATTTTTGGTTGGGCTCACACTCATACTCCTTCATTTTGCGAAAAACCTAGACAACATCCAGTGGCTTATGAACCCAACCATAAGCTCTGCAAATGGAAAGGAATATGTCCTTTGTAATATTGCATTTTTCTTCCTTCATTCTACAAAGAAGTTCCTTAGCTAATCTGAAATGATTTGCAGACACTAATCTAGAGATCATAAGACTGAATGTTTAGTGACCATGCCGAAACCCATTAGTATACTTTGTTGTTGCAGAATCAAATATGACAATAGCTTTTTTGTATAGCCCTTTCTACTTTTATCAATTGTGCAACTTGGGCTAATCTGATTTGCTTCGACCATTTGATAATCGTCTTGCTACCCATTTTTAACTTTACAAGACAACTTTTGAGCAAATAATGATAAAAATAATCACTTTGGTGCAATTCACATTTAAAAGGCATTCTCCAGTGAGTGTCCATCAGTTAATAGGAAAACAAGTAGCTCCTAAAGTGATTAATTTCCAGTTGAAATCAAACTCTACTACAGCACAAATTAACATTTTCTCTGTAAAAGAAGCCATGGTCCTTAAAATCAGAGATCGACCAAAACGCAGCGTTTGGAGAAGGAATAATCGAATGCTCTTGTGTTAACGCTTGAAATCCACTCCCACATTTCTCTTCTTACAACAAGTTTCTTCTCCAAGACTTATTCTGATGAGAAGACCAACTCTTAAAAGACCTTCCCCCTATGCTCAAAATTTCTAAATTCATCAAAGCTTGCACAACTTGGATTGAGAACAACTACATCCCCACATCTTGCCATACTCCTAGCACAGTTGACAACATCCTCCAGATTAGCAACTTCAAAACAAGGAATGCTAAGACCATTATTAGATAGTGTCTTCTATATCAGAGGTCTTGAAAATCCAAAAGTGATTACACATCAATGATACTATAGTGGTTCCACCAGTAGCTCAAAGCCATCAGATTCTTGTGAATTTGAAACCCTTGCAAGACCACCAAGTAGAATCACATATTGTTGCTATTTCAGAACCAATAGTCCCGTATATGTTGCTTCAACATTTATTACCTTGCTGTCGTTACTTCGCCATCCTCCTTTGTCTTAGGACCTTGTTTAAGAATTTCCAACATAAACTTATTGGACTCTTTAGCATAAAGTTGCACAACAAAGCTTCCATCACCATTAGGCTTCCTCTCATAATGTTGGTTTGCCGTAGCAAAGGCTACATCTTCTATTTCCTTAGCATGCTCCTCAACTTTTTCTCTCATCAGAAGACCATATTTTCTAGAGAGTATAGATGAAATCGTAAGATTCTTGGTCATTCGTTCCACAAGCATCAACCTGGTACTCTGGCTAAGAGGGCCACAATTTGATTGACATCTTGCGTTGTTGAAAATTTTAGGTAGTAGAGTCCATGTCAAAGAAACCTATGCTTCCGAGAAACCTCTTTCTAAGGGGTTTTGGGTGATTTCGAGAAGGTTATGGAAAATTAAAAGGGAAAATTGAAGGGAAATTTCTGAAACCAATGAGAAGCATGAAAACTGATCCTTTTGGGGTAGCATGTCAAATACCCTCCTTGCTAAGACTAGGGCACCACATTTTGAGTATATATTTACAAGTGCACCACCCACAAGTACCTCTTTGCCAACTCATGCTCAAAGAGCATACTTATGAACTTCATTTCCTTTTCCTAAGGAATGAAGAGCAGAACATGTAGTTAGAGTTGCAGTTAAAGTCATTTGATCTGGTCTAATTTCTTCTAATAACATCTCTCTGAACAATTGAACAGTTTGTTCTACGTGGTCATGTTCTAAAAACCCAATGATCATGGAGGCCCATGAAACATTGTCTTTGTTAGGCATTTGCTCAAAAAAACTGTGTAAGATTCCTTTAAACTACCACATTTTGAGTACATTGTGAAAAGAAAAATTGCCCACAAAAATATCAGTAAACAAACCAATTTTAAGAATGTAGCAACCGATTTGTCTCCTCAAACTTAGGTTGTCTATTGAACTACGAAACTTACCAAGTCTCAAACCCTCCTAAAGCATCCTCCGAAACAATTCAACTACTCTTTCAGTACTCCCACTTTGAGCAAAGGCAGATATTATAATAGCCCACATGGTTAGATTCTTTGTACTTTCCATCTCTCTGAACACCCTCTCAAATAAGTCAATCACTCTTATTTTTTAATACATATTGATCAAAGTAGAACTTACAGTGGAATCCAAATAGAACTCGGTTTTGAAAATCCAAGAATGTAGTTGGACTGCCTCTTTGATCATGGTTGGTTCAGTACAAGCAGTAAGTACACTAGTCATAGTGTAGTTATTTATTTTCTCTCTTGCTTTTCTCATTTCTTTGAAGAAGTGGAAAGTAGAAATACTGTCATCCTTCTTAACAAAACCATAAATGACGGTAGTCCAGGAAACTACATTGCGGATTAGCATTCGCAAAAATTCCTTCACAACTTGATCCATATCCCTGCATTTAGCATACAAATCAATTATGATAGTCCCCACAAAAGCATATTCTCTTGCACCACATTTAATCACCCATCCTTGAATCCCTCTTCGAAACTCAAGTTCCTCAAGTGCATCACAAGCTGTTAAAATAGTTGAAAACGTAAAACTATTTGGCATAAAAAAAAATCTGCAACACATTTGGTAGAAAATATCTAAAACAACCCAATTTTCCCTATTTTTAACAGCCCCAGAAATGATAGCATTCCAGAAAACCACCTTCTCGCGTAAAACATCTTGAAACACCCTTAAAGCATCCTCAAAGCTACAAAGCTTCGCAAACAAATCAATCATTCTGGCCTGAACATTCTCATTTGATAAGAACCCATTTTTCAGTGCAAGTGAATATATCAGTTCACCATACAAAGGAGACCCTAAGGTAGTATAAGCCAAAAAAACACTCTCATGGGTGAACTGGTTGGAATCAAATCTTGAAAAACGCATCTGGCAAAAATTCCTCCACGAATCCTCGAATGAAAAGTCCTGGTTGCAACCTGAAATCAAAATATTCTAAGAAATAACATTTGGGTGAGGAGTTTCATCAAACAATCTAGGTGCCTGAACCATGGAATTGGATTTACAATACCAATCCATCAAAGAATTGGCAACGAAGGTGTTGGATTGTAAAATAGCAGTTTTGAGCAAATGGGCATACAAGATCTCTGTATTTTTTAGGGTGCATCGTCCTGATTTTGCATAATCACTGAAAAAGTGAAAAACGTTAAATGGTGGAAGAACTGTGTCATGCGTGCTATGAAAATTTGCTGAGTTTTCAGTGATTGTGAGCGAGATTATGGATCTGCAGGTGAACGATAAGATTTTGCTTTGGAATTTTTTATGAATGAAAGAAGAAGTCATTTAGATTTTCTCCATATCCTCTCTTTGAATCACCCTTCTAGAAACCATGCGTGGTAATAATTTTCTAATAAGATGAATCCAGAACTCCTTCAGTTTTTCCAGTTCCAGAGAAGCCAAAATCTCTCCTCAAGGTTGGTGATCCATCTCCATATGATGATAAGATCAACAGAGAATGGCAACAAGGTTGCTTCCATAAGGATTATCAGTTGCAGCATGAACGAAAATCAAACTTCTAGAATTTCTCCCCTTTTTCCCAAGGTCGGTGGAGTGTGATGGATCTGAATTTCAATGGTGCATGTTCCAGATTTTTGTAGTGCATTACAATACCTTGGAATCATCTATCCAATATTTGAGTGAGATTGTTGCACACTTCATCCCTCATATTAACACTTCCATCATTCCCTAATATACACCCAAATGCAACGACAAGGATTTGGACAGCATGTAGGAAAGTGGATATAAAATAAATAAAAAAATGAAGTAAAACTCGGGGAAGAAAATAGTTGAAGATGTCGATCAGTAAACATAAATAACTCCACTTCAAATATTAATCTGTGGGCTAAGAACAGAAGGAACACTGAAGAATGTGATTTAAATGAAAACAGAGCATGATCAAATCCAGGCATGGAGTCATGAATTTTAGAAGACATCAATGACACATAAAAGAATCAAAATCAGAATCAAAATAGGGCAAACAAATGAACGACCAATCTCAATAGAGCAATTTGTGGCCCTTAACGTCCACACCAAACAACAGTATATTAAATATTTAGAAACGAACACATGGAGAAATCAAACATGGGTAAGAATTCTGAGAGTAATGAGAAGCATACCTAGACAGCCTCGACCGCAATCTCTCTTTTTTATCTCTTGTGTCTTTCCCCCTCAAAAATCCGTCCAAAAAAAAAAAACTTGGTTTCTCTTCCTTTTCCTCTTTTTCTTCTACTTTGTCCCACCAACCTCTTTACATATCTCCCCAACCTCCAGAAAACTCCTCCGTTCAAAAAGTAAAATCCCCATTTTTTTTTTTTTTTTGTATTTGTATCAGCCTCCCAAAAACTTAATATACTGAAGAAAATCCACTTTCCTTTCTTTTATTTCCCTTTCTTTTTTAAATTCAGAACGTTTCTTCTTTTCTATGTAGGATCTCCTCTTTCCATATGTATGCAGCCACATTAATCCCATTTTCCCTCTAAAAGTATTTTTCTTACCTTTTTTGAGTGCACGTGCCTTAGTGAGAGTTGATTAGCAGCCCCCAATTCTCTTGTCAAACAATAAAAACTAAAATAAAAAGAATAAAAAGAATAAAACAAAAAAAAAGTTAGCAATCTATCAACATATAAAAGAATAAAGTAAAATAAAATAAATAAAGTAAAACAAAATAATTAAATAAAATAAAATGGTCAATCCTATGTGGGCCATGCAAGTCATGTGACTATGTAAATCATGCAAGTCATATAAAAAGTGAGTCTAAAAGTGCCTAAGGTGGTGCCTAATGGGCCGGGGTAAGCCTATACGGGCCTAGGGTGAGACTAGGTGAGCCTAACTAAGTCTAACCTAAAGTGCACCTAAGTGAAGCCTAATCTAAACTTGAAAGGCAGCTAAAGTCATAATGTGGAGCCGGATAAACCCCTCAACCAAAGTCCCCAAAGTGGCTCAGGAAAAAAAAAAAAAAAAAGTAAGCAGTATGAGTAGCAATGGGTCACCAAGGAACTACTATGGAGCACTGGAAGTGAACTTAAAGACATATGCTAATGGGACAAAATGGAGGGTCTACACCCATGAGATATCATGGTGCCTTTATTGAGAATACCTGTTGCCATCAACCTCCATCAATAGTGACCCAATCCATAGGAATATATGAATACTTTATGATCTCACCTATAGGTAAAAACCTTTTATTGATTTTGGTACAAACTCAATATCCTCTCAAGGTAGAGAGTCCATGTTGTATAGTAGGTTGGTGAATCATGACAATTGATAGCCTTGCATCATGATTCACCGTAGGTCCTGTCTAATGTGCATCACATACACTAGTGTACTCACCATGGGAAACCCATCCTGACAACCAAGACAAGTCATCCCTCCAATTAGGAAGTGATGTGTTACAGTCTCTACTGGATTGCTAAAATCTATAAACTAGCTATGAACAACTTATCTACTTACATGGAACCCAATACTTGTATTTTCTATGCAACTTTTAATGCACACAAGTCATGTATAATGTAAGAGACATGGGTTGAATGCTCAAATCAATGTCAATACACTAAAGGAATAGCAAGGGGATAATTAAGTCTAACTTTGTTACATCATGTCTTGCTTTTATGGGCTCAATCCCAACAAACTCTCACTAGCCCCAAAAGCAGACTAGGTGTTGTAGAAAGAATCTACTCCACAGTCATATCACCTCTATATACTATCTCATAACAAGGTTGTGGTCTTACATTTTTCACATTCATTCCCACTCGATGGCGAGACTCGAATTTTTTATTTGTGAAAAATTAATTTGATAAATATTGGAGTCGCTTATTTTATTTTTAAGGGAAAACAAAATAAAAAATAAAACCTTAAAAGAAGTGACTCTTTGTTTTGGAAAAGTATGTCCTTGAAAACCCGAGTCTAAGTCTAGGGGTTAGGTTACCTATCGGGAAGTTACCATAATGGTAGCATCCCTCTAAGCCCTAAATTAATTGGTCTCAACTAAGTAAGTTTAAGTAATTATGACAATTAATGGGTAAATCAATGAATACCATGGGTTAAAGTGTATGTCAAAGCATGCACACTCAATAAGTAATGATCACATAGAGTGAAGAACATACCTTTATAGCTCGTTAAGCACTTCCATAAAACAAAAGAATTAGTTCACAGGCAACAATATCATAACATATACAATATGCATTCCACCCAAGTTCAATAAGTAAGGACATATCACCACAAAGATCAAATAGAGCAAAGCCAACCAATCATATGAATTAAGCATAGATGCTAATATACACAAAAAGGTAAGGGAAGAAAATGTACCTTAGTAGCATTCAAAAGCGTTTTTATAAAAGTTAAGCATCAAGTAATAAATATCAAATTGCACTATAAAAACTACATATTGATAACAAGTCAAACTCAACATTATTTGATTTCAACACAACAAACAAACAATTACAGACAAAGTTCACCCATATACCTTTATTTTATTTTATTTTTTAAAAAAAAAGGTAAGGGGAAAGTTTGCATATCTGGTTTAGCAAGCATAGTGTTTCTTCCAAGGGCAACATTTAATTTATAAAATACAATAACGTTGACTTTAAAACTTAAATCTAACCAATGATATGCATATCAATAAGAAACTGAATATGATTAAAGAAACATGATCAAATTCAGAACCATACCAAATCAGAATGTAATTTAAGGTTGTTTTATTTGTTTATTCCTATGCTAATCCTTAACTTAATTATTCCTAATATTGTGAAGAATTGAAATATCCCCTAAATAATTTGAGCTTTAATTTAAGAAGTGGTTATTTAAATAGATGAAAAATCATGTAAGAGAAACAAAATTCATTTTTAAAATCATTTTATATGTTGGGATTTGTTAAATCCCATTTTGATCTCCATGAATTTATCTACAAGTCTCCATTAATTGGAGTCATGAAATTCAATTCATGTATATCATTTTTAAAATGTTTTTCAAACATGCTTGTCGAATGAAATTAGGTAGTATCCATTTTAAGAGAATAGAAGTTTTATTGCCTAAGAAATCTAAATTACTTTGAGTGGAAAACTAAATGATCATAAAAGGGTTTAAAACTAATTTTTAAAATAGTAGATTTTTAACATATAAAAAAATGTCATTTTAAAGTTCAATGATTAAAGAAAACAAGGGTGAGAGAGTTCTTTTAAAACATTTAGGAACATTTTATGTCTCATAAGAAAATAAGAAATTAGGTCTTTCTAAAATAAAGAGTTTTATTCTAAAGTCCATTGCCATGCAATTTGTCCAAGGGCTTAAAAAAAATAGAATTTGTATTTTCACAATCAGATTTTAAAGCTAATAAAATTCAATAAGTTTAGATTATTATGATCAAAAGCTATTTATTGATATTTCATTTTTCCTATGTCCGTGTAAGATGGTAATCTACTAGTTATTTATATCAATTGCTTGTAATCAATTACATTAAAATATTGGTTTACTATCTTATGTAATCAATTAATTAAAATTGTTCTTGTTATTTCCTTTTTCTTGCTTAAACTATAAAATCCAAATATCCTAACCTTCCTCAACCATTTTTGCATCCATCCTTACTTCTTAGAATTATTGTTCATTCATTTGTTTCTCATCTATTTAACCATTTATGTGTTAGTCCGAAAGTCTATCTCAACATCACAAGAATCCATCGCATAAAATTACAAGTGAACAAAATAATAACCATGCAAACATTTAAAAAATAGAATTCGATCACTATTGACATCCCAAGATACAATTAGAAAAAGGAAAGACTTACATTATGAACAAGAATTCTAAATATAATATTCAATCACTTTCAGAGTACACAATTCACATTTAATCATTCATTCAATTTCACATAATTGATGAAATTTAAAACTAATCCAACCAATGCCCACAATGTCTAGGAGGAATTCAAATTTGAAAAATAAAAAATAAAAAATAGACAATTTACATTCTCAAGATAAATTAATCGGCATCAATTAATGGATATTTGTGGAATGTCATCAGCCAAGTTCTCAATCAAAGCATACCAGAACAAGATCAATGAACTCAAAACATCGTTACCTAGATTTTAAATCTCATCACGTTAACCCAAAATCAATATAAATCAAGAAGAGATTATTTCAAGTGTTTGATTAAATCAAATTAATAGGTGTACAAACTCCTAAAATACGCAAATTTGAACAAATTAATATTGATTACTACTCAAAAATAGCATATTTTAGATAATAATTCTCATGAGTTTCACATCTTTTGAGTAGTAATTATGCCTAAAACACTCAATTAACATGTTATTCCCTTGCAAGAGTTACTAACAAGTTTTATGAAGTTTTGGAGTCGTTTTAAGGTATGATTTTGATAAATTGGTGACAAGAGAGATGAATCAAATAGAAGAGAACAAATAATGTTTATGATGATCCAAACGCATAATGAAAGAAGCAATGCAATTGGTTTGGACTGGGATTTGAGCGAATTGGAGATAGTTAAGGTGGAATCAAAAGAAAGAAATGGAAGAAATGACAAAGGGAAACTCAAAAACCAAATGTTGCAGATTTGCATGATCATGAGAAAATTTCGCATGATCGATTGCAGACTAAGGAAGATGTGTATGATTTTGCATGATCATGCAAAAATTTCACAAACTCATGCAAAATGGTCCAGAAAGTGTTTCACCATAGAATTTTGTACAATCATGCGAAATGTGAATATCTTATGGGAAATGTCCAGATTTCATGCAAAATGTTAACTTCCAGATTTCTTTGAATTTAGAAGGTTCTAAAAGACTAATGAGAGGTTGCCAAGTGTCTACTTGACCTTGGCCTATAAATAGAAACTTGAATTTCTCATGTAAGGAGCTTTTGGAACACTTTTGATTGTAAAATTTTCTATATTCTCTCTCTTGATAGCATTCTCTATTTTCCTTCATTTTCCCTCATTTTCTCACTAGCCAAACATGTCTTGTGAGACCAAATCTCCAAGCATGAGTGGCTAAATCTCTTTTTTTTTTTTCTCGAATGAAAGAGGATCTAAAGACAAAATCCATGGTGATTAGAGAAATGAGCTCGAATTGCAAAGGTAATTTGATCCAATTGATTGATTATTTGAATTTTGAGGATTTTTCTCTTCAAACTATCTTGAATGACTATCACATTGCAAACTACATAGATTCATTAAATTCTTAAAGCTAGATTTGATGAGATCAAACTGTTGCATTGTATGAATCACTGGAAGATGATTTCAGATGAATTGAATTGATTTCTTGGATTAAATAACCTAATTTGAAAAGAAATTAGATCTAGATCTAAAGCTAAATCAAAAATTGGTTTAGATGAGAATTCAGATTTTCAATCCAACTTGATGAAAAATAGATCTCAACATCTATTCACCATAGAGATTGTTTTTTTAGAAAATCCTAACTCCGAGAGTTTTTTTTTTCTTTATTGATTTCCTTTTATTTTACATTTTATTGTTCCTCTCTCAATTTATAATCATTGTTATTTTGAACTTTTATCATGAATTTTCAAATCAATTTCACTTGATCACAATCATTTCTTTTCCTCTCATTTAAGCCTTAATTACCGAGACTAATCCATCCCAATGGACAACACCTAAGACCACTATACTACCGTAGCTTTTGCTAAAAAATCCTTTTTGATCGGGAAATACCTTAGCATAGTTGAATTAGGTTATAAATTTTGTTTTGATCCAATAAATGACGAAAAATCAATTGATCAAACATATATTAACATTGTCTATTACTCAATTGTTAATTAAATTGCCAAAATTAAAAAACTACAGATTAAGATTTCTGAACAAATAAAGCTAAACCAAATCATCAATAGATCCCATCATACTTTCAAATGAGATTAAGTTATTATAAATTGGTGGAAAATGAAAAATGATTATGAATCGATGTTTAAAAATAATTAAAATTCATTTAAAATCACAAAAAAAATACAACCTGATTATATTTAGTCAACATGAAGTCATTGATGTTCTAAGTAAATGAGAAATTGATTGCATAAAATAATCCAATTAACAATGATTTATCAATATTGTTCTAAGCCATTTGTAATGGTTGAGATTTTAAAGAAAATGAATCACTAATTACACAATGATCTGATGAAAGTATATTAAACAGAGATTTAAAGAAAACAATGGTTAAGGGATTTTAGGGAAAAAAAACATTTAAATCATGTTGATTTGATGGAGATTTGAAAAAAATATATATATATATGAGAAAAAGATTTTAGAGGGACTAATTTTTATTTATTTTTTAATCCCACAGAACTAGAATCTAAATATTTTGAATCAACATAGAAATTTCAAGTAAGTCACTAATTAACCGCATATAATAATCATATTAACATAATACGATAAAACAAAGAAATTCATATTCTGAATTTTGTAAAATATTTGGATCAACCTATAACAATTAAGATTAAAAGAAAAGATGAACTTCCATTTATGCAATAATTTAGTTAGAGTGTTATTTAAACAAAGATTTAAAAACAACAGTTTAAATTCCAAAAATAAAAATAAAAATCCTTTTGAATCATTATAATTA
This sequence comes from Vitis vinifera, assembly GCF_030704535.1. NCBI lineage: Eukaryota > Viridiplantae > Streptophyta > Magnoliopsida > Vitales > Vitaceae > Vitis > Vitis vinifera. The sequence goes on along the minus strand of NC_081805.1, from coordinate 19,524,733 downwards.
ACAAGGATTTGACAAAAAAAAATTGTAAAATAAGGATTTAGATTAACTAAGTTCATTTAAATTCATAGAATTAAAAATCTTAGTATATTGAATTAAATTAGATTCATGGAAGTTCCAAGTAAATTACCAATCAACTACATAAAATGAAAAAAAACTAATATTAAGCTAATAGTTCCTAAATGAAAATCCTAGATCTAAAAATTCGAAAACAATTACATCAAATTTTAATAATTGATACCTAAAATGATGAATCTCTGATCATGTGATAACCTACTCAGAATTTATTAAACAAATATATACAAGAAACATTAATTTATGATTGCAACAAAACAAACCAAATACCCATAGAGAAAATAGAGGAGAAGTCTAAATCCAAAATTTCGAAAGCAATTACATCAACTTTTAATAATGGGCAACTAAAACAATGATTCTCTAATCATGTGATAACCTATTCAAAATTCCTTAAACAAAAATCTACAAGGAACGTCAATTTATGATTGTAGCAAAAAAAAAAAAACATCTTTAGAGAAAACAGAGAAGACAAAAAAATCATCTCAATCTTTCAAGACAATTGAATCCATAGGAATAATAAAGAATAAAAAAAAAATAGATGAACAAACTATAATAATAGTAAATAAATAAAAAAGCCTTCAAACAAATCTGATATAAATCAATAAGGAATCACTAGAAGTAATGACCTAAGGTTTTTTAAAAAATGATTAGAATCAAGGTATAAAATGTAGAGACCGTAGAAATCCATTTCAAAATTCCAAGATAACCAAACACGGATAAACAACAGGAAAACAAAATACAATCACCAGTTCTAAAATGATTTGATTAAAAAAAAAAAAACCACACACACAAAACCAGATAATTACAGGCTTGATTTTCACGAATACACAAAATAATTAGAGAAGCTGGAACTTGAAAGGAAGATGAAGCATACAAAGTCAAATAGTTGGAAGCTCTATTGCACTTTGACTCCTGCCGAAACACTCTTTCCAAAGATCTCTCTCAACCCTAGTCTTTTATTTTCCCTCTTTCTAGTTTTTCTCTCAGCACAAATGAAAAATATGACAACCCAAAATATCCCTAACCTCTCTAATAGAGGCGGTTCCCCTATTTTTATACCGCCTCTAGAAACATCCAAAGAACTTTGTTTTCACATGACCTTTCTCCTGCAACCCAATGCAATCAGCATGACTCTCATAACCGTCTTCTTATATTCTCTGCCAAATAGGGCCTTAGAAAACCGACTTTCCCACCCTTTAACTGTCTAATATTCATTGTTTAATTACCGTATGCGACATTTATACAACTTAAAGACACATAATAAAAAAATGAAATTGAAACAAAACATAAAAAGAGCACTATAGATACAAACAAGCAATGACCATGTGTGGCCAATTTTTTCACAGTGTAATATTGTAGACCCTAAAATTTGTCTTAAATTTATTTTAAATTGTTTTTTCTTAAATTTATTTTACATTGTTTTTTAGTCCAATTTTATCCTTAAATTTAAATCCTGATTACATCTGATTTTTTTAGCCCACACACACTTTAATTCTTAATTTTTATTTTAGTTTTTTTTTTCTTCGTTTTCTTTTCTTTTTATTTTTTTCCCTTTTTTTTTTCTATTCCCACTTACCCCCACCTACCCCCACTTCCCCCCACGTCACAAAGGCAACCCACTTCCTCCATTTTCATTTTTTCCTTTCATTTTTCTTTGTTTTTTTTTTCTTTCCTTTTTTGGTCTTCATTTTTTTTCATTTTCCTCTTTTTTCCTTCATTTCTCTTTTTCCATCTTCTCACACCTTCTTCATCTTATTTCTCCATTTTTTTACTCGTTATTTTCTTTTCTTTATTTTATTTTATTTTTTGTTTCCCAAAACCCATCATCCCCTCATCGTTGCCAACAGGACCACTGGCCAGTTGTCATCAGCGAGTCACTACTGGTCGATGACCCTTTCTTCCCTTTCTTCAATTTCTTTCTTTTTTTCGCCTCACTTTTTTTTAATTATTCATTTTTTTTATCTTCATCTTCCTTTTTTCCATCTCCAAGTACATCTATTGTTATCCCAATATTCCTTGTCTCCAAAAAAGTAATACAAAAATTGTGTAAGTTTATTTTGCTTTATTTTATTTTATTTTTTCTTGCTTTGATTTTAATAGTAATTGTTGTTTTTGATATTTGGGGTTGTTAATTAATATAGAATTTGGACTCATTTTTTGTTGGTGAAATTTGTTAAATTGGTTGATAATTTATGTGGGCCCTCATTTCAATTATTTATGTGGAACCAAGGTTTGCTTAATCTCAGTTTTGATGATAACAAAATAATGTTTGGAATTAATGATTATATTTCAAGTATGATTAGGCAAGAAGATTTCCAAAGTGGCAATCACAAAGACAAAATCAAGTTAAAGAAAAATTAATAAAAAGAAGAAGACCTCAAAGAAAAGTGTTTTTCAAGACCTAAGTTTTATAGGATCTCTTTGTAAGGTTGTTGGCGCACTAGGTCTTTCATGCATTACACTATTAATTTATGCACCAAAATCATCCAAAAGTAATTTTGTTTTAAATCTTTTGAAATTAGGTGATTTCATGTTTTCAACTAAAACCTTATGTCAAATATTTTCCAAACTTGTTTAAAAGGTTTTAAGTTGAAAAAGATGGTTGTTGATCCAAAAAAACAACTCAACTAGTTGAATCGGATGAGAAATCGATCTACCAGTTCAACTCAAACAGTTGAAGGGTGCAAAAATTTTCTTTCTCTTCCACAACGCTTGTTTAACCAGTCAAGGTTGAACCTCAAACTATCGAGGTCCGGTCAAGGGGCGATCGAGGTCTAATGGTCACCTGTCAAATATTAAATGCTAACGGCTAGTCAACCGTTGACCCACATATTGACCGTTAAACCCCTAAAGGCTAGTTTAACCCTTTTTTCCTATATAAAAAGGCTCAAATCTTCATTGTTTCAAGAGCTTAAATTTCCTAAACATTTCTTGAATATATTTAAGCCTTGTGAGAGTGTTTTTTAGCACACCATTGTTCTAAAACTTGCATATCATTAGTGCACCTTTCAATCTTAGTTTTTCTTGTATCAATTGAGTCTAAAGTTTTGTACTAGGATTTTGTAAAATTATTTATTAATTTTTGAGAGGAAGAATCTAAGTGTGAGGTATCACTTAGGGATTCTCAAGTGCGGGGCATCACTTGAGGGGTTATTCAAGAGTGAGGTATCTCTTGAAGATTGTAAAGGGTGCTTGGAACCAAAAGTCCAAGATGATGGATTGGGACCATAATCCAATTGTATTGCTTGAAAGCTTGGTTTGGAAGTCTTGAAATAGTGGAACCTCAAGCTTGGGATTGAAGTTAGAAAAGAGCGGACGTAGATCGGGTTGCGTCGAACCACTATAAAAATCTTGTGTTTGCATTCTCTATTCCCTACTCTTTTATTTTATATGCAATTGTCTTTATATTGTTTTATTATATATTTGCATATAATTTTCTCTTGCATTCATATAATTTAAATTTGAAAAAAGAGACCATCACCCTATTCATCTCCCTCTAGGGTGATTACCTTAGGTTGGATTAGCCTAATTTTTCTAACCATTTAATTTGGGCATAATATAATATTGTGCTATATTTTTGTTTCATTTGGACTTTGCATATTAGATTTGAACTTCATGGAGGAAAAGAAGGCACATGAAGACATTGAACTTGTTGTAAGTTTGTTTGGTATACGTTTTATTTCCCACTACTACTTGGTTTCATTTCTATTGGTTTTTGTAAATATTCATTTGTATATATTTATTAGATATATGCAGAATTGAATATCAAACAAACTAGAAATTTTGTTTAAATAAGAAGAACAATTCAATAAATATGTTTTAATAAAATAATAATTCCAAAATATTCTTCTCAATACAAGAATTTTTTTCATAATTTTTTTTTAAAATGTTTTTAAGAAAATCTGGGAAAAAAATTTTAATAAAAATTTAAAAAAAAATAGTAATAATTATTCAAAAATTTATTTGTTTAATAAAAATTGTCCCAAAAAATTGTTTTGTAAATAAAATTGTCTCAAAAGTTAATTTTTTAATAAAATTGCCCAAAAAGTGTTTTTTATATATATATAAAAAAAAGTAAAAATCTATTTACTTAATTAAAATGGTATTAAAAGTAATTTTTGTGAATGAATGTCTTAAAAACCCTTTTAGTGAGAATAGGATGAGAGGCATTTTTGCAAATCGAAGTGGTAGAAATCTTTTTTTTTTTTTATAATGAAATTGAATATAAAATATTTTTGTAAATGAAATTTTAAAAGAAATTACTTCCTTCGTAAATATAAATCAAATTGAAATATTTTTTTTAAATAAAGTTGTAAAACTTCATTTTTTAAATTTTCTTGAAAATAAAAATTGAATACAAATGAAATTCAATAAAATAATTTGTTGCAAATAAATTTAAACTTTTTCTTTGTAAATAATTAAATTGAAATCATTCATTCAAAATTGTTTTTTAACAAAATCCATTGAAATTTCTTGAAAAACTAATTTTTGAAATATATTTTTTTAATCGGTTTAATAAATCAATTTATATATTCTTGTAATTTGATTTTTACCATGATTTATATATACTCATTTGTGTGTGTTTTTTTTCTTGGTATCCATGATTAATTAATTAATTGTCATAATTCCCTCCATTCGATTAGTAGAGATTGTATGTATACAAGCTTAAAGGGGTGCTACGGCTCACCATCGTACCTTCTTGATAGGTAACCTGATCCCCGAATTTAAACTTAGTTTTTGCGGACACATGTTTTTCAAATAAGAAGTCACACTAGGTTTTCTTTTTTATTTTTTTCCCTTTTAAAAAAAATAAAATAAGTTGCGACTCCAAGTCTTTTCTAAAAATCAAATTTTCACAATAAAAAGCAAGTCTCATCACTCGAGTGAGGACGCACGTGAAAAATGTGTATCAACAAAATGGTGACTCTGTTGGGGATTTTAGAGGCTCAAACTTTAACTCAAGTTGAGGAAAATGTGGCATTTGATTGGTCAGTCATTGGATACCCTTCTCTCTTTGTTCCTTTGTATGATTGGGTGTCGATTACATATTGAGAACTTTGATATGTTTATCTGTGATGCATGCTTGGTTATTATTGTTCATTAGAGATGTTCACATGTTGATTACGTCGATTGATCCTCTTGCCATGATTATCTTACTCACTTTGACATCTATGCTAACATTGTTATATATCTTGTTTGTCTCAATATGTTGATTTTTTATGTTTTTTATGCACTATCTTGATCCTCTTTTAGTATGTTATCCCTATTGTATATTCATCGTGCTTATCCTATTTTCACTTAGTTTTGTGTAAATATGAGTGATATACCTGTGCCTTGCGTGATTACTTATTGCATGACTATTTTTCTTCTGTGCAACTATATGTTGCTTATTTGTGTGGGACACACATTTATCTCTTTATCTATAACCCCTTAGTCTTGGTTGACTTTGTTTCCCTTGATCTTGTATTTGATATGAAACTTGTTACTTTGTTTACCTTTGAACCAAGCTAGTGGCTTAGAGTAAGGTCTAGCAATGGGCTATATCGATGTTTGGGAGCATTATAGAGGAGGTTGACATACTGATGCTGATTGGAATCCGATATTGGAAGACCTCTATAGCCCAGAGCTAGATTTCATGGATATTTGTGTGGCTAATATGGTTCATTTTTTGCTTTAGCTTCATAGGTTTTTATGATGCACCCATACCACTCATTGTGCACTTTAGATTGCCATTGAGTATTGAGAGTTAGGAGAGTTTTCACCATAGGAAACCCCCTAGGATGTGAGATAATGCATGTGTGAAGGTGATGACCACCTTGCATGAAAGCACTCCATCTCTTTAGAGGTATACAAGAGGTTTTGTACCGCCGGAGAGTAAGATTGCTTCTACTAGGGATCTTTTAAAGTCTTTTTTTTTTTTCTTTTTAAAGCCACCTTAGCCTCGTAGGTTGAGCCTTAGATCCTTTTATTAGGCTTCATTTCGTACACGTGGGTACATTTGAGAGCCTTTGGGGTTACTTTAGTCACAATTTGGACCTAGTACTCCTTTTTTAGTTTTCAATTGAGAGTGCTCAGAGATTAATGTGAGTTTGAGTATTAGCTAGACCACCCTTTGTCGTGTAGTGTTGACCCATTCTAGTCTTTTGTTGTGTTAAGCATGTTTTCTCCTTGGGGTTTTAGATAGTCTTCCTTTCTTAAGTTAGCATTATTTAGTTGTTTTTCACTATGCTTAACGTTTTGAGATCTGCTTATTGATCATGGTCACCCCTTTTACATTCTTCACCTATTATGAACTTGATACTTCATGCTTTAGTCGAATTGCCTGATTCTATTTTCAACTCAATATTTTTATTGCATAAAGGTGAAAGGCATGTTCTCACATTCACACCATTTTTTAGAGGTTCACCTTTATCACCTTATCATTTTTCTTTATAAAGCTTGGGTTGAAAGTGAATCAGGGATATTTTTTTATAGATGGAGTATCAATCTCATAACAATGTTGTTTTTCACACCTCATTCATTTTTCTAGATTGTTGATAGAAATTATTTAGTCACATTTGTAGCCATTTCATAGTGGACACCTTTATGACCTTAGATTTCTATCATATATCCAGTTTTAGATTTCCATCATAGGACTTTATATCATATGATGCGTTGTACTTTTGACTTGAGGCATCTCTTCACTTGCACATTGTGGTCTTAAGGCTTGACTCTTCATGGAGGATATTAAGCTTATTAGCCTAGGATTGAGACTTGACTTAGGGAGTTTGAGACTATGACCTATTTTCCAATGATCAAAGTAGTACCTTACTCATTCTCACACTTTTACTTTGCTTCGACCCACATCTACCTATTCTGAGTTTTATATAGTATCACCCTTGACATTATTACACGACCTTTCCATCACCAGCTATTCTAGCTTTGCATATTCATTCTCCGATCCAACCAGGTAAAGTGTGAGAATTTTGAGCCCAGGGTTTATTTTGCATGGTGAAGGGTGTCTTTTGTTCTTTGGGTGGCTTACAATATGAGGATTGGTCGATTGCTTGATGAGATTGTCACTTATTATGCCATGAGTATAGAGATTGATCTTGCATGATAAGAGTTGGCTTGTGATGAACAGTTATGCTTAATGAGATCATCATTTAGTTTGCTTTGAGAGGATCATCTTTGAGATTATTACAGAGCATTTGGAGTAGGATTTAGCGTACAATTCCAAAGGGTTGATGTGATGATATCAAATGGACATTGATTTTTAGTATCGTTCATTTAAGAGTTTGAGAGCATGATGTTTGAGATCGTGGTTGCAATATGGGTGACCTTTATTTCGATTAGTCTGCACCTTATTACCTTTATTGACATATGGACCATTGCTAGCCCTTTGAGCCTCACATGAGCAACATAACCTTTTCTTTCTTATAGACGTGCTCACCTTTTACACCAAGATAGGGGCCCTCTGGTGTATATATGTTTTATTTGGGAATTTTCATGAGCCATGGACTATTGACTCACCTTCTTCATTTTTTTTATCATCCTACCTATTAGGATAGAGCCCTTAAAAGCATGACATGGTGTAATAAATTTGGAATTCATTATTTATTTAATGATGTTTCAGTTTCACTTTTATTTATCCTTATTATACTGTATGAGCATTCTTGTCTGCATCTTTTGCATTATATGTGACTTAGATGCATTAGGAATTGCATAGAAGATCAAAGTCATGGGTTCCTTGCAAATAAATGACTTGTTCACAACTGGTTCATGGGTCTAGGCAACCCATTAGAGGTTGTAGTGTACTACCTCCTAATTGGAGGGATGGCTAGTCTTGGCTATCGGGATGGGTTTCCCATTGTGAGTGCATTAGTGTGTATGGTTACACATTGGACAAGACTTATAGTGAGTCATGACTTAAGACTATAAAGTGGTCATGACCTCACCAAGCTGCTTCATTATGTTGTCTCTCAACCTTGAGATAATATTGAACTTGTGTTAAAGTTAGCAGTGATTTTGACCTACGAGTGAGATCGTAAGTTGATCATATATTTCTTATGGATTGGGTCATTATTGATGGAAGTCGATAGCAATAGGTATTGTCAATAGAGACACCATGATATCTCTTGGGATTGAGATAGTGTGTTCCCTTGGGTGATCCTAAGGAGGTGTGTTCATGGAAACTATGGCCATAGTAGTTCCTTAAGTGGAACTTGACATAAGCTCTTTAAGAGCTAAGATATGTCAATTGAACACACGATAAGATGATCTATAACTCAAGAATGGTAGAAGTAGTCATGAAAAGCTGATAGCTTTCACCTTGTTAGACTACGAACACCAATTCATGAGGAGACTGAACATAATGGATAGCAGGTCACGGACCCGAACACTTGATGTCTCGTTGTTATTTACATAGGATACTGGAATTCAGTTGATTCTTTATAGGAGGATGTTGAATCAAATTTAGAATTGTATTCTAAGGGAACCAATATTCCTATAGGTCCTAGTGGTCCCCACTATGAGCTCATATACCTTGTTGACATGGGTTATGAGGATTAGATTGGCTTTAGGTTCACTTTTGTGCATAAGGGCATTTTGGAAATTATGCAAGGTTGCATAGGGGTAAGTGAACAAGGTCTCTAGATTGGGCTAATTGATTAATTAGTAGGCCCCCTTGGGTTAATTAATCCATTAAGGCCTTTTTTGGGCTAAATTAAGTGACCCAAGCCCATGTGGACTCAAGTCACTTTAACCCACTTAGGAACCCTATAAATACCCCATAGGGGTTAGGTTTCCATAACTTTTGTCTTCCACCATCTAGAGAGATAGAGAGTTGTAGCCTCCACCATTTTTTCCTTCCTATCGGAAGTGTGCCAAGATCAAGGTTTGAGTCATTGAGTGGAAGACTTTGGGTGTACAAAACTTCTATAATTTCAATCTTCATCTTCACCATGTGGATTTGATTCGAGAACATCTGAATTTGAGGTATGGTTTTCGTTAACACTTTCTAAATCCTTTTAAAGTATAAAAATGTTATTTTTTTTTTGTGCATACAATTTAGAAAAAGCCTATGATAGTTATGTATGTTCCGAACCAGATTGTGGGTTTGGGAAATGGAGATATCCAGGTTTTTCCCTTCAACTACCATTATTATTCATCATACCTCATTATTTATATCCTTTGGTCCATCATTTCTCTTTGTCATCATGTTTCTTTTTATGTCATGAGTGATGGTTTTTTTGCATTTCAATGCATGAAGGACAGTCATATCCCCCACCACTCCTAGTTCATAGACATTGGTTCGGAGATCCTTAATTGAGAGGGTCATCTTGTTAGAGAGAATTCGTCTACATCATTGTTTGAGAGTATATCCATTTCATTATGTATTCTCAGTATAACTCATTTGTTGATATTCAAAATATACATAGGTAAAAGAAAAAAAAAATAAGTGCATGTATTTACGTATGTATATAATGTCCTTTTCCATTAAGTGTGTGTATTGGCCATTGAGAGCTGTCTTTTTGAGTTAGTTACTTATGAGAGTTCATATGTGAGCTTTCAAATGTACTCTTCTCTTTGTGCCCATCTCGTTATGTATTTTATGTATGAAAGATGAGTGGCCTTTTCCTATGGACTTCAGATCATTGTCTTCTCCATCATTACATACATTGGTGATTTGACTATTCTCCATGACTTGATTTGAGTAGATCAATGCTCATTCATTTTTCTTTCGATCTATTTGTTCTTCTCATGGTAATTCATTCATCTTGCCTAAATTGTTTATTGTTTATATTGATTTACATTCCATGTTCGATATTTTCCACAGATCATTTTATATATCCCATCGGTAGTTCGATATTCTTCTTTTCTTCTCTTTCATCACTGATACATTCATTTTGGATTCTTTCTTTTCATCATCGATACATTTGTATTGGATAGCCTTAAGTCCATGACTTATGATATTTTCTATACATATTGCATTTTACACACGAGGGTATGGGATTTTATCATTGGGATTATTAAGCCTATTTTCCTTTCATTTCTTCACCCTATTACCCTATCTTACTTTATGTCCTGGGTATTAAGACCACCCTGAGACCATGATATCACACATTATGTTTGATATTTATCATGTGAGTGATCCATCAGAGAGCATTATGATTATGATGGTTCAGAAGTTGCAGTATGACCCCACACTGGGGCATAACTACCTTAGAGAGTTTTTTTGGATATGCAACCATTTTATTCGATGTATTACACTAGGGCATACCCCTTTTAGCTATTTATGGATTCTTAAGATGATGGTTTACACCGAGACATGCTAATTCTTTAAAAAAGATTAGACACCCCCTTCATATTGGAGTATGGGACAGCTGGGTGATTTCATTTGATATGACTATGTCAAGACATACCCCCTCATTAGTGTTGATTGGTTCTTGATGATTATACAGGGGCATACCCCTCTTAGTTGATGATGGCTTTTGAGGCATAGTCGTTTCTTGGAAATGATTAGATTCCCTTCACATTGGAAGATGAGATACGACTGGGTGATTTGATTGGATGTGTTTATACAGGAGCATAGCCCTCTCATTGGCATGGATTGATTTTTGAGATGATTGGATTATGCCTCAAACACTTGTGAGAGCTTGCAGCGGATTTTAGTCATTTCATAGATTGCCCTATTCTAGGGCATAACCCTTTAATTGGCGATTGATCTTAGAGATATCAACTTACATCAGGGCATGATCATGTCAAAGAGAATTTTTGTTCAAACGTACCACTTTGCTTGATTTTCCACAATGGGATATGCTCATTTTTAGAGGAGATCAGATACTCCCTTCATGTTACCACAAAATGACTGAGATGAGTAAAGGCTCATTTTGATAAGATGATGTATGAATGGTTTTACTCCTCTCATCGATGCTTGATTTTGAGATGCTTACATTGGGACATAACCCACTCATCGATGATAGATTCTATGAGATGGCAGTTTATTCCAGACCCATGCTTTCCAAATATTATCTTACATTGAGGGCTTACCCATTCTGAGATGATGCATTCATACTACGACATAGCCACCTTGCTGATTTTGACATCGAGACTTGACTTTCTATTTATGATTGCTATTTTTTATGGATTATAGAGTTATTGACACCTTGGGTTCAATCTTCTCAACGTACCTGGTTCAACTTGGATACCTACTTACCTTTGTTGTACATCTAAACATCATACCTTTAACACCATCACACCTGCATCCATCTTTTTAGAGCCTTACATATATTTTTTTTTTTAGCCTACCTATTTTGTCATTCTACATGACCTTATCTTATTCTCTTGATCAGATGAGGATGTAGACCAGTCTTGAGTTTTTGGTTTGAGTTTTCATATGCCTTTGGACGTTAGGTTCAACATCTTCTATGATGGTAGGGCCTATTAGATTGATGATGTATTAGTGGTGACATTTTCACGTTGATAGTAGACATGTTGTGTCTTAACTTGCTTATATTTTAGATTTAGAGCCTTGATCAGCATTTGTTTGGTCTATTATTTTAGTTTTGCTTTATCAACATAGTTTATGTGATGCATGGTCTTGTTTGAGCATTTGTTCATTGAGGCTATATATTTTCATTGCAATGTCATTGAGCATGTCCTAGAGTGTCTTGTATGGTGACATTTTGTGTCTTATGTTGGTCATTATCTTACACTAGGGCATATCCGCTTTTTGAGTTCATCAGATATTCTTTTAACTTCATTGCTATTCAATCCATTTACTGATACTTGCAAGTCATTACACTAGGGCATAACCCTTGTCTGGGTTCTTCATATCTTATATTGATTTAATGGTTATTCGATCCGTTTATCGATCCTTATGAATTATCACCTAGAGCATCCTCCTTTTTAGAGCTCTTCTATTAGGGTTTACCCTTTTTCATTGAGTTCATTATCTTAGTTGTTCCCTCTCTTAAGTCTCTTAGGCATTCAGAGCCACTTCCTCATATTAGGCATTCAAAGCCATTTCCTCAGATTAGGCATTCAGAGCCACCTTCTCAATTAGGTGTTTAAAGCCACATCATTAGATTAGGTGTTCAAAGTTGTCTTCCTAGGTTAGGCATTCAAAGCCGCCTCCTCAGATTAGGCATTCAAAGCCACCTCCTCAAATTAGGCATTCAGAACCATCTCCTCATATTAGGGGTTTAGAACCATTTTCCTCAATTAGACATTTAGAGCCACATTCTTAGATTAAGCATTCAGAGCCACCTTCTCAGATTAGGGGTTCAAATCCACTTCCTAAGTTAGGCATTCAAAGCCACCTTGCTTAGTTTAGATGTTCAAAGCCACCTTACTAAATTTAGGCATTCAAAGCCACCTTGCTCATTTTAGGTGTTTAGATCCACTTTGCTCGATCTAGGTGTTCAGAGCCACCTTGCTTAGTTTAGGTGTTTAGAGTCACCTTCCACAATTTAGGTGTTTAGAGCCACCTTTCACAATTAGGCTTTCAAAGCCACCTGGCTTAGTTTAGCTATTCAGAGCCACCTTACTTAATTTAGGCATTTAAAGCCACCTTCCACAGTTTAGGCATTTAGAGCCACCTTCCATAGTTTAGGCATTTAGAGCCACCTTTCATTGTTTAGGCATTCAAAGCCACCTTCCACAATTTAAGCGTTTAGAGCCACTAAGCGTTAAGAGCCACCTTCTTCAATTTAAGCATTTAAAGCTATCTTGCTGAGTCTAGGCATTCAGAGCCACCTTGCTCAGTTTAGGCATTTTGAGCCACCTTTCTCACTTTAGGCATTCAAAGCCACTTTTCACAGTAAGGTGTTCAAAGCCACTATGCTTAGTTTAAACGTTTAGAGCCACTTTGCTTAGTCTAAGCATTCAAAGCCACCTTACTCAGTCTAGGCGTTCAGATCCATCTTGCTTAGTTTAAGCATTCAAAGCCACCTATCATAATTTAGGCATTTAGAGCCACCTTGCTCAGTTTAGGCGTTCAAAGCCACCTTGTTTAGTTTAGGCATTCAAAGCCACCTTGCTTAGTTAGTTGTTCAGAGCCACCTTGCTCAAATTAGACGTTTAGATCCACCTTGCTCAATTTAGGCATTCAAAGCCACCTTGCTCAATTTAGGCATTCAAAGCCACCTTCCACAGTTTAGGCATTCAGAGCCACCTTCCACAATTTAGGTGTTCAGAGTCACCTTCTTTAGTTAAGGGTTCAAATCCACCTTACTCAGTTTAGGCATTTAGAGCCACTTTGCTCAATTTAGGTATTCAAAGCTACCTTCCTTAGTTAGGCATTCAAAGCCACCTTCATCAGTTTAAGCGTTCAAAGCCACCTTCTTCAGTTTAGGTGTTCAAAGTCACCTTCCTCAGTTAGGTATTCAAAGCCATCTTCCACAGTTTAGACATTTAGTATCACTATGGACCCTCCCCCGATCCACCGACTAGCGCAACTCGCGATTTAAAACAAATAACGTCAATGTGGAGAAAATGTGGTTTTCGAGTTTTAGAAAATCCATCCCAATGAGGGATGATTTTCGTTGGAGTCGCCACTTACTTTTTATTTTATTTTTGAAATGGGGAAAATTAAGTAAGAACAAAAACCCCTCAATGACTCCAGTTAGGAAAAAGTGGTCTACGAAACTAGATTTTTTGGTTCAGGGATCAAGTTACCTATCAGGAAGGTACCTCATATGAGGTAGCACCCCTTTAGGCCTGGAATCTGGTCTCTACTAGTGAATTGGGTACATTGGAGCATACGAGTCGAAGATCAATCAACTTCCCCCTCGGGCTACATGAATGACAAGACTTGCAATTCTAGTTGGTATTCGGCACACACAGGAAATTAATGACCAGAACAAAGTTGCGTACCTGAGGTCCCTAGTCGTGCATTGTGAGAAAGGGTTAGTCAATAAGCACAAGCACACAATATATGCAAATTCCAAATTTACTAAAATTTCCAGCCCTGACCAAATCATATATATGTAATCTCTAGGCGTTACCCAATGGCCATCAAGCGCAGCCATGACTCTGTACTATGTGGCTAAAATTTAGCCACTCCCATTCCACTGGTTTTCAACTGAGGACTAACATCTTTCCCACTTGAACTTCATCCCCTAATAACATGAATTTTGGAAACTTTGGAAATTTTTGGAAATGACACTAAAAAATTGAATCTGGACTTTTCGCAATTTTGGAAACTTTTCGGAGGACTAAAACTTAAAGATTAAATAGACAAAAAAAAAAAACAAGGATTTTAAAACGTTATTTGGAACTGTTCGAATTTTTGGAAACTTGGGTACAAGAACTTTTTTAAAAAATGAATCTGGAATTTTTGGAATTTTCAGAAACTTTGGTATGGGAATTTTTTTAAAAATGAATCTGGGATTTTTGGAATTTTCAGAAACTTGGGTACGGGAATTTTTTTTTTTAAATGAACTCGGAACTTTTGGATTTTCAGAAACTTGGGTGTACGGGAATTTTAAAAAATGAATCTGGAATTTTCAAAAACTTTGGTACAGGAATTTTTAAAAAATGAATCCGGGATTTTTGGAATTTTCGGAAACTTGGAACGGGAATTTTTTTAAAAAATGAATTCAGGATTTTTGGAATTTTCTGAAACTTGGAACGGAAATTTTTAAAAAATGAATCCGGGATTTTTGAAATTTTTGGAAACTTGGAATGAGAATTTTTAAAAATTGTATCCAGAATTTTTGGAATTTTCAAAAACTTGGAACGAAATTTTTTAAAAAACGAATTCGGGATTTTTGGAATTTTTGAAAACTTGGAACGGGATTTTTTTTTTTAAAAAAAAAATGAATCCGGGATTTTTGGAATTTTCGAAAACTTGGAATGAAATTTTTTAAAAAATGAATCCAGAAACTTGGATCGGGAATTTTTTTAAAAATGAATCCGGGATTTTGGAATTTTCGAAAACTTGGAACGGGAATTTTTTTTAAACAATGAATCCAGGATCTTTGGAATTTTTGGAAACTTGGAACGGGAATTTTTAAGAAATGAATTCGGGATTTTTGGAATTTTCGGAAACTTGGAATGGGAATTTTTTTAAAAAAAAAATGAATCCGGGATTTTTGGAATTTTCGGAAACTTGGAATAGGAATTTTTTAAAAAAATGAATCCGGGATCTTTGGAATTTTCGGAAACTTGAGAATTGAAGAATGGTGAAAACGATCTAAGTTTTGGACAGTTAAAAAAAATATATTTGAAAATCATAATATAAAAAATAAAAAAAACAAAAAAAAAACTAACTTTTAGAAAGCTATTTAAAGGTGATATTTTAAAAGGGAGAATTGTGTTTTGGGCCCATGGGCCCAAAAATTAACATTAAGTCCATATAACTTCCATAATTGATGGAAATGATATAAGATGTTAAAAGACTAATATATCCTTCAAATTTCTATATATTACCTTTTAAGAATATAAAATAGTAATAGACTAAAATACCCAATGACATTTCACATAAACGTTTTTTATTTTTATTGCACCACTATTCATGCAACCATAATAATTCTATTTTAACAATTTTGATTTTTTATTGTTTTTAATTTTTTTTATAAATAATTGAAAATCTATATTATTTTCTATTTTAAATTATAAATAAAGAAAAATTATGTTCAAAAACTATTTTAAAAAAAATACTTTCTAAAAAAATGGTAATATAATTTCTATTTTTTATATTTTCTTTTTGAAAAAAAATTTAATTAAAAAATGAAAACTATTTTTAAAAATTGAAATTGAAAATCTTGTTTAATATTATTTTTTATATGAAAATAATAAAAATAAATAAATTTCATTCATTGATTATCCATTTTTATTTTTTTTCTATTAGTTATTTTAATAATAATAATAAAAATATAGTATGTTTTCAATTAAACAAAGAAATTGATCAATTATATGTTTTTTGTAGGACTATCTTTTACATGAAAAATAATTAAATAACTAAATTATATATGTTTATTACTCTTTTTAATTTTAATTTCTTTATTTATTTTTTTGTCTAATAGAAAATTTTAATATATCCATAATTAACAAAGTAATAAATCAATTGTGCACATTTTAATCTATTGAAATAAATTACTTTCTAATTTAAATAAATAAAATAAAATAAGTAAATAAATTTGGGGTTATTTCTATTTTTTTAACATATCTTATATCAATATTTTTTATGGTTAAATAAATTTTTTATTTTTTATTTCTTTAATGCCAAAAATAAAATGAAATAAATAAATAAATTTAGTATTTTCTAACTGATCTTATATTCATATTTCTTATGGTTAAATAAATTTTTTATTATTATTTTTATTTCCAAAAATAAAAAGAAATAAATAAATAAACTTGGCTTAAATAAACGTTTTTATGTAATTTCTTTGTCTTATTTTTAATTACATTTTGCATTGAAAATAAAATAAAATAACGTTTTATTTGAGTCACTGTACAAGGTATTTACACTAAATGTACATGATAAATATACTAATTGTACAAAGGTGTACAAGACTATTATTTGTGAAGGATTTTAAGTGATTCTGAAAAACTTGTTTGTTTATTTTCCCTAATCGATGATAACTGACATTCCTTACACACATTGGTTAAGCATACATTCATCTCATGCACTTTATCTAACTTGTATATGATCATTTGAATAGATACCTCACTTATGATGATTGTAAAATAAAATTCTACAACAATTTTTCTTCTTTTTTAAAACCAAACCAATGCAAACATGGTTAACCGACCTATTGTCAGATATTTATAAGATGATATATGAAATTTGAGTTATTGTATAAGGGTATTACACTAACTGTACAAGACAAATTTACTAATTGTATAAGGGTGTACAAGACTACTTTTTGTTAAGGATTTCAAGTGATTTTGAAAAACTTTCCCATTTTTTTCCACTCATATTTTTTTCCCACTCAAATTATCTCACTCAAGAATTCTTTCAAATTTTATTTTAAAATTTCATCATCAAAATTTTGTAATTGCATATTTTGTTTTTGTAGTTTTAGTAATGTTCTTTCTTTCTACTTTTTTTTTTTTTTTGTGAAATTTTATCCAAATGAATCTATATTTAAAATTATAATCATATTTATCAAATTTTTTACTAAGATTATCTTTAATTCTTTTAATATATTTATACTCATTTATTTAAAAAAATGAAAAACTAATTTTTTTTTTTTTTGTAAACATATTCTATTACCTTCAAGTAAAAAATTAGATAAGTTTGAAAGTCAATAAAAAAATTAAATACCACTTTCAATAATTTTTAGATAAAATTTTATATAATATATTTTATTTGAAATTTAATTTCTAAAGTTTCACTAAAAAATTGTATTGACAATTTTCTTGTTGTGAATCAAAATACTTTGCATTAGTCTATCTAGATAAAAAAAATTATTAATATAATATTAGAACTTCATATCTTAGTTATTTTTTTCAATAAATTTATCTTTTTTTAAATTTTAAAATAAAAACATTAAAAATTAAAAAGCTAAAAGGATATATATATATATAAAATAAAGTGAAGTGATAGTCAATTTTTTTATTTTTTTTAAAATATGGTTAATGTAGAAAATATAAAAAACAATTAAAATAAGAGAAAAATATAAATTAAAGGGTAATATAAATTTAAAATTAAAAATTAAAATTAAACTAAAAGATAAATACAAAAAGATAAAAAATATTTGGATGAAAAATCCCAAAATTTTTATCATTGCTTATAATAAGAGCAAAAAGATTCAATATCTTTAAAAATGAAAAACAAAAAAACATTATTGCTTTTTATTTGACATAAAATAAAAATATAGATTGGAAGAAAAAAAAAAGTTAGAAATGAGTAATACTTAACAGGGAATAGAAAAGGGAAAAAAAACACGAAAAAATTGAAATTCACACTCACTTATGCCTATGTATTAAGGGTATTTTAGGGATTAATGAAGGACAATATCCTTCATCATAATTTTCATACTTTGTTTGGGTCTTGGGCTTAAATATGTATGATATACGGACCAAATGTTAATTTTTGGGTCCAGTTGGGCTGAAAACATAATTCTCCCATTTTAAAATTAGGTTTTAGCAAACTAAGGACAATACCATGTGTGGTTGGAAATCAACAGAATGAATATATAATAAACAAAGACCTTGACAAACATTAAAAGACCAACAACATGAATATATAATAAACAAAGACTTTAACAAGCATTAACAAACCAACATAATGAATATAAAATAAACAAAGACTTTGACGAGCATTAAAAGACCAACATAATGAATATTTGAATCTAAAAAAAAACTAACTTTTAAAAGGCTACTTAAAAGTGATATTTTAAAATTAGGTTTTAGCAAACTAAGGACAATACCATGTGTGGTTGGAGATCAACAAAATGAATATATAATAAACAAAGATCTTGACAAACATTAAAAGACCAACAACATGAAATATATAATAAACAAAGACTTTAACAAGCATTAACTAACCAACAGAATGAATATATAATAAACAAAGACTTTGACGAGCATTAAAAGACCAACATAATGAATATTTGAATGTTATCTCACAACATCATTTGACGGTGCATAGTGTACTGCGTCTTAAAGCATGTTTTTCATTTTTTTTCCTCTGCGTGTTCCCCCTGTATTCCTAAAGGAACCCTTACCACCATGCTTAATACACTAATAACACACATTTTGTAGGCAACAATCCATGTTAGTGTTGTTCGGGCACTTGAATTTCATGCTAGGAGTGGGTTGAAGAGTCTTGGCAACAATTGGGATGACATGGCTCACACCCCGGTATGACTCAGCAATAAGGCAGTTTCCAATTTCCACCATTCGTTGCCCATTGCTTCATGTTTTGAAACTTCATCTAGACTATTGCTAGCAACATAACAGAGGCCAGGTATCACCTCTTCGTGCCCAGGAAGTTTTGGGTTTCCCCCTTCACCTCAAACCCAAACATATTTCCCAGAAACAGAGAGAGGAATGAGGATACAGTTAACAAAACAAAACAAACAAACTCTTCAAGCCAAGTACCATTTCACATATTGTCCATGTGTTGAAAGTGCAGGTGGAAAGATTTAAGTGAGCTCAACAGAAGAACATAGTCATGATTTTCAAGCACCAAAAACAAAGATGAGTCTACTTTCATATTTATTCCCAAATTTAGCTTAAAAAGAAGAGATAAGTAACATAATAACAAGTTCGTAGCTAACCAATGATCAACAAAATGAAATAAGGCATCCAGAATCCATATCAGAGCATCAAATAATATCCATAGATCAACAAAGAAGAAAATATGAATAGTAGAAAATGAGAGGCTCGCTAACCATACCTGTAAAACTTTCCTCAAGCACTGATATGCCTCTTCTAGCTCTTGGTGCCGTCACCCAAACCCAGTAGAAATTCCCCCAACTCCCTTTTGCTTTCTCCTTTCTCTTCTCTATTTTTCTTCCTTCCTTCTTTCTTTCCCGTTCTCTGTTTTTCTTCATTCCTTCCTCTTTTCCCATTCTCTATTTTCTTTCTTATACCTTCTCTTGAAACCAGCTCCATCCTATCTCGAAAATATGCTCTCTTCTCTTTCCCACACAACTCCTCGGAATCCCTCCTTCCCTTCTCATATTTTTTCTTCTTTTTCCTTTTTTCTTCCCTACTAAGATACTCAACCGACTCCCATTTTTCATTTCTTATAATCTCTCCCCTTCTCATTTCCCATCAAAGCCTCTTAATTTTCAGCAAAAGAAGCCAGTCTCTCTCTCTTTCTCCTCCCATGCAGTCTGCCGACTTCTCAATTTTCTTTTTGACTTTTTTTTTTTTTTTGTTTCATGCAGCTGCCTGGCTCCCACGCCTCTTCATTTGTTTATTTTTTCATTTTTTATTTTTTTTTCTTATTATTATTATTATTATTATTAGTTAATAAGATAAGAAAATGAAAAATAAAAACAAAGATATGCAAACAAAAAAAAAACTGAAAATAAAATAAGAGTGAAATAATAATAAACACACATGCAGTAAGTAAATACTAATAATAATACGAAAAATAATAATAATGGTAAGGATAATACGAATTAACAATACTAGTAATAATAATAATAATAGGATAATCAGGTTTCCAAGCACATGCAATTTTCTGAAAATAAACAAGTGGATGAATAAATAAATAAAGTAGGAAACATAAATAAATATTGCATGCACGTAACAATAGTCTAAATGTTAAGCTAAAATACAAATGGAAAATAAAAATAAAAAAATGAAAATAAATCAAAATGCCCAATTGACACAATTAAACATCGAAAGTTCCTCTCGAGCAAACCAAATAAAAAGATCAAGCTAAAAACTCACCTAATCTAAAAAAATCCATCAATCTAACCATAAGTGAACTCATGTGAGGTCTGAAAACCGATTAAGCCCAACAAGGGCTCCATGGCCGTGACATATAGAAATTGGGTACGGGCAACACCCCTAAGATACATGCAAGTGGAAAAGGACAAAATTGGGGGTCTACAATTACCTTCCTCAATTAGGGGTTTAGAGTCACCTTCTTCAGTTAGGCATTTAAGCCATTTTTCTCACTTAGGTGTTTAGAGTCACCTTTCACAGTTTGGCATTCAAAGCCACCTTCGTCAGCTTAGGAATTTAGAGCCACCTTTCTCAATTATGCGTTCAGAGCCACTTCCTCAGCTTAGGCTTTCAAAGTCACTTTCTCAGTTAGGCGTTCAAAGCCACTTCCTCATTTTAGGCGTTCAAAGCCACTTCCTCATTTTAGGCGTTCAGAGCCACTTCTTAGTTAGGCGCTCACAATTGTCTTCATCAACTTAGACGTTTAGAGCCACTTCCTTAAATTAGGTGTTCAGAGCCACCATTATCAAGTTGGGTGTTCAAAGCCACCTTTCTTAGTTAGGTGTTCAGAGTCATTTTCATTAGATTAGGCGTTTAGAGCCACCATTATTAGCTTAGGCGTTCAGAGACACTTTCTCAATTGGGCATTCAAATCCATTTTCATTAGCATAAGTGTTCGAAGCCACTTCATCAACTTAGGCATTCAAAGCCACTTTCTTATATTAGGCCTTTAGAGTCACCTTCCTTACTTAGGCATTTAGAGCCACTTCTTATTTTGGCGTTTAAAGTCATTGCTCATAGTTAGGCATTTGAAACCATAGTTTAGGTGTTCAAAGTTGTTCTTTGCAGTCTTAGTGTTCAAAGTCGTGTTCGAGGTGTTTAGAGCCGCATTTCAGGCATTTAAAGCCTTACTTTTCTAGAGGCTCTCCTCCTCCATTGTGTGTGATATAGTCCTTTGAGCTTATAGCATGTGTCTTGATCGTATCTTTAGTACCCCTCACATTGCGTCTTTGTATAGTGCACATGTAGTTTTCCTTCTATATGTGTTTGTTCCTGTGCTCTATAGTGGTCTAATTGCTTCTCAACTTTGACACCAATTTTCAAGCCACTTTAGAGGCCTTTTAGAGAAAGTTCTAGATCCATAGTGTAACTTTAGAGGCACCTTCAGAAACCTTTTCTTTGCCCGACTTGATGTTACTCTTTCTTAGGGTTTTAAAGCCCATTTGTTTTTGTTTTGATTTGAGAGAGGTTACATTACTAAGGCTAATTTGGTAGTCTTTCTTATTCTTCGATAAGCCTACTTCGTTTTGCTTATGTATACACTTACTTGACTCGTTGACTCTACCAAACATGGGCATATTTGTAGACCCTAAAATTTATCCCTAATTTATTTTACATTATTTCTTAGCTAATTTAAATTCTGATTACATCTAATTTTTTTGGCCTACACACCATTTAATTATTAGTTTTTATTATTTTGTATATTGTTTTATTCTTTTATTATTGTTAATATTATTACCATTACAATTATTATTATTATTATTATTATTATTATTATTATTATTATTATTATTATTATTATTATTATTATTATTATTATTATTATTATTACATTTTTTTTCTTTTTTTCTTTTTTTCTTTTTCTTTTTCTTTTTTTCTCTCTCCTTTTTCTTCCCACTTACCCCACCTACCACCACTTTTTCCCATACTCCCCATGTCATAAAGACAAGCCACTCACTTCATTCTTTTTTTTCCCCTCATTTTTCTCTTTGCCTTTTTTCTTTCCTTTTTTGGTCTTCTTCAAATTTTTTCCTTTTCTTCTCATAAACGACACTTTCAGCACACACCAAGAGACACCCACACAACTCCTTCATTTTTCTCTCCTCCATCTTTTCTCATCTTCTTCCTTTCATTTCTTCAATTTTTTTTTACTCGTTTATTTTTCGTTATTTTATTTTATTTTTTGTTTCCCAAAATCCCATCAATCCCTCATCATTACTGGCAGCACCATTGGCCAGTCACTGTTAGCGAGCCACTATCGATCAGTGACCCCTTCTTCCCTTCCCTCATTCCTTCATTTCTCTCACTTTCTTTATCTTTTTCACCTCACATTTTTTTATTATTCATTTTTTATCTTCATATTCCTTTGTTTCATCTCCAAGTACCTCTATTGCCACTCCAAATATTCATTTTCTGCACAAAAAAAAAAAAAAACAAAATAATAAAAATAAGTTGTGTAGGTTTATTTTGCTTTACTTTTTTTTTTTTTTTTTTGCTTTACTTTTTTTTTTCTTGCTTTGATTTTAATAGTAATTGTTGTTTGTGATATTTGGGATTGATAGTTAATATGGAATTTGACTTATTTTTTGTTGGTAAAATTTGTTAAATTGGTTGATAATTTAAATGGGCTTTCATTTGAATTATTTAATTTGGGCATACTATAATATTGTGGTATATTTTTGTTACATTTGGGCTTTGCATATTAAACAAACTTGATTTTGGTTATGGATTTTAGGTTTGTATATTAAATTAGGCTTGAATTATGGGAAATTAAGTTTAGGCCTAATTAAATTTATTTTGATTTGTTATATTTGAGTTTGACTAATTGTGCTTATACTTTGGTTATTAATTTGGAAATTTTGGATTAGGGCCTATGACATGTGAGATATTTCTATTGGATTATATTTGCTAATTTGAGCCCATTTTAATTGGTGAATTTTATTGTACTAATTTGAAGTTTGAATTTTAGCTTGAATATTTGTTTTGGATTTTGTATATTTTTCTATATTTACATTTGAGTTTATTTTTATTTTGCATGGGCTTGAAAAATGCGGGTCCATAGATATTTATGTAACTTAGGAATGCCAAAAAGTAAACTAAAAAATATATAGAAAAAAAAGGCATGCAATAATAATAATAATAATAATAAAGAAAAAAATGGCAGCCTGTATGGCCCCTACAACCCAAAATATATATATATATATATATATATATTCGAAACAAAGAATCATTGCATCATCTCATGGTTGTTTACTACAAGCTGACAGTCAAATATTTTAGTGCTATTAGAGTGGTGGCAAGAGAAGGGGATAACGACCTTGCTCTTCATAGCCACGCTTTTGTCTGTTGAGGTCATAGTTCAAAGTCGCGGTATCGATCATTGACTCGGGATCCCTTAAGGTACATCGGTCTCAATATCTCGAATCGGTATCGGGTGATATGCAAAAAAAATCTAATTTAAGAGCTCAAAATAATTTTTTTTAAATATGAAAATTATTAAAAAAAAATTAAATACAAATAAGTAGAGTAAAAAATTAATAAAATAAACTTCTATTATATTAAAATTATTCAAATTACAATAAAAACATACTTTTGGGATGATTTATAATAATATTAAAAATCTTTAAAAATATTTTAATTTAATCACTTGATAATAAATGTTTCTTATTGAAGATGAAAATAATAAAAAGTAATTTTTTTTATAAAAAAAATTGTTTAAATTAAATATTTTGAATTTTTAAAAAATATTTTCAATTATTAAAAAAATAAAACCATGATTCATCTTTAAAAAAAATAAATATAATTTTTCTTATAAAACATATTCATTAATTTTAATTTTTATATAAATATTCATTTCCTATTTATTTGATATAAGTCTAATATTAATTATTCATTTTTTATCATTATAATTTTCATCAAACTATTTAAAACCCAAATCCTCATCTCTGTTAGATACCCATAACCCCCATCCACCGATCAAACACCTATCTCTCTCAAGATACCCATTTCTCCTCTAAACCCACAACTCCCTATTTCTCTGCAAAATACCACAACTCCCTGTTTCTCTGCACAATACCCATTTTTGAAGAGTTTTTAGACCAAAGACAAAATATCTTTATGAAGATATAGAAGGATGAAGATGCAAATAGGGATGAAGATGCAGGGTTCAAACTCTCTGTATTTTTCATTTTCCTAGGTTTTGATCCTCTCATCTTCTCCACCATTTCTACTCCAATATTACCTTTTTTTCCATTACCAATTACCCAAATAGCTTAGTCTCAACATGATCTTAGAGTTGTCTCAAAGTTTCCATGGGATTCACTCTAAGACTGTTCATTTATCTTCAATTCAACTGAGTTTGTTCACAAGCTAACAAAATATCCAACTCGAGTATCGGTTTGGTATCGGCCACGGCTGAGGCGGATACAACTCGACCGAGTCATACCGATCTTGATCGAGATTTTAATATTTTACGAATTACAAATTAAAATGAGGATTTGGATTTATTATGTTTATTGAGTTTAGGATTTAAAGCATAAAATGAGTTATTTTTTATATTTAATAACAAATATACTATATATATTTTTATATCTTTTGTTTTGTTTTTTTTCTTTAAACATTTATTTAATTTTGATGTGCCAGATGCTCTACACATCGATTCCAACTACTACAGCCATCACCAACAACTCCTTTATGCTTAGCCTGTAGCCTAATTCTAAAATATCCCATCCAAACTTTTAGAAGCCATCATACCACATCACAACACATTATACCATACAACTTCACCTTCTTCCTTCTCCACTTGCATACTACAACCTTATCCTACCTTTCTCCAAATTGAGCCACACCCATGACCACCAAAGCCTCATTTCATTTCTTTTCCCACCTACACACCACAACTCATGGTTGCCACTATTCCCTTAGTTTGCCTAATCTTTCATTTTTTAACACCACGTTGTTTAGAGCTCAACTTTTTCACCTCCACCCTCAATAGCCTCATCCTTGGTATTTCATCTTCCATTCCCATCTTCAGCACTCCATTCATGCTGTTATTTTTTCTCCAAATTCAAACCATCTTTCTTCTCCATCCTATTCTCTCAACCACAACCATAACAACAATAGTCAAGCTTCATTGGCCCTAGATTCCAAACCTTATTCTCTACACCACTCCACCATGGGTTCTACTATGTTGCTTCTCTCTCTATCCTTCATTTCGGTGTTTATCACTATGCCAAGAGCTTAGACCAGCTTTAGAAGCAACTCTAGCCCCGCCTGTGACGCTCTCATTGATACATTTTCCTCAATAATACCAATCTCTCCATCATCCAAACCTTTTTTGGTGTCGTAGACTTTCAAACCCTACTCGGCGTCTGCATACAATTTGTGTGATTCTAGTGTGTTTCTCGTACACCCAAGATCTTCCACCTAGTGACTCTTCCTTATGTCTATGCACTAAGATGATGGAGATCTCAAGGGTGGAGGCAAGGGTTTTCTCTAGGCTGAAAAGGAGAATGGCAAGACCCAACAACCCTAACCCCTAAAGGAGTATTTATAGGCTTCCTATTGGGCTTGAGTCACTTAATTTAGTCCAAAAAGGTTGTTAATTGATTAATTAACCATACAGGGCCCTAATTAATCAATTAGCCCAGTCCAAACATACCACTCACTTATCATTATGCAACCTTGTGTAGTTACCAAAATGCCCTTATGCACAAAAGTGAACTAAAAACCAATTCAACCCTCATAAAATGTGTCATCAAGGAATATGAGCTCAGAGTAAGGGACCACTGGGAGCCATAGGAGTACTAGCTCCCTCATAATCAAATTCTAAAATTGACTCAACATCCCACTACAAAGAGTTAATTGCACTTCTATACCCTATGTATATTACAACGAGACACCAAGTGCTCAAGTTCATGACATACTATCCACTACATGCAGACTCCCCATGAATTGATGTCTATAATCTAACAAGGTAGTGTTATCACCTATCAAGATTACCTCTCAAATCCTTGAGTTACAAATCCCACTTATTATGTGATCAATTAACATAGTCTAGATCCAAGAAGCACCGACTCATCACAAGATTCACAAACATATAATTCCCTATTCTCCAAAGATACTAGAGTATATGTTTGACATCCACCCAAAGCTCTAATAAGGAAATAAACTAATATCCACTTATTATTTCTACAATAAAGAAAATATCTAGTTTAGCATATAGCATCACATACTTAAGGCTATCCATTGTAGAAGCATTGGATATCACCTTAATGTGATCTCTCTCCACTAATGTCCAAGGACATTGATCCTAAGAAAGACAACTCCAAATCCAAAGAGTAACAAACCCTTCTTGGAGTTTTGCATTATGTACTTGACCAAATGCTCATCTATGTAGGCGACATGATGCAATTTTCCTATTATTGCGATCCTGAAGGACCTTAACCCCAATAATATATTTGCGTCTTCTTCTGGATTTTCATCTAGAAGTGAGTAGACTACTAGATCTTGACTAACAACAATATCTCTACATCATATCCAATGAGTAGATTGTCATCTACCTACAAGATCTTAGAGTTTCACCATGCTTCTCTGTGTCTTCTCCTTCTTGTACACACAAGGCCTTTTGCTATGAAAATGTCTGATTGTTATATCTCATAAATGAGACACACTATAATAGATAGGAGTAATCTAATGGATTTGAATATGACCACTATTGGTTGAAACAAAGTTTCAAACTATAATCTTTAGTTGCAATCTTAGTCACATAAAACTTAAGCTTTTCAATCTACTCATATGTTCCTCTTGTAGACCAACTTACACCAATGGGTTTTATCCTTTTAAGCACTTCCATAGGAACCCAAACTATGTTAGAATACAAATATTATAACTACCTCTTCATAGCTCCTTGCCTTAAGTGAGCACAAACATTGCTCACTACTTCATCATAATTTGAGGGATATAAACCTTCCACTATGATGACGCACTTGTGTACTAGAAATCATCGGAATGGTGTGCCTTTAAACCTTTGGATCCATAGAATCCTATGTAATATGGGACTATCTTCTAATATATCATCTAAATTATATCACTTTTTGCCTTATTCCTTATCATATAGTCTTTATAAAAAATTTGACATTTGTGTCAACAAACATT
Organism: Vitis vinifera; assembly: GCF_030704535.1. Lineage (NCBI taxonomy): Eukaryota > Viridiplantae > Streptophyta > Magnoliopsida > Vitales > Vitaceae > Vitis > Vitis vinifera. The sequence continues at coordinate 19,497,388 of NC_081805.1, read as the reverse complement.
TTCTGATGATCTTGACTATAAAGGTAATAACCCAAAAATCCTCTTAGATATCCTATAAACTAATACAATTGTTAAGAAAAAAGGTATTACATAGTTTATAAGACATATCCCTAAAAGAATTTGAGAAAAGATGAGAAACCTATCCACGATCTCACTATGTCCATCTAAGTTTGATATCTTCTTTCCACCTTTCCATTTTGCAATAGAAACCCTAGTGCACATAACTAAGAAATAATCACACACTCCAACGGAAAGAATCAAACTTACTAGACATATATCACCTTGATCTAATCAAAGTGACTTGGTATGTGCACCCATTAGGTTATCCAATCCTGCCTTAAATTCAATAAATGTATCCAAGGCATCAAGTTTCCTACATTCAAATCCAAACCTAGAGTAATCATAACCAAAAGTGATGAAATACCTATACTCCCCCCATGCATGGATACTAAAAGTTTCATACATGTTAGTATGCACTAACTCTAAACATTCCTTAGCTCTAATCCTCTTGGTCATTTTACCATCTATATAGGATTCATAGACTAAAAGATCTTCTAGAATCAAAGAGTTTAGACTTTACCAGTCTTTGGATCATATTTTGATTAATATGATGCAGGTTTAGAAACCAAATGTTTAATTAGTACTATTTAATCCTAAGATCTGACTATTCTCATCACATTGCAAAGTGATAATGGAATACATGTAAAAGAAGAGAATATTACCTCCCACTAACTTGCATAACTAACCTTGCATTTTAAGCTAAGGTAAGTATAATCCCTTCATTTAACCTTCTCACTAGTTGAATATCCTTTAAGGACTTACAGCCAGTGGGCCTAGAATCTATCCACCATAAATGAAGAAATCCACCACTAAATATTCAACAATGAGAAAATGATGTATACTTTCCTTTTTCTTTTAGGTGAACTGGGTATTCCTTTTCTAGTGTCCTAAAATGTCATAAAGGAATCACTTTCCCCTGATCTTTCTCTCTTATTCCTTTTCTTGACCTTTTCTTATTTGGTGTTTTTCTTCTTCTTCTTGATAAAAAAATCTGAAGAATCTTTTACTTTCATATGAACACCCTATAATCTTTAAGAATCTCCTTAGCCATCTCAAAGAAAAATGGCAAGGTCTTTAAGATCATATGAATACTAGTGTTCATAAAAGTCCTAAGTGTAGCTTGTCATAGCTGACCTACCCTTATCACTAAATAACCATTACAAACTAGAAAGAGAATATCAAAGTCTCTAGTAATAAACATGTGTTGTTATTGCAACACATTATGCAAAGATCCAAGTATTAGAAACTTGGTCTTCTAATCCGTCTAATACCACCTTGATATGCCACTTTTTCTTTTTTCTATGTTAGTTCGTAAGGAATAGTTGGCTCTACCTAAACTACCTTCTATGCAATTAGTTACTATATCCAAAATAAAATTAGTCCAATTGATTAGTTGGGTTTGGCCTATTGTTAGAAAGAAATTGATAATAGAACCAACATGGTATTTATAACAAAGAATATAACCAAGTATATGACATAATTGAGAATTCATGGCAATTGATAATTAATTTAGCAAAAAATATAGTGCTCTCAAACAACATGTGATTTTGCAAAGTATCCTAATATCATAAGAATCAAGCCTAAGTGGGATAGGTCATGATCTTATTACTAGTTAAAGACCCTCTCAGGTTGATCTCCTTACCTTAACCATAAATATATCTAAAGGCAAGATTAACATACCTTTTATTTAACTCATGGACTATGCAAGTCAGATTGCATGGGGAGATTCTACCACTTCATATCGAAGGTCAAGTCTATGACCATTATCCTTGAACTTTCAATGTCACCAATTAAAGAACCCCACCGTGGGGGTGGTTGCCCTCACTACAAACATATCTAGTCTCGCCCATGTGGATATTCCATATCTCCTAATTCTTAGGGCTAACCCACTGTGGGGGTGATCATAAATCCAAATCAAGATGGACTTGACAATGGAGGCCATGGGCTTGCCTAAGGCTCTCTCTCACTTATTCTTTTGAGATAAATAAGAGAATTTTAAAACCATTAGTAATTTCCTTAATAAATAAATTATTTACCTTGAAAATTTCCAAAAACATTTATTTCCTAATTGGAAACCTAGTATAATAGGAGAATACCAATGTGAAAATTTTCAATTTTCCATGAGAGTAATTTTCAAAAAGAATTTTGATAAAATATCCACTCTTAAAATTTTAAAATCTATCTTCATAAAATTTTGCTTCTATACACAATTCCAATTAATAAATATTTTACCTAGAAAATGTTTTAAATAAATTTATTTTCATCAAATTACTAAGCCTTTTGGGTAATTATCTTTTAATGATAAAATGAAAATTTCCAAAATATTTATTTTCCAAATTGGAAACTCTTGCGTAATGAGAAAATTATCACTTTTATGAGATTTTGAATAATCTTGAGAGCACCTTATCCAAGAAAGGAACTTTTTCTTCTCATAGTAAAAAAAAAATCCTCATAAGATTTACTTTCCTTGTTCCTTACACTTTTCCAACTTAATAAATATTTCCATGGAAATTTCTTAATAATTTATTCCATTAAATACTACCAAAAATAGAACCTTCTAGTAGTTCCTTAATAGATAAAATATTCTCTATGAAGGACTCCCAAAAATGTTTATTTCCAAAAAAGAATTAAACAATCCATTTTGGAAAGTATTTTGAAAATAATTTATACCTCCATTAAATCACTAAAAATTTTCCAAAGTTATTTTGGTAACCCTTCTTATCATAAATTTTCTATCATGAGATTTTTCAAATTCATTATTTACTTTAAAACTGGGACTCCTGTGCTAAAAGAATTGTTCTCTTATTCTTTATCATTGAACTATCTAAATAGAATGGTTTCCTCTTTCTCTTTGGAATGAAGAGCTTGAAGGACCAACTATAGGTATAATTTTCTTTCTCTCACCGAAAAAGAATAGGAAAACCTCCTAAAGTTTAATAAACAGATAGTTTTAAAGAAATAACAATCTTCATAATAACAATCAATTTAAATAAATAATCTTGGAAAAATATTCTCATGAAAATTTACTAAGAATACCAAAAACATTTTCTTTCAGTTCTAATACTGATTTTGGTAACCATTCTTAATTATAAATTATCTATCATGAATTTTCAAATTAATTTATTTTCTTTAAATCAGAATCCTATGCAAAATAGGAAAAAATATACTATTTTATAAAAATATGGAAAAATAAGAAGATTCCTTAAAAGAAAGATTTTATTCTTAAAGATTTCAAAATTTGAGAAGATTTTAAATAAAAATAAAATCTCTAAGAATTAATTTTAAAAAGGTAAGAAAGCTCTTAATCCTTTTCCCAACTTATCTTTTCTTTTTTAAAAAAAAAAAATCCTAACCATGCACATTCCAATTTAAATAAGCTTTCCAATTTTGAAAAAAACATGATAATTTATTTCCAATTTAGAATACAAAAATATCTTGGGGCCACATATAAAATTAATCAAGAGCATAAAATAAAAACAAGGGAATAATTAAATAGAAAATTTCTCATGGCCTTTAAGGATCTTGTTGCATATTTGGTAATTAAAATTTGGATAAAATCTAAATTATCAAAAAAAAAATAGCCCTATAACCAAAAACAGGGTTAGTGAAAATAAAAACCCCAAAAGGCCCAATTGCCACCAAAAAAAAAAGGGGGGCCGATAATTCAGCACAAACAACCAAAAAGAATTGGACTTGTATGTAATCTCGTAACAACATGTTCTTTGTGCAGCATTGCTTCAATTAACCATATTTCCCTAATTCCAGCTCTGAATTGCAATCCTTTTAAAGCATTGGATTCCTGACTTCCTAAGATTCAAAACCATATATGATTGACCCCAAGAAACTAATTGGGAGTAGCCCTGATTTTGGCTCAAAGTTGACATCATTGTGCTATCATGCACTTTGAACAGCCTTGCTTCAATCGGTCATATTTCCATTATTTTAACTCTGAATTATGATCTGTTTAATGCATTGGATTTGTGACTTCCCAAGCTTCAAATCCATTATCACGATATTGAGTTCAAGTCAACGTCACTATGTTGCTTCAAACTAAGAATTTCCAAGAATGCTTTTTTTTTTTCCTTTAACCACTAAAGAATCTCAAAAAAAAAAAAAAAAACCTTCAAGATTCTTTCTTTTATCTTCATCACCATAGATGGATATGAAAAACTAAATTTTTTACAATAATAAAAATTCTTATGCTCCTATAATAGAGCTTACAACCCATTTATTGAAAATAAAATATTTTTACAACCAAATAAAAATCCTATACCTCTTATACGTACAACCCAATCTATAGAATCAAAAGACATAAATCATATGTTATCATATTCATTCATTCAATTTAATCAATAACAATTAGATTCAATATATGAATAATTAATAAAATTCATTCATCTCTTAGGGCCATGGGATGAACAAAAAAATACCCTATAAAACAGAATTAACAACCTAAAACATATTTGGCACACCCTAGAATAGATCTAAATGCTTGAACTTACCTTACGACTATGATACTAGTTGTTGGGAACATTGGATTACTTTATTCCCATTCCCTAGATCTCATAGGGTGCATGCATCTATCCTTAGGGCTCTCTAGATCTAACGTAGTAGAAAATAATGGCTTCAAAAATCATTATACAATAAAGATCTAAAGAAAAAAATGCTCATACCTAGATTTGGATGCTCTCAAATTAATTCATTACGGTGAAGAATATGCCTAGAAAAACTAGAGAATCTCTCCTCATGCTTCCCACATGTGCATCCCATGCAATTCCTGTGCATGCAGCCTATGTGTGTCCTATGCTATTCTCGTGCATGCGACCTGTGTGATTCCAATGCATTTCTCGTACACCCAAGATATTCTACTTGAAGACTCTTCCTTGTGTCTATAGACTAAGATGGTGGAGATCTCAATGGTGGAGGCTAAGGTTTTCTCTCTAGACTGAAAGAAAGAATGGCAAGACCCAAAAACCCTAACCCCTAAAGAGGTATTTATAGGTTTCCTATTGGATTTAAGTGACTTAAGCCCACCGTGGGCTTGGGTCACTTAATTTAGCCCAAAAAGGTTGCTTATTAATTAACTATACAAAGCCCTAATTAATCAATTACCCAGTCTAGACATACCACTCACTTATCCCTGTGCAACCTTGCATAATTGCCAAAACGCCTTTATGCACAAAAGTGAATTAAAAACTCATCCAACCCTCATAAACCATGTCATCAAGGAATATGAGCTCAAACCTGTTAGGATTGGGCCCTTAAAAGCAAGAAATAATGTAATTAAGTTAGATTTAACTATCCCCTTGCTATCTTTTTGGTGTATTGACATTGATTTGAGCATTCAACCCATGTCTCTTACATTGTAGATGACTTAGGTGCATTAGGAGTTGCATAGAAGATACAAGCCATGGGTTCCTTGTAAGTAGATAAGTTTTCCACAATTGATTCATGGATTTGGGCAATCTAGTAAAGATTGTAGTGCACCACCTCCTAATTGGAAAAATGACTTGTCTTGGTCGTGGGGATGGGTTTCCCTTGCTAAGTGCACTAGTGTATGTGATGCAAACTAGACATGACCTATGGTGAATCATGATGCAAGGCTATCAATGTTCATGATTCACTGAGCTACTATACTGCGTGGACTCTCAACCTTGAGAGGATATTGAGCTTGTGCCAAAATCAAGAGGAGGCTTTGACCTATAGGTGAGACTCTAAAGTGGTTATATGTCCCTATGGATTGGATAACTATTGATGAAGGTTGGTGGCAACATGTATTCTCAATAGAGACACCATAATAACTCATAGGATTGAGATATTGTGTCCCATTGGGTGATCCAAATGTCATGTGATCATGAAATTTGTGGCCACAGTAATTCCTTTAATGGAATTTGACATTTGCTCCTTTGAGCTAAAGTGTGTTAATTGATCACATAATTAGTGGGATATGTAACTCAAGGATTTGAGATATAATCTTGATAAGTGATTCGACTCATGGTAGCTTAGCTTTAAAGGCGTATCAACAAAATTTATACCTTGAATACTATTACTAAAGTAGCCAAGCTACTATAGCATAGTGGTTCTAGGATCGTTCACTGGGAAGGGTTTTCGCAAACACAAGTGATATTCAAATTAGGAAAATAGGTGATTTTCTTATGGATGTTAGCTTTAAAAGAAGATGTAAATGTTTTAGAAAGGTTTAAACTAATCTAAGCTAACATTAAATACTAAAATGAAAGGGTGTAAAAACAAGTTCCTCAAAGATAGGATAGCTATGCTCTGGCTCTTATGCAAATTGGAAATCTCAGGATAGGCTCCTCGCGTTGGGGTTGCAACTATGGTGATGCTTGCTTCCCGAACCGGTATGGATTTAGCAAATCAAGTTTTAATCCTTTAAAATGGCAAAACAGATGGTAGTGAATTTCATCAATGGTTATTCACCTTAGACTTCCTTTGAATGGCTCGTAAGAGATAACTAATGGTCTAAAGCCAAAAGCTTACCAAATATTGGCAACTCAAAGTCATTCCAAGTGATAAACTCACCTTTCAATGGCCATTGAAATTGGTTCTAACGGATTAATACAAAACTTGGAATTGAAAACCTCACCTTCCAATAGCTCGTAGGAGATAACTAATGGATAGAAATCCAAAAGCTTATCAAGTATTGGCCGTTGGAAGTTGTCCAAAGGAAATAAAAACCAAACTTTGCATTAATGAACCTTTAATGAAAAACGACTACCTTACCTTCCGGGTGCGAGAAATTTCCATGGGATTGCATCCAAGCCATCACATAACATCCATACTTTGAGAAACTAAAAGTTTTAGCCAATCATCCTTTGAGGAAAAACCCTCAGAGGCTGTTTGGCTACTAAGAAAATAGAAACGGGAGAGCTCTGTAAAAATTCTATATATTGATCGATATATGTTACACCGGATGCAAGGGAATATATATAGAGAAGTTTTTCCAACCTTCCTAGCTAAGAAATCTTATGATTGGTGGATTACAAGGAGAAGAATGGAAATTTATACAAAAATATCCAAAAGAAAAGATCTCGTGTGGAGTCGGCAGAAACAGGGGAAAATTCGCACCACGCAAGGGGGTGTGCGAATTTGGAAGGTGTTGTGCGAAATTTTCGCACACCCCTGGAGCAGTTGGCTTCCGAAGGCCATATCTTCCTCATTTCAGCTCCAAATCGTACACAGTTTGAAGCGTTGGATTCTTGACTTCCAGAGCTTTGAAATGGTATATAGTATGTAAAAAATGGACTTCGGGAAGTGCTCCAAAAGTGCGAAAGAAGACTGCAGCTGCTGTCCTCTATTTTCCTCTTTGCTTCTTTTTGCTTCTCTTTGCTTCACTTTGCTTTTCTCCTTTTGTTGGCTTGCTTTGGTGTAGCTAAAAGCTTGCTTTAACTTGTCCAAGAAGCTCCTCCATCATTTGGCATGCTTGAATTGATTCATAAGCTGATATAAACATGTAAACTTGCCACAAAATGGTTAAAACCAATTACTAAGGACCTTAATGAATTAATTGGGTTAAATGAATATGATTACTACACAAAGGTGCTTAAAACCATTATAATTAGGTCTACAAAATAGCACTTTTTGGTAGTAATCACACCCCCCAACCGACTCATTGCTAGTCCCTTAGCAATGGAGGAGATAAAAACTAAGTAAACTATAATAATATACATAAAAGGGATCATGCAAATCACTCCAAAAAATGATATGAGTGGCATGACTAATCAAACTCTCACATGGAACATGAAAGAAATTAAACTCAAACTTCAATAGGAGCTATCAAATAATTTGCCTAGTCACAATTCATAAAGAGTAGGCATTATGCAAATTTAAGCTTCAAAATAATTTCCACTCCCAAAGGTCCAATCCTTACTCTTCCACAAAAATCTATGTGTTATTTATTAGTTTCCGGATATAGTATGTCAAACTAATCTCTCCCCTCAACCTAGTTCTTTTCAAAGCTTAGCAAACTAATCAACCTCCAATAGGCTAAGAACGCACCTCTTTTCTTTCACAATTTTTTCTTGTAGGAGTGCAAAGCTTAAAGGCATTCTTTTCTAAATTGTCCATGTAACGGGGGTCCATCGATGACTCCCAACCAATCAAGGTTTAGGGCATCAAGCTTTAAGGATTTTTCAACCACTAACTCCTCGGATTTCACCCCGGACTTTTGAGAATGAATTTTTAAATACCCAAGCACCTACAGTATGCTAAACTCCACCTATTCACCCATGTAACGAGCATTGAGGTCGGTGACTCCCAACCATTGAAGGCTTAGGGCACCAGGTTTTAAAGATTTTCACCATATACCCCTTAGACCTTGCTCGGGTTTCAAGGCAAGTAAAACATTTTTCTTTTTCTTTCTTTTTCCAAAGGCTCATTGGCCTTTTTCAAGGTGTCCCAACACTATTAAAATGAGGTCAAAGGTACCAAGTCTAAAATTTTCCTAAGTCAAGAGGGAAATAGTTCTTCATCTTATAATCGGAACCTATTGTGTTTAGTGTGTGAATAGCTTAAAGTGGAAGAACTGAGGTTGAATTCAATAGAAGTTTCAACAATTCATCAACTTTAGTAAGCATAATACAAACTCTAAGACTATGGCAATAAGATAAGAATTTTAATTTTTCCCATTTACTTTTGAGAATTTTTCCTTAATAACCATGGAGAGTAGAATAAAAACTTAAAAAATTTTAAAATTAAGCAAAAAGCAACTAAATTACCAAAATAACTTAGCATTAATAACAATACTTCCTTCCTCAACTCTCCCCCCAACCAAGCTGAACATTGTCCTCAATGTGACAAAAGCGATTGAAAAATAGGGAGGAAGTGGTACCTCCTGAGTGACATGGAGTCTGAGTCATGTAGGAGAAACCACATGTTTCAAAGAAAACATAAGAGTTAGTGAGTAGAGGAAATAGAAAAATGCCAAGTTTAAACAAAAATGATGTCCATAATATAAGACATCAAAACATGGAATTATGTATACTAATATAATAAGTAAATATAAAAAATAAAGAGATGATCAAGTAATAGAAGGGTCCTGTGGAGCTGATGCATTTGTGGTGGCCTTCTGAGTGGATTGGATCAGGACTTTGGCCTCTATTCTGGTATTCTCCTTGGATGGCATAGTCTTCTCAACTGGAGCTCTCAGTTGGAGCTATGAGCTTTGATGGTTTTAGGAGGTAAGAAATGGAATGAGAGGCTTGGTGTGTGATCCCAGGGTGCATGGGGGTATTCTCTCCTCTAATGCATGTTCCGGAGGTTTCAAATAGAGAGGGAGGGGCGGAATTTGGATGGTCACACGTTTAAAAACTCTTTTTGGAAGTCAAAATGGCTTTTAGGAATGAAAAACAGAGTCTTGGGTGTTTAAAAATGGGTTTAAAAGATAGTTGGTCATTTCCGCATTTTGGATTTCAAGGTGCGAAATTTTCGCACCTTGGAAAGGATTTTTCGCACTTTGGATTTCAAGGTGCGAAATTCCCGCTCAGCTTTGTGTAGTCTGTCTTCAAACGGCTATAACTTCTTCGTTTCAAATCCAAATCATGCACCGTTTGAAGCACTGGATTCCTGACTTCCCAAGCTTCGAAACGAGATATCATATGCATAATTTGAGCTCCAGGAAGTACTTCAAAAATGTGTCCAACAGGAGCAAAATTTTCGCACCTTGGACTGGAAATTTCGCACCTTGGATTGAGGTGTGCGAAATTCCCGCTCAGCTCGGTCCAGTTTTCTTGCAATGACCATAACTTTTTCGTTTCAACTCCGATTTGGATACCGTTTGAAGCGTTGGACTCCTGACTTCTCGAGCTTCGAAACGGTATATAGTATGTATAAAATGGACTCGAGGAAGTGCTCCAAAATATGTCCCAAAGTGGCAACAGAACCAATGGCCAGAATTCTCTCTTCTCTTCCTTTTCTTTCATCATTTTTGCATTTCCTCCTACAATGATCATCCAAAAACTTATGTTAAATCAAAACTAATTAAAGTCAAAGCATTGAAATTGAAATTAAAGCAAGTAATAAAGCAAAAAGAGATGGACTAGCTAGTCTTTAGAAAGACTAAGTCCATCAAAAAAAAATGTTGTCCTGTTTCAGCTTGCCCGGATCCCATATGAAGTTAGCATCCTTCATTAGAGATTTGCATTGTATGATGGCAATGGAAACAATTCCCTTTCTCTTTCCTTTAATTTCCTCCCTCTTCTTTTTCTCTGTTTCATTCTCTGTTTCATGCTCTTGTTTGGATGTGGCCAAATCAACCTCTTTACCACTTAAAGTGATAACCGTTTTAACTTCCTTCACCATTGAAGATTCTCCCTTTTTAGCCTCCACTTCATGGATGCCCTTGGAATTTTTATAAGGTTGAGAAGGCAAGTTTCCTTTTTCTTGCACTGTGTTGAGGTTGGCAAACCTTGAGATTGAATCTTGGAGATTATCTATCTTCTGAGATAGATCATTTTGCACTTCATCCATCCTTTTGTTCAGTGAACTCTCTACACTGTCAATTCTTTGACTGAGGTGAGCATTGATGGATTTTTGAGCTCCAACAAAGTCTCCCATGACCTTGCTAAGATTCACCATAACTTGTTCAAGGTTCAAGGCTTGCTGAGTTGCTTGAACATGTTGCTTGTACTGAGGTGGCTGTGGTTTCCATAAGAAATTTGGATGGTCCCTCCAATTGGAATTATAGGTGTTGCAATCACCAAACATTTCCCTCACGGCTGGAATGATAGGACACTCTTCCACCAAGTGCTCATAACTCATGAAGTTCATGGCTTCCTCTATTATCTCGTATTCAATATGGCATGCACAACTAGCAATTTGTGAAAAAACAGAGAAAAAAAAAGAAAAACAATTCTAAAAAAAATTAAGACTAACTAAAACTAGCTGAAAGGTAAACTAAAACATAAATAAAGAAAAAGAACAATTAAAAAGAGTTAGTAAAAGAAAAGAAAAATCACCAAACTTGTGATGAAGATCACAAGTTACCCTTAATGGTTGCTTCACTGTGCTTGTGGCACCTTCCCCGGCAACGGCGCCATTTGTTTGATTCGACTCATGGTAGCTTAGCTTTAAAGGCGTATCAACAAAATTTATACCTTGAATACTATTACTAAAGTAGCCAAGCTACTATAGCATAGTGGTTCTAGGATCGTTCACTGGGAAGGGTTTTCGCAAACACAAGTGATATTCAAATTAGGAAAATAGGTGATTTTCTTATGGATGTTAGCTTTAAAAGAAGATGTAAATGTTTTAGAAAGGTTTAAACTAATCTAAGCTAACATTAAATACTAAAATGAAAGGGTGTAAAAACAAGTTCCTCAAAGATAGGATAGCTATGCTCTGGCTCTTATGCAAATTGGAAATCTCAGGATAGGCTCCTCGCGTTGGGGTTGCAACTATGGTGATGCTTGCTTCCCGAACCGGTATGGATTTAGCAAATCAAGTTTTAATCCTTTAAAATGGCAAAACAGATGGTAGTGAATTTCATCAATGGTTATTCACCTTAGACTTCCTTTGAATGGCTCGTAAGAGATAACTAATGGTCTAAAGCCAAAAGCTTACCAAATATTGGCAACTCAAAGTCATTCCAAGTGATAAACTCACCTTTCAATGGCCATTGAAATTGGTTCTAACGGATTAATACAAAACTTGGAATTGAAAACCTCACCTTCCAATAGCTCGTAGGAGATAACTAATGGATAGAAATCCAAAAGCTTATCAAGTATTGGCCGTTGGAAGTTGTCCAAAGGAAATAAAAACCAAACTTTGCATTAATGAACCTTTAATGAAAAACGACTACCTTACCTTCCGGGTGCGAGAAATTTCCATGGGATTGCATCCAAGCCATCACATAACATCCATACTTTGAGAAACTAAAAGTTTTAGCCAATCATCCTTTGAGGAAAAACCCTCAGAGGTTGTTTGGCTACTAAGAAAATAGAAACGGGAGAGCTCTGTAAAAATTCTATATATTGATCGATATATGTTACACCGGATGCAAGGGAATATATATAGAGAAGTTTTTCCAACCTTCCTAGCTAAGAAATCTTATGATTGATGGATTACAAGGAGAAGAATGGAAATTTATACAAAAATATCCAAAAGAAAAGATCTCGTGTGGAGTCGGCAGAAACAGGGGAAAATTCGCACCACGCAAGGGGGTGTGCGAATTTGGAAGGTGTTGTGCGAAATTTTCGCACACCCCTGGAGCAGTTGGCTTCCGAAGGCCATATCTTCCTCATTTCAGCTCCAAATCGTACACGGTTTGAAGAGTTGGATTCTTGACTTCCAGAGCTTTGAAATGGTATATAGTATGTAAAAAATGGACTTCGGGAAGTGCTCCAAAAGTGCGAAAGAAGACTGCAGCTGCTGTCCTCTGTTTTCCTCTTTGCTTCTTTTTGCTTCTCTTTGCTTCACTTTGCTTTTCTCCTTTTGTTGGCTTGCTTTGGTGTAGCTAAAAGCTTGCTTTAACTTGTCCAAGAAGCTCCTCCATCATTTGGCATGCTTGAATTGATTCATAAGCTGATATAAACATGTAAACTTGCCACAAAATGGTTAAAACCAATTACTAAGGACCTTAATGAATTAATTGGGTTAAATGAATATGATTACTACACAAAGGTGCTTAAAACCATTATAATTAGGTCTACAAAATAGCACTTTTTGGTAGTAATCAATAAGTTATAGCACTACTTTGTTAGATTACGGACACCAGTTTATGGGGAGTCTACATGCAGTGGATAGTAGGTCATGGATTCAAGTACTTGGTGTCTCGTTGTAATATACATAGGGTACTAGAGTGCAATTAACTCCCTATAGTAGGATGTTGAGTCAATGTCAGAATTTGATTATGAGGAAGTCAATACTCATCTAGGTCCCAATGGTCCCCACTCTAAGCTCATATTCTTGTATGACACAGTTTATAAGGGTTGGATGGGTTATTAGTTCAGTTTTGTGCATAAAGGCGTTTTGGTACTTACACAAGGTTGCACAAGGATAAGTGATTGATAAGTCTAGACTGGACTAATTGATTAATTAGGGCATTATATTGTTAACTAATCAATTAGCAATCTTTTTGGGTTAGATTAAGTTACCCAAGCCCATGGTGGGTTTAAGTTACTTAAGCTTAATAGGAAGCCTATAAATACCTCTTTATGGGTTAGGGTTTCCAAGTCTAGCCATTCTTCCTTTCAATCTGGAGAGAGAGCCTTAGCCTTCATCCTTGATATTTCCACCATTTTAGTACCTAGACATAAGGAAGAGTCATCGGGTGGAAGATCATGGTGTTTACAAGATCCATTATGAGTTTAGAGTTATTTAGATCGATTGGAATTGATCTAGGAACATCTAATCAAATGTATGTGGCTTTATTCTCTAGATCTATTTTTCTATAATATCCATATTATTTTTGAATACTTGTTTATCCGTTGCGATAGATTTAGAAAGCCTAGGATAAATTTCCATGCACCCTACATGATATAGGGCATGGGAATAGAGTAATCCAGGGTTCCCAACAAAAGTGGGGACCATTAGGCTCCATAGGAGTACTAGGTCCCTCATAATCAAACTTTGAAATTGACTCAACATTCCACTATAGAGAGTCAACTGCACTTCAGTACCCTATGTATATTACAATGAGACATCAAGTGCTTAGGTTCATGATATACTATCCATTGCATACAGACTCCTCATGAACCGATGTTCATAATCTAACAAGGTAGTGTTATCACCTATCAAGATTACCTCTCAAATCCTTGAGTTACATATCTCACTTATTATGTGATCAACTAACATACTTTAGATCCAATGAGCATTTGTCAAATTTCATTAAAGAAATTATTGTGGATCACATGTCCTTTGGATCACCCAAGAAGACACATTGTCTTAATCACATGAGATATCGTGGTGCCTCTATTAAGAACACCTGTTGCCACCAACCTCCATCAACAATGACCCAATCCATAAAGATATATGACCACTTTAGGGTCTCATCCATAAATCAAAGCCTCTTGTTGATTTTGGCACAAACTCAATATTCTCTCAAGGTTGAGAGTCCATGCAGTATAGTAGATTAGTGAATTATGACAATTGATAGCCTAGCGTCATGATTAACCATAGGTCCTATCCAGTGTGCATTACATGCACTAGTGCACTACAATCTCTATTGGATTGCCCAAATCCATGAACCAACTGTGGACAACTTACCTACTTACAAGGAACCCTTGTCTTGTATCTTTTGTGCAACTCCTAATATACCCAATTCATGTACAATGTAAAAGACATGGGTTGAATGCCCCAATCAATGTCAATACAACAAAGGAACAACAAGGGGATAGTTAAGTCTAACTTTGTTACATCATGTCTTGCTTTTAGGGGCCCAATCCCAACAGGCGCAATTTTCCTATTCTTGTGATCCTAAAAAACCTTAATCTCAAGAATATATTGTGTCTTCTTCTAGATTTTTAAATAGAACTGAGTAAACTGCTAGATCTTGACAAATAACAATATCCCTACATTATATCCAAGGAGTAGATTGTCATCTACCTATAAGATCTTAGAGCATCACCATGCTTCCTTGTGCTTTCTTATACACATAAGGCCTTTTGCTATGAAAATGTTTGGTTGTTATATCTCATAGATGAGACACACTACAATAGATAGGAGCAATCTAATGGATTTAAGTATGACCATTGTTGGAAAGGTTTTTCATAGTTGAAACAAAGTTTCAAACTATAACCTTTAGCTACTGTCTTAGCCATATAAAACTTAAGTTTTCCATCTACTCATGTGTTTCACTCGTAAACCAACTTACACCTATGGGTTTTATCCCTTTAAGTGCTTTTACAAGAACCCAAACTATGTTAAAATACAAAGATTCTAACTACCTCTTCATAGCTCCTTGTCTTAAGTGAGTATAAACACAGTTTAATTGATATTTTGTTATCCTATAAACTGATATTCTTCTTAAGAAAAAAAATATTATTACACAGTTTATATGTAATACCTAGTAACAATGAATTAAATAGGAAAGAATGATTATCTTAGTACTTAACCTTAACTCTAATCTTATTTAATTAGAATTAAACCTTGATTAAGGTTAGTGTGATTAGTTAATGGTTTAAGCATATGTATTAGCTTCTTAGGGATTAGGCAACTGTAGACATAAAAACTTACAACTAGAATAACTAAACCGTAAAAATGGGAAATTGGTGGTTAGTGGTAACCTTAAGGTCTACCACCTCATGCATACTAGCTTAAGGACCCCTTTATAAGTGTTGCTAACCCTCATTTCCAACCTACCTTTGTTACAAGCTGGTGGGTTTAAAGAAAGGAGCTAGAGAGATAAAATGAAGAATCAAGGTAAGGAAGAAGATAAATTTAGTAGTTTTGGTATATTTGGGTTCCAAATGATCTTTTGAAGCAAATTAATGATAAAGTTTGTTTAAAAGATGAGTTTAATTAGGTATAAACATGTTTTAATTATAAACCAAGGTTAATTAGGGTTTTAAGGATTTTGATTTAAGTATCTCTTGATAAGATTCAGTGTGCTTGTTTGTTTAGTTTGCTTTAATTGAAAAAAAATTAATGAATCTTGTGATTAATTAGGTTTATTTGAATACTTGGAGCTGCTAATGAATGAGGTATAAGGAAAATCAGAATAAGTAGTGTATGCTAATTAATTGGGAAACATCAGTATGCATAGCAAAGATTGTTCAATTCACCTTAAATTAGATTAGTAAACTTGCAAGCATGATGATTAGGGAATGTGAAAATTTAATTTATCAACGTCAAATTGTTAAAATTAACAATAAGGAAAGAATGTCAAGCTTTAATTATGAAATTTATATGACCAAAAAACATAAACTATATTGTTTCATTTTAGTTCCTTGTAATAGCTAAGGGTGTCCACATAGAAGAATTGCAAAAAAAAAGTGGGTGTAACTTATGGAATTTTATAACATTTCATTGTGAATCTTGGTTTCATTTCTTGAAGCATTTATTGAAATTTTCATGTCATTACTATGATTTCATGAAGTGTTTGTCACATGGTATTCTTTGTTTATTGTATTAAAATATTGTAATGATATTTGGATATGTATTGGTATGAGGATTCATGGGTTCAATATTAAGGAAATGATTCATGGTATAGTTGCATTGCAAGAATGATATGAGATAATGGTAGATAATATCCACAAAATAGATTGATATGTGGGAAGTGTTCATGTGAAGCTATAGGTGCTATCTTTAGATATATTGTTTA
The DNA here is from genome assembly GCF_030704535.1 of Vitis vinifera. Taxonomy (NCBI): domain Eukaryota; kingdom Viridiplantae; phylum Streptophyta; class Magnoliopsida; order Vitales; family Vitaceae; genus Vitis; species Vitis vinifera. Next base: position 19,481,049 of record NC_081805.1, on the reverse strand, counting down.
TGGGGACTGTGGGTCCTTGGGTGAAAGTCCCTAAAGCCCTCGAGGAAGACACTCTGATGTGGGTGCATAGTGTTGGTCTTGTTCCTAGCTTTTAGTCCCTAAAGACATGGGGTTGGTCCTGTCCTTGGGTATGAGTCCCAAAAGACATGGGGTATGACTTACCCTTAGGTGATAGTCCCATAATAGTTGATTACTACCAAAAAGTGCTATTTTGTAGACCTAATTATAATGGTTTTAAGCACCTTTGAGTAGTAATCATATTCATTTAACCCAATTAATTCATTAAGGTCCTTAGTAATTGGTTTTAACCATTTTGTGGCAAGTTTACATGTTTTTATCAGCTTGTGAATCAATTCAAGCATGCCAAATGATGGAGGAGCTACTTGGACAAGTTATGGCAAAGCTTTTGGAAGCTCAAATTCATGAAGAACCAAGCTTTGGAGCTCCATAGCCCTTTGCCAAAGTCGTTCAAAGTATGCAAGGAAGGAACAATGGAGAGGAGGAAAACAGAGGACAGCAGCTGCAGTCTTCTTTAGCACTTTTGGAGCACTTCCCGAAGTCCATTTTCTATATTCTATATACCATTTCAAAGCTCAGGAAGTCAAGAATCCAACGCTTCAAACCATGTACGATTTGGAGCTAAAATGAGAAAGATATGGCCTTCGGAAGACAACTGCATCAAGCTGAGGGACAATTTCGCACACCACTGTGCAAGGTGCGAATTCCTCAGTCCACTGTGCGAGAATTTCGCACACCTCAAATCAAGGTGCGAAATTGGAACTCCAACGTGCGAATTTTCCCCTGTTTCTGCCGACTCCACACAAGATCTTTTCTTTTAGATATTTTTGTATAAATTTCCATTCTTCTCCTTGTAATCCACCACTCATGTAATTTCTTAGCTAGGAAGGTTGGAAAAACTTCTCTATATATATTCTCTTGCATCCATTGTAATATATATCGATCAATATATAGAATATACAGAGCCTTGCTCTGTTTTTCTCTTTTCTCCTGTTTTCTCCCGTTTCTATTTTCTTAGTAGCCAAACAGCCTCTGAGGGTTTTTCCTCAAAGGATGATTGGCTAAAACTTTTAGTTTCTCAAAGTATGGATGTTATGTGATGGCTTGGATGCAATCCCATGGAAATTTCTCGCACCCGGAAAGTAAGGTAGTCGTTTTTCATTAAATGGTTCATTAATGCAAAGTTTGGTTTTTATTTCCTTTTGACAACTTCCAACGGCCAATACTTGATAAGCTTTTGGATTTCTATCCATTAGTTATCTCCTACGAGCTATTGGAAGGTGAGGTTTTCAATTCCAAGTTTTGCATTAATCCATTAGAACCAATTTCAATGGCCATTGAAAGGTGAGTTTATCACCTGGAATGACTTTGAGTTGCCAATATTTGGTAAGCTTTTAGCTTTAGACTACTAGTTATCTCTTACGAGCCATTCAAAGGAAGTCTAAGGTGAATAACCATTGATGAAATTGACTACCATCTGTTTTGTCATTTTAAAGGATTAAAACTTGATTTGCTAAATCCATACCGGTTCGGGAAGCAAGCATCACCATAGTTGCAACCCCAACGCGAGGAGCCTATCCTGAGATTTCCAATTTACATAAGAGCCAGAGCATAGCTATCCTATCTTTGAGAAACTTGTTTTTACACCCTTTCATTTTAGTCTTTAATGTTAGCTTAGATTAGTTTAAATCTTTCTAAAACATTTACATCTTCTTTTAAAGCTAACATCCATAAGAAAATCACCTATTTTCCTAATTTGAATATCACTTGTGTTTGCGAAAACCCTTCCCAGTGAACGATCCTAGAACCACTATGCTATAGTAGCTTGGCTACTTTAGTAATAGTATTCAAGGTATAAATTTTGTTGATACGCCTTAAGCTAAGCTACCATGAGTCGAATCAAATGGCGCCATTGCCGGGGAATCGAATCATGAGTCGCATCAAATGGCGCCGTTGCCGGGGAAGGTGCCACAAGCACAGTGAAGCAACCATTAAGGGTAACTTGTGATCTTCATCACAAGTTCGGTGAGTTTTCTTATAATTTTTTTTTTTTAGTTTAGTTTTTATTTAGTTAAATTTTTTATTCTCTTTTCTTTTATTTTTGTTTTAATTTCAATTTGTGCATTCCTTGTTGGATTCGAGACCAAGAGGGAACCCTGGTACAAGTTGAAGAACAGAGCCTTAGTTGAATATCATTTTTTTTTAAATGGAAATTCCACATGAAGATCAAAGCTCTCATTATGATCATGAGAAGGACAAATTCGCATACCTATCCATGAGGGATCGGATTGAATTAGGGAAAAGGCAAGCTCAACAAAGCCAATGGGGTAGTAAGTATGTTTTGAATGAAGACATGAGCATGAAGGCAAAGCTAGCATCTATGGCTAGAAGGATAGAAGAGTTTGAATTGAGGAATGTGCATACTGAAGCACAACCACAAGCCATGCCAACTTCATTTGAGTATATAAACCATCCCAACCTTACAACCCAACCTCAACCATCAATGAGTACATCTTCATTGGAGCAAGCCATTTTGAAGATAAGCAAAGTCATGGAGGACTTTGTAGGTGAGCAACAAAAGATCAACTCTCAGCTTAATGAAAAGATTGATAATATGGAGAGTTCAATAAATGTAAGAATGGAGGGGATTTATAATGATCTATCACTAAGGATAGAAAAAGTTCAAGACTCCATTGAAAAGCTCACCAATCTCGACATAGCAAGGGGGAAAAGGAAGCTTCCTCCTCAACCCCACCATAACCTTCAAGGAACCAATGCAAAAAGATCAAGGAAAGTGTTGAAGATCGACACTTTGGTGGGGGATTGCTATGACAACTCTATGGACCAACTTTCCATTGAAAATCATAAGGTTCAAGATGATAAAGGGTTACCTGAACCCTTTAAAGCATCCACTTCTCTAGGGAAGAGAAGAGAAACGAATTCCCTTGGACCAAATGGGATGGATGCCAATTTTGTTTGGGATCCAGGGGGAATTCAGAATGAAGTGGGTGTGTGAGTGAGGATGAGCTAAATAGTTCATCTTCTTTTTGGGGTACATGCTATCAGCTTCATTTAAATTCTATGCTTTCTTTTTAACATATGTTTTTGGATGATCATTGTAGGAGGAAATGCAAAAATGATGAAAGAAAAGGAAGAGAAGAGAGAATTCTGGCCATTGGTTCTATTACCACTTTGGGACATATTTTGGAGTAATTCCTCAAGTCCATTTCATGCGTACTATATCTCGTTTCGAAGCTCGGGAAGTCAGGAGTCCAACACTTCAAACGGTGTCCAAATCGGAGTTGAAACGAAAAAGTTATGGTCATTGCAAGAAAATTGGACCGAGCTGAGCGGGAATTTCGCACACCTCAATCCAAGGTGCGAAAAATTTCGCACCGTGCGAAACACCTCCTGGCACACGAGTGCCATTTCGCACACCTCAAGCCCATTTTCGCACCGTGCGAAACAAGGTGCGAAAATTTCGCACACCACTATTCAAGGTGCGAAATTCATTTCAAGGTGCGAAAATCTCAGTTCAAGGTGCATCAATTTCGCACACCTCAATCCAAGGTGCGAAAAATTTCGCACCGTGCGAAACCACCTCCTGGCACACGAGTGCCATTTCGCACACCTCAAGCCCATTTTCGCACCGTGCGAAACAAGGTGCGAATTCCTCAGTCCAAAGGGTGCCATTTTCGCACACCTCAATCCAAGGTGCGAAATTTCCAGTCCAAGGTGCGAAAATTTTGCTCCTGTTGGATACATTTTTGAAGCACTTCCTGGAGCTCAAATTATTCATATGATATGTCATTTTAAAGCTTGGGAAGTCAGGAATCCATCTCTTCAAACGGTGTGTGATTTGGATTTGAAACGAAGAAGTTATGGCCGTTTGAAGACGACTATGCAAAGCTGAACGGAAATGTTGCAGCCGCACCAAATTTCACTACTGTTAGACACGTTTTTGGAGAACTTTCTGGAGCTCAAATTATGCATGACATATGTCATTTTAAAGCTTGGGAAGTCAGGAATCCAATGCTTCAAATGGTACATGATTTGGATTTGAAACGAAGAAGTTATGGCTGTTTTAAGACAGATGGTGCAGAGTGCGAAAATTTCGCACCTTGAAATCCAAAATGCGAAAATGTCCAAATGTCTTTTAAACCAATTTTTAAACACCCAAGACTCTGTTTTTCATTCCTAAAAGCCATTTCCGACTTCTGAAAGAGTTTTTAAACGTGTGACCATCCAAATTCTGCCCCTCCCTCTCTATTTGAAGCCTCAGGAACATGCATTAGAGGAGAGAACACCACCGTGCACCCTGGGATCACACATGAAGCCTCTCACTCCATTTCTTACCTCCTAAAACCATCAAAGCTCATAGCTCCAACTGAGAGCTCCAGTTGAGAAGACTGTGCCACTTAAGGAGACTACTAGAGCAGAGGTCAATGTCCTGACCCAACCCATTCAGAAGACCACCATATCTCCACAGGACCCTTCTATTACTTGATCATCTCTTTATTTTTTTGTATTTACTTATTATATTAGTATAGATAATTCCATGTTTTGATGTTCTATATTCTGGGATTGGATGTATTACTGATGATACATCATATATAGACATCATTTTTGTTTAAAACTTGGCATTTTTCTATTTCCCTACTCACTAACTCTTATGTTTTCTTTGAAACATGTGGTTTCTCCTACATGACTCAGACTCCATGTCACTCAGGAGGTACCACTTCCTCCCTATTTTTCAATCGCTTTTGTCACATTGAGGACAATGTTCAGCTTGGTTGGGGGGAGAGTTGAGGAAGGAAGTATTGTTATTAATGCTAAGTTATTTTGGTAATTTAGTTGCTTTTTGCTTAATTTTAAAATTTTTTAAGTTTTTTATTCTACTCTCCATGGTTATTAAGGAAAAATTTTCAAAAGTAAATGGGAGAAATTAAATTCTTATCTTATTGCCATAGTCTTAGAGTTTGTATTATGCTTACTAAAGTTGATGAATTGTTGAAACTTCTATTGAATTCAAGCTTAGTTCTTCCACTTTAAGCTATCCACACACTAAACACAATAGGTTCCGATTATAAGATGAAGAACTATTTCTCTCTTGACTTAGAAAAATTTTAGACTTGGTACCTTTGACCTCATTTTAATAGTGTTGAGACACCTTATAAAAGGCCAATGAGTCTTTGAAGAAAATAAAGAAAGAAAGAAAAATGTTTGCTTGCCTTGAAACCCGAGCAAGGTCTAAGGGGTATATGGTGAAAATCTTTAAAACCTGGTGCCCTAAGCCTTAATTGGTTGGGAGTCACCGACCTCAATGCTCGTTACATGGGTGAATAGGTGGAGTTTAACATATTGTAGGTGCTTGGGTATTAAAATTCATTCTCAAAAGTCCGGGGTGAAATCCGAGGAGTTAGTGGTTGAAAAATCCTTAAAGCTTGATGCCCTAAACCTTGATTGGCTGGGAGTCATCGATGGACCCCCGTTACATGGACAATTTAGAAAAGAATGCCTTTAAGCTTTGCACTCCTACAAGAAAAAATTGTGAAAGAAAAGAGGTGCGTTCTTAGCCTATTGGAGGTTGATTAGTTTGCTAAGCTTTGAAAAGAACTAGGTTGAGGGGAGAGATTAGTTTGACATACTATATCCGGAAACTAATAAATAACACATAGATTTTTGTGGAAGAGTAAGGATTGGACCTTTGGGAGTGGAAATTATTTTGAAGCTTAAATTTGCATAATGCCTACTCTTTATGAATTGTGACTAGACAAAATTATTTGATAGCTCCTATTGAAGTTTGAGTTTTATTTCTTTCATGTGCCATGTGAGAGTTTGATCAATCATGCCACTCATATCATTTTTTGGAGTGATTTGCATGATCCCTTTTATGTATATTATTATAGTTTACTTAGTTTTTATCTCCTCCATTGCTAAGGGACTAGCAATGAGTCGGTTGGGGGGTGTGATTACTACCAAAAAGTGCTATTTTGTAGACCTAATTATAATGGTTTTAAGCACCTTTGAGTAGTAATCATATTCATTTAACCCAATTAATTCATTAAGGTCCTTAGTAATTGGTTTTAACCATTTTGTGGCAAGTTTACATGTTTTTATCAGCTTGTGAATCAATTCAAGCATGCCAAATGATGGAGGAGCTACTTGGACAAGTTATGGAAAAGCTTTTGGAAGCTCAAATTCATGAAGAACCAAGCTTTGGAGCTCCATAGCCCTTTGCCAAAGTCGTTCAAAGTATGCAAGGAAGGAACAATGGAGAGGAGGAAAACAGAGGACAGCAGCTGCAGTCTTCTTTAGCACTTTTGGAGCACTTCCCGAAGTCCATTTTCTATATTCTATATACCATTTCAAAGCTCAGGAAGTCAAGAATCCAACGCTTCAAACCATGTACGATTTGGAGCTAAAATGAGAAAGATATGGCCTTCGGAAGACAACTGCATCAAGCTGAGGGACAATTTCGCACACCACTGTGCAAGGTGCGAATTCCTCAGTCCACTGTGCGAGAATTTCGCACACCTCAAATCAAGGTGCGAAATTGGAACTCCAACGTGCGAATTTTCCCCTGTTTCTGCCGACTCCACACAAGATCTTTTCTTTTAGATATTTTTGTATAAATTTCCATTCTTCTCCTTGTAATCCACCACTCATGTAATTTCTTAGCTAGGAAGGTTGGAAAAACTTCTCTATATATATTCTCTTGCATCCATTGTAATATATATCGATCAATATATAGAATATACAGAGCCTTGCTCTGTTTTTCTCTTTTCTCCTGTTTTCTCCCGTTTCTATTTTCTTAGTAGCCAAACAGCCTCTGAGGGTTTTTCCTCAAAGGATGATTGGCTAAAACTTTTAGTTTCTCAAAGTATGGATGTTATGTGATGGCTTGGATGCAATCCCATGGAAATTTCTCGCACCCGGAAAGTAAGGTAGTCGTTTTTCATTAAATGGTTCATTAATGCAAAGTTTGGTTTTTATTTCCTTTTGACAACTTCCAACGGCCAATACTTGATAAGCTTTTGGATTTCTATCCATTAGTTATCTCCTACGAGCTATTGGAAGGTGAGGTTTTCAATTCCAAGTTTTGCATTAATCCATTAGAACCAATTTCAATGGCCATTGAAAGGTGAGTTTATCACCTGGAATGACTTTGAGTTGCCAATATTTGGTAAGCTTTTAGCTTTAGACTACTAGTTATCTCTTACGAGCCATTCAAAGGAAGTCTAAGGTGAATAACCATTGATGAAATTGACTACCATCTGTTTTGTCATTTTAAAGGATTAAAACTTGATTTGCTAAATCCATACCGGTTCGGGAAGCAAGCATCACCATAGTTGCAACCCCAACGCGAGGAGCCTATCCTGAGATTTCCAATTTACATAAGAGCCAGAGCATAGCTATCCTATCTTTGAGAAACTTGTTTTTACACCCTTTCATTTTAGTCTTTAATGTTAGCTTAGATTAGTTTAAATCTTTCTAAAACATTTACATCTTCTTTTAAAGCTAACATCCATAAGAAAATCACCTATTTTCCTAATTTGAATATCACTTGTGTTTGCGAAAACCCTTCCCAGTGAACGATCCTAGAACCACTATGCTATAGTAGCTTGGCTACTTTAGTAATAGTATTCAAGGTATAAATTTTGTTGATACGCCTTAAGCTAAGCTACCATGAGTCGAATCAATAGTCATTATTATAACCGGGCATCTTTTGGAGCATTGATGTTTGATATGTACATTGGTGAGGGTTAGTAGCTTATCAGGTGTGAGAGGATGGATGAGGCAAAACAGAAATGAAACCATCAACATGCATATACATGTTTAACATTATTTCATATTTGTTAATGGTTATAAAATGTTTATCATCCATGTAATTATATGTTTAATTCAAGGTTTTTAAGAATATGCATAGGATGTTTATAAACTTTCCTACTAAGTTGTGAACTCACCCTATCACTTCCACTTTTAGATGGAGGTCAGAAGACATCAACTGGGGTTAATGCCTAAGCATTGCTTTTGAGTTGATTAGATGTTTTTTTGTTCGTGTTGAAAGTGATTTGAGGCTTTTGCCATTGTATCATACCCAATTAAATCATTTTTTAAGGTATGATGTCATGTATATTTGTTTTTGTACACTTGTAGTATGGGCTACCCTTAGTAAACCATGGTGTTATGGTATGTAAAAAGTAATGTGGTATAGATTTTCTTTGGTGAAACAAATCATATTTTGTTAGTTAATGGTTACAAAGTTTATCACAGGATGTATACTTCTCTATAACAATTTCCCACATCCTCATTTTGCATAAAATCAACCAGAAACTGAACATTCAAATTTTGTCTCCCCAATTTTGGGAGCACTAATTTTATATTTGAGTATTAATTAGTAATTCTAAAACCCAAGGTGTGACATTATAATACATATCCCCAAAAGAATCTAGGGAAAAAAAAACCTATTCACGATCTCACTATGTCCATCCAAGTTTGATATCTTTATTTCATCTTTCTATTTTGCAATAGAGACCCTAGTGCACATAACTAAGAAATAATCTTGTGCTCCAATGGAAAGAATTAAACTTACTAGACATATCACCTTGATCTAATTGAAGTGACTTGGTATGTATACCCAATAGGTTATCCAATCCCACCTTAAATTCAATGAATGTATCCAAGGCATTGAATTTCCTATGTGTATATCCAAATCTAGAGTAATCATCACTAAAAGTGATAAAATACCCATACCCTCCCCATGGATGGACACTAAAAGTTTCATACATGTCAGTATGCACTAACTCCGAACATTCTTTGGCTCTAGTCCTCTTTGTCATTTTGCCATTTTTACAAGATTCACATACTAGAAGATCTTCTAGAATCAAAGAGTCTAGACTTTACTAGTCTTTGGATCTTATTTAGATTAATATGACCTAGGTCTAAATACTAAATGTTTAATTAGTGTTAGGTTAAATCCTAAGATATGACTATTTTCATTACTTGGCAAAGTGATAATGGAATACATATAAAAGAAAAGGATATCAGCTCTCACTAACCTGTATAAATAACCTTGCATTCGAAGCTAAGGTAAGTATAATCCCATCATTTAACCTTATCACTTGTTGAATATCCTATAAAGACTTATAAACAATGGGTCTAGAATCGATCCACCATAAGTGGTGAAATCCACCACTAAATATTCAACAACGAGAAAATGATGTATACTTTCTTTTTTCCTTTAGGTAAACTGGGTATTCCTTTTCTAGTGTCCTAAAAGGTCACAAAGAAATCACTTACCCTTGAGTTTGCTATCTTATTCCTTATCTTGAACTTTCCTTATTTGGTGTTGTTCTTTTTTTTTTTTATAAAAGAACCTGAAGAACCTTTGACTTCCATATGAACACCCTATAATATTTGAGAATCCCGTTAGCCATCTCGAAGGAAATGGAAAAGTCTTTAAGATCATATGAATGTTGGTGTTCATAATATTCCTAAGAGTAGCTTGTCAAAACTGACCTACCCTTATCACCAAACAACCATTGCAAACTAGAAAGAGAATATCAAAGTCTCTACTCTTTCCTTTTTCTAGGTTTGTTCATAAGGAATAGCTAGCGCTCCCAAAACTAACTCCTATACAATTAGTTATTATATCCAGAATAAAATTAGTCCAATTAATTAGTTGGGCTTGGTCTATTATGAGAAAGAGATTGATAATAAAACCAGTATGATATTTGTAACAAAGAATATGACCAAGCATATTACATAATTGAGCATTCAAGGCATCTAGTAATTAATTTAGCAAAAATGTAGTGCTCTCAAGCTACATATTTTTTTGCAAGGTATTCTAGTATCATAAGAATAAAGCCTACAGTGGGCAAGTTATAACCTTATTACTAGTTAGAGACCCTCTGAGATGATCTCCCTACCTTAACCATGAAAGGTATCTAAAGGCAAGATCAATGTGTCTTTTATTTGGCCCATGAACTATGCAAGTGGGATAGTGGTGGGTGATTCGACCACTTCATATCCAATGATAAGTGTATAACCATTGTCCTTGAACTATCAAAGTCACCAAATAAGGAACCCTACTAGTAGGGTGGTTGCTCCCACTATAGACATGTCTAGTCTCATCCTTATGGAGAGTTCATATCCCTTGATTCCTAGGACCTAACCCACCAGTGGGGTAATGATGAATCGAAATCAAGATGGGCTTGACAATGAAGGTCATAGGCTTACCTAAGGCCCTCTCCCAATTAATCTTTTGAGATAAATAAGAGCATTTTAAAACCATTAGTAATTTCCCTAATGAATAAATTATCTACTTTGAAATTTTTCAAAAATATTTATTTCATAATTGGAAACCTTGTATAATAGAGGAATACCAACATGGAAATTTTAAAATTTCCATGAGAGTAATTTTCAAAAATAATTTTGATAAAATATCCACTCTCAAAATTTTAAAATCTATTTTCATAAAATTCTCCTTCTATACACACTTCTAATTAATAAATATTTTATCTAGGAAATGTTTCAAATAAATTTATTTCCATCAAATTACTAAGCCTTTTGGTAATAATTTTTTTAATGATAATCATCTCTAATGAAAATTTTCTAAACATTTATTTTTCAAATTGGAAACTCTTGTGTAATAAGGAAATTGCCAATTTATGAGATTTTGAATAATCTTGACAGCACTTTATACAAGAAAGGAACTTTTGCTTCTCATATTCAAAAATTCTCATAAGATTTACTTTCCTCATTCCTTACACTTTTCCAACTTAATAAATATTTTCATAGGAATTTCATAATAATTTATTTCATTAAATACTACCAAAAATAGAACATTCCTTACTAGATAAAATATTCTCTATGAAAAAACTCCCAAAAATGTTTATTTCCAAAAAGGAATTGAACAATCCATTATGGAAAGTGATTACTACCAAAAAGTGCTATTTTGTAGACCTAATTATAATGGTTTTAAGCACCTTTGAGTAGTAATCATATTCATTTAACCCAATTAATTCATTAAGGTCCTTAGTAATTGGTTTTAACCATTTTGTGACAAGTTTACATGTTTTTATCAGCTTATGAATCAATTCAAGCATGCCAAATGATGGAGGAGCTACTTGGACAAGTTATGGCAAAGCTTTTGGAAGCTCAAATTCATGAAGAACCAAGCTTTGGAGCTTCATAGCCCTTTGCCAAAGTCGTTCAAAGTATGCAAGGAAAGAACAATGGAGAAGAAGAAAACAGAGGACAGCAGCTGCAGTCTTATTTCGCACTTTTGGAGCACTTCCCGAAGTCCATTTTTTACATACTATATACCATTTCAAAGCTCTGGAAGTCAAGAATCCAACGCTTTAAACCGTGTATGATTTGGAGCTGAAACGAGGAAGATATGGCCTTCGGAAGACAACTGCTCCAGGTGTGCGAATGGTGTGCGAAATTCGCACACCCCCTTAGCTGTGCGAATGGTGTGCGAAAATTCGCACACCCCATGCATGGTGCGAATTTTCCTCTGTTTTTGCCGACTCCACTTTAGATATTTTCTTTTGTATTTTTTGATGTAATTTCCTTTCTTCTCCTTGTAACAAGCCAATCACAAGTTTTGCTTTTGTAAAAACTATATAAGGGGTGGAAATCACCTCTTGGATAGATCACGCGTGTTATGTTTTACACTTAGAGAATATATACGGAGCTCTCTCGTCTCTCTTTTCTCTTTACTATTTTATTTTCTTGGAAGCCAAACAGCCTCTGAGGGCTTTTCCTCAGAGGATGATTGGCTAAAACTTTTAGTTTCTCAAAGTATGGATGTTATGTGATGGCTTGGATGCAATCCCATGGAAATTTCTCGCACCCGGAAGGTAAGGTAGACGTTTTTCATTAAAGGTTCATTAATGCAAAGTTTGGTTTTTTATTTCCTTTGGACAACTTCCAACGGCCAATACTTGATAAGCTTTTGGATTTCTATCCATTAGTTATCTCCTACGAGCTATTGGAAGGTGAGGTTTTCAATTCCAAGTTTTGTATTAATCCATTAGAACCAATTTCAATGGCCATTGAAAGGTGAGTTTATCACCTAGAATGACTTTGAGTTGCCAATATTTGGTAAGCTTTTGGCTTTAGACCATTAGTTATCTCTTACGAGCCATTCAAAGGAAGTCTAAGGTGAATAACCATTGATGAAATTCACTACCATCTGTTTTGTCATTTTAAAGGATTAAAACTTGATTTGCTAAATCCATACCGGTTCGGGAAGCAAGCATCACCATAATTGCAACCCCAACGCGAGGAGCCTATCCTAAGATTTCCAATTTGCATAAGAGTCAGAGCATAGCTATCCTATCTTTGAGAAACTTGTTTTTACACCCTTTCATTTTAGTCTTTAATGTTAGCTTAGATTAGTTTAAATCTTTCTAAAACATTTACATCTTCTTTTAAAGCTAACATCCATAAGAAAATCACCTATTTTCCTAATTTGAATATCACTTGTGTTTGCGAAAACCCTTCCCAGTGAACGATCCTAGAACCACTATATTATAGTAGCTTGGCTACTTTAGTAATAGTATTTAAGGTATAAATTTTGTTGATACGCCTTTAAAGCTAAGCTACCATGAGTCGCATCAGAAAGTATTTTTAACATATTTTATATCTCCATTAAATTACTAAAACTTTCCAAAGTTATTTTGGTAACCCTTCTTATCATAAATTTTCTATCATGAGATTTTTCAAATCCATTATTTATCTTTTAAACAGAGACTTTTGTGTTAAAAGAATTGTTCTCTTATTCATTATCATTAAACTTTCCAATAAAACAATTTCCTCTTTCTCTCTAAGGGGGGAGCCGGAAGAACCAACTATAGGTATAGTTTTCCTCTAGTTGTTGAACAAGAAAACCTCCTAAAGTTTAATAAACAAATAGTTCTAAAGAAATAGCAATTTTCTTAGCAACAACTAGTTTAAATAAATGATTTTGGAAAATATCTTCTTATGAAAATTTACTAAAAATAAAAAATAAAAAATAAAAACCTTTCTTTGGGTTCTAATACTCATGTTGGTAATCATTCCTAATTATAAATCATCTATTATGAATTTTCAAAATTAGATTATTTTATTTAAATCGGAATCCTAGGCAAAATAAGAAAAATACTACTTTATAAAGATTTGGAAAAATAAGGGCTATTCTTTAAAAGAAATATTTTATTCTTAGAGATCTCAAAGATTTGAGAAGATTTTAAATAAAATTGAAATCCCTAAGAATTCATTTTAAAAAGAGAAGAAAGCTTTTAATCCTTTTCCAACTTATCTTCTTTTTAAAAAACAAAATAAAATTTCCTAACCATCATATTTCAATTTAAATAAGTTTTCCAATTTTGAAAAATTCATGAAAATTTATTTCTACTTAAGAATACCAAAGTATATTGAGGCCACATATGCAATTAATCAAGAGCATATAATAAAAATAAGGGAATAAATAAATAGAAAATTTTCTCATGACCTTTAAGGATCTTGTTGCATATTTGGCAATTAAAATTTAGATAAAACCCAAATCACCAAAAATAGCTTTGCAACCAAAGATAGGGTCAGTAAAAATTGAAAACCCAAAAGGCCTAATTGCCACAAAAAATTGAGCCCGAGAAGAGGTCCAAAATTCAGCCTAAACAACCAAAAGAAATTGGACTCATATGGAATCCCATAATAGTATCCTCTTTGCACAACATTGCTTTGATTGGCCATATCACCCTTGTTGGAACTCCTAATTTTGATTCATTTTAAGCATTGGATTCCTAACTTCCTAAGCTTCAAAACTTTAGGTAAGTAGTCCCAATTTTTGCTCAAATTTGACATCACTATGTTGCCATTCACTTTGTGCAACCTTGCTTCAATCGACCATATCTCTCTCATTTCAACTCTGAATTACAATCTGCTTGAACAATTGGATTTGTGACTTCCTAAGCTTCAAATCCATATGTGGTTTGCCCTAAGAAATTACTGGAAGGCAATCCCAATTTGAGTTTATTTGACATCATTGTGCAGCTAGGGATCACAAAACAAAGAACTTCCAATAATCCTTCTTTCTTCTTTAACCACTATAGAATCTCAAAAAGAACCTTCAAGATTCCTTCTTTTCTCTTGGGTCACCACATATGGATACAAAAAACTGAAATTTTTTACAATAATAAAAATTCATATGCTCCTATAATGGAGCTTACAACCCATTTATTGAAAAAAAAAATTTACAACCAAATAAAAATCTTATACCCTTTATGGGGTGTACAACCCAATCTAGAGAATCAAAAGACATATGATATTTCAATTACAGTTAATCAATCCAAATATATTGATCTATTTGATTGAATGAATAAAAGCATTTCATTCATTCATCCCTCAAGGCCATAGGATGAATAAAACAACCCTGCAAAACAGAGTTAGCACACCCTAGAACAGATCTAACATACTAGAACCTACCCTAGGGCTCTAATACCAATTGTTGGAAACCTCGGACAATTTTGTTCCCATGCCCTAGATCGCATAGGGTGCATGCAAATCTATCCTAGGCCCTTTAAATATTTTGTAGCGGATAAACAAGTATTAAAAAATAATATGAATACCACAGATATCCTAGATTTAGATAATAAAGCCACATACCACTGATTTGGATGTTCCCAAATTGATTCCAATTGATAAAGATAACAACAAAGTTGTAATGGATCTCGTAAACACAATGATCTTCCGCCCGATGACTCTTCCTTATGTCTAGGCATTGAGATGGTAGAGATTTCAAGGGTGGAGGGTAAGGTTTTCTCTCTGGACTGTAGGGGGAAAATGACAAGACTTAGAAAACCCTAACCCTTAAAGTGGTATTTATAGGCTTCTTACTAGGCTTAAGTGGCTTAAGCTCACCATGGGCTTGGGTTACTTAATCTAACCCAAAAAATATTGTTAATAGATTAATTAGCCATATAAGGCCCTAATTAGTCAATTATCACTATCCAAAGATACCACCCATTTATCCCTGTGCAACCTTCCATGATTACCAAAATGCTCTTATGCACAAAAGCAAACTAAAAACCCATCCAACCCTTATAAACCTTGTCATCAAGGAATACGAACTCAAAGTAAGGACCACTAAGACACATAGGAGTACTAACTCCCTCGATATCAAATTCTGAAATTGACTCAACATCCCACTATAGAGAGTCAACTACACTTCAATACCTTATGTGTATTAAAATGAGACACCAAGTGCTTGAGTCCATGACCTATTATCTTCTACATGCAGACTCTCCATAAATTGGTATCCGTAATCTAACAAGGTAAGGTTATCACCTATCAAGACTACCTCTCAAATCCTTGATTCACATATCTCACTTATTATGTGATCAAACGACATACCCTAACTCCAAATAGCATATATCAAATTCCTTTAACAGAATTATTATCGCCACAAGTTTCATGACCACATGTCCTTTAGATAACCAAATAGGACATACTTGTTGGGATTGAGACCTGAAAAGCATGACATGATGTAACAAATTGAGATTCATTTATAAATTTATTTATTTATATTTCTTGGTTTCCTTAAAATATCTCATTTGTATTAATTGGTTATTTGAACATACACGCCCTACATCACTTACATTGTACATGACTTGGGTGCGTTAGGAGTTGCACAGAAGATCTAAGTCATGGGTTCCTTGTAGAGTGATGAGTTATCCACAATTGATTCATGGATTTGGGTTATCCATTTAAGACTACAGTACACTACCTCCTAATTGGAGGGACAACTAGTCTTGGCTATCAGGATGGTTTTCCCATGGTGAGTGTATTAGTACATGTGATATGCATTAGACAAGACCTACGGTGAATTATGACACAAGGTTATTAATTGTCATGATTCACCAAGCTACTATACTGCATGAACTCTCAACCTTGAGAGGATATTGAGTTCATGCCAAAGTTAACAAGAGGCTTTGACCTATGGGTGAGACCCTAAAGTGGTCATATATCCCTATGGATTGGGTCACTATTGATGGAGGCTAATAGCAATAAGTATTCTCAATAGAGGCATCATGATATCTTATAGATTGAGACAGTGTGCCCCATTGGGTGATCCAAAGGACATGTGATCTAGAAGACTATGGTCATAGCATTTCCTTTAGTGGAAATTTGACATATGCTCTTTAGAGTTAGAGTATGTCAATTGATCACATAATAAGTGGGATATGTAACTCAAGGATTGGAAAGATAATCTTGATAGGTGATAATACTACCTTGTTAGATTACAAACACTAACTCATGGGGAGTTTACATGTAGTGGATAGTAAGTCACAGACCCCAAACTTCGTCTCGTTGTTATTTACATAGGATATTGGAATGTAGTTGATTCTCTTTAGTAGAATGTCGAATCAACTTCAGAATTGGATTATGAAGGATCTAGTACTCCTATGGGTCCTAATGGTCCCTACTTTGAGTTCATATACCATAATGACACGGTTTATGAATGATGAATTGACTCTTGGTTCATTCTTGTGCATAAGGGCGTTTTGGTAATTATGTAAGATTGCATAAGGGATAGTGAGCAAGTTCTCTAATTTGGGCTAATTGATTAATTTGATGGCCCTATGTGGTTAGTTAATCAATTAGGACTCATTTTGGGCTGGATTAAGTGACCCAAGTCTTGATGGGCTCAAGTCACTTAAGCCTAATAAGGAAACCCTATAAATACCCCATAGGAGCTAGGGTTTTCATAACCTTGAGAGAGACTTTGTCTTCCATCTCTAGAGAAAGAGAGAGATAGTGAGAGCCAAGAGATCATCCTTTCCAAAGTCCACACTTTGGAGTGTTAAGATTGTGGTTCAAGTCATTGAACAGAAGACCTTGGGTGTACGAGACTTCCAGATTCATTGTTTTTCATCTTCTCCGAGCGGAATTGATTTTGGAACATCCAAATCATAGGTAAAGTTCTCTAATGGTTTTCTTTTTTATCTTAGAATCGTAAAAATATGTTTTTTGTTTCCGTTGCATAGGATCTAGAGGCTTAGGGTAGTTTTGCATGCACTTATAGGATCCAGGATAAGGAAATGGAGAAATCCAGGGTTCCCATCAACACTGTCTCAATCCCATGAGATATCATGGTGCCTCTATTGAGAATACCTATTGTCGCTAGCCTCCATCAATAGTGACCGATCCATAAGAATATATAACCACTTTAAGGTCTCACCCATAGGTCAAAGCCTCCTATTGATTTTGGCATAAGCTCAATATCCTCTCAAGGTTGAAAGTCCATAAAGTATAGTAGCTTGGTGAATCATGAAAATTGATAGTATTGCATCATGATTCATCCTAGGTATTGTCCAATGTGCATCGCATACACTAGTGCACTCACCATGGAAAACCCATCCCGACGGCCAAAACAAGTCATCCCTCCAATTAGGAGGTGATGCACTAGAGTCTCTACTAAATTGCCCAAATCCATGAACCAACTATGGACAACTTATCTACTTATAAGGAACTCACAACTTGTATCTTATGTGCAACTCCTAATGTACACAACTCATGTACAATGTAAGAGACATGGGTTGAATGCTCAAATCGATGTCAATACACCAAAGGAATAGCAAGTGGATAGTTAAGTCTAACTTTGTTACATCATGTTTTGCTTTTAGGGGCTCAATCCCAACAATATGTTTGTGAGTCTTTGAGATGGTTGGTACTCCTTTTGTACCAGAAATTGGATTTTCTATTTGATAAGAACTCTCGTAGGTCTACCTCTCAATATATGTACACTCTAAGTGGTTATTTTTGCTTCTATAATAACAAAAAAAAAAAAATTTATCTTATGGGTAGCCCTTGGCTATATCGTCTAAGATCTTGTTATGTAATAATAGTGGGACAATGGCATAGTCTAAAGAACTGAAATACCACTAGAAAATGAAATGTATAAAGAGGAAGTGCTACCTTATTATGAGATAGTACAGAAAGGTGATGTAACTGTAGAGTATAATCTTTTTGCGATGGCCAATCTGCTTTTAGGGCTAGTAGGAGTTTGTAGGGATTAAGACCTTAAAAGCAAGACATGATATAACAAAGTTAAACTTAACTATCCGCTTGTTATCCCTTTGGTGTATTGACATTGATTTGAGTATTTAGCCCATATTTCTTACATTGTACATGACTTAGGTGAATTAGGAGTTGCATAAAAGATACAAGTCATGAATTCCTTGTAAGTAGATCAGTTGTCCACAATTAGTTCATGGATTTGGGCAATCCAGTAGAAACTATAGTGCACCACCTCCCAATTGGAGGGATGGCTTATCTTGGCCATCAGGATAGGTTTCCCATGGTGAGTGCACTAATGTATGACATGCACACTAGATAGGACTTACAATGGATCATGACGCAAGGCTATCAATTGTCATGATTCACCAAGCTACTATACTGCATGGACTCTTAACCTTGAGAGGATATTGAGTCTATGGCAAAATCAAGAAGAAGCTTTAACCTATGGGTGAAATCCTAAAGTAGTCATATATCCCTATGGATTGGGTCACTGTTGATGAAAGTTGGTGGCAATAGTGTCTCGTTTGCTATTTACATGGGATACTAAAGTTTAGTTCATTCCTTATAGTGGGATGTTGAATCAACTTCAAAATTAGATTATGAGGGATCCATTACTCTTATAGGTCCCAATGATCCTCACTCTAACCTCATATACCTTGTTGGCATGGGTTATAAGGGTCAGATTGGCTCTAGGTTCACTTTTATGCATAAGGATGTCCTGGTAATTATGTAAGGTTGCACAAGGATAAGTGAACAAGATCTTTGGATTTAGCTAATTGATTAATTAATAAGCTCCATTAGGTTAATTAATCAATTAGGACTCGTTTTAGGCTAGATTAAGTGACCTAAGCCCTTAGTAGACTACATTTATTTAAACTTAGTGAGGAACCTTATAAATACCCCCTTAGGGGTTAAGGTTTCCATAACTTTTTTTGGAGAGTCGTCTTCCACCTCCAAGAAAGAGTCATAGTCTCCACCATTTTTTTTTATCTCCACCGAAAGTGTGTCAAGGTAAGGTTTGAGTCATCAAGAGGAAGACTCCAAGTGTATAAGACTTCTATGACTTTGTTCTTCATTTTCATTGCATAGAATTGGTTCGAGAACATCCAAATCTAAGTTATGTTTTTCATTAACACTTTCTAAATCCCTTTAAAGTTTAAAAAATGTCATTTTTTTCGCTATGCATAGAAAAGCCTAGGATAGTTAAGTGTGATCCTAACCTGATTCAAGCTTAGGAAACTTAGAGATCCTAGTGTTTCCCATCACTCAGGGTTTCACCTACAAGTCAAAGCCTCCTATTGATTTCAGCACATGCTCAATATCCTCTCAAGGTTGAGAGTCTATGGAATATAGTAGCTTGGAAAATCATAACAATCCAATAACCTTATGTCATGATTCACCGTAGGTCTTATTCGATGTGTAACCATACATACTAGTGCACTCACCATGGGAAACTCATCTAGACTGCCAAGACAAAGTATCCTTCAAATAGGAGGTAGTGCATTACAACATCTACTAGATTGCCAAAATCCATGAATAGATTGTGAACTACTTATCATTTTGCAAGGAACCCATGACTTGTATTTTATGTGTAACTCCAAATGCACCCAAGTCATGTACAATATAAGTGATATGGATTTGAATGCTTAAATCAATATTAATGCATACAATTGATAGATAAGTGGGAGCTCAAGTCTAACTTTGTTACATCATGTCTTACTTTTAAGGGCTCTATACCAACACATATATTTCCTATGGATTGGGTCACTATTGATGGAAGTTAGTACAACTAGGTATTCCCAATATAGGCACCATGATATCTCATAGACAATGAGACAATGTGTCCTCTTAGGTGATCCTAAGAATGTGTGATCATGATATATGTAGTTGCAGTAATTCGTGAAGTAGAATTTGACATATGCTCTTATGAGTCAGGATATGTCAGTTGATCACATAATAAGAAGATCTATAACTCAAGGATGGTATAAATAATATTGAGAGATTGATAGCAAGTTATAGGGAGACAATATATAGTAGATAACGGGTCATGAATTTAATCACTTTATATTTCATTACAATACACATAATGTACTAGAATGCAGTTGACTCTTTGTAGTAAGATGTTGAGTCAACTTCAAAATTGGATTTTAAGGGAGTCAATATTATTCTATGGGTCATAGTAGTCATTGCTTGAGCTCATATATCTTAATGGCACAATTTATGAGGGTTTGATTAGTTCTTGGTTCTTGGTTCATGGTTCTTGGTTCACTTATATGCATAAGGTTGTTTTGGTAAATATGCAAGGTTGCACAAGGCTTAGTGAACGGTATCTTTGGACTTTGATAATCGATCAATTAGAGCCTTATTAGATTAACTAATCAATTATGACCCTTTTTAGGCCAGATTAAGTAACCTAAGACTAAGATGGACCTAAGTCACTTAGGCTCATAGGAAACCTATAAATAGCCCTTGAGGGTTTAGGGCTTCATACTTCTACTTCTTCCATTTTCTCTCACACATCCAAAGAGAGAACCCTAACCTTTATCCTCTAGAGATTGTCATCATCTTAGTGCCTAGACTAAAAAATGAGTCAAGTGGAAGATTAGTGGGTTCACGAGATCTCAATGACTACCACTGCATTCAACAACATTCTTCACTACAAGGAATCGATTTGGGAATATCTAGATCGAAGTAAGCACTTATAACCGGTAATACTAGATCTGTTTTTGTTTTTAAATGCTTCCATTGCTAGGATCTAATTGTTCTAGGATAGTTGCATGCACCTCATCAAAGCGAGGGCCAAGAAATGGAGTAATTCAAGGGGGTTTAAATATTCTTGTAAAACTATTTTAAAATAAAAAACATAGTAAACAAAAATAATAATAATAAATGATAAAGGCAATATAATAATAAGGTTACATATATGTGTCTAAAAGATAAAACCCATTATTATAATATTACAATATGTTCATCGTAGTAATATTATCATTTTTAATAACATATCTTATTCCATGTATATAAAATTTTAATTTTGTTTTTTTACCATTTTTTAAAGAAAAATCAAAATCAAATAAGATTTTATAATTTTCATTTTCTAAAACCAGTTTTCACTTTCATAATCAATAGCATTTTCAAGAAAAGAAAATATAGGAAATAAATGCTATTTTTAGAAAATGAAAAGTAGAGAATGTTTTTCAAACCAAAAGCAACCTAAAGATTCTCAAATATTTAAAATCATTACTTTAATTTTGTTTTTAATTTTAAACAGAATATTAAAAGTAAACCGCAATAAACTCGTTCTCAATAAAGTTATTATTAGGAGTAGAAAAATAAGTAAACGAAGAAAGATATATGGGGAGAAGAGTATTGAAAAATGTAAGTAGAAGGTGAGAAAATTGTTCAAATTTGAGAATGATTGGGTGAAACAAAACTCTTGAGAGCTTTTCTATCTGAAAAACGTAGCTGTTTAGTAAGGTGGTATAATTATGAATCCGCTGATAATAGCACCTCAGCGTCAGCGACATCATCCAGACAGATGGTCGTATATCAGCTGCTGTTATTTCCGCCGTCATCCAGACAGAAACATAATGAAGAAAGTTTTTAAAGTTTATCTACACTGAGCGATAAGAGAAGTAGGAAGACAATAGTTCCAAGGCAATGAGGATATAGGATAGCAACTGCAGAATAGAAAAGGAAATCAACATCATCCTAAGAAAAAAAAAAAGGAAATTGGAATTAAAATTAAAATTGAAAAACTCCCATCTTCTCGTTACAACGCAACTGCAAAATACAACTGGCTGTTCCGTATAAAAGTTCGGAATCCAGCTTCCTTGTATGTACGAGCCCTTTAGAGAGAGAGCCTATGACCAACCCATACTCAGATGACTGTACAGCGTCATAATGTCCTTGATATTCAGCAAACCACGTAGGAAAGACCCTATAGTAAAAAGGCACCAAACTCGGCCTCCCCTTTAAACCTGAACACCATTACAATTGCGGTAAACATCATCAAATGATCCATTAGCAGGCTTAGTCGGAGATCCATTTTGGTATGTTTTCACCATTTTAGTACCATTGCTCATTCCTCCTTTCCCTGTCCCTATTTTTTGGCTGAATCGATCCTCCTTTAAAACACTATCCAACTGCCCACATGCTGCTGCTATGAGCCCTGTTTTTAACATAACAAAGCAAGAATCCACGCATCAACAGTAAGAATCCCATGCACCACTTAGCAGAATAGCAAACTAGATTTAGATTAGTCTCCCCCCACAACCACCCAAATCAACAGCCACAGGACAATACAAGCACCAAAAGGTAGTTTATTTAGGCTCTTCCCTGTGCCCAACCACCCTCTCCCCTCAACATGATGTAATCAAGTTAAAGGATGAAAGTGAAAACTCAAACTTGTACACAGCACCAGCATTCTGAACTTCATGGACTCCATTTTCCTAGACTCAAACTCCTGATGAATGAATTCTACTAAAACAAATGCCTTGTGAATTGAGAGCAAATCTTACTCTAGATCCTGGTCTCATGGAGTGGGGAGTGTATATAAAGCACAAGTACCAGCAACCCATTTACATCAACGTTTTTAATATGCTGAATTTGTGCATGTGAAAAGCTCATCTCAAAATGCTAATTTACTCGACAATATCTAAAAAGCGACATTTTTATTTATTTTAATGCTTTGGCTATTGATATAAAGAGCAATAATCTATTTGACTTCTTTCAAGATGACAATTCAGACAAGAGGCGAGGGGTTTTAAGGCTTGGACTAATCTTTTTCCATGCATATGCACCTAGAAGAATACATAACATATGCACTGAACATACATAATGGCAAAATTTATTCTGCTTTGCAAAGAAAATAATCACTTACATAATATTTTACAGTTGCAATAGAAAAAAGACCTTTATCCTCAGCAGTAAGAAAATGTATTTCATGATAAATACATTTGTCCTCTAGAGGGGCACCAAAATCCTGATGGTTATGTTGGATTCCCAAAAAAAATGAGGCAAAAAATGAAAAGTACAAAGAAATTATTTCTATATGCTCCCGTAACTCATTTAATTATATTTGATTTTTTTTCATATTTTCCATGATAAAAAAAAACAAGATAAAATTATTTTCTTTAACATTTTTTTCCTTTTCTTTCATACTTTTCGGGAACTAACCATAACCTAAGGAGTTTCTGGACTTCCTATGCACACGCTTTTTACACCTTTTCTCATATTGGTGGCAATGGGCTGACCTCAAGCTAAGAAATTCTTAGCTGAGACCAGAGCATGCCTGTGTGCTTTGATGGAGACTTGGACCCAACTCAACTCACAACCTAACTGTCATAAACCACTAAATAATAAGAAATGTTGGTCTCATATTTTGTTGGCCATAGTTAATTCTTGTTACAGCTTACTCATGAGTCATGATCCTAAATAAACAAATTAACTTTAGGCATAGCAATGGTATAATACCACTTCTACTATGTACAAAATATCAGCGCACGTTTCAGGTGAAAGAAACCTAAAACAAAAAAAAATAGCAACTCATGCAGCATCTATGATGGAAAAACATAGAGTTTGATGCGCATTCAAAAATGGCATGGCCACTTCAGTTAGCACTTGTATTTCAAACAATATAAAATTCAGAAAATTCCCTCAATTTATGGTTTAATTAAGGAATTTTGAGATGAAGGACATACCTAAAAATAGAGCAGAAGGTTTTCCAGGTCTTGATTTAAATTCAGGATGGAATTGGACACCAACAAAGTATGGATGATTAGGCAACTCAACAATCTGTAGGGTCAGTATGCCAGTAAGAACTCAAAACCGTAAAAAATATACTAATCACAAATATTTACAATAATAATTGTGAGGCAGAAAATCCATACCTCCATACGTTGACCACTTGCATCTTTTCCAGTGAATGAAAGACCGGAATTTTCAAGATGCATCACCATGTTAGGATTCACCTACACAAGACAGAATAATTTCTCTAGCAAAAATAAATATTTTATAAAATCATTGCATGATTTGAGTGTAAGAGATGAAATACATCCCATCCACATGAACATATAAGCAAAGAAACTACTCATTGAGCTATGCACATGTTTGGTGCCACACACCTCGTATCTATGTCGATGTCGCTCATCAATGAAGCTCCTATTGCCATATCTAACACAATAAAGACCACAGGGTTAGCCAAGTTGAGGCATCTTCATTCAATATATCAGTACTTATATATCTTAATACATCTTTAGGTTTAGGTTGATATATGCATATCCATGTTTGATTGATGAACTTGGCTTGATACCATGGCATTGCCCAACTCATTTATCAAGACCACATTCTTACCATGTATACATATGAATGCATACATGTACTAGCTATGCCTGGGGGGTGGTCAATAGTGCTTACAGCTTTGCAGATTTGCAGTCCATAACCTGGAAATATGTCCTCCTTGATCCCAAACGCATGGTTCCTCCCATGTGGGTTGTTGAGCCCTGATCACATAATACAGATATCAAGATAGTTGGTGCCAAAAGGAAAAGCAGACAAAAATTTTGTTTCATTTCATCTTAAAATAAGTTTCAACCATGTAGAAACATAAACCTCAGGCATGAATATAACACAGGGATTCTTGGTGTTGGGGTCAAACTCAGTGCTGTTTGCATCTTTCAGACCAAGAACAGATCGAGCAAACTCAATAACAGCAATTTGCATTCCTAGACAAATACCAAGGAATGGAATTCTGTTTTCTCGGGCATACTTGGTGGCAAGAATTTTCCCTTGAACACCTCTGTCACCAAAACCTCCTGGAACCAGGACCCCATCTGCAGCCTGAAGATCAAGGCTAGTCACAAGGCTAACAAAGAATGTTACCACAACATGAGCCGGAAAATTAACCATGAGAAGAAAATTTTGACCCAGTTATTCTGAGTCTGATAGACCCCAAGCTACACAAACCTTCAACAAATTCCATGCAGCATTGTAAACATCAGGATTCTGGAAGGACAAAATTTTTGTCAATTTATGAAACTAGATAAATGGAGAGAGATGCAAGACTCGAGATGGACCATAACCTCTTTTGCTGTTTCAGGTTCAAGGTCACAGGCTGGAACCCAATCCACAATGAGTTTCTTGCCTTGGGCAACAGAAGCGTGCAGAAGAGCCTATGCAGCATAAGAACTAATGTATGAAAGGATAATATAAAAGAGAATAAAGCAAGCACTTCTTGATATATTCTTCTAGAGTACACGGGCAGAATGAAGAGCCATATCATAAAATTGAGCCAATTGAGATTATGTAACAAAAGAAAAAAAAAATACTCATAATCTCTCAAATATTAGTTATTTTCCAAAAGTTACTCTTATTAATTACTTCATATTTAAATGATAGAACTTAATTTGTTCATAAGCTCATCATTACATGCATAATGAAGGATATCCTCCTAAAAAATTGTCCTTTTTAGACTTAACCAAGACAGTGAATGGAAAAAATATATCACCAACAAAAATTACATGAATAAAACCCAACATATCTGTATGAAAGAGACATCCTCAACATTCAGGAAGCAGTCCCCATGCTGATTCAGTAGAAGGCTTTGGTCCTAAAGCATTTAGCAATATGTCCAACATTCAATATATGGCCACACTTTATGAACTTGAATCCTGTAAAGGAATGAGCTGGAATCCAAGACTTATAGGAGCCAAAGTTCTAATACCACGTTACACTATCACTTCCCTTAAAGCCTTCGGCTTGTAGAGACTAGAGAATGGACCAACAATTGTATATCAAGCTAAGACTAACAGGCAAACAGGATGGAATGGTGGATACAATTTTGGGAGGATGTGAATGAATTAATCCAAGAAATACAAAACGTTTGTCAGGATAATTAAATGATCACATAGGGAAAATGGTATAGAATATGAAAAGGTGAATAAGAATTGTAGGTTTGGAGAAAAGAATGAGGCAAGAGATGCTATCTTGGAATTTGAAATAGCATATGATTTTGTAATAACAAATGCTCAATCTAAGAAGAAGAAGAACCAAGATAGAATGAGAATTAAAAGTTGAACAAATATTAGTCAAATAAGTCTTTCTTAGAAGGAGGATTGACCAAGGATCATTTGAGGATTGTAAAGTAATACCAGGAGAAAGTTTGACCACAACGTGGTCTTATTTTTATTACCCTTTTCTTTTCTTAATAGGCATTAACAACACAAGAATAGTGATAAAATGATTAAAAGGGCAAAAAAAAAAAAGAGAGAATGGACATGAAGAAACCCATCTTGTGTTGAATGAGATGATAGGTTGTATACGAACAGTGACAAGAGAATTCCTTGGACAATTTAGGGAAATGGATCATCTTGGTGATGAAATGAAGAAGAGGTAAATTATTGAGAAAATAGTATATTGTGGAATGCTAAATAAATGAATAAAAAAAATATAATTTAATCTTTTCTTTGAAAAAAAAAAAAAGTAGCTATAAAAAATTATGTGTATACGTGTACATAATATACATGTATGGCAGCCCAGATCAAGGATTAAGGGCATCTAAGTTCACCTTTATTACAGAGAGGTAAGAATCAGAAAGGCCTGTATACTTTCCAACCATGGCAATTCTCACCTGTAAGTTAAAGGAACCATAAATATAATAAAAAAAAATGGGATGCAAACAATAAACAATAAAAAAATAAATTACAAATTTGAGAAATGGTCGGAACCCACTCGCTCATGTAACATGTCATAGAGTTCAGCCCTAGAAGTCCATTCCTCTAAACATGGCTCCCCAGCAACACTGCATATTATGGAACATAATTCCACAAAGATACCAAGAAATCCAAATGAAAAAAAGGTTGTCATAGGACGAATAATGCGTATACCATCCAGCCCAAAAGTAACGGACAAAGGGATGATTGCACTCAGTAGACAAACCTTAGAAGGTTCAACACTTTCAAGATTGCTTCATGTGCCTTCTGATCCTAATTGAGAGGTAAACAAAAGCATGTGAAACTTTCCAGAAATAATCATTATTATTATTATTATGAAAGTAGGTTCCAAAAGGACTTACTCGTAAAAGCAAAGGGATGTGCCAGATGTTGGAAACATCATATAGAGTGATGATGTTTTCTGCCTGGAAAATGCAGCAACATATCAGAATCTCCCAGAGCAAATAAACAAATAATTCACGGAATGTGCAAGCAAAATATTGCCTAATCAAATACCGAGACATGGCAAAATTGGGAGAGCTTCGCCTTCACATTTTCATCAAGTGCCTGTGGAACACATTAAAATTCAGAAATTGGAAAACAGAGCATTGATGTACATAAGCACATGACCGATGGGGGGAGAGAGAGAGACATACCGTTGTGCTGCGACAGGCTAAGATATTTGGTGCCAAACCAAGGCCTCTCAGTCCCCGAACACTATGCTGTGTAGGCTTTGTTTTCTGGATATGATTATTACCACCTCATTAGACCACCACTTAACTTGTTCTGATAAGCTAATAAGATGCATGAAGACACTTAATCACCTAATACCACAAGTGGAGATATACCAATTCTAACAAGCTTACCTGTTCACCAACTACACTTAGAACGGGCACAAGGCTGACATGAATCAAGCAGAAGTTTCCAGCACCTGCTTTTTTGCAAAGGAGTCAATACTTGTAAGTAGCAACTTACACATCATAGAAAGTTGCATTGATCAAAATCTTACCTACACGGTAAGAGAATTGCCCAAGAGCCTCAATAAATGGCATTGATTCAATGTCTCCTGCATCGTGACAGTTGTTTTTAACCTAACCAAAATGGAGAACAACTCATCTAGCCACATGAAAAAAAATAATATTGTTATTTTACCTATAGTTCCACCCAATTCTATGACACAAACATCAGCTGGACCTTCTTCCCCATCCACTGGTATCTTTGCTACACGCTCAACCCACTCTTGAATGGCATCCGTGATGTGAGGAACAACCTACAGAGGGAGAGAAAACATAATGAAGAACAGGGTAATAAATGTGAAGCTTTGATAAGCATATTTACATTATCACAGAACCAGTTCAGTAGTAGATAAAAACCTGGACAGTTTTTCCCAGATAATCTCCTCTTCTCTCTTTGTCAATAACAGACTGAGACAAAACATCAGCTGGGTCAATGATTTTCACAATCTGTAGAACGCATGAAATGCTCAAGTTAAACCACTTGCCTGGTAAATCTTCCCAGTGGTGATATTATTATCACGGGTCAACTTGATATCTAGAAATCGCTCATAGTTTCCAAGGTCCAGGTCCACCTTTGAAACACAAACACACAACAAGCTATCAGTTGTGTCTATAAAATGGTCATTTCCAGCGTCCATATTCCCTTCAGGTAATTTGGCCTGCTCCTACACATTTCAGAAACAAATGGAACATAGAGTTCCTGCTGCATATATGCCTAAGGTAAGCCTATTTCGAATGTTTTGGTTCATTTGTCATCATTTCAGTCCTCTTCAAACCATATTTAGTCTATTTGATTTTTACCAATTACCCCACTTCTTTGAGAATGGACGACTTAGTGGGATTTTTATGTGTCGAAAAGAAATATGTAACTGCTCTTGAGTTCTTCTCATCATAAATATTCATAAATTCGATCAAAAACAGAGTATCTTGACCTGGTGGCAGAAAAACTAAAGCATTCATAATATGAGACAAGCTTCTCTACCTCTCCACCATCATCTAAGACATACACTTCCCCATGCTCAAAAGGGGACATCGTTCCAGCATCTGTGTTCAAATAAGGATCTGAGCGGAAAGAGACCCAAAAGTGAGAAAAATATATCATCTTGGTATGCAGAGAAAACAAAGCAAGGAAAAACAGCAACAACAAAACAGGGGTGAGCCCCCCATCTCATCTTCAGCTCTACAGTTGAGGAAAACTGCGGAATACTGAAACATGATTGAACCTTCCACTTTGTGTGATTTGGACAATACTCACATTGAAAAAAGCAAAAAGATCATTTCAAAAACAAATCCAGCCACTCCAACCAACTTGAATAAAGTACATAGAAAATTTATGATTTAAGAAAATCCTTCCAATCTGATTTTACAGTTAAAGACTACGTTTAAAAACAGAAATAAAAAGGACTTAAATTCAAAGGCCAAGCTGTATATATTTTTCTTTTTTCTTCTTTTTTATTTTATTTTTGGTAAATCCTGAAAAGGATCTTTATTTTTAAAAAAAATATGCAGAAGAAAAGGGAAAAAGAAGAAGGGCATAACAAGAGAGCAAAACGAGCAAGAAGAAGAATGAGAACAAGAAAGACGAACCTATCTTGATGGAAGTAACTCGAAGTCCGCAGGCCTTAAGAATCAATCCAATACTACTGGCAGTCACTCCTTTCCCGAGACCGCTTACCACTCCACCCGTCACTAAAACGTACTTCATTGTCTTTGACAATCCCCAACTAACAAAAGACTGAACCCTGCTCCGGTGACACCTAAACAGAGTACAGCATCCACACAAACTGAGAAAGCGATCTAGCACCTCTTCACAACAAGCATTTGAAGATTAAATCAGAAATAAGAAAGAAAAAAACAGCAGAGATGAACAAGAATAGAAACCGTGCTGCAATGGTAGTGGCTGGGGTTCGCAGGGCTGGTTTATATATATATGATTCAGCTCCTCCGTTCTTCGACTTATAACTCTAGAGATGCAAAGATGGGAGAGTATTGGCGCCTTTATATAGCACCATCCCCAAACTCAAATGTAAAATTACATCTAATTATCCTCGGCAAGTCCCTTTTGTCTTGTCTCGGACGCACCAGCGTGACCGGCCAAAGGACGAAACTGGCAGGCAGACTGATTTTGAGGATTTTCGTTTTTCTTTTCCTCCCTTTGAGGCCATCATAAAGTTCTTTAATAGGCATTTATTGTAATCTTTTGTGTTCATTTTACTGGGATTTCTCTTTTTCTCACTGTCCCTTTCTCCTCGCAGCCTAATTGTGTACACTCGATGAAGATTGTAATATTATATTCTCAAAGACCAAACAGGTGGAAAATGATCAATTTTCCTTTTCATTTTCGTGCAACCCTCCTTTTTATTGGTTATTTTATGAAGTACCTGACAAACTATACGAAGCTTTTCGAAATTTTGATTGGTCAAAATCTATGCATAGGGTGAATTGGTTATTAATGGATACATGTTCAAAGTTAAAACAGTAATTATTGAATATTTAAAAATTTATTAATCAGTAATTACTTAATGGGTGAAGTGGAGGAGAAATTTAAGTCCAGCCCTTTAAATTCAGTGCATGAAAAATGATGGCAACCTCAATATTCATGCTGTGGGACCATGACCGTCACTGTATATGGTTTGGAGGGAAACGATGAGCCAAAAGGAAAAAGAGGTGAAATCGGCAAAGAATAATGCGGCTTCCTAAACGTCGTTTGCATTGAACCTTTTTGGGTCCTCGGCTCATCTAAGCGAGAATGTAGGCGTTAATGTAGATGTAGATGTAGACATCACCCGCTTCCCCCAGTCAAAACTCCTTCAAAATATTTCAAATAAAAAAATTATTATATAAATATTTCAAATCAGATAATGTCACGTGTCATGATATGACACTTATGATATATCAAAAATTTTAAAAAGTGATTTTAATAAATATTTTATAACAATAATAATAATAAGATATTTGTTCTTTGAAAAGATATTTGTTCTTTTTATTTTTATCGAAAATAATTTGTTTTTAAATTTAAAATTTTTTTTATAATTTATTATAAATTTTTTATTAAATAAAAAAATTAAAAAATATATAATTTTTTTTAAGTAAAAAAGATAATATGTTAATTTTTTTATTTTTTAATACTTAATAAAAATTAAATATTATAAAAATAAATAATCTAATATTTAATACTATTAAATATTAAAATTTTATTTTAAATTAAATTAAAAAACAACTTCAAAGCCACATTTTAGTTCTTCTATTTGGGATAAGTTGAAGCCAAGTATCGTCTAAAGATTTTTTTCTAACGCGACATGTTTGATCCAAAAATTAGAAGGTGGAAAAAGTTCCCAATTTTACAAGGGATGTTAAACACACCTTATCATTTCCCTTTCTACATTTTTTTTTTCTCCCTCTTTCACAGAGAAGACGTACCAGACAAGAAAGGTGGGCTGTATTTAAGAGCCTGCTTTTATAGAAGAAATGAAATTCCAATTTTACCCAAAATCTTTCTTTTCTGGTAAAATGTACCAAGCATATCTTGATGTATTAGTTGTTGTTGGTTAGTGTGTTTTTAGTAAAAGTATTTAAATACCATGCATATCTTGATGTATTATTCATGTGGGTTAGAGTTTTTAGTAAAAGTATTTATTTGAAAGTACTTTTAATAAAAATATTTTTAAGAGAATTATTTTTAAAAAATTATTATAAAAAAATTTTTAAATTTTTAAAAGAGTTTTTTAAATTTTCTTCGACACTTAATTTTTGTTAAAAAAATGTTTTTTAGACAAAAAAAAGTTTCTTAGAACCATTATCAAAACATATTTTTATTGTTAAAAAATAAGAAATTATTTTATTAGTATTATTTGGAAAATCATTTTTTTATTTTTATATATATAAAAAGTAAATTTTTATTAATAATATATTTTTAAATAAAAAATATTATATCATGTGATTAAATGCACAAAATTATTTTTACATATTAAATAATAATATTAGATCATACTTCTTAAATTCTTTTTTATTAAAATTTTGAATTTTGAATTTTTATTTTGTAAAATAAATGATAAAAATTCAAAAAAAAAAAAGATAAATTTATAACTCATGAATCATTATTATATCTCTTCACCTTCAAATAAATCATCTTACACTATTATTTATCAAACATAATAATTCATCAATTATGTCGTCTTCACAATCACTTCTGTCAACTGTTAGCATCCTCCTACCCATCAACTTTGGAAATCAAGTTTTGAAACAAGCCGACAAAATTTTATTAAGGATAAAGTTAGGCGATGTCTAATGGGGAAGGCAAGGGATATTCCCATAAATCAATTGGGATAAAGGTCACAGTCTTCCACCCAGAATGATCGAGAAAAGACGCCTCAATGTGAATGGCGGTCAAAGCCCATAATGATGGAAAATCCTTATCTTTTAAGAAACCACCACGTAACAACCAACGTCCCAACGGTCTCTGTACTCCTTCGCGATACAAGTTTGCGGATAAATGTGGTTATCAAAAGGGTTGCCCCATAATCTATTTATTACATAAATTAAGTTCTACTTTTTGAATTCTTGAAATTTTCTATTGGACCGGCCGTTTGCGGGCGTCAAACACGGTTTTCTTTTGTACCAACCCTTGAAGTCGACCCCTTCCACGCATGCCACGCAGGCGTGTCAATTTAGTCAAATTGTTGTCCTTCCGGTAACTGTACACATCCAATGAATTATATCAATCCTCTTCGTGATAGATGGACAGATCTACTGTTTCTTTGACTTAATTGTGGTTTTTATTTCCACGTGTCCTATGGATTTGTTTTTAGTCTTGGATTAGGGGATTTTGCTCTAAATACGTTGCTGATGGTGCTTTCCCTGCCACTTGTCGGGATATGATTAAAGAAACATGCCAGCAACTTATGTGAGGCCAATTTAACAATAGCAGTTTTTGGAATTGGGTATACTCTCTTTGGAAGTGTTTTGAGAATGTTTAGTACCAATTTTTAATATCTATAAGTGCTTCTTATAGGAACTTAAACAACATGTTTCATAAACTTTCAAAATTTATTTTTAGAAATGTAAAAAGGTTATTTAAAGTGATTCATGTTAGAATGCATAATATATAAAAAAAAAATTAGTTGTTTAAGAGAGTAATAAAATCTAGTTTAGCAAGAGCTCATGCTTCATGCCCTCGCCTATATTTATTTTCTCAATTTGTTAAATTCAAAATAACTTGTTATATTTTTTAAATTTATTAAATTCGTGTGTAATTTTATAAAAAATTGTACAAAAGAGAAGATTTTAGAAATCTTAAGAGTTTAAGGTCTTGTTGGATCATTTTTTTTAATGCTAGTTTTTTAAAAGCTATTTTTAAGTTAAAGAATGAAAAATAGATTTTTAGGGGGTGTTTGGTACACGGAAATAGGGAGTTGGAATAGACATCTCATTCATTTTCTCCCTTATTCCTATGTTTGGATAAATGTTAAGAAGACAAAATAAAATAAAAAATTATTCAGATAAAAATCAAATCTAACTTATAAATTGGATTTGAATTCATCAAAAGTATGTGTATTCTAATTTATTAAACTCATTTGATAATATAAAATAACTTAAATTTATTATTTTACCATCTTATCTCATTTTCAAGTCTGATGTTTATCTTCTTTGCAAAGCTAAAAACTCATTCATCATCCACTTCTATGTAATAAGTAATTCTTCCAAATTGAATCAATCAAACATTTCACAACATTAAAAAAAAAAAAAAAATCAATTTCTAATTTCTAGGGTTTTAAATGAAATTTGAATTCTTTTATTTCTTCTTTTGGAAATACGAAAAATATTTGCTAGCTTTGAGAATTTAAATATTATAATATATATATATATATATATATATATATATATATATATATATATATATATATATATATATATATATATATATATTTGGTAAAATATAATTTTATAACTACACATGACAAATTATTCAAATTTTTAATAAAAATGATAATTGAATATTTTTACACTAAGGTTATATGATTTTTTATAGTTAATTTTTAATTTATTGAGTATATATATTTTTTTAGTCTTATTATTTAATAACAAAAAAACTCTCAAAATTTATTTTTTAAAAATAAAAGTTTATTTTAAATTATATGAAAGGATATTATTATAAATTTATTTCTTTTTCATTTCCATTCATATTATTATCAAACATTGGAATGGAACAAATAATCATTCCAATCTTATATTTCTAAGTTCATCCAAATGTTATAAATGAAATCATTAAATTCATTTCTATTCACTAAGAAATAGGAATGGAAACAAAATATTCATTTTCATTCCCTATTCCGACATACCAAACACCCCCTTAGTGTTTTATAAAAATAAGAGTGTTTTACTAATTGCTTTTAAAAGTAAAAAATAAAAAGTTTGGATAAACCATTTTTAAAAATAATTTTTCTATTTTGATTTTGTAAAAATATTCTAAATTCAATTTGTATAATATTAATTGAATTAATTCAAGTCTTACTAAAAATAAGAATAGTTTTGTAATTATAAATAAATTTAAAAAATAATAATTTTTTATATTATAATAAAATCATAAATTATATTTTTTTTATATAAAAATATGCTATTTTAGTATATGGTAGGAACATAATGATGTTAACATTTTTGCAATTCTTTTTATTTTATTTTATAAAAAATGAATAATAATTATAATTTAAAAATAATTATTATTAATAATATTTTATTTAAAATGAATAAAAAATAAAGTTTAATTTCTTTAATATATAAATGAATCAAGTTCTTCGTTATATGCACATATTTAGTAATCAATTTTGAATATAATATTTTAAAATATTTTGGATTTAATCAACAATTAATAAAATCTATTTTTTGAATTCCAAATTATTCTTAAATATTAAAATATTAAGAATTTAAATGATTAATTATGTTTTACTTAATTTTTAGTCTATTTAACTAGTGAAAAAATTCAAAAAATATAGTTGTTTTTGTGTAAGAGAAATAGTAAAGTTGCAACTTATAATATATCAATTTTGATTTTTTTAGTAATTAGATTTATTTCTCCGAATTCCAAATTATTTTAAAAAATTGACAAACGTATTAATAAATTTAATACATAGTGTTTTTTGATTTAAATTTAATTTTTCTAGTGAGAAAGTTTATAAAAATATAATTATATGTAAAAAAAACATAGAGTTATTATGAATCAATTTTTATCCATAAATATTTTATTTATTATTTAATTTTTAAATTATTTTTAAAATTTATCATACTCATTAATGAATCCAACTCATTAAATCTTATTTAATTTGAAGTTTATTTACCTAGTAAAAAATAATAATAAAATAACTATTTTATGTTGAATACAAATAATAAAGCCGTTCTAAACCAATTTTTATATATTAATTTATGGTATTTATTATATCACTATTCAAGTTTTAAGTTATTTTTAAAATTATTATATTTATGAATGAATCCAACATATTAAATCCTATTCAATTTGAAATTTATTTGCCTAATGAAAAAAAAACTTTATAATATTTTTTAGTTCCATAATTTTTTAGTACTACTAAAATTAGTTTTTAGGTTTCAAATTATTTATGTATCAAATATACTTTTTAATTTGAATTTATTTGGTTATTGAAAAATGCTTATAATTTAAAGGAAAATAATAATAATATTATATTCAATTTTATTTGGGTTTTACTATTTTTTAAAAATTTTCTATTTTTATTTTATTTTTAAAAATTGACGAAAACAATTTTTACTTATTCTTTAAAAAACTATTTTTATTTTATTTTATTTTATTTTTAAAAACTGAAAAATAAAGAACAATAGAAAAAAAAAATTATGAATTTTTTAAAATAATTTTCTATTTTTACAAATAGAAAATTGTCTTTTAATCACATGAGTGATTAGACTCTAAGCTTTAAAAAAAATTTGATTGGCTATCCTAATTCATAAATTATTATTTAATAGAGGATTTTCAAAAAATTATCTCTAGCTATAGAACTTAATACCAAAATCATATCTTTTAATAACTACATATAATTAAAAATTACTCAAACCTAATTAGAAGAAAAAACAAAGTTAAAATTAAATACTCTTTTGTGCCGGGTTAACGTGGTATAAGAATGGGTCCCAAGCAAGCATGACGCACGAGATGCTTCCACGTTAAACAAACTAATAAGGGGCAGTTTCATCCATTTAAAATTATATTTATTATCCAAAGAAAATGAAAAATATACTGTCACAATTCTGTTGGACTTTCGGTCAAATATGCCTAAAAATAAATTAGCCATCCTTGTAACGTGATACTCGACGGAATCCAGAATAAGAACAAACACCACCTCATTTTGACTAGGCGGAGGCGGAGGGGTAGGTGTAGTTTGTGGACCCCACGATTGCTCATTAGTCATGACTCATTACCACGTCAAGCGTGCATGGAGCCACATAAGGTCTGATATTAGGACTTCTTTTCAGCCGACTCACATTCACGGACGATTGACGCTGAATGTTAATGGGAGTAGTGGAATGTTTTTAAAAAAATGAATTAAGTAGACGTTGTTCAATATTTCGAAACTGTTGTTTTTGGAATAATATTACAGAATTGATCATGTCATCGATCTCACTCAAACTCGGTTTGAAAATGACTTGGTTGCCTTTCTAGAAAAATTTCTGGAAAATTTTTTATTCCAAAATCAACATTCGACTTTTCTTTTGCTTGGCGTTTAGCTTTTGTTTGTTCCCATGTCATTGCAAAGACTATGCATAGTATTAAATACTAAAGTCGCTTTTTATTAACGGAATATAGTGTAGGGGTGCGATAATTGATTACCACTTGGATTGATTGAAAAGTAGCACTACGTGTCACCCTATGCTAAGGTGGTGAATTTGTTATGTCATCTCAAGTGGGTCCCTTTTCATCCTAGTGTGATAAACATGAATTAAACCTATCATCATTACCTTGATAAACATGAAGATGCCACCACTCACCGGTGGACGGCTCCCTATCAAAAGACATACAGTTATCGACAATCAATGCCATTAAACTCTAAAAGGTTGCCCTCAAAAGTGATAATAGCCATTTAAAATCAATACATTAACTATTACGATGCATGTCAAACAAATTACATATAGATAAACAAAGAAATCACCATGATGGCATTCGCAAAACAACCATAAAAGGATGATTACTCTCCAAAGCTATAGAGAAATAAAAAACAATTTTACATTTGCTTTCTATCTATTGACCTACCCTCTTTCTCAACCATGGTTGACTTAACCATCAAAAAGGGTTGGTCAGATTATCTCATTTCTTCTTTAACATCCTCCATGCAAAACCACACATGAAGGAATTTCATAGGCCACCCTAAGTGGAAAGGGACACAATAAATTAGAGTTGTTTGTAGAAAGCATAATCAAAAACCCCTAGTTCATTTAGTTGATTCAGTCACGGTCTAGATTTGAATGAATAGTAAACATCCTTACGATGAACCCTCATTGTTGTAAAAAGCCCCTATTGTTGCAAATTTAGGAACAAATGGAGAAAATGAAGAGAAGACTCTCCAAGGAAAGAGAAGAGATAATGTGATAACTCAAAGAGCAAAACAAGCATAAAGAAGAGTTTTCCTAGGAAAACGCTTAGCTACAAAGAGTGAAGTTGGTTAATGACATAACCCTCCTAGCCCCACAATTATCCTATTGCACCTTTATAAAAGAAACTAGCCATCTAAGTAGTATTGCTCGTGAGCAGGAACTAACTAATTAGAAGTGAATACGATGAAGTACCATGCATCTTGAAGATGGGAAAGTATTGATTAAACCACAACTAATGGACCATATTCAATAGCCACGAGCCATGGAGTACATCACAATATATAGCCATTTATGGAATCACTTCCACTCCATTTATTGAAGCAATCCTTTGGTAGGAAGCACCAAAGGGATTCATAATTCCTAAATTCAATATGTCCAATGGGAGCTTCCTATTGGAACATCTTTTATATATCATGCAAATGATGATCCTAACACAAGGGAACGCCTCTTTACTCTGTAAAGTTTTCCCATCTAGCTTGTAAGGGTCGATGCTCATGTGGGTTCTCCAATTGCTAGCTAATTCCATATCAAACTTTGAGAACTTAGGGTCCATTTTCACAACCCAATACATGCTGCACTAGCAAAAAAGACTCCATCTCTATTCCAAATTTGAAAAAACAATAAGAGAGTTGCTACATGCATACATTCAACGATTCAACATCGAGCTTTCCCAAGTTGAAGAATGTACATCTCATGTTGTAGTAATGGTCTTCAAGGAAGGACTACCAAAAAGGGTCAACCTATTATGGGCGCTCTAAAAGTCTTATCCCACTAGCATCAAGGGTTTATTCACTAAAGCTCGAAAGTATGCTATGTTAAAAGAAGATCTCGATTCAAGGATAGCATACAAATCAACCCTAATCATCACCTACCTAATAAAGGAAACCTCTAGCCAAGAACAATCATCATTTAAAGACAAGGAACAAGGTAGTAAAGATTGACTGAGGGGGAAGAGTGGGGAATATCATGGGAATAATGACAATATAAAGGACAATCAACTAAAGCTGAATTGCACCCTCCTCCAAGTATCGTAATGGTTGATTCTTCATGACATCAAATATATAGGGGACTACTAACTAACCCATTAATACATTACACTAGGAGTTTCTAAAGACATCCCAACTAATATTGTTATTACCTGGAGTAAAAAGGTATTAAACTAATGAATATCTTAGTTTGAAAAGATACATTGAAGAACTAATAAAAAAAAAAATGAAGGAATTTATTGATAACAAGGGAATTAAGAAATGAGCTGATTACTACCCAAAAAGTGCTATTTTACACCTTTAATTCATTATGTTTTAAGCACTTTTGTGTAGTAGTTCTCCATCTTTACTCCAATTGGCATGTTAAGGACCTAGCAATGACTTCTAATCATATTTGGGGATAGTTTTAGTATGTTGACAACTTTTTGGATCATTAAGACAAGCCAAGTAAAGGAGTGAAGCAAAGAGGAAAAACAAGCAAAGTGAAGAAAATAGAGGACAGCAGCTGCAGTCTTCCTTCGCACTTTTGGAGCACTTACCGAAGTCCATTTTCTATATGCTATATACCATTTCAAAGCTCAGGAAGTCAAGAATCCAACGCTTCAAACCGTGTACGATTTGGAGCTGAAATGAGGAAGATATGGCCTTCGGAAGACAACTACTCCAGGCTTGTGCGAAATTCGCACAACACCTTGAACTTCGCACAACACCTTCAGCTTGTGTGAAGCTTGTGCGAAATTCACACAACACCTTCTAAATTCGCACAGCCCATGTGTGGTGCGAATTCTCCTCTGTTTTTGCCGATTCCACTTTAGATCTTTTCTTATGTATTTTTTGATGTAATTTCCTTTCTTATCCTTGTAACTAACCAATTACAAGCTTTTATTTTGTAAAGACTATATAAGGGGTGGAAATCACCTCTTGAACGACAACTAACATATGTGTTACGTTTTACACTTAGTAAAATACAGAGCTCTCTGGTTTTCCTTTTCTCTTTACTATTTTCTTTTTCTCGGAAGCCAAACAACCTCTGAGGATGTTTTCCTAGAGGATGAGAGGCTAAACTTTTAGTTTCTTGGAGTAAAGGAAGCTAGGTGAAAAGTCCAGATGCTAAAGTGGAAAACTCTCGTGCGTTAAATACAGGTAGTTGGAGTTCATAAATGGCTTTTAAATCTAAAGTTTTGCTTTAAATCCCTTAGAATCACTTTGAATGGCCAATACATGGTAAGTTTCAGGTCTCTATGGATGCTTATTGCTAGATCCATATCAGTCCATTAGTTATCGTGTACGAGCCATTGGAAAGTGGCTCAAGGTGAAGACCCACAGTGTCTAAATCCATTAATGGAACTTGACTACCATTTCTATTAACTTTTTATGGATTAAATCTTCATTGTTAAACCTATACTAGTTCGGGAAATAACTATAGGTTAAATCCCCAATGCGAGGAGAAAAATCCGGAATTTCCCACTTTGCATTTTGAACTTGATCCTAGCAACCTCTAGCTCCGGGAAACTTTCTTTCTTCCATTTTTACTTAGTTTTATGTTAGTTTAGTTTCAAACACCTTTCAAAACAAATTTTATTTTCTTTTAAACTTTAAGTTTTTGATAAAGGAAATCATTAAATTCAATCTCTAATCTTGAGTATATCACTGGTAGAATGAAAACCCATCCCAGAGTTCGACCCTAGAACCACTATGCTATAGTAGCTTTGCTACGCTAATATGAGGTCATAGGTTTTATAAATGTTTTTTATTAAATGACCCGATTGGATTTTCACGCGAATCATGAGCACACCAAGATAAGCATGAGTAACTACCATCATCACTAAAGGAACCTCCCCTACTATTGTAACAATTATCATCCACAACAGATCCATGGTTGTTGGGATACTCCTATTGGATCATAAGTGCACAGTCCTTAAGAATTTAGGGACTTTAGGTCTAATTGTAGATAGAGCTTAAAAATTTACCATAGACTTAGATGTTCCTAGATCAAAATTCAAATATAGAAGATCGTCACAACTACTATGACAATTTTCCACCCAATTAGTCCTTCTTTGGCTCTTGACACTTGTATAGCTTCTTGAGAGAGAGAGAGACAGACAGACAGAGAGAGAGATGACTGGTTTTTAGATGAATGATCATAATTAATTAATTAACCCAATAAAAATAATTAATTATAAAACCCTTTGCAACCTTATGCTTTTCTCAAAACGCCTTTTATGCATATAAATGATTAATATTCCATAAAGCCTCAAAATAAATAATCATAAGTTCTTGTACAACCTTGTAATTTTTCTAAAATGCTTTTATGCACACATGATTAAATCTTTAATTTCCCTCAAACCTTTGTACTAACAAAGACTATAATCTCAAGTTGAGACCACTATGACAAATGGGAAACTACTAGCTCTCTTGGAATTTAATTATAAAGTTGACTCAATATTCCACTAAAGAAAGTTAATTGTACTCTAGTATCCTATGCCATTATATCGACATAAGATTTTTTTAGGATAGAACCTTGGAAAGCATGACATGATGTAACAACTTTATATTCATTAATAAATTTATTTATTTATGCTTTTGTTTCTCATTAATATCCTATTTGCATTAATTGGTTATCTGAGCATACATGCTCATCTCACTTGTATTGTGCATGACTTAGGTACATTATGAGTTTCATAAAAGACACAAGTCATGGGTTTCTTTTAATATAATTAGTCGTTTGTAGTGGATTTATAGATTTGGATAATCTAATAGAAACTATAGTGCATTACCTCCTAATTGGAATGATGACTTGACTGTTGGGATGAGTTTCTCATGGTGAGTGTAATAGTGTACATGGTTACAAATTGGATAAAACCTATGATAAATCATGACATAAAACTATCAGTTGTCATGATTCACCAAGCTACTAAACTACATGAACTCTCAACCTTGAGAGACTATTGAGTCTATGCCAAAATCAATAGGAAGCTTTAACTTAAAGGCGAGATCCTAATATGATTATATGTCCCTATGGGTTAGGTCACTATTGATGGCTGTTGGTGGTAACAAATATCCTCAATAGAAGCATTATGATATCTCATAATATTAAGATAATGTATACCCTTGGGTGATCCAAAAGAAATATAATCTAGAATACTTTATTCATAACAATTTCTTTATTGGAATTTTGATATATGCTCCTATAGCTAGAGAATATTAATTGACTAGATAATAAGTGAGATTTGTAGCTTAAGAATTGGAGAAGTAATCTTGATAGGTGATAACACTACCTTGTTAGATTATGAATACCAATTTATGGGGAGTTTGCATGTAGTGGATAGGTCACAAACCCGAGTTTCATCCTGTTATTCTTTACATAAGGTATTGGAGTGTAGTTAATTCTCTATAATGAGATGTAAAATCAATTTCAAAATTAGATTATGAAGGAGCCAATACTCTTATGGGTTTTAATGACCCCCACCCGAGCTCATATACCTTGATGACATGATATATGAGGATTGGATTGACTCTAGGTTCACTTATGTGCATAAGGGCATTTTGATAATTATACAAGGTTGCATAAAGGTAAGTAAAAAGTGCCTCTAGATTGGGCTAATTGATTAATTTGATAGCCTTATTAGATTAATTAATCAATTATGATATTTTTTTAAGATAGATTAAGTGACCTAAGTCTTTAATGGATTCAAGTTAATCAACCCCAATGAAGAACCCTATAAATATTCCCTTTGGGTTTAAGGTTTCTAGTTAGTCATCTTCTACCATTAAAGAGTAGAGAGCTATAACCTCTACCCTCTTATACCTATCTATTGATTGTGTGCTAAGATTGAGTTAGAACCATCAAATAGAAGATCTTGGGTGTACGAGACCTCGAAGACTTTAGGCTTCATCTTCACCACGTGGATTTGATTTGGGAACATCCAAATCAAGGTAACATTTTATATTGCACTTTAACCTAGATTTTAAAATGCATGCTTTGATTCTTTTCCATATGATCTAGAAGCCCTAGGGAGTTTTTATGCACTTAGCTCGAGTACGGGATAGGGAATGGATAGATCCAGGATTACCTACAATAGAATCATATCAACTTGGGTTTCCTTGTCGATTTTAGTCCCAATGATGTCAATCTCATTAAAAAGTGTAATCATAAAAATAATGTGATCTTTAACGAGAGTTTCTTCTATCATCATAGTATTCATGATAGTCTTTAGGGCAGTTTTCCTAGTTAGCTTACCTTTATCACCAAACTGGGTGCATAAAATATCCTATCCTAGGCTTTTATAAATCTAAGAACAATAGAAAACTTGGTTTCAAAAACCAAAAACATACCAAAGATGTAGATAAAAGTGTCATACCTATGATTTGGATGTTCTTAGATTAATTCTTGTCAATGTAGAAAACTTCGATATCGTAGATGATCTTGTAATCGTAGGGATATTCCACTAGAATGACTCCTCCTTGAGTCTAGCCACAAAGATGGTGGAGATCTCACAGTTGGAGGCTAAGGTTTTATCTTTGAAATGTAGGAAGAGAATGACATGACTAAACATTAAAATCCTAACTTTTAAGAGGGGTATTTATAGGCTTCCTATTAGACTTAAGTGACTTGAACTCACCATGGGTTTGAGTCACTTAATCTAGTACAAAAAGTTGCTAATTGATTAATTAACCATATAGGACTCCGAGTAATCAATTAGCCTAGTTTAAAGATACCACTCACTTACCCTTGTGCAACCTTGCGTGATTACCAAAATGACCTTATACACACAATTGAACTAAAAACCCACTCAACCCTCATAAACTATGCTA
Source organism: Vitis vinifera (assembly GCF_030704535.1). Classification (NCBI taxonomy): domain Eukaryota; kingdom Viridiplantae; phylum Streptophyta; class Magnoliopsida; order Vitales; family Vitaceae; genus Vitis; species Vitis vinifera. The sequence goes on along the minus strand of NC_081805.1, from coordinate 19,437,831 downwards.
TCAAGGAATATGAGCTCACACGAGAATTACTAGGACTAACAAGACAATATTGGTTCCTTTAGAATCCAATTTTGAAGTTGACTCAACATCCCACTATTAAGAGTTAACTGCACTCTAATACCCTATGTATATTATAATGATACACCAAGTGCTCGAGTGTGTGACCTGCTATCCACTGTATATAATCTCCCCATGAATTGGTCGCTCGTAGTTTAATAAGGTGAAAATTATCAACCTTTCAAGAATAACTTTACAAGGTTTGAGTTATAAATCCTCAAATTATGTGATCAAATGGCACACTTAAGCTCACTAAGAGCATATGTCAAATTCCACTAAATGAATTACTACAAACTTACATATTTCATGATCACGCATCCTTAGAATCACCTAAGAGGACATACAATCTCAAAGACCATAAAATATCATGGCATCTTTATTGAAAATACTTGTTGCTACTGACTTCCATTAATGGTGACCCAATCCATGGGGTAATATATGATTAGCTTGTGATCTCACTAGTAGGTCAAAGTCACTACTAACTTCTGCATAAACTCAATATTCTCTTAAGGTTAAGAGATAATATAATATAATAGCTTGGTGAAGTCATGACTACTTGATAGTCTTATGTCATGACTCGCCATAAGTCTTGTTTAATGTGTAATCATACTCACTAGTGCACTCACCACAGGAACCCCCTCTTGGTGGTCAAAACCATTCATCTCTCTAATTAAAAGGTAATGCATTACAACCTCAAATAGATTGCTTAAGTCTATGAACTAGTTGTGAACAAATCATCTACTTGTATGGAACCCATGACTTGAATCTTCCATGTAACTCTTAATACACCCAAGTCATGTACAATACAAGAGATGCTAGGCTAGAATATTCATAAAGTATAATGCATGGAATAAGGATAAATAAAAGTGAATCTAGAATATCATTAAATGAATAATGAATTCCAAAACTCTTACATTACATCATGCCTTTAAGGGTTCTATCCTAACACAAACATCTCTTACAAGCTTAAGAGATAATGGAGTTAAACAATAAAAATAATCTATCAATGATTCTAAGCAATTAAACAAATCATTCATCTTAATAAAAACTTGTTTATTATAAAAAAAATTAATAATTCAATTTACATAAACTAGAAACCAAAATCAAATTCTTCCTAGCCTTATGAACAAAGATAATATTTTAACTTTAGAAGACAACTATCATCTAAGATAAGGGTAACATCTCTTATTGCCTACGTAGCAATCCTTGCCTCACAAGCTAATGTCTAGTACATATCCCCATCATTCAACCTTTTCCTTAGTTGAAACCCTTGTAATGAATTCCAAACATGATTAATAGCTCTGGAATTTATCCACTAAGAATTAGTGGAATCCAACACTAAACATGATTCAACTAGAAGAGAATGATGCATACTTGATGACCTCTTAAGAAATTTAGGGTCTTCCTTCTTCCAGTAGCTTTTCTAACCATAAAGGAAACACTTTCATTAACAATTGTTTTTAATTCAAAGTAATCTAAATTCCTTAGAGAAATTTGGGTCCTCATCCTTGACATATAAGATTTGGCATTAAGGATTGATGGTGGAATTCAAATGAGACAAAATATCTAAGCAAATGTATGTTATCATCTTTTTACATGTATTTTTACTTTATTTTAATCTTTTCATTTTCGGCATTGCTAGGGACTAGCAATGGTTTGGTAAAGCGATGACAAAAACTTGACTGCACCAAAATATGTGTGAATACTTTAATGGTTCCTTAAGCATAGGAGTGTGATTGTAGCTTTAAAAAATACCCGATGAGCCAAGTATCGAATCTCAAAAAAGGGATCTTGGAGTGCAAGTGAGGTGGAAAGATTAAGAAAATGAATGAAATTGGTGGAGAAAAATAACACTTGCTTGAATTCTTGCTTTGGGCAAAGAAGTGGTTGGAAAGTTATTAAGAAAAAAATAAGAATTAATTAAAAACTTTAATTAACTTGTAACTAACAGTTGACGAAAGGGCAATCCCTAGGGTTCCTTCCTTACCTTGGAATGATCCTTGTTAATGCCTTCTCAACCAAGATTCCTAAAGGGTCATTTGGTTGGAATATTTTCAATAAAAGCATTTAATTAAACTTCATAAATATTAACCTATCAATTGGATCCCCTATTCTTAGCTCATTTTTCCTAAAGTATTTGTGATTTAAAAGTTATTGTCCTAGACTTATATAGGATTGTTCCAAGTTAAAATAATTTTCCCATTAAGTGCTTGGAGTACCCTATGGGGACCTTAGGTTTTAATCCCTAATTAGGTATAAAATTATGGTCGTTTCTTGAGCCTAATATCACAATTATTTTCCCAATTGTTGTATTTAGGGCTTATTTAAGGTCCCAAGTTAAAATGGCTTTACCATTAAGTGCTTGGGATACTCTATTAAGGCCTATACTCCTCAATTATCAAATGTTGAAATGAGGTGATTTATATTAAATGAATGAGATTCTCTTGATAAATTAATTTAAATTAAAAACAATTGTTAATGAAAGGATACAATGGGAAACCCTAGGGCACCCTTTCCCTAACCTAAATAACTAGTCAATAGACATTGAATTGAAATTAACTTGAAAGAATAAAATGAAAATCAAGAAATTGAAAATTAAACCTTAAATCAAATTTTAAATTGCAATGATCAAGAATATGAAAAATATTCAAGTACTTCTTAAAGAAAACCAAATCAAGGCAAATGTAGTAAACGAAAATAACTAACAAGAAAATGAAGAAAACCTAAAATGAATATGTATCCAAGATCTCCTCTTCCCAAGTTCATCTAAGAATGATTAAGAATGTGCAATAACTCCCCCTTGAGGGAGAAGATCCTAACCCCCCTCAATGGATGTCCATTGCCTTGTCATTTTCCAAATCAACCCTAACTTCTTTCACATGAGAGCCTTTCCCATACAAGTCAAGGGCACAAGAGTGGGTTGAAATTGGTTCCCCACTTTGGCCTAGTCATTCCCCATTTTTTAAGACCATTAAAAGGCATCTCATGTGTTATAATCATGTGACTTTAAAGGTCAAAAGGACAACTACAAGTGGTGAGGCTCTTTGTAGTGCTTTCATGTGTTGGAATATTATTCGTGCTTCTTAAATTTATTCTTCAGGGAAATGATATTCAAAATTTTTTAAATTTGGTCAAATTTAAGCTTCAAAAGTTAGGAATCTAACAAAATTTGTTTTAGCTCGATTAGATATGTCTATCTCCTTCAATCACCTCAAAACATTTTAAATAATTGGACATGATCAGCACCCAAGAATTCCTTGTAATTTTAGTTTTTCGACTAAATTCACCATTTATTCTCGCATTTGAGATGTCTCATGAGGATTTCAAGTCATCATTATTCGTTAATTATGCTAATAAATATCAAATACTTAAAGAAAATATGAGAAAATCGAGCATACACAAGATGAAATACAATTGCTTAATTGAAGGATTTTTTAATGGTGAAAATCAAACTAAAGATGTGAACATTGTCCCCATTTTGTACAAAATATGACATTAATCAGTTTGTAAGAGATGTTTGGTGATAGGGGCAAGTTAGCTAGACAATTTTCCTTTTAAGCCTATTATGAACACTAGGATAATAGAAATAATTTCCATTAGAGATCATATGATTCATGTTACTAAACTCTTTAACGAGATGGAGATCCTTAGAGTTGAAATCGATGGTGAGACCAAAGTTAATATGATCTTAGACACCTTATCAAATTCCTTCAAATAGTTTAAGTTCAACTATACTATAAATAAGTTGTTGATGAGCTTGCCAACAGTGATGAGGAAACTCCAAAGAACTGAGGGGATTCTCAAGAATAAAAAAGGCATTCATATGACAATCAAAAGTTCTTCAAGTTCTTCTACTAGGAAGAATAAAAACAATTTTAAGAATACCAAATAGGGAAAGTCTAAGGCTTGGAAATGTAAGAGTGAAGGAAAAACAAGTGTTTTCTTTATGGCAAGAAGGGTCACTAAAAGAAGGAATAACTTGACTACTTGGAAAAAAAAGAGTATATTTCATTCACTTTTGTTGAGTCATGTTTAGTGGTGGATTCCACTAATTCATGGTGGACAGATTCTAGGGCCATTGACCATATCTATAATTCTTTATAGGGGTTTCAACTAAGGATAAGGTTGAAAATGGGGTCATTTACCTAGCTCTTACTTCTTATGCAAGGATAGTTGTATAAGTTATAGAAGATTGACCTCTCCTAAAAGTGTGAGAATAAATTGGTGGTTCCCCAAGCGTAAGGATGTAGCCATAGCCTTAAAAACATGATGTGTTAGGTGTCCAACCTTAGAGAGGTGATTTTGAACTGTAGGTCAGATGGAAGGATCCAGAGAATGAAAGGTAGATTGTTGTTGAAAATTCTTTCTTTTAATTTGTTTTTAACAAGGGGATTGTTAAAAGTTTGTTTTATGAAAAAACAATAAGAAGTTAAATTATCTTAAGTGAATGTAACAAACAATTAAGGATAGAGGAATCTGTTGGGTTACTTTCTCACCATGGAATGATCCTTGTTTCTATTAACAAAGTTAAGACACCTAAAAGTTTTCTTAGTTGGAATATTTTTAACAAAAACATATTTACATTGAATTGAAAATTTCAACTTATTAATTGGATTCCCATGTAAAATATTCAAATTTCCTAATACCTCATCTATTGCCAAATTGCAATATTATAGGGTTCAATAATAATCGTTTGAAGTCAAAATGGTTTCACCCTTAAGTACTTGAGATACCTTGAAAGGGGCCCTTAAACTTCAATTTCCAAATATCAAGATATAATGCTTTCATAAAGGTAGAAGAGCTCCGATTAATAGACTAAATTAAATCTATGAATGCCTTATGATTAAAAAAATCATTCCAATGGTGGAATTGAATGCTCTCAGGATGATTAAAGCCATAATTTGTCTAACATATATCTTGAGCTAAATTTCAGGTTTAAAGGATGAAAATGATGCAAGTTAAAGGAGTAATTTTCAACCATGGTATAGAATGAACTAAATATTCTTAAAAGGAGATCCAAGAGTGTGAAGCATGATGAGAACCTTAAAAAATAAAAATAAAGAAATTCATAGCATGAAAGATGAGAAATGAAGGTTATGGAAAGAGTTAAAGATCAACCAAACATGAGAATGAGGGTTGGAGGTCATAGCTTGAAGTTCAAACATGTGAATTGGAACTCAAAATCTAGTAGCAACATGTATCTTGAATTTGAAGTGAAATATGAAGCACTTCTCAAGATTAATTTTAGACAACTATATATCGTTTTGAAGCACAGGAAGTTAGGAGTCTAACATTTCAAATAGTGCATGAATTAGAGTTAAAATGAAGAAGTTATGCACATTGGAAGCAAACTGGACAAAGAGAAATGTTGAGTTCGAAATTGCTAACTTGAATTTGAAATGGTTTTTGGCCATTTAAAACTTAAAGGATGTAAAAAAACTTTTGGCAAAGGCTAAGTTTAAACCCCCTTAACTATTTCAAATAATAGGCATGCATTTCAAACCCGAAAACATAGTGAACAAACATGGCAATGGGTGAGTTCAAAATTCATAGTGAATTCTGAACTCACATTTTGATTTTTGAATTGAGCATTTTTCTCCCACTTATGAGTTCAAAATTAATTTGAAACTCACCTAAATTTCGAACTCACCCATTGGCGGTTGAGTTTTAAGGTCCAAAACACATTGAAACAAGTTCTAGATGCCTCAATCCAATTCAAAATGCATCGTACTCATTTAAAACTCATAATATTTGGAATTTTTTTAGGTTGTTTATGACTTTTAATTTCTTTGTAATAAGTGGCCAATGAGAGTGTGCCACATGTTAGGTTATTGAATTTTTCTATATAAACTCTCCTAGTTCTAAGGTTTATGGGTTCTGTTTTTAGAGTTTAACGTTTGTGGTGGAAAAAGATAACAACTTTGGTTTGTTTCTTTTCTACTTTTAATATATTGCTTTTAGTTTCTTTTGATTCAAGATATGAATTTTTACTTTATTATAGATTCTGAATGTGACATCATCCCTATGAGAGGCAAAAAAGCTAATTTGAGGCTTAAAACATGAAAACCTAAAGGTTAGAAACTTAGAGGAACAATGGATAAGTAATTATAATAATGAGATTAATGAATGGTTAGGTTAAAATTAATCAATTTTTTATAATATCCTTGTGAATTATGTTAAGGAATAATACGGTAGGTTATTACCTGATACTAGTAATTCATGATAACTCCTAATCATCAGTTATCTTGGTCTTCCCTATAATTATCTACCCTAAAACTATAAGGAGTTAAAAGGGTTAAAAATTCAAACATTGAATTGGTAATTAATTGAATTCATTTGATGGTTTTAGGAATCAGTTTAAAAAAAAGGAAAAATTAGGTTTTGGATGCAGTTATGAGTTATAAAATTTCGATTGATCAAAAGTGACCAAATTTCCTAAAGGCTTAAGATCACCCTACTTAAAAAACCCTTGTTCTCTCTGGTTTCTATACTTGAAGTTAGATTGTGGAAAGCCTCAAACTTGAATCACTTAAATTAAAAATCAATATTTGTATTATTATTAATTTAGTTTTCTTTATTTAATTTCACTTTATAAAAATCAATTCACATATTGTTTTTCACATTATGATTTAAATGAAAGCAACTCATTTAACCTAGTATTGAGAAATTCCATAAGTCAATCCTTGAGGATGATACCCGGAATACTACTAAAGTCATACTAACTCTTTCTCTAGTTTTTTTTTTTTTTTTTGCTAGAGCTACTATATATTTAGGCTTAAATATTTTGGTACATAGATAAAATCAATAAAGGGCTCCCTTTCCTCAACCTAATAGACTACTCATAAGACATTGAAATAACACTAAAATGAAGGAATAAAATGGAGATTATTAGGCAACTAAGCATTGGAAACTTAATACTCAAATTTGAAAATGCATTAATGATTTAATAATAATGAAAACAAATTCAAGATAAAGAAATTAGTCTAAAGAAAAAAAAAAGGTGTAAAAGAACCTAAGATCAAGATGCATCTAAGATCTTTTCTTCTAAAGGTTGCATCAAAGAACACCCCAAATCCAAGAACATAGCAAAAGTTGAAGGAAGGAATAAACCCTAGGATGGTTTCCAATCTTCCCTTTTATAGCCTTCCAAACTAGCCCTTAGTGTTTTGCCATGTGGAAGCATCCAAATAGAAAGTGGAAGATCGAATGGTGGCTTGAAAAATGGTAAGAAAAGGTATGCCCAACCCGTGTTTACATTTCCAACACAAAAATGGCACCACCATAGACATAAGTGGTGCCATCATAGAGTGTGGCAACAATTCTAATTGAAAATAACATGTTGTAGGTAAACAATGGCTTATAGGGTTGGTGACATTTTTTGTTGCAAGCTTCATCTTTCTTTCCAAAGTTATTTTCGTGTGTAAATGACCTCCAAAAATTATAAATATTAATTAGATATGATCTCATTAATTTGGACAGCTCTAGCCTCTTCAACCACTTCAAAACATTTTATTAGTTGGAGTGAGACATCACTTGAGAGTTCCATGTGATCTTCGTTATTCGATTTAATTCACACCTCATTCTCACATCTAAGATGTCTTAAGAGAATCTCAAGGTCATCATTATTTATAAAGAATAATTATAAACATAAGAAACTCAAAGAAATATGAGAAAATTGCACATACACAGGGTGACATACAATTGTCTAGTTGAAGAGTGCTTTTAATGATAAAATCAAACCTAAGATGAAATAGTTGCCCCCATTTATATACAAAATATGCCATTAATTAGATATATTACTATATTTTAGAAAATATTTTTTTGAAACCAAGGTTTGGTTAATCTTGGTTTTGATGATAAAAAAACAAGATTTAGAACTAATGATTATATTTCAAGTATGATTAGGCAAGATGATTTCCAAAGTGGTAATCACAAAGACAAATCAAGCCAAGAAAAAATCATAAAGAAGAAGACTACCTCAAAGATAAGTGTTTTTCAAAACCCAAACTTCATAAGATCTCTTTGTAAGGTTGTTGGTGCACTAGGATTTTCATGCATTACATTCTTTACTTATGCACCAAAATCATCCAAGAGTTATTTTGTTATAAATATTTTAAAATTGGATGATTTCATGTTTTTAACTAAAACCTTATGTCAAATGTTTTTCAAACTTTTTAAAAGGTTTTAAGTTGAAAAGGTTGGTTGATGAGCCAAAAACGGCTCAATTGGTTGAACCGGATGAGGAACCGTTCAACTGTCGGCTCAATCGGTCTAGGTTCAGGTCTACCTCTCAGCTCAACCGGTCGAGGGTGCAAAAAAGCTTTCTCTTTCTTTCAGAACTATTGTTCAACCGGTCAAGGTTGAACCTTAACCGATCGAGGTCCGGTCAAGGTCCGGTCGAGGTCCGGTCGAGGTCCAATGGTCACCTGCCAAGCATTAAATGCTAACTGCTAGTCAATCGATCGACCCTCAGCTCAACCGGTCGAACCCCCAATAGCTAGTTTGGTTTTTTTCTTCTATAAAAAGGCTCCAAATCTTCCTTGTTTATGAATTTAACCTTCCCAAACCTTTCTTGAATATATTTGAGCATTGAAATAGTGTTTTTGAGTGCATTATTGTTCTAAAACTTGCATATCTTTAGTGCACCATTCAATCCTAGTTTTCTTATATCATTTAAGCTTAAAGTTTTTGTACTAGGATTTTGTGAGATCAATTATTTGTATATATTTGAGAGGAAGATTCTCAAGTGTGGGGTATCACTTGAAAGGTTGTTCAAGAGTGGAGTATCTTTTGAGGATTGTAAGGGTGCTTAGAGTCAAAAGTCTAAGAGGGTGGATTAAAACCATAATCCAATTGTATTGCTTGAAGGCTTGGTTTGAAAGCTTTGAATTAGTGGAACCTCAAGCTTGGGATTGAAGCTAGAGGAGAGTGGATATAGGCCCGGTTGTGTCGAACAACTATAAAATCTTGTGTTTGCATTCTCTCTTCCCCACTCTTTTACTTTATATGCAATTGTCTTTATATATTTTTTTTTATTATATACTTGCATATATTTGTCTCTTACATTCACATGGTTTAAATTTGCAAAAAAAGACCATCACCCTATTCACCCCCCCTTAGGGTGATTACCATAGGTTGGATTAGCCTAATTTTTCTAACAATTGGTATCGGAGCTAGGCCTCTTGTTTAAGACTTAACCATCTAAGAGGTAATGGCTAATCCATCAAGCTTATCTCACATTGAAAGTTTTTCAACCACCCAACCTTTATTCTTTACAGGAACTAATTATCCCTATTAGAAAACTAAAATGACTTGGTTTTTACAATCTACTAATCTTGATATATGGGATGTCATTGAAGATGATCCCCACTTCCTTCAAAATTAGAAAATGGAGTGATGGTTCCAAAACCTAAGCAAGAATAGGATGAACTTGATAGAAACAAAGTTCAATTAAATGCCAAAGCTGTTTTTATCTTACATTGTGTCATTGATAGAAATGAATTTAATCGTGTTTGGCAATGTAAGTCGGCTAAAGAAATTTGGAGACTATTAGAAATCACTCATGAGGGAACCAAACAAGTTAAAGAGTCTAGAATCAATATCCTTGTGCATGATTATGAATATTTTCTATAAAGGATTTTGAATCTATTATAAAAATGTTTTCTAGGTTCATGGTGATAGTGAATGAACTTGAAAGCTTGGGAAAGACCTACACCAAAGTAGAGAAAGTAATGAAGATCTTAAGATCTCTACTAAAGAAATGGGAAACAAAAGTGACGGCTATTCAAGAAGCAAAGGATCTCACAAAACTCTCACTTGAAGAACTCATTGGGTCACTCATGACTTATGAGATAAATTTGAACAATCATCAAAGAGTTGAAGAAAATAAGAAAAGTATAGTTTTATGGCTTTAATAAATGATGATGAAGAGGAAGAGAGTGAAAGTGAAAGTGATGAAGACTCCATGGAAGAAGAATGCACAAATGAGGATGCCAACATGTGCTTTATGGCTTTAGAGGAACATCAAGATGAGGTAAACTCCAAATCTAACCATAATGAGTTTCAAGATGTACTTCAAGAATTATAGTTTGATCTTGAAAAACTTAGATTCAAAAATGTCTCTCTCAAGAAAAAGATTTCTTGTCTTCAAAATGAGCTCAATGAGCTTAAGGAAAAAATTTGAAAATATTGAGAAGACAATTTTTTTTTTTTTTTGAAAAATAAAAATGAGGAGTTGAAAAAGAAAAATGAATGGCAAGTCAAAAGTGCATTTTTGATAAAAATGGGCTAGGCCACAAGCATTTCAAAAATCAAAAATATTTTAAGAATTATTTTGTAAAAGAAGCCTTTAGTTTTTCACCTTCAACTATTTGCAATCTTTGTGGAAAAGGAAGTCACATTAGTGATTTTTGTCCCTTAAGAAAATCTCCTCATGTTCTTCAAAACTCTAAATTATTTTGGATTCCAAAGGGAAGAAAGGCTAACCCGCTAAGACCCAAAAAGATATGGGTACCAAAGGTTAATTAATTTATTTTGTAGGAATCCATGCAAGAAGGAGGATATGCTTACCTTGGAAAGAATGCATTGATAATATTGGTATTAATGGTATCCCTTCTAAAGCTTAATTTGCAATATCATTTTATCTTGTTGCTAACACTTGGTTTAATTTTTGTTAATAATATAACTTTTTGGTATCACATGCTTGAATGATCATATTTGTTAAACCAAGGTTTGGATTAAAAAGAAGATTTTTTAATATACACCTAGGTAAAATTGAATGATCATATGCTTGTATGCTTTAACACTGTTATTTAATGCATGATTATATATCTTTTTAATGCATATGTTCTCCCATATATTTTTTCCAAATCATGCCTTAAATTGGGAATGCTCTAAGGATGAACAATCATTTATTTGGAAAATGTTCTTAAATGAAAAGGATGGAGATTCATTTTTCATGAGAAATCATATTATGCTTATTGTTTATTTTTTAAACTTTTGATAACATGTGATTCCCCTTATGTACTTTATTGAGACTTTTTGTTGATGACAAAAAGGGGGAGAAGTAATTGTAGGTTGCTAACATGGGAAGAAATGTCAATATTGTTTTAGCAATCCTATTCACATTGATGTTATGTGCTTTATTGGTTATAATTGCATGTATCATATTTAATAATAATGTCTTGTCAATTGTTAAATTGCTCTTTATGCTATTTATGTTTGATTATATCTTTTTGAGCATCCTTAATATACTCCTTGAAGTTTCTAAACTTGAATATTTTCTAAATTCAAATGAGCATATATTTAGGGGGAGCTTTTTAGCAACCTTGGTTTTTTCATCATTAGAAAGGGGGAGATTGTGAAACCAAGGTTTGGCTAATCTCGGTTTTGATGATAACAAAACAAGATTTAGAACTAATCATCATATTTCAAGTGTGATTAGGCGAGATGATTTCCAAAGTGGCAATCACAAAGACAAATCAAGCCAAGGAGAAATCATAAAGAAGAAGACCACCTCAAATAGAAGTGTTTTTCAAGACCCAAGCTCCATAAGATCTCTTTGTAAGGTTGTTGGTGCACTAGGATTTTCATGCATTTCATTCTTTACTTATGCACCAAAACATCCAAGAGTTATTTTGTTTTAAATAATTTAAAATTGGATGATTTCATATTTTCGACTAAAACCTTGTGTCAAATGTTTTTCAAACTTGTTTAAAAGGCTTTAAGTTGAAAAGGTTGGTTGTTGAGCCAAAAATGGCTCAATCGATTGAACTGGATAAGGAATCGATCAACCACCGGCTCAACAGGTCTAGGTCTGGGTCGACCCCTAACTCAACCGGTCAAGGTTCGGGTCGACTCCCAGCTCAACCGGTCGAGGGTGCAAAAAAAAAACTTTATTTTTCTTCTAGAACGGTTGTTCAACCGGTTGGGGTCCAACGGTCACCTACCAAGCATTAAATGCTAACGGCTAGTTAACCGATCAACCCCCAGCTTGACCGATCTAACCCCCATTGGCTAGTTTGGTTTTTTTCCTCTATAAAAAGGCTCTAAATCTTCATTTTTTATGAGTTTAACCTTCCCAAAACTTTCTTAAATATATTTGAGCCTTGGAATAGTGTTTTTGAGTGCACCATTGTTCTAAACTTGCATATCTTTAGTGCACCATTCAATCCTAGTTTTTTTGTATCATTTGAGTTTAAATTTTTTATACTAGGATTTTGTGAGATCAATTATTTGTATATCTTTAAGAGGAAGATTCTCAAGTGTGGGGTATCACTTGAGAGGTTGTTCAAGAGTGGGGTATCTCTTGAGGATTGTAAAGGGTGCTTGGAGCCAAAAGTCCAAGAGGGTGGATTGGAACCATAATCCAATTGTATTGCTTGAAGGCTTGGTTTGAAAGCCTTGAATTAGTGGAACCTCAAGCTTGGGATTGAAGCTAGAGGAGAGTGGATGTAGGTCGGGTTGCGTTGAACTACTATAAAATCTTGTGTTTGCATTCTCTCTTCCCTACTCTTTTACTTTATATGCAATTGTCTTTATATTGTTTTATTATATACTTGCATATATTTTCTCTTACATTCACATGGTTTAAATTTGCAAAAAAAGACCATCACCTTATTCACCCCCCCAGGGTGATTACCATAGGTTGGATTATCCTAATTTTTCTAACAATTTTTCATCTAAAATTCAAGGATTGTTTTTATGTACCTTAGTTGATTCGTGCCCAATTGGTGTATCAGCTGATTCATGTCTAGCTGGTGCTCCTTGATTGAAGGAGTAATCAACAAAATTTATAACCTATTACACCATGAACTAGGGTAGCAAAGACAAAGCTACTATAGCATAGTGGCTCTAGGATCGTTCACTGGGAAGGGTTTTCAATTCATAAATGATACCAATTCAAAGTGAATTGGTGCTTTTTCATTTCAAGGTTAACTTAAGAAATAAAAAACAAACTTTGATTGAAAAAGGTTTAGGTTTAAGCTAACGACAAAGGAAGTAATGGAAATTACTTATGAAGAAAAACATTCCTTGGAGGTTTAGGTTCATAGAGGAGGTTCCTCATGCAAAAACAAAACTCCGGTCATTTGGTTCATATCCTCGCATTAGAGAATTAAGATATAGTCAATTCTCGAACTGGTATTGTACAGATGTATCCTTTAAATGGATTTCAGCTCTAATTCCCTCTCATTGATGCAACTTGCAATGGCTCGTGCCTTTCACCTAGCATTTGCCATTCAAGGTGATCTTTAACTTTAGACTTCCCTTCTCAAGCTCGCAAAAGATAACTAATGGATGTCTCCTTGGAGTCCAAAAGCTTACCAAGTGTTGGCAATTCTAGAAAATCCTACCTTCAAGTCACTTCCCAAAAGCTCGCAAGAGGTAAACTAGTGCATCTCCATGGACGGAGATCACTTACCTTACCAAGTGTTGGCTCAAGTGAATTGAAGGTGTTTTAAGTTAACTAAAAACATAGAAATCATTAAAGGATCACACTTTCTCTTCATTAATGACTGAAACCACAAAGCTACTAATTCTTGCACTTGGAACCTTTCCTAGCAACCTTAACTCCAAGGAATTAAAAGTCTAGCCACTCATTCTCTGAGGAAACATCCTCAGAGCTTGTTTGGCTAGTAAGAAAATACAATCAAAATGAGAAGGTAAAGCAGAGCAAAGCTCTGTATTTTTCTTCCTTTGAAAACTATACAAAAGGTGCGTCGTCTCCTTGAGAACAGGCTCCCAAGAGATGATTATATCATCCTTCCTTTTGTAAAGGAAATTACAAACTATGTATAAGGGGTTATTCACCCTTTTTCTTACTTAAAGACTAAGGAATCCTATGATAGGTGGGTTACAAGGAGAGTTTGGGGATTTAGACATCAAATATCTAAAGAAAAATATCTCAAAATGTTGGCCGCACATCAAATATCTAAAGTAAAATATCTCAAAATGTCGGTCGCACATATCGTGAAGCTTCAAGAGAACACCGCGACACTGTGCAAAATGGCTGCGAAACTCTCCGGGTAAGTGCTATCAGAGGATCCGGATATGTCTGACCGGGGAAGTTGAAACGTCCTCCTCTCCCATCCGGCGTCAAGCGCCGGATGCGAAATATCCGGATGGAATGTCGACAGAGCAGAATTCCGGATGTGAGACATCCGGGTGGAATGTCGACGGAGCAAAATTCCGGATTCTCTAAGAGGATATGTGGTGCGCTTCCCTATCCGGACTCCCTCAGGGAGAAGTACACGGCACTCGCGATCATCACACCCCGGACGATAGCATATCCTATCCGGACATGTTGTCCGGATCATTGGCTAAAGTGCACAAGCCTTGCTACGTCATTCCGATAGCCTGCCACAGCCCACGTTCCGCCGTCCTCCGATGATGTGTCCGGATGCCCTGTCCAGACATCTTTTGCCATGGATTCCAAAGAATTCTCCTCAATCTCAGATTGCTTTGGTGATCAAAAAGCTATCAAAACACCAAAACTTAACACAATTTGATTAGAATTGATTGCAAGGGTCCTTAATATGTTAATTGGGTTAAAAGGTGATAACTACTACTCAAAAGTGTTTAAAAGAGTTAATTACAAGCTATGAAATAGCACTTTTTGAGTAGCAATCACTCCCCTCAACCGACATATTGCTAGTCCCTTAGCAATGAAGGAGAGAAAAATAAAAATAAAAAGTACTATAATTTACAACATCATGCTGATCAAAAAACAATTTCCAAGTGGCATGATGATCTAACTCTCACATGGAACATTAAAGAAATATAAACTCAAATTTCAACAAGAGTTATCAAATAACTTGTCTAATCACAATTCTTTAAGAGAAGACATTATGCAAATTTAAGCTTTATCATTTCCACTTCCAAAGGACCAACCCTTACTCTTCCACAAAAATCTAAGTGTTATTTATTAGCTTCCGAATATAGTATGTTGAACTAATCTCTCCCCCAAACCTATTTTTTTTTAACTTAACAAACTAATCAACCTCCAATAGGCTAAGAACGCACCTCTTTTCTCACAATTTTTTTTCATTGTAGGAGTACAAGGCTTAAAGGTATTTCTTTTCTAAATTGTCCATGTAACGGGGGTCCATCGATGACTCCCAACCAATTAAGGTTTAAGGCATCAAGTTTTAAGGATCTTTCAACCACTAACTCCTCGGATTTTACCCCGGACTTTTGAGAATGAAATTTTAATACCCAAGCACCTACAGTATGTTAGACTCCACCTATCCACCCTTGTAACGAGCATTGAGGTCGGTGACTCCCAACCAATGAAGGCTTAGGACACTAGGTTTTAAAGATTTTCACCATATACCCCTCAGACCTTGCTCGGGTTTCAAGGCAAGCAAACATTTTTCTTTTTTTTTTTCAAAGACTCATTGGCCTTTTATAAGGTGTCCCAACACTATCAAATGAGGTCAAAGGTACCAAGTCTAAAATTTTCACAAGTCAAGAGGGAAATAGTTTTTCATCTTATAATCGGAACCTAGTGTGCACAGTGTGTGAATAACTTAAAGTGGAAGAACTAAAGTTGAATTCAATAGAAGTTTCAATAATTCATCAACTTTAGTAAGCATAATACAAACTATAAGTCAAGTGAAAAGCAAAAGTTCAGTTTCTCCCTTTTCATTTTGAAAATTTTTCCTTAATAACCATGGAGAGTAGAATAAAAACTTTAAAAATTTTAAAAATTAAGCAAAAAACAACTAAATTACCAAAATAACTTAGCATTAATAACAAAACTTCCTTCCTCAAAATTTCCCCCAACCAAGCTGAACATTGTCCTCAATGTGACAAAAACGATTGAAAAATAGGGAGGAAGTGGTACCTTCTGAATGACGTGGAGTGATGCTCAACTGCCTCTCCTGTAGGAGGCTCCTGATGGGGCATAGGCTGATCAACAAAAGGAGGGGCCTGTGATGGCTCTAATGAGCTGGGAATGGCATGCTCAGGAGCTGATGTAATGCCGAGATGATGCTGGATCTGCCTCAAGATGGTAGTGTGCTGTGCTTGAGCTCCTGATTTTACAATTAACAAAATTTAAGACCAAATTTACAATCAAATAATTTACAAAACTTAAAAATTAACATATTTAACAAAATTATGAACTTTGGTGAAACCAAGTCCATCTAACCCTTCTCTGATCAGGCTTTTTGTGGCTCAAGGAGGTTGATTTCCTCATTTTCTGGCTTGAACGGCTCAATGAATGGCTTGAGGCGATGACCATTGACTCTAAAGGTGTCTATGCCATTGGAATTTAGTAATTCCACCACTCCATTGAGATGTACTTTGTGAATAATGAAAGGACCTATCCACCTTGACTTGAGCTTCCCTAGAAAGATATGGAGCCTTGAGTCATAAAATAGGACTCTTTGTCTGTTCCGCAATTCTTTGTTGGAGATTAGTTGATCATGCCACTTCTTCATCCTCTGTTTTGCAACTTTGGAATTGATGTAAGCATCGTTTCTTAATTCCTCCATCTCATTAAGGTCTAAGCACCTCTTTGCCCCAGCTCTGATCAAGTCCATGTTCAACCTCTTGATTGCCCACCACGCCTTATATTCAACTTCCACAAAGAGGTGGCATGCTTTGCCATAGACGAGACGATAGGGGGACATGCCAAGAATAGTCTTATAAGTTGTTCTATATGCCCATAATGAATCATGTAGCTTAATAGACCAATCTTTTCTGCTTGTAATCATCACTTTCATCAATATGTTTTTTATTTCCCTGTTTGCTAGCTCCACTTGCCTGGAAGTTTGAGGATGATAAGGTGTAGCTACCTTATGCTTCACTCCATACTTGGCTAATAGGGTTTCAAAAGGTTTGTTGCAAAAATGAGTACCTCCATCACTGATTATAGCCTTGGGCACCCCAAATCTTGAGAAGATGTTCTCTTTAAGAAATTTGAGAACCACCCTGTGATCATTATGTTTACAGGGGATTGCCTCCACCCATTTGGAAACATAGTCCATCCCCACCAATATATAAGAGTTACCAAAAGACATTGGGAAAGGTCCCATGAAGTCAATACCCCTGATTACTACTCAAAAAGTGTTATTTCATAGCTTGTAATAAACTCTTTTAAACACTTTTGAGTAGTTGATTCGTGCCCAATTGGTGTCTCAGCTGATTCGTGTCCAGCTGGTGCTCCTTGATTGAGGGAGTAATCAACAAAATTTATAACCTATTACACCATATACTAGGGTAGCAAAGAAAAAGCTACTATAGCATAGTGGCTCTAGAATTGTTCACTGGGATGGGCTTTCACTTCACAATTGATATTAATTCAAAGATGAATTGGTGCTTTTTCATTTCAAGGTTAGCTTTAAAAGAAAACATAAAGATATTTGAGTGAAAAAGGTTTGGTTTTAAACTAACCAAAAATAGTAACTGATTTTACTTACAAAGAAAAGTGTTTCTTGGAGTTCAGATCACTATGCTCAGGTTCCTCATACGAAAAGGAGAGTTCCGGTCACTTGTTTCTTTTCCTTGTATTAGAGAATTAACATATAGTTAATTCTCTAATCGGTGCTGTACAAATGCTTCCCATTAATGGGTTCAAACACTAAATCCCTCTCACTGATGCACCTTGCAATGGCTCATGCCTCTCACCTAGCACTTGCCATTCAAGATGATCTTTAACCTTGGATTACCCGTCAAAAGCTTGCAAGAGATAACTAATAGATGTCTCCTTGGAATCCAAAAGCTTACCAAGTGTTGACTATTCTAGAAAATCCTACCTTCAAACCACCTACCAAAAGCTCGCAAGAGATAAACTAGTGC
The DNA here is from genome assembly GCF_030704535.1 of Vitis vinifera. Lineage (NCBI taxonomy): Eukaryota > Viridiplantae > Streptophyta > Magnoliopsida > Vitales > Vitaceae > Vitis > Vitis vinifera. The sequence goes on along the minus strand of NC_081805.1, from coordinate 19,419,972 downwards.
ATCTCCATGGATGGAGATCACTTGCCTTACCAAGTGTTGGCTCAGGTGAATTAAAGGCTTTTTAAGTTAACTAAAAAGATAAAAACCATTAACGGGTCACACTTTCTCTTCATTAAAAACTAAAACAACAAAACTTCCAATTTATGCATGTGGAAACTTACCCAGCTTTCCTCACTCCAAGAGACGAAGAGCCTAGCCTCTCATCCTCTGAGGAAAAATCCTCAGAGTTTGGTTGGCTAGAAAGAAAAAGAACGAGAAAACAAAAATATATATGAAAAGCAGAGCAAGTGCTCTGTAGATATATTTCTTACTTATACAAAAGGGTCGTCTCCTCCTCCCGAGAACAGGCTCCCGAGAGCTATATATAAAGAAAATTACAAAACAAAATATCTGAGGTTATTCACCCCTTTTCCAAACTTAATAACTAAGGAATCCTATAATTGGTGGGTTACAAGGAGAAAATGGGGATTTAGACATAAAAAATCTGAAGCAAAATATCCAAAAGTGTTGGTCGCAAATATTGGGAAACTTCAGGAGAAATTCCACAGCACTGTGCAAAATGGCCGCGAAATCATTTCGCAGCAAAAGGGTGATTTCGCAGCCGTGCAAAATTCTTCCTTCAGCTTGGAGTGATCGGCTTCCAATGGCTGTAACTCCTTCATTTCAACTCCAAATCGTGTACCGTTTGAAGCATTGGATTTCTGACTTCCTGAGCTTCGAAATGACATATAGCATGCATAATTTGGACTCCAGGAAGTGCTCCAAAAGTGGCTGACATGACTGTCATAAAAAATTACTTCATGGCAGATTTCTCTTTGCTTCCCCTCCTTGCATTCCGGATTTGCTTATGGAAAAGGACTTCAAAGCTTCGGTTCTTCATGTTTCTGAGCTTTCCATTGCTTTGAAATGGATTCCAAATAATTCTCCTCAATATCGGATTGCTTTGGTGATCAAAAAGCTATCAAAACACCAAAACTTAACACAATTTGATTAGAATTTATTGCAAGGGTCCTTAACATGTTAATTGGATTAAAAGCTAATAACTACTACTCAAAAGTGTTTAAAAGAGTTAATTACAAGCTATCAAATAGCACTTTTTGAGTAGTAATCAGTAGTAGTTATCACCTTTTAACCCAATTAACATATTAAGGACCTTTGCAATCAATTCTAATAAAATTGTGTTAAGTTTTGGTGTTTTGATAGCTTTTTGATCACCAAAGCAATCAGAGATTGAGGAGAGTTCTTTGGAATCCATAAGCAAATCCAGAATACAAGGAGTATGGGATCCTGCTCATTCCACTCGGACGGGAATCATAGCCATTCCACCCGGGTAGGAATTACACCCGGCTGCCGCCATTACACCTGGCTACCGCCATTACTCTCGGCTGCCGCCATTACACCCGGCTACCGCCACATTCCACCCGGATGTTCACATCTAGAATTCTGACCGCCGAATGGGAGAGGAGAGCGTTTGAATTTCCCCGGTCACACATATCCGGATCCACTTATAGCGCTTACTCGGAGAGTTTCGCAGCCATTTTGCACAGTGCCGCGATGTTCTCCTGAAGTTTCCCGATATGTGCGACCGACATTTTGAGATATTTTGTTTTAGATATTTTGGGATATTTTGCTTTAGATATTTGATGTCTAAATCCCCAAACTCTCCTTGTAACCCACCAATTATAGGATTCCTTAGTCTTTAAGTAAGTACAAAGGGTGAATAACCTCATATATATATAGTTTGTAATTTTCTTTACAAAGATATCTATGTAAAAAACGGAAGAAAGAAATATATTTTATAGAGCACTTGCTCTGTTTTTCCTTTATATAATTGTTTTCTCGTTAGTTTTCTTACTAGCCAAACAAGCTCTGAGGAAGTTTCCTCAGAGAATGAGTCGCTAGACTTTTAGTTCCTTGGAGTTAAGGTTGTCGGGAAAGGTTCCAAGTGCATGAATTAGTAGCTTTGTGGTTTCAGTCATTAATGAAGAGAAAGTGTGATCCTTTAATGATTTCTATGTTTTTAGTTAACTTAAAACACTTTCAATTCACTTGAGTCAACACTTGGTAAAGCAAGTGATCTCCGTCCATGGAGATGCACTAGTTTACCTCTTGCGAGCTTTTGGGAAGTGACTTGAAGGTAGGATTTTCTAGAATTGCCAACACTTGGTAAGATTTTGGACTCCAAAGAGACATCCATTAGTTATCTCTTGCGAGCTTGAGAAGGGAAGTCCAAAGTTAAAGATCACCTTGAATGGCAAATGCTAGGTGAGAGGCACGAGCCATTGCAAGGTGCATCAGTGAGAGGGATTTAGTGTTTGAACCCATTAATGGGAAGCATCTGTACAACACTGGTTAGAGAATTGACTATATGTTAATTATCTAATACGAGGAAATGAACCAAATGACCGGAGCTCTGTTTTTGTATAAGGAACCTTTCCTGTGAACCTAAACCTCCAAGGAATGTTTTTCTTCATAAGTAATTTCCATTACTTTCTTTTTGGTTAGTTTAAGACCAAACCCTTTCCACTCAAACATCTTTTAAACCCTTTTCTTCAAACCCTTTTAAAGCTAACCTTGAAATGAAAAAGTACCAATTTACTTTGAATTGGTATCAGTTGTGAATTGAAAACCCTTCCTAGTGAACGATCCTAGAGCCACTATGCTATGTTAGCTAAGCTATCCTAATGCATGGTGATATAGGTTATAACTTTTGTTGATTACTCTCTCAATCAAAGAGCACCAGCTAGACATGAATCAGCTGAGACACCAATTGAGAACGAATCAAATGGCATCGTTGCCAAGGAAGGTGCCAACTTCATATTGATATTATTTCAAGGTACTTGTGGTTTTCATCACAAGTTTGGTGAGCTTTCTCTCATTTTACTAACTCTTTTAGTTTTTTTTATTTGTTTATATTCTAGCATAGTTTTTAATTTAGTTTTAGTTAATCGAACTCTTTTTGGTAGTTTTGTTTTTGTTTTCCTCTGTTTTTGTTTTTTTTTTCTTTGTTACAGTTGATACTAGTTGTGTATGCCAAAGTGGATATGAGATTGTGGAGGAAGGCTTGTTAAACTTGAAACACCTCATAACAAGGAGTTGGAAGTAATCTTGAACATCATGGAAACTACACCTGAGGATCAGCATAGTCACCATGATCATCAGGACAATCCTAATGAATTCAGATCAATGAGGGACCGTATGCATCCACCTCGTATGAGTGCACCATCATGTATAGTGCCCCCTGCAGAGCAGCTAGTGATCAGACCCCATATTGTGCCACTTCTGCCAACTTTCCATGGAATGGAAAGTGAGAATCCTTATGCCCATATCAAGGAATTTGAAGATGTTTGTAATACATTCCGAGAGGGAGGAGCTTCTATCGACTTGATGAGGCTTAAATTATTTCCTTTTACTGTAAAGGATAAGGCCAAGATTTGGCTTAATTCTTTAAGGCCAAGATTTGGATTAATTCTTTAAGGCCAAGGAGTATCCGTACTTGGACTGATTTACAAGCTGAATTCCTCAAGAAGTTTTTTCCTACTCACAGAACAAATAGCTTGAAAAAGCAAATTTCAAATTTCTCAGCTAAAGAGAATGAGAAATTCTATGAGTGTTGGGAAAGATACATGGAAGCCATTAATGCTTGTCCTCACCATGGCTTTGATTCATGGCTGTTGGTGAGTTATTTCTATGATGGGATGTCTTCCTCAATGAAGCAACTCCTCGAAACAATGTGTGGAGGGGATTTCATGAGTAAGAATCTTGAGGAAGCTATGGATTTCTTGAGTTATGTAGCTGAAGTTTCAAGGGGATGGGATGAATCGAACAGAGGAGAAGTGGGAAAGATGAAGTCCCAACCAAATGCTCTTCATGCTAAGGCTGGGATGTACACCTTGAATGAGAATGTTGATATGAAAGCAAAATTTGCAGCTATGACAAGAAGAGTGGAGGAGCTAGAACTGAAAAAGATGAATGAAGTGCAAGCTGTTGCTGAAACACCAATGCAAGTAAAGCCATGTTCTATTTGTCAATCTTATGAACACTTGGTGGAGGAGTGCCTTACAATTCCAGTTGCTAGAGAAATGTTTGGAGAACAAGCAAATGTCATTGGACAATTCAAGCCCAACAGCAATGCTTCATATGGCAATACTTACAACTCAAGTTGGAGGAATCATCCAAATTTTTCATGGAAGCCGAGAGCACCTCAGAACCAACAACCGGCTTAACCATCTCAACCATCTCAACAAGCTTCAAGTCTTGAACAAGCAATAGTGAATCTCAGCAAGGTTATGGGAGATTTTGTTAGAGAACAAAAATCCATCAATTCTCAACTCAGTCAAAGAATTGACAGTGTAGAGAATACTTTGAATAAAATGATGAATGGGATGCAAAATGATTTATCTCAGAAGATAGATAATCTCCAATACTCAATCTCAAGGCTCACTAATTTGAACACAGTGCAGGAGAAGGGTAGATTTCCTTCTCAACCTCACCAAAACCCCAAGGGTATCCATCAAGTGGAAACTCATGAGGGAGAATCTTCACAGGTGAGAGATGTTAAAGCCTTGATCACTCTAAGGAGTGGTAAGAAGGCTGAGTCACCAACACCCAAGCCATATGTTGAAGAGAAGGAAGAAGAAGAGATAAAGAAGAGGGAGGAAATGAAAGGAAAGAAGAAAGATATCAGTGAAGAGAAGGAGGACCGTGATTCAGCAGTGAATGCAAATCCGGATAAAGAGCTTCTTAAGGAAGAATTGATGAAGAAACACACATCTCCACCTTTTCCTCAAGCTTTGCATGGGAAAAAGGGGATAAAAAATGCATCAGAAATCCTTGAAGTATTGAGGCAAGTGAAAGTCAACATTCCATTGCTGGATATGATTAAGCAAGTTCCATCATATGCAAAGTTCCTAAAGGACCTGTGTACTATCAAAAGAGGGTTGAATGTGAATAAGAAAGCCTTCTTGACTGAACAAGTAAGAGCCATCATACAATGCAAATCTCCTTTGAAGTACAAAGATCCGGGATGTCCTACCATTTCAGTCATGATTGGAGGAAAGGTAGTGGAAAAAGCTTTGTTAGATTTGGGAGCAAGTGTGAATTTGCTACCATACTCTGTTTATAAGCAATTGGGACTTGGTGAATTAAAGCCAACATCAATCACTCTATCTTTAGCTGATAGGTCAGTGAAAATTCCAAGGGGGATAATTAAGGATGTTTTAGTTCAAGTTGATAATTTCTACTATCCAGGAGATTTTGTTGTTCTTGATACTGATCCTTTAATTAAGGAAGCTAATTATGTTCCTATCATCCTTGGAAGGCCATTTCTTGCTACTTCAAATGCAATCATAAATTATAGGAATGGACTTATGCAACTCACTTTTGGCAACATGACACTTGAGCTTAATATCTTTCATATGTCAAAGAGGCTGATTACTCCGGAAGAAGAAGAAGGTCCAGAAGAGGTATGCATAATTGACACTCTAGTGGAGGAGCATTGTGATCAGAATATGCATGACGAGTTGAATGAAAGTCTTGAGGATCTTGAAGAAGGGTTGTCTGAACCCGCTGATGTCCTGGCTACTCTACAAGGTTGGAGGAGGAAAGAAGAGATCCTACCTTTATTCAATAAAGAGGAGGGACAAGATGATGTAACGGAAGAATTCCCGAAGCTCAATTTGAAACCTCTGCCCATGGAGTTAAAATATACATACCTGGAAGAAAATAACCAATGTCCTGTTGTTATATCTTCATCTCTTACCGGTCATCATGAGATTTCTCTACTTGAAGTTCTTAAGAGGTGCAAGAAGGCAATAGGATGACAAATATCTTACTTGAAAGGAATCAGTCCTTTGGTTTGTACACATCACATATATATGGAGGAAGAAGCTAAACCAATTCGTCAACCTCAAAGAAGATTGAATCCTCATTTACAAGAAGTGGTGCGAACTGAGGTACTGAAGCTACTCCAAGCAGGTATTATTTATCCCATATCTAACAGCCCTTGGGTGAGTCCTACTCAAGTGGTACCAAAGAAGTCAAGTATTACTGTGGTTCAGAATGAAAAAGGCGAAGAAATTGCTACACGCCTCACTTCAGGTTGGAGGATGTGTATTGACTATAGGAAATTGAATGCTGTTACAAGGAAAAATCATTTTCCACTCCCATTTATTGATCAGGTGCTGGAGAGTCTCTAGCCATCCTTTCTATTGTTTCTTGGATGGGTACTTAGGGTATTTCCAAATTGAAATTGATGTTGAAGATCAGGAGAAGACCACTTTCACATGTCCGTTTGGAACATACGCCTACAGAAGAATGTTGTTTGGTTTATGTAATGCACCTGCAACATTCCAAAGATGTATGCTTAGTATCTTCAGTGATACGGTGGAGCGAGTTATGGAGGTTTTCATGGATGATATCACCATATATGGAGGTACATTTGAAGAATGCTTAGTAAATTTGGAAGCGGTTCTTAAAATATGCATTGAAAAAGATTTGGTGCTCAACTGGGAGAAATGCCATTTTATGGTACGTCAAGGAATTGTCCTTGGCCATATCATCTCCGAGAAAGGCATTGAAGTTGATAGAACAAAGGTGGAACTTATTGCCAAATTGCCATCCCCAACCACTGTAAAAGGAGTAAGACAATTTCTTGGCCATGTAGGGTTCTACAGGAGGTTTATACAAGATTTCTCTAAGCTGTCAAGGCCTCTTTTTGAACTTTTAGCTAAGGATGCTAAGTTTGTCTGGGATGAAATATGTCAAAAGAGTTTTGATCAGTTGAAGCAATTTTTGACAACTGCTCCAATAGTAAGGGCTCCTAACTGGCAATTACCCTTTGAAGTAATGTGTGATGCCAGTGACTTTGCTATAGGAGTTGTACTTGGCCAAAGAGAAGATGGGAAGCCCTATGTGATCTACTATGCAAACAAAACATTGAATGAGGCTAAAAGAAACTACACAACTACAGAGAAAGAATTGTTAGCTATGGTGTTTGCGTTAGATAAGTTTCGTGCTTATTTGGTAGGGTCTTCCATCATTGTTTTCACTGACCATTCAACCTTGAAGTATTTATTGACAAAGCAAGATGCAAAAGCAAGGTTGATTAGATGGATTCTTTTGTTAGAAGAGTTTGATTTCCAAATAAGAGACAAGAAGGGGGTGGAGAATGTGGTAGCTGACCACCTTTCAAGGTTGGCTATAACACATAATTCCCATGTATTACCTATTAATGATGACTTTCCTGAGGAATCACTTATGTTGCTAGAGAAAGCTCCTTGGTATGCTCATATTGCTAACTATTTGGTTACTGGTGAAGTTCCAAGTGAGTGGAAAGCGCAAGACAGGAAGCACTTCTTTGCAAAGATTCATGCTTATTATTGGGAAGAGCCCTTCATTTTCAAGTATTGTGCAGATCAGATCATAAGGAAGTGTGTCCCTGAAGAAGAGCAACAAGGGATCCTCAGCCACTGCCATGAGAATGCCTGTGGAGGCCACTTTGCCTCTCAAAAACAGCCATGAAGGTCTTGCAATTAGGGTTTACTTGGCCATCGCTTTTCAAAGATTCCCACATCATGTGTAGGAGTTGTGATAGATGCTAAAGACTCGGGAAGTTTACAAAAAGAAACCAAATGCCCATGAACCCCATCCTTATAGTTGATCTTTTTGATGTTTGGGGGGGAGGGGAGGGGGCGCGAATTTCGAAGGAGCCACATGCATGAGACGTATGACCAAGGACACCACCACCTTGCCATGGTGGTGGTTGGGGATAGAGACGCCTTTGAGCAAGCTGCAGAGGATGGTGGCAGAAATAGTGGGCTGATGGTGATATTTTGGTGGAACCGGGAGCATTGAAAGGGAGGGAGCTAGAAAACAGTTTGAGAGAGGGGGGAGGGGGGAGTTTATTTTTTTATTTTTTTATTCTCGTCCATGGGCGATTCATTTTGGAAAGCTGAGAGTAGAGGGATTTTTGTGGAGCAAGAAAAACAAAGAGGGGGGGTGAGTTGAACCTAAAAGGAAGGAGATTGGGGTTGTAGAAAAATAGGCAGAGCAAGCTTTTCGGGGAGGGAAGCAAAGAAAAAAGAAAACAAGTTGCCCGGGAGAGCCAAAGAAAGCAGCTGGCAGAAGAAAAAAAAAACAGAGGGAGAAGTCGAGGGGGAGTTGGTCCAGGTTTGATCACTGCAAGCTTCATGTTTTCCTAATTTTTTTCACACTATTAAACACTATTTCATGTTGGTTTCTGTGTTTCATTTTTCCGATTGAGTGTGTATTAAAAACCATCATGTTTTATTAAGCATGAGATTGTTTTTCTTGCTTCAACAGTTTGGGTTATGTTCTGTCTTCTCTAGCCCTGTTTTATACTCACTGTGTGATATTTGAGGATATTATTTACATTCATATTTTGAACCCACTTTGGGATTTCCACACAGCTCTTAAGCTCACTGATAAGCCTCATTTCATGGCCTAGTTGTTTGTTTCTTTTAAGCTCTGTTTATATGGTTATTTCCTTGTTGTGGTTTTCCTCTGTTTTTGGCTTGCAATAGAGGACGAACATTTGTTATGTGGTTTAGAGTGAGCTAGGCAAAGTGAGATTGTGGGTCAGTGCAACTTTCAACTTACACGAATTTGTGGTATTCACATCATTAATGTAATGAGAGAGAAGTTTGGATCAGATGAAGCAAAAGAAGAAAAAAAAAAAAAGTCAACAAAGTACAATTTGATTGTACACAACCATTTATAAAATATATGAAGCCTCTACCATTAGCATTTGATGGCCAGTTTTTTTTTTTTTTAAATGCCGTCATATATTTCTTAATTCCCAATTCACGTTTTCAAATATTAATTTTCAAAGTTTAGGTTTTTAAATCTAATTTCCAAAATCCCAAATCTCAAATAATTTCTAAAATTCCATTTCCTAAATTTAATTTTTAAAGCTCTAATTTCTTTCAAATTTAATTTCCAAAATTCCAATTCTTAAATTTAATTTCCAAAATTCCAATTCTTAAATTTAATTTCCAAAATTCCAATTCTTAAATTTAATTTCCAAAATTCCATTTCCTAAATTTAATTTTTAAAACTCCAATTTCTTTCAAATTTAATTTCCAAAATCCCAAATCTCAAATAATTTTCAAAATTCCAATTTCTTTTAAATTTAATTTCCAAACTTCCAATTCTTAAATTTAATTTCCAAAATTTCATTTCCTAATTTTAATTTTTAAAGCTCTAATTTCTTTCAAATTTAATTTCCAAAATTCCAATTTCTTTCAAATTCAATTTCCAAAATGCCATCTTCAAATTTAATTTCTAAAACTCCAATTCCTAAATTTAATTTTTAAAACTCCAAATTTCAATGAAATTCCAATTTCTTTAGATTTTGATTTCTAAAATTCCAATTCTTAGATTTAATTGTCGAACTCCAATTTTCAAATAATTTTCGAGACTTTAATTTTCAAAACTCTAGTTTTAATTTCACTCAAATTTTCAAATAGTTTTAATTCACAAATTTTCTTTGATTTTTAAATAATCTTTTGTTTTCCTTGATTTTTTTTTTAAATAAGCATGAACATGCAATTTTCATAATTCCAAAATAATGGAATTTGTCAGACTAATTCATGCAAGATAAATTGGGCTTTGGTGGAGGCCCAAGATCAATGATGTTTTTTTCATTGACCGATTGATTGTTATGTTTGATTGATTTGCTTTATGACATATGTGATCATTCTGTGTTAGTTCACTAATCTTTATTTTCTGTGAAGCAATCAGCTCATCACTCAAGTACACTCTTTATCTCTTTTGTTCATTCGGTTATTTTGTTTTGATTGATATTCATTCGGTATCCATGTCTGATCAATCAATTGTCACGCTTGCTTTATTTTATTAGTAGAGACCCGTTATTAGGGACTTAGAGGGGTGTTACGGTCTTTACCATACCTTCCTGATAAATAACCTGACCATCGAGTCCAGATTCTGTTTTTGCAGATATGCTTTTTCCAAATAAGAAGTCACATAAGGTTTTCTTTCTTATTTTGTTTTTCCTTTAAAAAAAAATTTTAAATAGGTGGCGACTCCAAGTCATTTTCTAAAAAAAAATAAATCATTTTCAAAATAAAAAGGTTTCGCTATCGAGTGAAAACACATTGTGCAAAATACGGGGTCTACACTAATATGAATTATCAAGATTTTCTAGTGAACTTAGAATATTTTTTATTTAACTCTTTTCCAAAAAAAAAAAATATTGATACCAAAAATGGTTTGTGTTAAAGGTAATTGGAAAAAAGAATCTTTTATACATTTCTCGCTATCGACATGAACTTCTACATCTTGGCGGGATAATATAATTTAAGAAAATTTAATATGTATAATGAAGGTCTGAAATGTCAAGAAAAATCACCATATTTTATCAAAACATCGAACATTGAGGCTAGAAGCGAAATTTAAGGTGGAAACTTCTAATGGTGGAAACTTTGAAAAAAAAATCGACGTATTGTTAATAAAATCATCAAAACGATAGCTACAATTGGTTTCGTATGAAAAAATTGACAATATTTTGACAAAAAGTCAGATTTTTTCCTAAAAAATTATGGATATTTCCATATGTTGCCCTTCCTCCGATCACTACTAGAAATTGATGTAAGTTGATCAAGGGGCCGGATTTCACCTATGTTTTTTACAAGGAACCCAATGACAAGATTTATGATCCATATATTTTAAATTTATATTACCCTTTTGTTTTATATTATTCTTTTATTTTAAATTATTTTTTATATTTATCCCATTAATCCTATTTTTTTAAAAATTACTATCAATTCACTTTAACTTTTTTAATATTTATTCTTTTAATTTTGTTTAATCTTTGATGTTTTTATCTTAATATATTCAAAACATAAATTTATTTTAAAATTACTTAAATATCAAGTGAAGTTCTAATATTTTATGAATTATAATTTTAAATTTAAATTAATTTGATCAGATAAAGTATTAATATAATTTTTAATAATTTTAATTATTTAAATAAATCAATATCAATAGTAAAAAATTGTCACCATAGATTTTCAATTAAATTCTAGATATACAATCTCAAATAAAATATTTTATATAAATCTTAGAAATGATTTATTTTTTTATTTATTTAAAATGTAATAGAACATGTAATTCTATTTTTTTTTAAATAAATGAATATAAATATATTAAAATGATTTAAAATATTTTTTCTCTAAAAAATTTGATAAATATTATTATAATTTTTAATATAGATTTTTTGGATAAAATTTAATTTTTAAAAAAATTAGTAATCCATTAAAGTCAAATTAGAAGAATTTTAAAAAATTGATAAACATTAGATATTCTTATTTATTTAGCCTTTTATTTATTTATTGTTTTAATCATGATTCCTAATCTAATAATAAAATAGATATAGATTTATTATTATGTCGAAAAAAATAAATTGTAATAAAGTCTTATTTTAGCAAAATATTGTCAATATCTTCCAACAAAATCATTTCAAAAATATAAATATAATATATTTTCATTTTAAACATTGAAATACAATATGTCAATCAAATAAAATTTTTATTTTCATATTAATATTCTTCTAGGCTAATATCCTTAATTTTGACATGTATACATCCATTTGTTCAATAAAATAATTTGAACATGTGTATTTTTTTCTATCATATTTTGATTTTTTTTAAAATTTTTAAGATTTTAATTAATTTTTTCTTATTGATATTTTATATCAAAATATCTAATGATAGTTTTCAATTCATTCGTACAATTGAATTATCGATATATTAGTAAAAATTGATTTTTTCATCCTTATGTATAATTATTATCAAACACATTTTAATTAATTAAACTAATTTAATAGAGTAAAGTTAAAATTCAAGTCTTGATGGAACAATTTAAAACATCAAAATTTTAAATTTTAAAAGAATAAAAATATTTATTCTTTTTCAACTGTTAGCTTTTAATTTTCTTTTAAAAATTTAATCTTCTTAGTTTTTAAAAAACGTAATTATTAATCTTTCCCTACTTGATGTACCAAATATCTCCTGTGGGGTTCAACTCCTGAAGCTTCAAATGGTAACAGAGAGAAAAGAACTTCACAAAGAATGAGATTTGGCACTTCAAATGGTAACAGAGAGAAGAACTTCACAAAGAATGAGATTTGGCAATGGAATGACTTAAAACCCTACTAATGAGTCTCTCTCTCGCTCTCTCTCTCTCTCTCTCTCTCTCTCTCTCGCTCTCTCTCTTCAACTGATATCGTCCATTTTTAACAGTTGAATAGAAAATTAAAGAATTCCAAAAGGGTTAAAAAGAAAAGTTTGTTACTGTTGAAGTCACCCTTTGGCAGACCCGTATTGGCTCTGGGATGTTGTGGTTGAGGCTTGATGAATGGAGGCAGGAGCGAGTAAGAAACGGACGGGTAGGTTTGGGTTGGAGGGTTGCATCTTTAGGGATACGGTTGGTTGTCTGAAATGGTGAGGGCCACTCGACGGTTGACCGTTGATGTGTACGGCTAATTTGGTCCCACTCATCCCAATGTTCTGCCGACAATCGTATTTTAATTATGATTTTGGGTATCCCAACACGTGAGTCATCAGACTCCGCGCAGACAACAATGAGAGTACAGGGACACGTGACGCTCTCATATAAATGCCGACAACCTACTCGGTCTTCCTTTTCAAAATTCGCGTATCGATTGTCATAATTTATTATCAAAGCTTGATAAAGCACACCTCGCAGGGAGGGCCCTGCGGCCTCATTGTTGAAGAAAACCACATGTCACATCCTAACATATTCCTGGTCGGGGCCCTCCTTTTTAAAACTACATCGATTTTAACAAGTTGCATTATCAATTCAATTAACTGACAGACCAAAATTCATGTGTGATGTACACTCTTTTCCTAACCAAATCCAATATTTCCATTTCCAAGTGCCTGCCTATCTATATTAACATAATCACGTGGAAATAAACCCTATATATATATATATAAAGGGAATCGGAAATCAGATTAAATCAGTCGACCAGCTAAAATCCAAAATTGTGTAATAAAGATTTTGCAATTGATCGGTCAACTTATCTCATGACCGGCTTTTATGACCTTCGTGTTCTTGGCTTTTGCTTGCTTCCCTCTTACATCCTATTATTCTGGTGAAAAATAATTAAAGATCTTAAGTTTAACCTAATAATACATATATTTGTTTTTAAATAAATTTAAATTTAGGCGTAAGTTTGCAGGGCATATGGTTGGAAAGGAGATGTTCTCATGATTTTGAAAAGGCCTAGCTTGTCAGCATCAACGCAGCTTGAGGAGCGGTCTATGCAGAGTCAGGGGATGATAAATGGCGTGGGTGACATGATTTGTGATATCCTCAGCAAGCCATTTCTTGAATCCTAACCCAACGGTCCCAACCTAACCTTGAGGGAGAAAACCCAGAGAGGAGAGTGGCAAGGCATCGCAAGGAAAGGCTGTGCGTAGGTCGGTGTGGTACGAGAGCATGACATGGGACTTTCTAACTACCATACCTAACCCTATCTTTCCAGATGAAGATTTTTGTACCCACCATAGGCAAGCCATGTGGGTTTGGGTACCCCACCACTCCTCCCTCCATGTTCTACATATATAACCGGTTAGGTGAGGCATTTAAATACGTCAGTATCTCCCTTTATTCTCCAAATAAGGAGTTAGAATATTTGGCACTTGCTCATTTATTCTGGGCATTTTCTGGTAATTCCACAAGTTAGTCAAAAGGATGATCAAAACCTTCACGTGTCCATACAAGACCCATAAAAACTTTCTTAAAAAAAGAAGAAAAAGGGAGAGCTTATTCATAATCTTAATTTGAATCCTCTACTTGAAAACTCGATGCATAGTCCACCTATTAAATGAAAGGGGTCAATGGTGAGTCCCATGGACGCAACTTGTATATCCAGATAATCAGTGGTGTAGCAATTCACAAGGATGATGGTGCATATATCTTATACATGGAGAGAGTGTGAAAGGGAGGGGGTCCAATTCCGTTGAAGAGGGCATGTGAATTTTCGGATTTGCTGCCTGGTAAAAAGGGTAATAGGCCGACAGGACACGTGGACATGAGTCACAATTGACTCGCCAAATTAATTCTCTTCACATGAGGGAGAAAGAGAATCGGTAAAATAAAGGCGGTGCTCGATGGTAGTTTTTGACGTTGAGGTGCCAACAAAAATGTCATCATAAAAAGGGCACATACAACCCATCCACGCCAACTCTATCCAAATGCAGACTGCAAACTAGTGTTGCACCAACACAATAAGTTATCACAAAAACAAAGATGATACGTGTGCGTCTATATATATATATGCACATGAGTATCTGCTTTAATTTGATGACTATGTTGAGATTGACGTCCTTGTAAGAGGGATTTCAGACGTCAATTCTTCTCATTCCAGGTCAGTCAAAACCAAAAGCTCGCAAGGCCCAAGCCCACTTGTCATGAGTCATTCTGTACAAAATCATAAGCACACGAGGCTTAAGCCCACCCAATTTTTTCTTGGGCTTTAATCTTTTCTTTGGTAGACTAATGCAAAATCATGAGCTCACGAGGCCCAAGCCCTCTCACCAGTTATTCTTTGACCTTTCTCGCATGATTTTGGACATGGGTATTCTTTGGCCTTATTCAGGTTCGTCTTATTCTTAATCGATGCAAATCAGAATAATTATAATTTCCTAATCCGTGCTATTAGTGCTTGACTGGTTACTAACTTCATTGATTTCGTCAACTAACCATTTGATTATTTGATTGGTTGATTCTTGGCTTAGAATCAACAATTATATTCATCCACTCTAGTTTCCCTATAAATATAGAAGCCCCTAGTGAACTTGACACCTTTGGCTGTTCGAGTCTCTCGTACCTTCTCTTGCCGCCTACTACTGTTTCTCCCTTTGTTACACTAGCGCACAGCATCAATGATTTCTCATTCATTCTACTTGCCACTGTTTTCTTATTACAGTAGTGCGCATCATCGTTTTTGGGGCAGCGTTTGCACGCATTGAGTTTTGCCAATGCTTGGGAGTGCATTAGGCTTGGGAGGGTATCCTCATCGGTAGTGTTAGTGGTTATATATATTGTTATATCTTGTTTTGCACTAGGAATTATTCTCAGAGGAGCCAATCTACTTTAGGACATTGCTGTCTACATGCCCCAGCTGATAAGGCTTTGATTAACTTCTAATGTTTTCATTGTTTTAGGTTCTTTGCTTCTTGCCTCAATCTTCTATTTTTACAATAATGTTAAAAGTAGATATTAAGAATGAAGGTTTCTCATATTCTTATTATACTTGACTCCTACAAATAGATCCCTTCGATGCAACATTTGCCAGCATTGCAAGAATAGGTATTCTCTGCCATTGATATTATCAACTATGGCCACATTTTGATCCAACCTAAACCAAACGAGGCTTTGGAAAATATCACTACTTGGGAGAATGTTAACAAGAAATTACACCATGTCTTTTTGTAGGGACGCAAGGCAATCAG
The DNA here is from genome assembly GCF_030704535.1 of Vitis vinifera. Taxonomy (NCBI): domain Eukaryota; kingdom Viridiplantae; phylum Streptophyta; class Magnoliopsida; order Vitales; family Vitaceae; genus Vitis; species Vitis vinifera. The sequence goes on along the minus strand of NC_081805.1, from coordinate 19,404,451 downwards.
CTGCCACATGTTGCCATTGTAAGAGAGACATGAGAGAGCCAATCATCAGGATGAGTTTTCTATGGTGAGTGCACTAGTGCATATGATTATACATTGGACAGGACTTGTGATGAGTCATGACATTAGTTATTGTATAGTCATGACTTGACTAAGCTACTATATTACATGAGTTTTCAACATTGAGAAGATATTGAACAATTGCTAACGTCTTTAGTGGTTTGACCTATGGTGAGACCCTAAGATGATTATATATTCTCTATGAATTAAGTCATTGTTGATCAAGGCAAGTGACAATAGGTATTCTCAAGATAGGTATCATGATATCTCATGAGTTTAAGACAATATGTCCCATTGGATGATCCTAAGAACATGTGATCATGAAATTTATAGTCTTAGTAATTCCTTTAGTAGAATTTGATATATGTTTTTGAAAAGCTCGAGTATGTTAGTTGATCACATGATGAGAGAATCTAAGACTAAAGGATGGTAAAGGTAATCTTAAGAAGTTGATAATTTCAACCTCATTTGATTAAGGACATATTAGGGGCTTGTGTGTAGTCATTAGTAGGTCATAGACTCGAGTTTTCTATCTCAATTTAATATCATAGGATATTTGAATGCAATTGACTTTTTGTAGTGGGATGTTAACTTAACTTCATAATTGAATTCAAAAGAAGCTAGTACTTTTCTACGGATCCCAATGGTCCCAGCTTAAGTGCATATTCCTTGGTGCACATTATTTAAGGGAACATTTAGGTTCTTTATTTATAAATGTGCATAAATGCATTTCGATAAATATGCAAGTTTGCACTTGTTGGGATAGAGGTCTCAAAGCATGACATGATGTATCAATAAATGAATTTTTTTGGTTCTCATTTCTTTTTCCCATTTATGCATTATATATGTTGAGCATGTAAGCATACATCACCTGCATTGTATATGACTCAGATACATTAGGAGTTGCATAAAAGATCGAAGTCATTGGTTCCTTGTAAGATTGATGATTTATTCACAATCAGTTCATGCATTTAGTGGAGGGAAAAACCCAGATCTCTTCATTTCCCAAGCCTAGATCAGGTTAGGAACATGGATAACTATCCTAGGCCTTTTCTAAATCTTATGCATAATGAAAAAAATAGCATTTTTAAACTTTAAAGGGATTAAGAAAATGCTAACGAAATCCATACCTCATATTCGAATGTTCCTGAATCAAAACCATGTGGTGAAGATGAAGAACAAAATCACAAAAGTCTCATAAACTCGAAGTCTTCCATCCGATGACTTGAACCTTGATCTTGACACACTTCTGGTGGGGATGGAAGGGAGGGTGGAGGCTATGATTATTTTCCTCTCTCTCTGGAGACGAAAGATGGTTCTTTAGAAAAACTGTATGAACCTTAACCCTTAAGGGGGTTTTATAGGGTTTTCTACTAGGCTTAAGTAACTTGAGCCCACTAAGGGCTTAAGTCACTTAATATAGCCCAAAATTGGTCTTAATTGATTAATTAACCCAACAAGGCCTACTAATTAATCAATTAACCCAATTTAAAGACCTTGTTCACTTACCCCTATGCAACCTTACATAATTACCAAAATGCTCTTATGTACAAAAGTGAACATAGAGTCAATCTTACCCTCATATCCCATGCCAACAAGTTATATGAGTTCAGAGCGGGGACCATTGGGACCCATAGGAATACTATCTCCTTCAAAATCCAATTCTAAAGTTGATTCAACATCCCATTACAAAGAATCAACTGAACTCCAGTATCCTATGTAAATAACAATGAGACACTAAGTACTCGGGTTTGTGACCTACTATCCATTGTGTTTAGTCTCCCCATGAACTGGTGTCCGTACTCTAACAAGATGAAAGATATTAGCCTTTCAAGACTACCTTTACCATCCTTGAGTTACGGATCTTCCTATTGTGTATTAAATTGACATGTCTTAGTTGTCAAAGCACCTATGTAAAGTTCCACTTAAGGAACTACTATGACCATAGTTTCCATGAATACACCTCTTTAGAATCACCTAAGAGGACACACTATCTCAATCTCATCAAATATCATGGTGCCTCTATTGAGAATACCTATTGCTACCGCCTTCCATCAACAATGACCTAATCCATAGGGAATATATGATCAACTTATGATCTCACCTGTAAGTTAAAGCCACTACCAACTTTAGCACAAGCTTAATGCCCTCTCAAGGTTGAGAGATAACATAATGAAGCAGTTTGGTGAGGTCATGACTACTTGATAACCTTAAGTCATGACTCACCATAGGTCTTGTCTAATGTGTAACCATACACACTAATACACTCATCATGGGAAACCCATCCCAATAGCCAAGACCAACCATCCTTCCAATTATGAGGTGGTGCACTACAACCTCTAATAGGTTGCCTAAACTCATGAACCAGTTGTGAACAAGACATCTATTTACAAGGAACTCATGACTTAGATCTTCTATGCAACTCCTAATGTACCTAAGTCATGTACAATGCAAAAGATGCAAGCAAGAATGCTCATAAAGTATAATACATGGAATAAGGATAGATAAAAATGAAACTAAAACATCGTTAAATAAATAATGAATTCCAAATTTATTACATCATGTCATACTTTTAAGGACTCTATTCTAACATTCTCCCACTAGCCCTCAAAGCATCATGCCTATAAAGCATGTTAGATACTCATTTGAAACCTATGTTATCCCTATGACCAACAAAGACAATACCTGTCAATGTCTTGGTAAAGGGATCCACTAGGTTTTCCATAGAAGGTATCTTGTCAACCGTCATGTCACCCTCTAAACTATCTCAACACTTTGGAGCATAAGCACATAATCTCTTGTTTTTCTAAGATACTTAAGTGTATGCTTGACAACAGTCTAGTGTTCTAGACCTGGATTAGATTGATATCTACTCACCATACCCACTAAAAAGCAAATATCTAGCCTAGTACATAGCATCGCATACATAAGGCTACCCACTATAGAGGCATAGGGTATTGACTATATGTGCTCTTTCTCCTCAAGATTTTTAGGGCATTGATCTTGAGAAAGAGGAATTCCATGCCTAAAAGGTAACAAACCTTTCTTGGAATCCTGAAACACATACTTGACCAAAAGCTTATTTATGTAGGTAGCTTGAGATAACACTAGTTTCCTATTCTTACTGTCCCTAAAGACCTTACTCCCAAGAATATTGTGGACCTGTATTTTAAACGTATGTCCCCCACTCAATCGCCAAGACTTGCTTTTATTGGTGAAAAATTAGTTTTGGAAAAGTTGGAGTCACCACTTGTTTTATTTTATTTTAAAAGGGAAAATAAAACAAGAAAGAAAACCCTAAAGAAGTGACTCCATAGTTTTGGAAAAGCAGGTCTTAAAAAACTCGAGTCTTGGTCCAGGGATCAAGTTACCTATTAGGAAGGTATCTCTAAGAGGTAGCACCCCTTTAAGCCCTAAAGAGGTCTCTAATGACTAAGTTGAGAGAAAAGTGGCAATTAATCAATTGATTGAAGGTACCTAGGTAGGCTAAGGTGATTTCAAAACTAACATGCCAAAAAAGAAATCAAATCACAATGGCAAAGGAATGTTAGGATGTGTACCTGGACTACCTCTCAAGCGCTATCATAAGACATTAAAATTAACACAAAAATATAGTACACGACATGTATTTTATCATAGCAAATCGAATAAACATATAGGTACCCAAGGATGGAATCAAATATAGATATGGCTCACAACAACATGCATGTTCATAGAATTCTGAAAAGTAAGTGATAGAGAGCGTACTTGGGTAGCATGCATAATTTATAAAGTTCATCCAAAAATGCTAGAGTGGTTAGGACAAGTATAAATTATATAACATCTTTATTATGTCTAATATACAGTACCAAAGTCGAAATTGAGCCGAGATAAGTCAAATGCCTCCAAAAATAAATAACCATTTCAAGCAAAATATAAGATCATCAACATGCAATTAGAAAAGGGAGCATCACAAAACAATTTCTAAAAAAATATATTGGCGTGGAATTTAATTACAAAAAAAAAAAAAAAAAATCAGGAAACAACTCCTATATATCTAGAACATCATACCAAAAGCCAAACACTCATTCAAATGAAAAATTGCAGCAAAGACACCCAAAAGTTCTAGAAGGTCTAGATTAGGTAAAAAATAGAGACATGCATAAATAATTTTTTTTTAAAAATAATAAGAGATCACACAAAATCATACAGAAAATCACACACATCGTTCAAAGTGTCTATATCACAGTAAAAATAAATCCAAGGTCGGGGAGTACTAAAAAAACACTCCAACTAATCAGATGTCCATATTCCAACATGTGCAATAGGTATAATTTTGAAAAATCATATCTCCCTCAAAAAGCATATTTTTTTAAATATTTTATATGTCTAAGATCAATTCCAGGAAGTCTAGAATTAAGGAAAAACATTGAATCAAATTCAAAAAGTCATCTATTCTTTTATTTTTACAAAAATATTTTTGGTGTCCAAAACTAGGTGAAAATAGATCCCCCCTAAAGACTCATTTATATCTTATATTCCAGAATTGCTTTCTAACTCAAACAAAATTTTAAATTCAATTTCAAGAAGTGGGAAAAATCATACAACTTTTGGAAATTTTTTTAAAATATTCTAAAGTTATTAAAATGAATTTTAAAGTTAAAGGGTTAGTGGTTGAGTGAAAACTGGCAGTAAGGAAGAGTTTTGAAAGTCAACTTGATATTGATCTCTAGTTTGAGGAAGCACCTTTGGATTCCCAAAAGTATCACATATACCAGTGGATTATGAAGATAGTGACTGTGCATTAGATGCATCTTCAGTAAAACATCATCAATATCTTTACCATCCTTCCCTAACCCACTAACAATCATGTACCCATGGATTTTTCTACCACGCATCAATACTGTTAAATGAGAACAAGCTGGAAGGACAGTTGTGACCGTGACCAAATCAGGCTGAATCCCTACACCCAACATCCCATCAAGAAGCCTTAGAGTTCCATCATGATCACCACTCTTCATAAACAGATACAATTGAGTTCCTTGAGAATATATCATTCCCTTTCATCATCTCAAAAATCTCTAATGCATCTTCAATGCACTTGCATTTCCCATACATATCAATCAATGAGTTTGAAACAACAACACCTGAATCACACCCCATTTTCATGGAAAACCCATGAATTATTTTGCCATTATTCAAATCTCCCATCACAGCAAAAAAAACTGATAAGACCCCACTAACAGTAAATCTACTTGGAATAATACTCTCTTCATTCATCCTCCTAAAAAGTCTCCAACACCATATCAAACTGACCAATCTGTGCATACCCATCGACTATAGCATTCCATAGCACGACATCTCTTATTGGCAATTCCTCGAATACTACTTGTGCATACTTCATCAGACAAATTTCAAATAACAATTTACCAAAGCACTACCAATGAAGACATCCAATTCCAATCCAAATTTGAACAACAACCCATGAATCTTTTTAATCTCCAAAGCATCAAGGCAAAATTTGATTGCACATGGGAAGGTGAACTTACCTAGAATAACACCCTCATTCCGCAACTTTTGATAGAATTCAAACCCCTTTTCAGGAAAACCATTGGTGATGAACCCAGATATGATTGCATTAAAAGAAAACACATTTATTTCATGGTTGGGTTTTAGCACCGACAATATGTCTTAAATAGTGAGGGGAAGGTGTGCACCAAGGGGCCATGCATGGCCATGCGGGACGTGGATCCCTGTGTGCAACTAGATGGACAGGTGACCACTTGGATCAGAAATGGTGACCTCCCTGGCGTCACCCTTCAAATGTATGATAACTTATTTCCCACTAGTGAAAGCACTAGAGGACTCAACCATAACTTAGGACTGACCTCACTCCTTTGGATCTGTAGTAGGCTCCAAGATAGGAGACATGCTGGCAGAATGAATGATAAATCTCTCTAGGGATACTCGTGAATGGGTGGGCCAACAAGGAAACAAAGCACAACAGGAATAAAGAAGATACTGATAAAAATCACTCAATCAAACTAGATTTCAACATCTCTTTAATGAACTTTAGCATAAATAATCGACGAACCAAGAGAATGGATTTATAATAGGCATAAGAGCTGATATCGAGACATCACGTAGCAGAGATGAACCCAAATTCATGCATTTATCCAAACAAAACCATCAAAGCAATAAAGGATGTCATGCTAGAGATAACCCACACACAAACCATCATAAAATAATCTCTAATATTAATACACCAATCTGGAAGGTTGAAAGGTAGTACAAGAAGCCACACGGATCATACTTGGGAGTTTTTCTTGGCTTCTTCAAAGATCCCCGCAGATTTTTCTTTTCTTTTTTTCTCATTCTGTTCATTTTCTCTTCAGAGAATCTTTTCTTGACCCTTTTTTGTTTTTGGTCCAATATTTGTTCTCTTTTCACTTACTCTCCCTCTAGCTCTCTCTTTCTCAATCTCAAACCCATGTCTCCTACCCCGTTCTTTCTCTCTCAAACAACCCCCTTTCCCTGTTAAAGAAAAAACCAAAAACCCCCTTATATGAGAATTTTTCTTTCCTCAGAATCGTCACTCATTCTGTTGATTTTTTTCTTTTTCTAAAAATCCACTCTTTTCCCATGTAGAAACCCTTTGAAAACTCCCATTTTCCTCATTTCCAATCCTCTCTCTTTTTTCGTGCCTCTCCATTGCTTCCACAACTTCTTATGCAGCCCCATTGGACTACCATTGGAATTTTCAAGATTGTGATGGGCCTAGTAACAGGAAAAAGAAAAGAATGGGCCCGATATCGATACATACAAGGTGATGCATCAAAAGTAGCATTGCTAATTGAACTGTGCATGGCAACCATGTAGTTTCCAATGGACTTCATTCCTTATCAAAAATATTTTTTTTTAGTTTTTCTTCAAGAAACTTTTTTTTTTTTTTTTTGCCTAAGTAAATAAAATAAAATAAAATAAGCATTATGGGAAAAAAAGAAAAAGAAATGAAAATAAAATAAAATGCATAAAATAAAAAATAAAAAAAAAATAAAAAAATAAAAACATAAAGTAAATAAATAATAATGTTGATTATAATAAAAATAATGATAACAAAAATATACAATGACCATATATAAACAAATAAATAAGAAATGAATAAATAAATAAAAAGATAAATAGATATAAGTACATGACGCATATTCATGCAAGCTACGTAAGCCATGTAAGTCATGCAAGCTACATAAGCCATGTAAGCCATGAAAATGACTTAGGGATGCTGGAGCAAGCCCTAAAGGACTAGGTATACCTAAATGGGCCAGGTGTGCCTAATGGGCCAAATGTGCCTAATGAGCCTAAATAAGTCTAAACAAATTGTCATAAAGTAAATAAAAAATATAAAAATAAAATATAATGGTAAGAATAATAATGATTATAATAAAAATAATGATAACAAAAATATACAATGACCATATATAAACAAATAAATAAGAAATGAATAAATAAATAAATAAATAAAAAGATAAATAGATAAATAGATATAAGTACGTGACGCGTATTCATGCAAGCTATGTAAGCCATGTAAGCCATGCAAGCTACATAAGCCATGTAAGCCATGCAAATGACTTAGGGGTGCTGGAGCAAGCCCTAAAGGACTAGGTGTACCTAAATGGGCCAAGTGTGCCTAATGGGCCAAATGTGCCTAATGAGCCTAAATAAGTCTAAACAAATTGTCATAAATGTGTATCTAGTATCCAGAATGACTTAAAAAGGTAAGATATGTGAGTAACAACAGGCTTCCAAGAACTGCTATAAAGTATTGAAAGAATACTTAATCAAGGTATGTGCCAAGGGGACAAAATGAAGAGTCTACAAATATACTACGCTTCTCCCAGATCTTTCATCTGGAACTGAGTAGACAAGCAGATCTTTCTTGATAACAATAACCCTACATCATTACTAATGATAGAATGTCATCAACATACAAGATCATAAAGATCACCATGCTTCCCTACACCTTCTTGTACACACACGGTTCATCATCGTTTTGATAAAAGTCAAAGGTCTTGATTGCCTGATCGAAATGTTTATTCCATGATTGTGATTCTTATTTTATTCTATAAATGGATTTATGCAACTTGCATACCATATGCTCTTGACCATTTGCTACAAAACCGTCTAGATGCATCATATAGACGCTTTAATTAAGATTGCCATTTAAGAATGTAGTCTTGAAATCCATTTGTCATATCTCATAGTCAAGATGTGCTGCAATGGATAAGAGTATTCTGATGGACTTGAGCATGGCTACCTGTGAGGTCTCATCATAGTCGAAACCAAGTTTCAGACTATAACCCTTTGCTATAAACCTAGCCTTAGAAGTCTCGACCTTTCCATCTACTCCTTTCTTCCTCTTGTAGACCCACCTACACCCTAGGGGTTTTATCTCTTTAGGTGCTTCTACAAGCTCCCAAACTTGGTTAGAATGCATAGATTCTAACTTTGCCAAAAATGTGCATCCACATTGCTCATTGCTTCATCGTAATTTGTGGGATCGACCTCATGTTCCTTTAGAATGGCCTTGAAATACTATCCAAAATACATGAATTGGTCAAGTTGTTTAACAACCTTCCCACTACGATGAGGCAACAATGTACTAGAAATGGGAAAGGTTGGTACTGGATCCATACTATCTTGTGTATAGTGGGACTATATTCCATATTCTCCAATCCATATCATTGTTTGTCTTATTACATATCATATAGTTTTCATAAAAAATATGGTATTTGTAGCAACAAACAACTTCATATAATCCTGATTATAAAGTAATAATCCCGAAATCCTCTTGGATATCCTATAATTTGATACACCTCTTTAGAAAAAGAAGAGGTATTACATAATCTTTAAGATATATCCTCAAAGAATGTGGGAAGTAATGAGAAACCAATCATTGATCTCACTTTGTCTATCGAAGTTCAATATCTTCTTTCTATTACTCCATTTTGCAATGGAGTCCTTGGTGCACACAATTGGGATATGATCTCATGCTCCATTTGGAAATAATAAAACATATTATACTAACCACCTCAATCTAATTGAAGTGCCTTGATATGTTTACCCAATAGGTTATCCGATTTTGCCTTAAATTCAATGAATTTATCTAAGGCATCAGATTTCCTATTTACATATCCAAAACTAGAGTATTTATCAATAAAATAATCAAATACCCATACTTTCCATATATAAACACAAAAAGGTTCATATATGTGAGTATGCATTAACTAGAAACATTCCTTGGTTCCAAGTCCTTTAAAAATAAAGGGGCCCCTTGTTCATTTTACCATCTATATAGGATTCATAAACTGAAAGATCTTATAAATTAAGAAGGTCCAGACTTAATTAGTCTTTGGATCCTATATAGATTAATATGACCTAGACATTAGAAGACAAATGTTTGATTAGTGCTAGATTATTTCTTTTAATGAGATATGACTATTCTCATTACTTGACAAAGTGATAATGAAGACTCACATAAAAAGGGTAATACCTCCCACTAACTTGTACAACTAATCTTGCAATTGAAGCTAAGGTAAGTACAATCCCATCATGTGACCTTTTCACTTGTTGAAAACCCTATAAAGAACTACAAATAGTGGGCTTGGAATCTATCCACCACTATTTTTTTTAACAATGAGTATATGATGTGTACTTGCCTATCCTTAGGCACTCTAAGCATTCCTTTTCTAAGTGTCCTAAAAGGTCACAAAGGAATCATTGCCCATGAGTTTGTTTTCTCATTCCTTTTCTTAAACTTTCTTTATTTGGTGTTGTTGTTCTTCTTCTTGGTAGAAGAGCCTGAAGAACCTTATCTTCCATATGAACATCTTTCCACTCGTTGAGAATCTTCTTACCCATTCCAAAGAAATCAAGTATGATCTCTAAGAAAACATGAATCTTAGTGTTCATAATAGTCTTAAGGGAAACTTGTTTAGTTGACTTGCCCTTATCACTAAATAACCCTTGCAACTTTAAAAAGAATATCATAGACTATGGCAATAGACATGTGTTGCTTTTGCAACACATTCTCTAAAGACCTAAGTATGAGACTTAGCCTTTTGATCTATCTTATGCCATCTTTGATATGTTTCTCTTACTTTATGATAGGTTTGTTAAAATGAAATATCAAACTCTACCTAAATTAGCTTCTATGCAATTAATAATATATCCAAATTATTTTCAATCTATAATTAGGTCCAATTTAAACAAAAGATAATAGGTGATAGGTTAAAGACATAATATCTATAACAAATATAATAATTCCATGCATTAATAATAATAATAAAAAAAGCAAGCAAGGCAAATTGGTAATTAATTTAGCAAAAATGTAGTGCTCTCAAACTACATATATCCATGCAAGGTATCTTAGTATCATAAGAATCAAGCCTACTTTAGGCAAGTCATGACTCTTATTACTAGGTAGAGACCCTCTCTAATTAACCAACCTATCTTAAACCTCCAAAGGTTATCCTAAGGCATTGATCAACATACCTTTATGTTAAGCCCTTAGCTTATGCGAGTGGGACCACTTTAGGTGATTCTACCACTTCATGACTAAGTTAAGTGTGTAACCAAGATCCTTGACATCAATGATACCAAGTGAAAAGTTCCATTTTTAGGATTGACCACTCCCACTACAAACATATATAGTCTTGTCCATAGAGGATAGTCCATATCTCTTGATTCCTTGGGCCACCCCATCTTTAGGATGATGATGGGTCCAAAATCAAGATAGGCTCAATCTTGGAGGTTATGGGCTTGCCTATGGCCCACTCCTACTTAATATTTAGGAGGAGAGACTTTAAGATAATTTTGGTAACTATTTTAAAATAAATTATCCATTAAAAAAACTTCCAAAACTTTTATTTATTACTTGAATTGGGACTCTTGTACTAATTAAGAATATCTTTCATATTCTTTATCCTTGAACTTTCCTTTTTCAAACTGAATGGTTTCCTATTTCTCTCATGGGGAATAGCCTAGAGGACCAATTTAAGTGTCATTCTCCTTCTCTCTAGGCAGGAGAGCTTGAAGAACCACCTAACCCAAATAAAGGAAAGTCCCAAAAGAATTTGAAATTCCAAATGACAACAACCAATTCCTTAAATAAATAATAATGGAAATAAAACTCATAAAAATTTATTCTATTAATAATATCCAAAATTACCATTTTAATTTATTTTATTTGAAACAATATCTTGGCAAGCTATCTTAATCATGAATTATCTATCATATATTTTTCCAAAATTAATTTATTTCTTTAAATTAGAATCTTGTGCTAAATAGGAAAATTTTTATTTCTTAAAGACTTGAAAAATAAAACTTCTTCCTTAAAATAAAAAGATTCTTAGAGATCTAAAATCTAAAAAGATTTATTTTGAAAAAAACAAAATCTCTAAGAGTTTAATTTTAAAAATGAAGTAGGTTTCTCATTTCTTTCCAACTTGTCTTTACCTAAAATAAAAATTTCCTAATACCAAGCACATTCCAATTTAATAAATTATCTAAAATAAGGGAAAAAAAATGAAAATTCATTTACAGAAAGAATACCAAAAGATATTCTGTACCAAAAATAGAAAAACATAAAAGGCATAAAAGGAAACTAAATAAATAATTCCCATGGCCTTAGGGATCTTGTTGTAAATTTGGTAACTAAAACTTGGATAACATCCAAATTACCAAAATAGCCATATAACCAAAGATAGGGTTAGTTAAAAAAGAAAAACCCAATGAGCCAAATTACCACAAAAAAGCCCAAAAAGAGGCCTAAAAATTGAGCCTAAACAACCAAAAACAATTTGGCTTGAACTTAATCCTGTAATTGCATGCCCTTTGTGCAACCTTGCTTTAATCAACCATATCTCCTTCATTTCAAGTCCAAATTGAAATCCATTTGAAGCAATGGATTCTTGACTTCCTAAGCTTCAAAACCATATGTGGTTTGCCCTAAAAATCTAATAGGAGGTAGCCCTGATTTTGAGTTGAAGTCAACATCACTATGGTTCAATTCTATTTGCGCAACCTTGTTTCAATCAGTTATAACTCCCTCGTTTCAATCAGTTATAACTCCCTCGTTTCAACTCCGAATTATGTTCCGTTTGAAGCATTGGATTCCTGAATTCCTAAGCTTCAAAACCATATGTGGTTTTACCTAAAAAGCTCATGACAATTCATCCTGATTTTAAGTTAAAGATGATGGAACTGTGTTGCTAAGGATTTTCCAAGAATCTTTCTTTTCCCTTAAAATACCATAGGAACTTATAAAAGAAACTTCAAGAAGCCTTCTTTTCTCTTTTGGAAAGCAAATGTGTGTGACCACTTTGTGATGCTTCAGATTGCTTCCATACTCTTCACAGGTTATAAAAAATGAAAAAAAAAAAACGGATTTTTACAACAAAATCCTATACTCCAAATATTTGGAGTTTACATATCATTCTAAGATAAAAATAAAATAAAATAAAAACAAAAATCCTATGCCTTTTATGAGGCTTACAACCCATCTAAGAAAAGTAAACAACAATCCGAGTAATTATTACATCCCTAATAAAAAGTAATCACAATAATAACCATCGTATTATAACAAAATCATAATAAAGAACACACATTAATTATCCCTAGGGCCATGGGATAAAAAAACGTGCAAAACCAAGTTAGCACACTTTAGAATGGTTATAGCACGATTACTAACCTATGACTTTGATACCAGTTGCAGGGAATGTTAGGGTTTCTTTATTTATGCAAAACAATAATAACCCTAATTCTTGTAGAACAATAATAACCCAAATTCCTATGGAACAATCATAACCTTGATTCCTGCAAAACAATCATAACCTTGATTCCATAATTATGCAAATCAAGTCCTAATTTTTCACAAATCATAATGGCCAAGGTTTTTAAAATAATAATTGCGTATGGTAAGTAGTCCCCTAGCGCTTATTATGATTTTCACAGTCACATTATTAAGAGAAGACATACCTTTAATTTGTAAGGAATTTTTTTAAAAAAAAATTATTGAAGAGACCAAACAATAAACATAATAGAAACTGTGTTTCTCTCCCTTAACCCCTTCACCCTTAGGTTTTCTCTTATGGGTTTTAGTGATGGAATAGAATGCTTATTTATAGGGTGGAAAAAAGACCAGTTTCCTTATAAAATTAGAAGTGCATCTTCCATCAAAGTGCCTTTAATTTAGGAAACTAACTTCTTGAAAACTAACCAATATGATTTTAGCTTTATTATTTATTAAACCATAATACTTAACTTAATTTGATATTTAAATAAATATCACATAATAATATACATGTGGGCCACATAAAATTCTTACATTCTCCCACTTGGCCTATGTGATATTCTTTCACTTCACAGTTTAATAAATAAAACATAATGCACAAAACATCAAGATAAAACATTCTTACATTAATCACATCATAAATCATAATTAAGTAAAAACTAATGAGAGTCATGGAAATTGTACATCACTATTTCGATATAGTCCCTTTCATGTACTACACAATCAGTTCCCACTTAACATGACCTGTAAATAAGAAAAAATAATCTAACTAAAGCGTATGATTTATCCCATCATGTTCATCATTCATAAAGTGGTTGGGTAAATTCTTAAATATCTTTCAATATATTCATTCAACAAGTGCTTAAATATGTTGCAAGCATCCATAAGTAATGAGTAATTGAATAACGTAAGTATATATTACTCAATATGAAATTCATGAAACTTTCAAGTTTGGCCACTTTGGTGACTAACAAACTTTACATTATATGAATTTCAAAATTTTTTATTTAAGGATGTTCATCAACTTTCTAGTATGGTCACTTTGGTGACTAAGACACTATAAATAATATGGACTCCTACTTGATAATATAATCATTATAAAAATATTACTTTGTAATAAATCAATATTTAGCTATTATTATAAACATATAATAGTTAAACATATAAGTTCATTGGAAAACCATAATATTACAACAATCATAATCAAAATTGTCAAACATGATGAGAGAACTTAATTGTCAAACATGATGAGAAAACTTAATGAGACTTTGTAAATAAAGCAAATATCAAAGGCTTTTTATACATCAAGAATAATACACAATTATAAACATGCAAGGCATGATACTATAACAAGAATATAAGATTATATGAGAAATTCTCACATAATTAGCTCCATTTACATTTTTGTGAATTCTACCTCAAAATCTCATAAATTTCAATTTGCATTACATTGATAATAATATCCATAATGTATAATTCATATAAATAGCCATCCATAATAAGACCTTTAGCCAAATGGTCTTTAACTCGTAACAATTTAGTCATTCTTATATCACCTCATACATAATAGGTAATCAATAATAATATTATACAATTTGATAGACACAAAACTTTAAGGTTTGACCACTTTGGTGGCTAACAAACCGTTCATAAGCGAATTTCAATTCGTATAATATAAATAATTATTATATAATTCGATATCCAAGATATTACACTTTGACCACTTTGGTGACTGCAAACAAACATATTATGAATATCAAATTAAAATCTCAATCATGTTAAACCTTCATAATACTATTATGGAAGCATAAAAGACAATTTGCTAAAAATAACTTATGATCCCAAGTTGTACAATATGCAATTTCTTCATAAAATGATCAAATTTAGCATAAAGCCATAAAATATTCAATTTATTCAAATCATGCATTAATAGCAATAAACAGTTATGTGGAAATAAATACTAATAAACATAAAATTGTAATTCATATAATAACTTGAAGCCACCATAATTGATTTCGGGTAGAAATCAAACACAAAAATATTGACAAAATATTTCGATTGTAGCGGAAAAATACAATCAATAAATGTAATTCTCTCATAAAAATTTGATATCATAAAAGAGACATAAAACAATCTTCAAAGGAAAATAATAAGTTCTTGAACCATGGCTCTGATACCACATGCTAGGGTTTCTTTATTTATGCAAAACAATAATAACCCTAATCTTGTAGAACAATAATAACCATAATTCCTATGGAACAATCATAACCCTAATTCCATAATTATGCATATCAAGTCCTAATTTTGCACAAATCATAATGGCCAAGGTTTTTAAAACAATATGATTTTCACAATCACACTATTAAGAGAAGACATACCTTTAATTCGTAAGGAATTTTTTGTAAAAATAATTCTTGAAGAGACCAAACAATAAACATAATAGAAACTGTGTTTCCCTTTCTTAACCCCTTCACCCTTAGGTTTTCTATTATGCATTTTATTGATGAAATAGAATGATTATTTATAGGGTGGAGAGAGAACTAGTTTCCTTATAGAATTAGAAGTATACTTTCCATCAAAGTGCCTTTAATTTAGGAAACTAACTTCTTGAAAACTAACCAATAGAATTTTAGCTTTATTATTTATTAAACCATAATACTTCATTTGATATTTAAATAAATATCACATAATAATATACATGTGGGCCACATAAAATTCTTATAGGGAAAAACCTGGATCTTTTCGTTTCCCAAACCCGGATCAAGTTAAGAGCATTTATAACTATCCTAGGTTTTTTCTAAATTCTATGCACAATGGAAAAATAGCATTTTTAAATTTTAAAGGGATATAAAAAATGATAATGAAAACCATACCTCAAATTTGGATGTTCTTGAATCAAAACCACATGGTGAAGATGAAGAACGAAATCATAGAAGTCTCGTAAACCCGAAGTCTTCCGCCCGATGACTCGAACCTTGATATTGA
This sequence comes from Vitis vinifera, assembly GCF_030704535.1. Classification (NCBI taxonomy): domain Eukaryota; kingdom Viridiplantae; phylum Streptophyta; class Magnoliopsida; order Vitales; family Vitaceae; genus Vitis; species Vitis vinifera. The sequence continues at coordinate 19,388,580 of NC_081805.1, read as the reverse complement.
CACATTTCCGACAGGGATGGAAGGGAGGGTGGAGGCTATGACTTTTTTTTTCTCTCTCTCTAGAGATAGAAGACGACTCTCTAGAAAAATTGTATGAACCCTAACCCTTAAGGGGGTTTTATAGTATTTTCTACTAGGCTTAAGTGACTTAAGCCCACTAAGGGCCTGAGTCACTTAATTTAGCCCAAAAAGGTCTTAATTGATTAATTAACCAAACAGGGCCTACTAATTAATCAATTAGCCCAATCTAAAGACCTTGTTCACTTACCCTTGTGCAACCTTACGTAATTATTAAAACGCTTTTATGTACAAAAGTGAACCTAGAGCCAATCTGACCCTCATATCCCATGCCAACAAGATATATGAGCTCAAAGCAGGGACCATTGGGACCCATAGAAATATTGGCTCCCTTAGAATCCAATTCTAAAGTTGATTCAACATCCCACTATAAAGAATCAACTGAATTCTAATATCCAATGTAAATAACAATGAGACACCAAGTACTCGAGTCCGTGACCTGCTATGAATTGGTGTTTGTAGTCTACCAAGGTTAAAGCTATCAGCCTTTCAAGACTACCTTTACCATCCTTAAGTTATAGATCCTCCTATTGTGTATTCAACTGACATGTCTTCGTTGTCAAAGAGCCTATGTCAAGTTCCACTTAAAGAACTACTATGGCCATAGTTTCCATGAATACACCTTCTTAAGGTCACCCAAGGGGACACCCTATCTCAATCCCATGAGATATCATGGTGCCTTTATTGAGAATACCTATTACTACCGGCTTCCATCAATAGTGACCCAATCCATAGGGAATAAATGGTCAGCCTACGATCTCACCCGTAGGTCAAAGTCCTTATTAACTTTAGCACAATCTTAATACCCTCTCAAGATTGACGGACAACACAATGAAGTAGCTTGGTGAGGTCATGACTACTTGATAGCCTTAAGTCATGACTCACCATAGGTCCTGTCCAATGTATAACCATACACACTAGTGCACTCACCATGGGAAACCCATCTTGATAGCCAAGACCATCCATCCTTCCAATTAGGAGGTGGTGCACTACAACCTCTAATGGGTTGCCTAGACCCATGAATCGGTTGTGAACAAGTCATCTATTTGCAAGAAACCCATGACTTAGATATTCTTTGCAACTCCTAATGCACCTAAGTCACGTACAATGCAAAAAATGCAGGCAAGAATGATCATCAAGTATAATACATGGAATAAGGATAGATAACAGTGAAACTGGAACCTCATTAAATAAATAATGAATTCCAAATTTATTACATCATGTCATGATTTTAAAGGTTTTATCCTAACATTTAAACAATCCATTTGAGGTTGTAAAGAGTTGTTTGGAACTTTAGATTACTCCATTCCCAAACCTTAGATCTTGTAGGGTGCATGTATCTATACTTAGGGATCTCTAAATTTATTGCATCAGAATAAAATGACCATAGAAACCATTATTAACTATAGATTTAGAGATATAGTACTCATACCTAGATCTAGAAGTTCCAAAATCAATTCCTCATAGAAAAGAATATACCTAAATAGTTTGGAGGTCTTGTTCACCCAAGATTTTTTGCTTAATGATTCGAACCATGATCCTAGTGCTCCAAATTGTGGAAACCTAGGTTCTCTCTCCATCTCTCTGTAGAGGTGAAAGATGATTATCTAAAGCCATGAAACCTTAACCCCTAAGAGGTCTTTATAGGATTTCTTTACTGGGCTCAAGTGATTTGAGCCCACCAAGACTTAGGTAATTAGACCAAAATAAGTCATAACTTATTAACTAACCCAATAGGGCTATCTGATTAATCATTTAACCCAATCCTTAAGAATATATAACCACTCTAGGGTCTCACCCATAGGTCAAAGCTTCCTATTGATTTTGACACAAGCTTAATATCCCCACAATGTTGAAAGTCCACGTAGTATAGTAGCTTGGTGAATCATGACAATCAATAGTGAGAAAATAAAAGCTAATCTTTAAAAGAGAAAGCACCCAAGAGGGAGGGTGAATTGGGATTAAAAAATCTCTTTAAACACAACAAATTTAAGCACAAGAGGAGAAAATAAAAAGAGATAAGGTAAGAGAAATCAAAATCAGGTTTTGTAGTGGTTCAACACTTCCTTGCCTATGTCCACTCTCCTTAAGCTCCTAACCGAGTGAGGGTTCCACTAACTTGAAGCTTCAACTAAGATTCTAATCACCTTTACACTTAGATTTTGGCTCCAATGAGCTCTTACACAATCTCTTCAAGTTTCAACTCACTTGAAGGCTTTAACACTCAATTAACAAATATGAATCTCTCAACCTAGCTCAACAATAGCTCAAATACAACTCAAGGCTAGGATGAATCACAAAAGTGCACTAAAAAGTATGCAAATGGAGATTTAATGCACTAAAAGAAAAATGAGAGTTTTTAAGGCAAGAACAAGTGGGTAGATAAATAAATGCAAGTGTTTTCTTGCTCATAAATAAAGAGGAGCTCTCTATTTATAGGTTTCTAACCTCAAGAGCCAAGAAAACCAAAACACAACCTCAACCAATCGATTTGGGGGTCGGCCAATTCACTAGCTGTTGGAGCATTTAATGCTTGGCAGGTGACCATTACCCTCGACTGGACATTGAATGGGAAGGAAAGACTATTGGAAGAGAGAGAGTGTTTTTTGCATCTCTCGACCGAACCTCGATCGGGAAGAGGGAACTAGTTGATAAGTACCCTAGTTGGTTGAGCCGGTTGGCCAGTGCTTCGATTGGTTTACCATTTTTGGCTCGAAAACCTATATTTTTCTGTTTTTTTATCTTCTAACACTTAGGCAAGGTCTTTAGATAAATTAATATTCCAATTTTGAAGTGATTTGCCTAAGGTTCATTTGATAAAACTCGGGTTTTGATGGAACTGTAACTTTAAAGAATAAATCGAGTTTTTCAAAGATGCATGAAATGATATGTAAATCCTAAGTGTACCCATGCATTCATCTTACATATGTGTCATATGATTAAAGGTATTCCAAAGGTCTTGATCTTGAATCTATTAGGTTCTTTGATGAATTTCCAAATTAACACCTGAAATTCTTTAAAATTTAAACCAATTAGTAACTTAATCATGGTTTGTTATCATCAAAACATGATTAGGAGAACCCTTGGGCTAACAATCTTCCCAGTTTTTATGATGACAAACCTTGGTTATCTAGGAGAAGAAGAATCTCCCCCTCAAACCAATCATGGATTTCTATGATTATTTAAAAACAAGATAATCAAAACATGCGAGTGCCTAGAGAGCTAATCTGAGCAGATAAATCCATCCATGGAGCATGGTTAGGAGCGAGAGGTGCCTAAGGAGGTGGTATCTCAGTATGAGGAGGCTCAGTGAATGCAAGTCTAGAGGAAGACTCAATGAATGACAGTTGAGTAGATAGACCCACTGTATAAGTCGACTCAGACATCATCGACTCAGAGAAGGTAGCCTTAAACTAAACACCCTCTGACTGGAGTGGAGGAATGTCAAGCTTGGGCTTTCTCTACTGATAGCCACTCTGAGGGTCTACTCCGTCCTCCATTTCTTGTATCTCGACCTCCTTCTCAACTTCGGGATGTGTCTGTCCCTGTCATTGGGCTTGTATTGGTGCTCTCTTTACTCTCCTTACATAAGAACCATCCGTGGCCTTCTCAAATTTCATCCTCACCATCGACTGATCATCATACATATCATAAGTGCTGAGGGCCTCAAAATCTGTCTCTCTGATCAAATCAACGTCGACATTCTTGAACACTCTAGTGAGGAAGCGACCATAAGGGAATACGTGAGTCGTGCTCTCGCAACATGAGATCCATGTGCATCATCATCAAGTACCCCAAGTGGATTCGTCTCCTAGTCAGAATAGAGTCAATAAGGAATGCCTCATAATAAGAGACCTTATTTCGGTGTCCGCCCCGTGGTAGAAATATAGAGCACAACATATGGTGTAGCACTCTACTGATGATCGTCAAGAAGTGTGTCGAGGGTTTGTCCATCTCCTGGGTGTCTGGAAGTCCACAGATCCTTTAAATGGCCTCTCTAGGCTCAAATCCTGGCATAGTGGGCCACATCTTGGACTCATATACTCTTAGTCTAATCGGAGTAATATCGAAAATACGACAGATGCTCTCCGGGTCTAGACAGATTTCAACTCCTCTGATATCATAAATGATAGGGCCACCCATGCCATAATTCGCCCTCGAATAAAATGCTCGCACCAAAGTAGGGAAAATCAGCTCCGAAATAGTGACCATCGAAAACAACCCATCATAGTAAATAGACCATCGAATTTGAAATGCTGAAGTTGGGGAAAATTAATATTTCTCCTAGGAACTACTCGTCTTTGAGCAAAATGTTGTTTGTATCGCTAGTAGTCCTCCATAGAACTGAACAAGGTGGTGTCAAACCTCACCTTTTGGTGAGCCTTCGACTAAGACGGCTTAGTTGGACGCTTGCCTTATGCCCTAAAGGCAGTCGACTCTCGTCTAGGAGCCATATGGAAGAAGAAGCAAGGGAGTAGTGGTTGGTAGAGAGAGAGAGACGCTCACAATTGAAACCCTAAGCGTGCGAAAATGGAGAGGGAATGGTACTGAAGCTGACTATGATGCACGGGAGGAAGAGAATGCAGTCCAAATCCTAAACCTTAGCCTCTAGTCTTCCTAAAAACCCAATCCAAAGCCTTCAATATGTTGCAATGACTTTAAAAATCACTCTTTGACAATTGAATTGACAGAGCTCTTGAAGAACCAGAGGAAACCGATGAGAAAATGAAGTGTGGGAGTTCCTTAAAATCCCAAATCCCGACAAACCAATCGACCAATCTTGGTCCGGTTGACCGCTTGGTCAACACAATCAACGTTTTGACTTTTTCAATTTTCCATACTTTCTCATTTTGTGATCCTCCCCCTGCCATTTTTAGTTAAAATCCTCAATTTTTTATGCCCAATGCCAAGGAAATATTGATTTTTGGTCGAAATTTGACCATTATCTAAGTATATGTCCATATAATGCATGTGACATGAAATTCATGCAATCATAAGGTATATTCATCAAGAATTCATTAAGCAAGCATTAGATCATAAATAAATCACCCTAGTTGTCTTCTAATATCAACAAATTGTTCTTCACTTAGAGGTTTTGTAAAGATATCGGCAAGTTGATCTTTGGTGCTTACAAATTCAAGTGTTATGTCACTCTTTTGTGCATGATCTCTAGGAAAATCACTAAGTGTTTGTTTCATCCAAAGGATTTGTGCACAACATAAACCAACTACTATGTATTCGGCTTCTACCGTTGACAAAGCTACCAAATTTTTCTTCTTACTATGCCATGAGACAAGTGAGGGTCCTAAGAAATGACAAGTGCCACTAGTATTTTTTCTTTCAACCCTAAAAAAAAAATCAACATCCGAAAAACCAATTAATTCAAAGTTATCACTCTTAGGATACCATAAGCCTATGTCCATTGTCCCTTTCAAATATTTGAGGATTCTTTTTATGACACTTAAGTGAGATTCTTTAGGACAAGATTGAAATCTAGCACACAAGCATACACTATACATAATGTTGGGTCTACTAGCGGTCAAATATAGCAAAGAACCTATCATGCCTCTATACATAGTAGAGTAAATGGATTTACCTTTCTCATTCTTATCAAACTTGATGGATGAGCACATTGGAGTTTTCATTGTTTTGGATTCCTCCATGTTGAACCTCTTGAGAAGATCTCTTATATACTTTGCTTTATTGATGAAGGTTCCTTCCTTTAGTTGCTTGATTTGAAGTCCAAGGAAGAAGTTGAGTTCTCCCATCATGCTCATTTCAAACTCACTATGCATGTACTTAGAAAATTCTTCACAAAGAGAGACATTAGTAGCTCCAAAAATGATATCATCAACATATATTTGAACTAAGAGCATATCATTTTCTTTGGTTTTTATGAAAAGAGTTGTGTCAATTTTTCCCATTTTAAAACCTTTTTTCAAAAGAAATTTACTCAATCTTTCATACCATGCTCTAGGTGTTTGTTTCAAACCATAAAGTGTCTTTTTAAGTTTAAAAACATGGTTAGGAAAGTTGAAACTTTGAAAACCAGGTGGTTGTTTAACATATACTTCTTCATTTATAAAACCATTTAAAAAAACACTTTTCAAATCCAATTGATATAAAACAAAGTCTTTAAAACATGCAAAGGCAAGCAACATCCTAATGGCTTCTAACCTAGCTACGGAGACAAAGGTTTCTTCATAATCTACCCTTTCTTCTTGATTAAAACCTTGGACTACCAATCTTGCTTTAGTTCTAACAGTTATGCCATTTTCATCCATTTTATTTCTAAAGACCCATCTAGTTCCAATAACACTTTGATTTGAAGGTCTTGGTACTAATTCCCATACTTCACTTCTTTCAAATTGATTTAACTCTTCTTGCATAGCAATAATCTAATTTTCATCATCTAAAGCATTATTTATATTTTTAGGCTCAATTTGAGAGATAGAAGCTAGATTATTGCAAATGTTTCGAAGGGAAGATCTAGTTCTTACCCCACTAGATGGATTACCTATAATTTGATATTGTGGGTTATTGATGACAAAATTCCATTCTTTAGAAAGGTTTTGGTGTGATTCACCTTGCACTTATTGAGGAGAGGGTAGTGCCAATGGTGATCCTTCTTTCTTGGGATCCTCTCCATTTTCTTATTGTTGTCTTCTATCTTCAATTTGCAATCTTCCCATGGAGGTTTCCAAACCTAAATCATCATCAACATTCTCTCTTTCTTGGAGAGAATTGTTAGATTCATAAAAAATAACATGGATAGATTCCTCTACAACCATGGTTCTTTTGTTAAAAACTCTAAAAGCTTTACTTGAAGTTGAGTAACCAAGGAAAATTCCAACATCCGATTTTGCATCAAATTTTCCAAGATTTTATTTGATGTTTAATATAAAACATTTGCATCCAAAGAATTTGAAATAGCTAATGTTAGGTTTCTTGTTTTTCCAAAGTTCATAGGGAGTTTTATTAAGAATTGGCCTCAATAATATTCTATTTAAAACATAACAAAAAGTGTTAACCGCATTGGCCTAAAAATATTTTGGTAAGTTGTTTTCATTTAGCATGGTTCCTGCCATCTCCTGAAGAGTTATATTTTTCCTTTCAACTACCCTATTTTGTTGAGGAGTTCTAGGAGAAAAAAAATTGTGGTCAATTCCATGCTCATTGCAATATTCTTCAAAATCAATATTTTCAAATTCTCTCCCATGATCACTTCTTATACAAGTAATTGCAAAACCTTTTTCATTTTGAAGCTTATTGTAAAATTTTGAAAACTCATAAAAGGCTTTATTATTTTGACTTAAAAATAAGACCCATGTGTATTTAGAGAAGTCGTCCACAATAACATATGCATAAGACTTTCCTCCAAGACTTGGTGTCCTAGAGGGACCAAATAAATCCATATGCAACAACTCAAGTGGCCTAGATATGGAAATGAAGTTTTTGTTTTTAAAAGAGTTTTTAATTTGCTTTCCTACTTGACAAGCTTCACAAACTTTATCTTTTTGAAAATTTATTTAGGGAAGACCTCTAACAAGTTCATCTTTGTTGAGTTGGGAAATGAGGTCCATGTTAGCATGTCCCAACCTCCTATGCCACAACCAACTTTGATCATGCATGCTTGAAAAACATCTATCATGGCCATCATATTTTGAAATATTTATAGCATAAACATTATCACATCTATGACCCATGAAGATGGTTTTATCATTTTGAATATCCTTGATGATGCAATGAGATGCTTCAAAAATCACTTTAAAACCTTTGTCACAAAGTTGACTAATGTTTAAAAGGTTATGTTTTAAACCATCTACTAATAAAACACTTTCAATAAGAGAGCATGTGCCATTACCAAATTTATCTTTACCAATGATCCTTCCTTTTGCATTGTTTCCAAAGGTAACATATCCGCCGTTTTTCTTTGTAAGAAAAAAAACTTGGATTCATCTCCAGTCATGTGTCTTGAGCATCCACTATTCAAGAACCACTTATCCTTCTTTGAACCCTACGACATAAAACTCAAGTTGATTTAGGTACCCATATCTTTTTGGGTCCTTGAGGGTTAGTGACCTTAGATTTTTCAATCCAAATCTTTTTAGCTTTTGCATTTGAATTCTTTTGAGAACCATTTCTTAAAGGGCATGTGCTACTAATGTGCCCTCCTCTTCCACAAAAGTTGCAAGTAGTGGAAGGACTTGCACTTGTGGATTCCTTTACAAAATAGTTTTTAAAATACTTTTGATTTTTTTAAGATTTGAATCCTAACCCTTGTTTGTCAAAAACACATTTTTGGCTAGCTAGAATCATTTCAAAAGATTTTTGTCCATAAGAAAATATTGAAAGAGAGTAGGTCAACCATTTATTTTTCTTTATTAGAATCTCATTTTCTTTTTCAAGATGAGTTTTAGAAATTTTAACATTTGAAATTTTTTCTTTTAGTTCTCCAAGTTCTTTTTCAAGTTGTTGAACTTTCTTTTTAAAAGAAATATTTTTCACACTAAGTTTTTCAAAATCCTCATGTAATTCTTCAAATGCATCATGTATATCTTCATCACTAAGGTTAGAGTTTACCTCATCAAGTTCATCTAGTACCATGAAGTACATGTTTGCCACTTCTTTCTTCTTTTCTTATTCAGAGGATTCTTCACTTTCACTCCAAGTGGCCATCATTGCCTTCTTCTTTCTTCTCTTAGCTTCACTTTTGTAGAGAAGACAATCATATTTAATGAGGCCCCATTTCTTGCACTTGAAACACACCAAGTCTCTTTCCCTTAACATCTCTCCTTGTCACCATGAGATGAAGATTCCTTTTTAGAAAGGTCTCTTCTAGAAGTGAATCTTCTTTCTCTAAATCTTTCACCCCTCATGAATTTGTTGAACTTTCTTATGATGAGGGCTAAATCTTCATCTTCTTCACTTTGTTTTTCTTATTCAACTTCTTCTTCTTCCTTAGTTGTAGCTTTGAAAGCTATGCTCTTCTTCTTTTTGTTTTCACCTTCTTGTTGCTTCTTTGGCAAATTGATCTCATATGTCATCAATGATCCTATGAGATTCTCCAAAGGTAGCTTGGTTAAGTCTTTGGCTTCTTGAATTGTGGTGACCTTTGTATGCCACTTTGATGAAAGTGACCTCAAGATCTTCATCACCTTTTTGGATTCCTTGTAGGTATTTCCCAAGGCTTCAAGACCATTAACAATGTCGGTGAACCTAGTGATCATATTAACAATAGTCTCATTATCTTTCATAAAAAACAATTCATAGCTATAAACAAGTAAATTGATTTTTGACTCTTGATTTGTTCCTTCACGAGTTATTTCAAACAATCTCCAAATTTCTTTAGCCGATTTGCATTGACATATTTTATTATATTCATTTCTATCCATAAATCATTGCAAAGTATAAATGGCCTTAGCATTTAATTGAAAATTTCTTCTTTCATGCTCATCCCATTCTTGCTTGGGTTTTGGAACCATGACTCCATCAACTAGTTTTGAAGGAAAAGTTGGGCCATCTTCAATGATGTCCTATACGTCTAAATCAGTTGATTGTAAAAACCAAATCATTTTAGTTTTCCAATAGGGATAATCGGTTCCCATAAAAAATGGAGGTCTATTGGTTGCAAAACTTTCAATGTAAGATGAGCTTGATGGATTAGCCATTTCCTCTTAGATGATTAAGTCTTAAACAAGAGGCATAGCTTTGATACCAATTAAGAAAATAAAAGCTAATCTTTAAAAGAGAAAACACCTAAGAAGGGGGTGAATTGAGATTAAAAAATATTTTTAAACACAACAAATTTAAGCACAAGAGGAGCAAATAAAAAGAGATAAGGTAAGAGAAATCAAACTCAGGTTTTATAGTGGTTCGACACTTTCTTGCCTACATCCACTCTCCTCAAGCTCCTAACTGAGTGAGGGTTCCACTAACTTGAAGCTTCAACCAAGCTTCTAATCACCTTTACACTTGGATTCCAGCTCCAATGGACTCTTACACAATCTCTTCAAGTTTCAACTCACTTGAAGGCTTTAACACTCAATTAAAAACTATGGATCTCTCAACCTAACTCAACAATAGCTCAAATACAACTCAAGGCTAGGATGAATCACAAAGGTGCACTAAAGAGTATGCAAATGGAGATTTAATGCACCAAGAGAAAAATGAGAGTTTTTAAGGCAAGAACAAGTGGGCAGACAAATAAATACAAGTGTTCTCTTACTCATAAATGAAGAGAAACTTTCTATTTATAGGTTTCTAACCTCGGGAGCTAAGAAAACTAAAAAACAACCTCAACCGATCGAGTTGGGGGTCGACCGATTCACTAGCCGTTGAAGCATTTAATATGCTTGGTAGGTGACCATTACCCTCGACCGAACCTTGATTGGACATCAACTAGGAAAGTAGATCCCTCGAACGGGAAGGAAAGGCTACTGGAATAGAGAGAGTATTTTTTACACCTTTCGACTAAGAAGAGGGAACTGATCGACCAATACTTTGGCCGATTGAGTTGGTTGACCAGTGCCTCAACCGATTCACCATTTTTGGCTCGAAAACCTATCTTTTTGGTTCTTTTCTCTTCTAACACTTAGGCAAGGTTTTAGGTAAATTAATATGCCAATTTTGAAGTGATTTGCCTTAGGTTCATTTGATAAAACTCGGGTTTTGATGGAATTGTAAATTTAAAGAATAAACCGAGTTTTTCAAAGATGCATGAAATGATATGTAAATCCTAAGTGCACCCATGCATTCATCTTATATATGTTTCCTATGATTAAAGGTCTTCCAAAGGTCTTGATCTTGCATCTATTAGGTCCTTTGATGAATTTCCAAATTAACACCTGAAATTCTTTAAAATTCAAACCAATTAGTAACTTAACCATGGTTTGTTATCATCAAAACATAATTAGGAGAACCCTTGGGCTAACAGATAGCCTTATGACATGATTCACCTTAAGTCTTGTGTAGCGTGCATCACATGCACTTGTACACTCAACATGGGAAACCCATCTCGATGACTAAGATAAACCATCCTTCTAATTATGAGGTAGTTTGGACTTGAATTTTCCATGTGTGTCCTCACTCGATGGTGAGACTCATTTTTCTAATTTTTGTAAAAATTGGTGTTGCTACTTATTTTTGTTTATGTTTTTAAAGGGAAAACAAAATAATAAATCAAACCCTAAAAATGACTCCTTATTTGGAAAATCATATCTTTGAAAACCAAGTCGAAGTTTAAGGATCAGATTACTCATTGGGAAAGTACCATTGAATATCTCATCATAGTGGGAGGCTTGTATCCCATAGATTTTGATGAAACAATGAGCAGTGTTTGTGCTCATACTTGGCAAGGAGCTATGAAAGGATAGTTAGAATCTTTGTATTGTAACATAGTCTAGGTTCTTGTAGAAGTGCCTTAAGGGGGAAAAAAAAAACCATAGGTGTTGTTAGCATCTTAGATATAAGTAATGAAAACAATACTAATTTTTTTTAAATTGATATTTTAAGGTTAAAGTACTAACCTTTAGGTTTGGATGTTCCTAAACCTCAAATTCCAAGTGTTCAAGACAACCTTGAAGTTATTGGAAGTGTCATAAACCTATGATCTTTCGCCTGATGACTCAACCTTGTTCTTAGCACACTTTTGGTGGAGATGAAAGAAGGGTGGAGGTTGTGACTCTCTTTCTCTCTGGATGGTGGAAGACAAAAAAGTTATGAAAACCTTCACCCCTATGGGGTATTTATAGGGTTCCTAACTGGGCTTAAGTGACTTGAGTCCACACGGGTTTAGGTCATTTAATCTAGCTCAAAATGGGTCTTAATTGATTAATTAACCCAATAGGGCTAACTAATTAATCAACTAGCCCAATTCAGAGACCTTGTTCACTTACCCCTGTGCAACCTTATTTAATTACCAAAATGCCCTTATGTATAAAAGTGAACCTAGAACCAATCCATCCCTCATAATCCGTACTAATAAGGTATATGATCTTAGAGCGGGGATCACTGAGACCCATAAGAGTACTAGCTTCCTTAAAATCCAATTCTAAAATTGATTCAACATCCCACTACAGAGAATCAGTTGGACTCCAATATCCTATGTAAATAACAACAAGACGTTACATGCTTGGGTTCATAACCTACTATCCACTGCATGCAGACTCTCCATGAACTGGTGTCCGTAATCTAATAAGGTAGTGCTATCACCTATGAGGATTACCTTTCAAATCCTTGAGTTACAGATCCTACTTATTATGTAATTGAATGACATACTCTAACTCCAAGGAGCATATGTCAAATTCCACTAAAGGAATTACTATGACCACAGATTTCATGATCACATGTCCTTTGGATCACCTAAGGGGACATATTGTCTCAATTCCATGAGAATACCTGCTACCATCACCTGCATCAACAGTGACCCAATCCATAGGTATATATTACTATTTTAGAGTCTCATCCATAGGTCAACGCCTTCTATTAATTTTGGTATAGGCTCAATATCCTCTCAAGGTTGAGAGTCCATGTAGTATAGTAGCTTGGCAAATCATGACAATTGACAACCTTGCATTATGATTCACTATAGGTTCTATCTAGTGTGCATCACATACATTAGTGCACTCACCATGGGAAACTCATCCCGATGACCAAGACAAGTCATTCCTCCAATTAGGAGGTGATGCACTACAATGTCTACTAGATTGCCTAAATCCATTAATCGATTGTGGACAACTTATCTATTTATAAGGAACCCATGACTTATATCTTATATGTCAATCCTAATGCACACAAGTCATGTACAATGTAAGAGACATGGGTTGAATGCTCAAATCATTGTCAATACACCAAAGGGATAGTAAGGGCATAGTTAAGTATAACTTTGTTACATCATGTCTTGCTTTTAGGAGCTCAATCCCAATAGGTGTGAGTTGGTTTGCAAGAGAAAAAAATGAGTAGATGGAAAATTTAAGACTTATTTAGCTAAGGTTGTAGCTAAAGGTTATCGTTTGTAACATTATTTTGACTATGTGAAGCTTTTTCACTAGTAGCTATACTTAATTGTATTAGAGTACTCCTATCCATTGCATTGTATCTCATTTATGAGATATAACAATAGGATATTAAAATAGTGTTCTTGAACGATTATCTTAATGGCTAGCATCTATATGATGCAACTAAATAGTTTCATAGCAAAGGGTCATGTGTGTATGAGAAGGGGTAAGAAATCATGGTGATGCTCTAAGATATCGTGTTGTAGATGACAATGATCCATCTAGAATAGCTCTATGACATGGGACAACCTTTCTCCAACTCAAAACTAGGACTACAAATAGACTTCTTTAAAAGAATAAAGAAAAATGACTAAAACACAACTGACATGATGACATAAGATGCGACAAATGATGCAATGCAACTCAACACACGATATATGACAAGAAGGCTAACATAAATTGGATGCACAAAAAAAACTCTATAGTCAAGGGGGAAAACACACTAAACTCAACAAGCAAAAAAAAAAAAAAATCCAACACTATATGCTAAAAAGGTGGTTTGACTGATACTCAAACTTGTACTATTCTTTGAGCAAACTAAAAAGGAGACCAAAAAGGAAGAAGTACTAGATCCATGTAGTAACTAAAGCATCACTAAAAGCTTCGAGATGCACCCACATCTAGGAAGGAATCCTAGTCAAAAGATCTAAAACTCAACCTACAAGGTCAAGGTGGCTTTAAAAAATAAAGGTAGATTGAAAAGGGTCCCTAGCATAAGCGATCATACATTCTGCTGGTACATAACCTCTTGCATGCCTTTAAAGAAATAGAGTGCTTCTATGCAAGGTGGTTATCACCTCCACACATGCACTACCTCACATCCTAGGGGGTTTCCTAATGGTAAAGGCTCTCCTACTTGTTGATACATCTCATAACTCTTAACACTTAACAACGATCTAAAGTTAATAGTGGGTGGTGTAGGTGTATTTGAAAAACCTATCAAAATAAAGTAGAAAAGATAACACATTGGTTACACAAATATCCTAAATCTAACTTTGGGTTATATATGTCTTCAAAGATTGGATTCCAAGTAACATCAACATGATGACCTCCACAATGCTCCCAAACATACATATAATCCATCAATAGACCTCACTCCTAATCACTAGCCTGATTAGAGAAGAAAACACATACAAATTCCCACATACATCAAATGTGAGAACAAAGAAAGAAGGAATTGGCCGAGACTAGGGAGTCGAAGATAAGGGGATAAATGTGTGTTCTACACAAACAAGCAAACATGCATCACATAGAAGAAAGATAGTCATGCAAAGTATATAAATCATCCATATCTACACTCAAGCTAAGATAAGCAAAAGATAAGTATGCAACAAGAAGAATGAACAAGCTAAGATAAGCAATATAATCAATAAGAATAAGCATCATGCCAAAGCTCTTAAGTGAATATAATGAATAAGCATGCAACATAGATAAATCTCACCATGGTAAAGTCTCAATGTGCTAGCAACACGTAAGCATACAACACAAAAGTACAAAGAGAGGGTATTTACTGATTGACTAATCAAATGCCATATTTCCTTCAACAAGAGTTCAAGCTTGACCATTATCTATTTCCCAAGTGGAGTCACCATTTTATGGACCCGGATTTTTCATGTGCATTCCCTTTCAACGGTAAGACTCGCTTTTATTTGTGAAAAGCTGATTTTTGAAAAAAGTTGGAGTTAACACTTATTTTTGTTTATTTTTAAAAGGAAAACAGAATAAGAAATAAAACTATAAGAGTGACTCTTTTTGAAAAAAAAAACATGTCTATGAAAAACAGAGTCTAGATTTAGGGCTTAGGTTACTCATTGGGAAGGTACCATAAAGTGGCACCCCTCTAAGCCCTAGAAAGATCTCTACTAACAAGTGGAGGTAACTTTGTTAATTAACCAGTAAGTCAATACATACTAAATGATAAGTGCAAGCACATCAACAAGGTAAGGGTGATAATAAATGAAAGGATATCTAAAGAATACTCAAAGTGAGGCATGCATATTAATATAATTAAGTAAATGAGGAAAATAGGAAGTGTACCTTAATAGAAAGTAGCACACTTTCATAGAAAATAGGGTTAACTTAAAAGAAAAATGATGAATATAAAATCATAACAAAAACTCATAATATTTACAACGCATACATAACTCAAATCAAGAAGTAAAAAAGTGGTAATATAGGAACAATATAAAATAAGATGCAACAAACATGTTCAAAGATTCAGAATAAGTCAGCAAGTATAAAATCACAAAATAAAACCAAATAAAATATTAAAAGAGGAATTATAATATATAGAAACACTTATCTAACATGTAAAGTACATCTACAATGTATATCTAAGGTCAAAGAAGTTTAAAAACATATAGAAGAAGGCTGAATTATAAAAAATATATAAGGTTTACAAAAATAGGACATAACACAAGCATGTACAAAATAAATCTAAAATAAATAGTTAGAAGCAATATAACATCAAAATAAAATAAAATTGTACAACATCCTCAATGTGTCTAAAATGCAACCTAAAAGGCTAAGAACATTTTAGATATGAGAAAAATTTTAAAATAATTTAAACACCCCATGAGCCAATTTAATTTTATAAAAACATTTCTGATATTGAAAACATGGCTAAATTTAGACATTTTGAAAAATTGATTTAATTCATTAGCTTGGGGCTGGATTTTTTTTTTTTTAGCATATTTAGGAGGTTTAGAATGTTATCCATGAATAAAAAAATATTTTAGGAAGGTTCTAAATTGTCCAAATTCAATTAAACATTTTGAAGGTTAGAAACTCAAAAGCGAGTGTTCTTTTGAAAATGGGAATGTAGGGCTTTACGAATGCTTGAGTTGATGTCCATGAATGAATCCACAACTCCGAACCCTTAATGATCATAATGAAATTCATAAGAGCAAAAAATTATTCCATTATTTTGGAATTGTGAATTTTATTCATGTGGATAAAATTGTTAGAATAATTTTTTTTTATATAAAAAAAAAACACTGAGATGAATAAAAGAAAATTTTCATACCGAAAGAAAGTAGCAACACTTGATATAAAAATGAAAATTTCTCAAACTAGAATGGTAAATAAAGGAATTTAAAAAACTTGGAATCAAATCTTGTGAAAAATAGCATTGAAAAACCATTTAAAATCATGAGATCAAAGAAAAAGAAACAAAACAAAAATTAAACTATGTATAGCCTCATTTCATGTAATATCCATAGGCTTGAATCAAGTGTAGGACATGAGACGATTTTAAGAAAAATTGAATTGAGATCTGAACATAGATTAAAAGAAAACAAAATTGTAAATACTTTCATTGTATCCATAACTAAAGAGAGAACACATCACAAGCAAATATTAGCAATCCATGTAGCCTCCAATATTCACACCCAATCAACATGTAATCTCCATATCCATAAGAAAAAGAAAAAGAAGATGAAGTTGATGATCAAAATGGAAAGAAAACTAAATAAACATACTTGGAATTCTCCACTCAAGCACAATCTAATGATCCTCTCTAAAAAAATTTTGTTATGGATTTGTAAAGAAAATTCTCGTGGTGTGTTTCTTTGAAGAAAATTCTAATGATAGATCACTCTCAAAGAAAATTTTGATGGTGCGTTTCTCTTAAGAAAATTTTGATCATGACTCATTTAAAGAAAATTCTAATGGTGACTCTTCCAAAGAAAATTTCTACTAAGTTCTTCACAACCTCTCCTCTTAATCCAAATGAGTTCTCTTTCAAGCCCAATGCAAGATGCACCCTCTTTAAAAATTTTGATGTGTTTTTTCAGCTTAATTTTATTTTTTTTGATGTGTTCTCTTTCTTTCGAATAAAATAAAATAAAATAAAAAATTGATGTGTTCTCTTTCTTAAAAAAAAAAAATTCTAATGTGTTCTCTTTCTCTTAAATATATATATATATATATATATATATATATATATATATATATATATATATATATATATATATATATATATATATATATATTTTTATGATGTTCTCTTTCTTAGCAAGAAAATTATGGTGGAGTTCTCTTTCTTGGTAAGAGTATTCTGGTAGTTTCCCTTACAATTGAAGAAAAACCCTTCCTCAAAATTCAGATATCTTTATTTTCAAACCATCCCCTCTCAATGCAAAAATTGTGCCTCAATGAGATCATATTCTAGAAAATTCTAGTTCTCTCATCGCAAGTCTCTAATTTCATTGATGCCCAAAATGTGTTCTCCATGAGATTCCTCTTCTAGAAGACTCCTCAACAACCCCTCTTTGGATGCCAAATGTCTCCTAATGAGATTCCCCTTCTAGAAGACCCAACAACATTTTTCTCAATTCAGAATGTCTTCCTAAAAAACAAATGCCAAAAACCTATGCTAAGCTTATAGAAAATTCTCCTCAAAATGTCGAAGAAACTTCCAGGCTCCTCAATCTCAAAATGTGTTCCTCCTCATAAGATACCAACTCTCCTAGAAAATTTACCCAATGCCAAAGAAGATTATTTCCTCCTAAAAAGGAAAAAAAAAAACCTATCCTCATTTCATGTAAAATGTCTCTATGGACTTGCATTTTTCAAATGCATCCCTACTTGATAGTGAGACTCATTTTCTTAGTGAAAATTTGATTTTGTAAAATTAGAGTAGCCACTTATTTTTATTTATTTTTAAAAGGGAAAATAAAATAAGAAATAAAACCCTAAAAAAATGACTCCTTATTTTTGGAAAAAAAATTGTCTTTGAAAAACCTGAGTTTAAGTTCAAAGGTCAAGTTACCTATTAGGAAGGTATCATAATGGTAGTACCCTTTTAAGTCTTAAAAGCAGGTCTCTACTAACTAGGTTGAGGTAAAAATGACAATTAATCAATAAATCAATGATAACAAGGATAAAAAAGGTGATTCACACTACAAGGAAAAAGATATATGGTGACGTTTATAACGAGTCACTATAAACTTATGGTGTCACCTTAACATAGCGTCATCTTATCCACTAACACCATAGGGGATACCAATTAATGACATATTTGAAAGTGACACCAAAGTAAATAAATGGTGACATATTTAGAAGCGACACCAATAACTATGTGAGATATATAGGGTGCCACATTAAATGCATCACCTTTGAGTTATGGTGTCACATCATTATAGATGATTGTGGAAGATATGGTTGCTTTTAGTTGATGATTAACCTGTAGATTTTTGTAATGCTTATAAATTAACAAATAAGATTAACCTGCATATATTTTGTCCATAAGTATAAAAATGATATTATATTTTACATCATCCAATAATATTTGAATATCAAATCTTCACGAAAATATAATGTATCAAATACATTAAACCCACCAAAACTAAACAAGTAAAGTAAATACACAATAAAACATGATTTATAAATGTTAAGCATACCAACATTCATGTATACCTGAATTTCATATGCATAAAACCAGCTAATCATAAAATGAAACAAAAGTCACATCCAAAAACCCAAAATTCTCACTACTAATTAAAGTAACATTTATGTCCTATAGTGTATGACATAAGGGTCATATCTAAAACCTAAAATCTTGTTACCTCTTTCTCCTTCCTTTTTATTCTCCATGCCATCCTCCCAAGTGTGTATACCTGCAATTCATAATGTAACGAGTTTTAGAATTTTTATTAAAAAATAAATATAAATCGATGTTATCATAAACAAACAAATCTAAGCAAATCTTGTGTTTTTTTTTCTTCCCATTTTGATATAAAGACATTATATAAAGAATAAGTAATGTTGTACAATACCTATTGAAAATTTATATAGTAGCTAAAGGACTCACCACATATGATCATGATGCATCAACATGATTCATGATTAGTTGTAACACAAAAGTTGCTCATTCTCTTCTAATTTCATCAAATTCTACTTGAGAATATGTTTTTATTATTATTATTTTTTTTATCATCAAACCGAAATCAAATGAGAAAGTAACATTAATATACACAATAATTGGAAGCAAAAAAACTATGTATAATTCATTAAATGAGTAAAATCTTTGACACAATAATTGTAGGATCAACAATTATTTCTTTAATGAATCTCATAACGAAGTAGTCATATTCGAACCCCTCTTTTTGTCTTGGACACTAATTGATCAATTATAAAATAACATTAGTATTCTTATATATAAATGATGCAGATATATAACATGAATGTACGTGTAAAGAAAATTTTTGGATGCCACTTGCATTAATTGTCAAGATGGTTCTCCTTTAGATGCTTTTTTTTTTTACAGAGATTTGAAGAGCCTTATATAAATAAGTTCAATGAGCACTTTTTTTTAAATAGATAAACATTATATGTTTTAATATATATAAATAATAATAAAAATTGTATTTGATGTGAATGTAATATTTTAACAAATATTACTGCAAAAAATCATAGGAAGAACTTACATGTTTATGATATCCTTCAAGTTATCACATGATTTGTGATGCATAGGGTCAAGATAGTGAACTATCATACTAGGTTTCACATTTGAAAATTTTAATTTGGCTTAAAATTTTAAATTATCAAGTAATAAACTAATTGTGTAGTTCAAATTCACTATCTTGGACTTGAACCATATTAAACTAGCAACCGACAACTTAAATAATTAAGGAATACACTTGAGCTAAATCCTTAACACCAAATTCAACCTTTACAAGTACGTGATCTTGGTATCAACCACTTCTTTTATTATAATTAAAAAGTAGTGTAAAGCCTTGCCAACTCATAGTAACCAAAAATAAAAAATAATGTCATATCATATAAAATAAATTTTGGTCTTATTTTGTTTAATCTTATTCAATAATTAATAATAGTTTAAGAAATTCAATAACTAATAATAGTTTAAGTAGTTCATAACTCCTAACATGAAGAAAATAAAAAAAAATGTCATGCCACATAAAATTATTTTTTGAATTCCTTCTCAAATATATACAAATTATGTAACGTGTAATTTTTTTAAAACAAAATAACTTGTTGAAACTTCAAAAGAATTTCATAAAGACATCTAACTCCGTACACACATCTTCTTCACACAAAAGGCTCCAAATAATTATAGAGAGTAGAAGCTGATGAGTTCCTAGTGCTTAGCATATTGAAAACTATAGCAGTTCTTCCAAGGGGATTATAATTATATTTTCACGCAACAAATAGATATTAAAACTGTGGAATCTTATACACAAAAGCAAAAAGCAAAATGAAACAAAAACAGAAGATAAAACCAAATCAATACAAAAACTAAAACCAACAAATCTACATTTCAATTTTTTATTTTCTTTTCTAACACACTAAAAAAAAGAGATTAAAGAAATCCACTTATAAATTAAGATACAACCATAAATAGATCTATTCATTGTGCCATATGCCACCACAAATTCATATATATTATTTTCTCTAAACCAGCCTTTTAGTTTCTTTATCTAAAGTGAAATGTGAAATCTTCCCCTTAGTTTTTCATTACAATTAAAAAAAATCATTTTACTTACACGTTTTTTTCTGTGATTGACTTATTAAAACCAACTCATATCCAACTCATATCCAACTCATATCCAACCCATTACCTATATATATGATTATTTTCTTTGAACCAACTTTTCAATTTTTTTTATCAAGTGGAATGTGGAATCTTCTCCTGTTAGTTTTTCACAACACTTGAATTTTTTTTTTTTTTTTTAACTTACATGTTTTGCCTATGATTGACTTACCCTCCTTGCTATTCGAACATATGTGGAGTTATTTTTTACACTTTCTCATTATTCATCTTATTTCATTTTTTATCATTGTTTTCATATTACAATTTAGAACGCACAATAGTAAGGAGTTTTTAGAGTTTGTTCGACATTTAAAAATCATTCATTTTTTCTTGTTTTCATTTGTTTTAGGGTTTATAGGCTTAGCAATGGAACAAGGATAGTTTTCATATTACAACTTAGAATGCATAACAGTAAGGAGTTTTTGAAGTTTGCTGAACATTAAAAAATCATTGATTTTTTATTGTTTTCATTTGTTTTAGGGCTTAGAGCTTAGCAATGGAATAGGGATATGGTAGAATGTTATATACAACCATTTTTTACTTCCCAGCAAATCAATAACAATGTCATTCACAAATCCCACATTACATAGATACCAAAACAATCAATATAAAACAATTTTTCTAACAAAGATTTTGCATTAATAAAATAAAAACAAAGATAATAGATAAGGGTTTTTGAGTTACCTGAGAATCCAAACAAAGTATGCTGGTTGTCGGCATGGGAAGAAGTAGAAGAAGATTATGGCTAGGGTTATGCAAAAAGATTTTTTTTGGAGCATGGGTATATGGAAACAATGGGCCTTTTATACATCGTCCCTAGTCACTATTCTAAAAAAAAGGCCAATTGAGTTAAAATAAAAAATTAATTTTTTTTTTACATAGTGTCACTTTTAGAAAAATGACACCATAAATATAAAATTAACACCATCCAACTACCTCAATTGAAGATTTTTTTATATGATATGTCACCATTATTAATCTTAATTCCGATGTTGTCATTATTTTAAAAGCGACACCATAAATAGTGACACCATAGATTATTTTTGTAGTAGTGATTCTAAATCCAAACAACATGTTATTCATATCAAAACAATCACACCAATGAAATCAATCATATAAGAAAAAAAGATAAGCGTACCTGAATTGCATCACAAAGCTCTTTCATTAAAGCATTAAAGCATTAAATGTTAGTTTAACAAATATAGCATGCAATATAACTCATTCAAGGAATCAAGCAATGATCAAAGCAAGGCTATTATCAAACATGAAGATGTTCATATAAAAAATAAGCATATTCACAGAGTTAATAGATAAGAAGGTGAGGAACACACCTAGATAGCATGCACAACTTACAATGCGCTTACATATAGCTAGATGAGCTAGCTTACAAGCAATAATGATTAGTAGAAAAATAACATGATCAAAAACTCCAAATACTACATGATATATATACAACCTAAATGAAATATCAAGAAATACAAGAAATATTAACTATCAAGAAATACAAGAAATATTAACTATCACATATGACACACATACAATTCATTATTAAAGTTAAACTATATAAAAAAAGAGCTAAAGATGCAAAAATTAGTGATTAAGACAAAACATGCAACAAAGGGACATAATAGTTAGATTATTATTATTATTATTATTATTATTTTGTAAAATCCTAAAAAAAATATTATTTCAATATGGAAAAAAGACATACAAAATCCTCATTATGTCTACATTACAGAACACAAGCCAAGACCAAGTCATAATATGTCAAACAACATGAGATTAAAAGATAAGTTAAACACTATACAACAATTTTATCATGCAGTTAGAATAAACATATCCTAAAAAAACACCTAGAGTGAGAATTTGATTATGAAAAAAATTAGACAACCCTTGATACATGTCTAGATTACACCTAAGTAGCCAAACATTTCATTTGAGCTTTAATGAATTTTAGTCTATAAAAATTTCTGGAAATGACTAGAATAAGACAAAATTCTAAGGTATGCATGAACCAATTTTTTTAACCAATCTAGAGGTGTGATAAAATCATGCAAACAATCATAAAACATAAATGTCTAATTTCCAAGAAAAATGAAGAAAAGGTAAGAAGACACACAAATCAATTTTTAAAATAACCAAATCATCCCTTTATTCAATATCAAGACACTGTAGTGGGTGTAGTAAGGGAAAAAATAAATCTCTCAATTGGTAAAACATTTCTTAATATTTTATATATCTAAAATCAACTTTAGGATGTTTAGGATCTAGGAAAAATATCAAAATATTTTTTCAAAGTCACCTAATAATTTTAAAACTTCGAAATATTTTGGGTGTCTAGAACTAAGAAAAAACTAAACCTACTAAAAGATTGATTCATATCTTCAATTTTAAAATTGATTTTTGACTCGAACAAAATTCTAAAATCAAGTTTAAGAAGTTTACAACACCATAAAACCATATAAAATTTTTTTTAGTAGCATCTTAAGTTAGTGAAATCAAAATTTTAATTCACAAGCACAATAAATTGAACAAGCTGGCTATAGGAAGTTTTAAAAATATGAGTTCATGTAAGGGTCTAACCAAATGCTCAATTGATATATACAAGTCTAACCTATGCATTCCCAACATCGTGGAACCACAAACTTGGATTCAAATCATAATTTTATAGTAAACAAAAGAAAGGTGCAAACCAATAAAACATGGTTGCATATTTTTTAAGAAAATGATTCTTGATCCTAAGGGCTCTAAGTGAAATTTTGAAATAGGTTTTCAAAGGAATCTTTTGAGAAAAAAAATCTCTTTATTCTTAAAAAGGAAAAGTTGCATTTTTAAACAATAAAGCAAGACAATCAAACCAAATAAAATATGAGAAAATAAAATCACAAATTGAACTTTTTGACAACCAAGCAAACTAATATGGTGAGAGTAAAGGCTGATCTTCATGATTTTCCAATGAATTTTGAAAAAAAAGAATTTGAAAAAGAACTATCACAACAGCTAACTAAAGATTTTTAGGTTAAGTAAAATAACAAGATATTGATCAAGAATTGTCCATTAGAATTCTAAAAGCACATAAACTAAAGCATAATCCATCAAGAACAAAGGACACATGAACTCAATAGGATAAATCAAAAGTTAAATTTTACTATTCAAAAGGTAAATGAAAACTAAACTAAAAAAAAAAAAATCTTATAAAGGGAAAGATTTGTTATTTCAAGTATCAACCATGTGGTATTATAACTACATAAAGATCTTTCAAATTAGAAGTTTAGCATGAAATGGTCAAGTTTTAGTTTTATTTAATACTTCAAGTTTGTTTCTTAATTAATGTAAAGTATGAGCCAAGTGGGAGAATATCATATTTTCATGAAGTGGCTCATACTTTAATGATTGAGTAAATTTAAGAGATAAACTTGTAGTTGTCAATTAAAACTACTACTGAAAGTCTATTTTGATATTCAAATTTTAATATTCCTCTATGATATCTTAAGCTTTATGATATCATAATGTTCTTTGCATTTAAGAAAACCACTATCATTTAATGAATATATCTAAAGATTAGTGAGAGAAAAATTACTTTTTATATTGATAATGCCTTGGTAGTTATTATTGGATTTCTATTTATTGCATTAAGCTATGAAATAAAATCTCAAAAATTTTATGGTAAAACATATAAAAGAGACAATGTTATGTGATGGGATAATATATCATATGTAAAGTTACATAAATTATTATATTATCTCATAAAGTATATATTTAAAGGGTTTAGAGATATCTAATGGATTGAAAGTGTTATGAGAGAAGAACCTTAATGTTGCATGCTTTCTATTTTCTTTCAAATTCAATTATGATGAATGATAGTTGAAAGTATTTTTGTTATTTGTTCCTATTAATTGAAGATTATTCAAAGGAATAATATTATGTAAAAGTATGACAATCTTCTGTCAAAGTATTTATTGTGGCATAATGCATCACAAATTATGAATTATGGTTGTGGAATATTATTTTAAGACTTGGATTTGTCAACTTTATTGCCAAGTTACTAAAAATAATAAATTCCATTGTCACTTCTCTTTCAACAACAAATATTTTATGATCATCGAGGACATAAGGTTAAGGTTCTTTTGGATATGAGATAATTAAAAAAGAAGAGTCTTAAATTAATTGATTACATATACAACTTATGACTGAAGAACTAATGATGAAAGAAGAGCTACTAAGACATTGAATACCATGTGGAAATTACAAGTCTTAGGCACATTGCAATATTGGTCTCATGATGATGATTATTTATCAAATATTCTAAAGCTCAATTATATGTTTATGAAATTTCCTTATATCTGTTTTGTACACATAATTGCATACAGATTAATGTTAAAAGGAAAGTCTTTGACACAGACATTATTGTGGACTATTATTGTACTTCTCATTTATAGGTTATGTTAAGTGGGAGCTAATTGTGTAGTGCATGGAAGGGACTATATTGAAATAGTGATGTACAACCACCATGACTCTCATTAATTTTTACTTAATTATGATTTATAATGTGATCAATGTAAGAATGTTTTAGCTTGATATTTTATGCATTATGTTTTATTTATTAAGCCATCAAGTGAAAGAATATCACATGGACCAAGTGGGAGAATGTAAGAATTTATGTGGCTCACGTGTATATTATTATGTAATATTTATTTAACTATCAAATTAAATATTATGGTTTAATAAATAATCACTACTATAAAAATTGAAAATAATGACGTTTGATTTCTTGACACTTTTAAAAAACATCATTATTTAGATTATAATGTGAGATTCAATGGCGCTTATTAGAAGCGTTATTGCTAGTGCAATATTTTTCAATCCATGACACTTATTAGAAGCGTCATCGTCTGATAAGACTTATTTAGGTAATATTTAGTATATGATGACACTTATTCGAAGCGTCATAGCATTAATCCAGTACCTTGGCGCTTTAGAGAAGGTAATTATGGGTATAAATACACTTTTCTAAAATATTGCTCTCCCTCCACGATTTCTCACCCACCAAATATTCCCTCCACCGTTTCAAACCCCCCAAATGCTCATACCAAAATCAACTAGTATACAAGACTGAAAGGGAATGCTAGTGGGATCATCATCACACATCCTTGCTTTCCCTAAATTTCCTCTATTATCATCATTTTCACCGTAATAAAGAGAAAATTTCAATTACCGAATGAAATCCTAGAATTCCTTTGTGCCTCAACAACTCTACCCTTTTGGTAGAAGAAGTTATGGTTATTCATGGATGAGCATTGCAATCCTCGATCCCGGAAACCTAGAAGGGGATCTTCAGGCCGAAGCCACTATAGGGTACTCAATGTTATAGTTATTGATGTGAGTGATGATTACGGGGTTTGGGCGAGGGTTGGTGTGGCCATGGGGCATCATCTTACCCAGATTTTTTTTCTTTATTTATGGATTATCTTGCCCAAATCTATAGAGGTGAGATTATCTTACCCTTAGTTCTTTTCTTTTCCCGATTTTTTATTTTCATTAAAATAAATTTATTTTCATATTCATTTTCATTTTCATGTTCATGCTTTCGAAACTCTAATGGTGAGTTTCCTCTCTTTATTTTATCGTTAATTTGAATGCAAATATATGATTGTTTTTACTCCAATTAGGTCTCAATTATTCTGTTGTATGACTTGCATTTCGTGAGGTTTTTGCAATTCATTTGGAAAATTGGGAATCGATTGGGTAATCATGGTGCACTCACCACTGCCACTTCAAAACCCTAGAATTTCATTTGGGTTTTAGGACTTCACATTTTACTTGCTATTATGAACATGAGTTTTTCTACACAAACAAGTCTAAGGTAATGGCGACAATTGGGTTGTTTATGATGAGATAATATTTGCACATGTTCTAATTATTTGCTTTTTTATTTATGGGTTGTTGTTTTCTTTCTTTTCTTTTATTTTCTTCTGATTGTTTTTTTTAAGGCATTGTGTTTGGTTGATGAAAAAGATCCTAAAGATTCATAATTGCTCAGGAAAAAATATTGTCTTGACAATAATTTTTCCTTAATATGTTTTTTTATCAGGAAAAAAACAACTTTATTTATTCTAAAATGTGGTCTGAAATTGTGTTCCAACAACCTCAAAAATCCCAAATGCCTTTCTCTATTTTTTAATTATTCTTTTTAATATGCAAGTGTTAGTTTAGATCTAAAACTAATAAAGAGAAATTAAAAACCAGCTTTAACGTATTGAAATGATGATGCACTACAAAAATACAATACCTAGATTACATTAGGTGTTTCTACTTTTTCCTTGACCTTCAACTTTGCTAGTCTTTAAATCTTTTTTTTATAGATGCCATTGACTTGGCAATCCTGATTATATTTTTCTCAAGTTGTTCTTTGGTTTTTTGGCTTGTTGTTGGAATAATTTGAATATTTTTTTCTTTTAATCTGTAATTGATTTATATTTGCTTAGTTCGTATTTTTCTTTTTTCTGAATTTGAGGACAACCTTATAGATTTTACTTCTATTTCTTTGACCTGATTTGCTTTGCTGCTGATATGATTATGTAGGATATGGGGCTTCCACTGGTAAGGTGAAAATCTATGAAACTAATTTGTTCATGAAGTTGTTTTGTTGCTTGGAAACTCTAGTTGAAATTTATCTTTAAGTGATTGAAGATTTTTTTTTTTTTTTTAAATCACAAAATAAAATGATATTAGTGTTGATATTTTATGCTATTTAGCCATTTTCTACTTACATTTCTTATAGATTGATGTGGTTATGCAATAATTTTGATAGTCATCTGAGTTCAACACATACTATGACATAGAAGTTGTATATAATTGTTTGAAAAGAGAGTATGGAATTAAGCAAGAGGATGTGATTTTATAAAGCCAATATGTTGGAAGTGGACCCACGTTATACTTGGCTTCTTGGTCACCAAAGTTGAGAGGTGTTATTCTTCATAGAGCCATCCTTTAAGGCATATGAGTCTTGCATAATGTAAAGATGACGTTTTGGTGTTATATTTTCAAAGAAAGTTCAACTTGGGTTGGGTTTCTTCTTTTATTATGTGCTTTAATTACTTGGTTTTTTGCATTGAGGATTTCCTGTATGATATTTTCAGAATATAGATAAAATACGACAAGTCAACCACCCCATTCTAGTAATACATATGAATTCCCCTGTTTTTGTAGTTGAATTTCTTTTAAAATTTATAATATTTTTTCTCTTTTTTTGTGGGGTTATTGCCAATTGACAGATTGAGATATATACCCATCATTGTTGGAATGGTTAGTTATATTACTTTTATAAGTCCTTCTCTTATAGCTTTTAAGTTAACATTGGTTCTATTTTTTCTTCAAATGCCAAATATTTAGTTTCGAATCTCTGAGATGTGAACCATGATTTTATTATTTTTACTTTTAGTTTTTAAGTGTTTTGCATAATCTATTGTTAAATTTTTTTTTTCTTTATTTTAATTTTTATCTTCCCTCATTTCTCTCTCTTAAGACAATGTTTGGTGCAAGTTATGAATCATAGTTGCATATTTAACACATTGACAAGGTAGAATATTTTGAGTTGACAAATGGAAATGGCATGCAAAGGATTTACAATTACGAATTCTGGGATGGGATATATAGGGTTTTATAAAGTCCAATTGTGATATGTAAAGGATTTACATTGTATATTCAACTACTCATGATTAAAAAAATTTCTTGGTCTTGTCTTCTAGGACTCTCTTCATCCTTCTTGATTCATGCCTTACTTTTATAATATATTTGATTTTACTAAGGAAATGAAAAGAAATATTAATTTGTTTCCTCATATATTAGGATTTGAAATATATGAAATGTAGTTTTATATATCAAGTTTTTAATACACCCACTTGAAACACTAAAATTCATAATTAGGAGATGTATGAAACTTGTTTGTGTTATAGAATCTATATTTTAATCCTAGTGATTTTAGGAGATTAATAAACTAATTAATGCTTCTATTAAAATTTCTTATAAATATTGAATGTCTATTAATTGATTCAAGCATTTTCATTTCTTGTTTACTTGTCATGGTTTCCTTTTGATTATAAGGAAAACTGTTGTCATTTGCATTCTTTCTAAAATACATGAATCATATAGTTGGAAATGAATTAAACTTAAAGTCCCAAATGAAAATTACAACTTACAATACTTGCTTTACATGAATAAATAAAACTAATGTGCACAATACAAGTTTAAACAACACTAATAAAGCTTTTCCATGTGTTGTCACTAACCAAATATTTATATTCTTTTTTGCATTGGATGAAGTGAAAACTAACTGAAACTTATTCACAAAATATTCTGCATGAAATAATACTTTCACTATGTATATTTATAAGCATTCTTAATTATATATTGCACTTCTTACTATTGGAATTTGGAATAATAGTGTTCTTATCTATTATGTAATTGAAATGTAGGACTAAAGATATTGCAGGATATGATACTTTTTCACATGTTCCCCCTAGTTTGAGTTCCATCCCACTGATGAAGATCGTACGTGTTGATTGATTACTATCATGGAAAAAAAAAAAAAAGTTACTTCAAGAAGAATTGACTTGGATGTCATAAAATTGAGCCATGGGATCTTCAAGGTATTCCATAATTTCACAATCCTTTAATCCCCATCAATACAATGAACTCTACCCTTATAAACTACCCAAACTAACAATATTATTTTTAATCGAACTAAGTTGATTTTGTAAATTTGAATAGAACTTTGCAAAATAAGAATACAAGACACTATTTTACTCTTAAAGACATTTTTGTTTTTACTAATGGCACTATTTTATTACAAAGTTTCTTTGCTCAATCAATGAAAAACATTTTATCCTTAAGTGATAGGCTCTAATTATTTTTCTCTAACTCATGTTTATTTTTCTCAAATTTTTCTACATTTCATTTTATATTGGTTCTAGTTTTTTTTTCCTTTCAAATTTTTGTGAAAGTTGTAGTTTCACTTATAATTATTAGTTATTGCATTCATAATTTAGAGGTCTTCTATTCTTCTTATATTTGTTTACATGTTGCCAAGGAAATTAGTTTGCCAAAAAGAAGAGAAATCATTATGTTAAAAGAGGTGATACTGAAAACCATGAAGAATACATCAATAAAGTCATTTAGAGGTCGAACTATATTGTTTGTAGAATATGAATCTTTGTTCTTTTGTTGAAAGGATTAGAACTTGTTGAAATATTTTGATATAATCAATAAATTTGTATGTAATTATTTTATAAAAGTAGTTACATTAATGGTTTGAACTAGGTTATTATATATCAACGCTTGAAGATATTTTTATTAATAAAATTCAATTTAATTTTGGGGCTTGTTTTTTTCTTTTTATTTAATTATATAGGAAATCATTATTTTAATAACAAGATATAAATATTATTTTTTAATATAAAACATTCAAAGATGATGCGTCTAAATGTATCATTAATAAAATGTATTAGAGATGACACTCCTATAAATGTTAAGATTGTCAATTATGTAAAAAAAATATATATATTTCTAAAAGATATTCAAAGATGACGCTTTTTACAAGTGTCGTTAAAATTATTCAAAGATGATACTTTTTTAAGTGTCATTGAAAGCATTTATTAAAGATGATCATTGTGGCCTAATGCATACAATGATAGGCTATAAGATAACGCTTTAGAGAAACATTATCTTTTACCTTTCTTAACGTGTAAAAAACATCATTATTTACCATTTCTCTTGTAGTGAATAAAACTAAAATCCTATTGGTCAATTTTTTGGGAAGTTAGTTTCCTAAATTAAAGGCACTTTGATGAAAAATGCACTTCTAATTCGATAAGGAAACTGGTCCTCTCTTCACCCTATAAAATAGGTGTTATATTCCATCAATAATACGCATAACAGAAAACCTAAGGGTGAAGGATTAAAGGAGAGAAACACAATTTCTACTATACTTATTATTTGGTCTCTTTAATTCCTTCCGAATTAAAGGTATGTTTTCTTTTTAATAATGTGATTGTGAAAATCATATCGTTCTAAAATCCTTGACTATTATGATTTGTGAAAAACTAGGGTTTGATTTGCATAATTAAGGGATTAGGGTTATGATTGTCCTACAAGAATTAAGGTTATTATTGTTTGGCATAAATAAAGAAACCCTAACATCAGCAACTCCTTCAGCCTCTCACCTACTCTCTCACTCTCTAACATATCTTCCATAACTACCACCACCACTTCATTTTTTGTTTTTTTTTTTTAATTTTCATTTTATATTTTTCTTCTATCCAAACACAACAATGATGAGAGAGGTCTTGCACATTCAGGGAAGACCAATGTGGCACCCAGATTGGAGTCAAGTTCTGGGAGGTATTGTGCGCCGAGCATGTCGTTGACTCTACTGGAAGGCACCATGGGGATTCTGATCTACAGCTAGAGAGAGTTAACATCTACTACAACGAAGCCAGTCGTGGATGATTTGTTCCTAGGGTCGTGCTCATGGATTTGGAGCCTGAGACTATGGACAGTGTAAGGATTGGTCCTTATGGCAAAATATTCAAGCCTGATAACTTTGTTTTCAGGCAGTCCGGCGCCGCGAAAAATTGGGCCAAGGTTTATTATATGTAGGTAGTAGAGCTTATCGACTTTGTTCTTGATGTTGTAAGGAAGGAGGTAGAGAACTATGACTGTCTAGAAGGCTTCTAGGAGTCCTACACAATGGACTCAAGCTTAGCACCCCTAACTTTGGTGACCCGAACTACTCGATCTCTAGGACTATAAATGGGGTACTCTTGCTGCTTGAGGCTACCTAGCCAGCTAAACTCAAACCTCCGCAAGCTGGTTGTGAACTTCATCCCCCACCGTCACCATCTGCTGGTGCTTCCCATTGACAGAAATTGCTTCACTACAATAGGCCATGCATGCTATTATCACTTTATTTATTTTACATTCTTTTTTTAGTTTTATTTTTTCTTTGCATTTCTAAGCTGCATAAATATCATATGTTGTAAATAAACGACCTAAGTGTTGGAGTAGTTATGAAGGCGAGAGAATCAATTTTGCTTAAGGCCTTGTTTAACCGAAAACTTAGGGGGCAAGTTGAGGAGCAATGCTTCCAAATGTGGAATGCAATGAGCTCTAGTTAGAGATGACTCACGTGAGGGTAAGATATTCTGGATGTTTCCAGAGAAGAGTATTTAAACAGAGCAGAATCAACTCTGTGGGGATCTTTTAGCTATTTTTAGTCTTTGGAGAGAGAGAAAGCTATAGTCAAGAACACTACACTCGAGTTTGGAGTTATAAATTAGGGTTGTTTTTATGTTGCTCTGTACTGATCCAGTTATCCTAGAAATGCAATTCGTAATTTTCTAAGTTTGTCTTTGCTGATTTGTTTTAATTAAATTCAATTGGAGATCTAGATTCTGTCTTTGTTGATTTAAATTAATTCAATTCAATTAGAAATTTAATTTTTTCTCCGTTGATTTACATTAAATTAATTCAATTAGAAGCCCAAATTTTGTCCCTATTAATCTGAATTAATTTAATTCAATTAGAAATTTAAGTTTGTCTCTGTGGATTTGCATTAGTTTAATTCACTTAGAAATATAGGTCTTGTCCTTGTTAAGTCAAATTAGTTCAATTCAATTAGAAATTTAGATTTTGTCCCCGTTAATTAGAAATCTAAGTTTGTCTCCGTTGATTTGCATTAATTTAATTCACTTAGAAATCTAGGTTTTGCCCTTGATAATTTGAATTAGTTTAATTCAATTAGAGATCCAGGTATTGTCTCTGTTAATTAGAATAAAATTAGCTCAATTAGAAATCTAAGTTTTATCTCTATTGATTTATGTTGATTTAATTCAATCAGACAATCTAAGTTTTATTTCTATTGATTTTAATAAAATTAGTTTGATTAAAAATTAATGTCATGCCTCCATTAATTTGGACCGACTTAATTAAATTGAAATTCATGTCATAACTCCATTAATCTGGACTGATTTAATTAAATTGAAATTTAGGATATGCCTCTGTTGATGAGGGCTGACTTAATTGAATTAAAATTTGGGCCGTGACTATTAATTTGAACTGATTTAATTAAAACTTAAAAAAAAAACAAAAAACAAGGACATGTTATTGTACTTTAATTTCTATAAGTTTAGATTATGATGAATATCAAATGTCTCTGAGATAAGCTACGTGGGATTGACTGGGTGTTTTGTGTGAATTGTGAATTCTAAAGAATAATCGCATGTTATATTTAGAAATTTTTTGCCTATAATGTACATTAAAATCTCAGTTTTAGCCTTTGTATGATTGTTAATCTATTCATATATAATCTTAGGTGATAAATTCTAGCGACTCTGAAATGAATTTTTGACAGATGTTGAAATGGTAAAATGACAAATAAGTGAAAATAGAGTAGCCAAGTAGAATTTCAAGTGATTGATTTAGATAATTAACATACTATTTTCTTAAGCAAATATAAAAATGAAATGCCAATAAATAGTTTTGGTCATAATATTCTAGGTTTATTAAGTTCTAATGGTTTTGAAACTAAATTTGAAAACTCAAATCTCTTTAGAAAACCATTCCTTAAATTTCATGACAGTGAGCTTTAAAATAAAATTTATTATTTCTTTGATCCACAAAAACCAGATTTTCCCATTTTCTTATGATGAATAAAATCTCCATACCCTTGTTTTCCTTGATTACTAAATTCCAAAATGACATTTTATACATGTTAAATAATTTATTGTTTTAAAATAGTTTTAAACCACTTTTTCATAACCTTGTAGTTTTCCCTTCAGAGTGATCTAGTTCTTTCTAGTCATAAAATCTTCATTCTCTAAAACGTACCTAATTTTATTTGGTATGCATATTTGAAAAATGATTTTAAGTATACATGGATTAATTTCATAACTCCAACTAATGGAGCTATTGTAGATAAATTCGTGGAAATCAAAATGGGAGAACGTTTTATTTGCTAATACAGGTACGCAAGTTTCTCCCTTATCTTTTTATTTAAACCTATGCCTATGAGTGAACCTTGTTTACAATTGTTTTGTTTGCAATGTTTGAATCATGTGATATTGAATTTTGCTTGCTATCGGTATGTAATGCTTGTTGTACAATTTAATGTTATTATTTGCCAATTAACTCTTATGTTTTATGGAAGTGCTCAACTTGCAAATAAGGTACACTTTTCATTGTTTGATTGATGATATACACTGAATGTACTTTGATGTGTTCAATTGATTCATGGTATTCATAGATAAATCAATCAATTGTCATAATTATCTCAACTTAATTAGTAGAGATCTTTATTTAAGGTATTTTTCTACTTCTCTTAGGGTGGGAGAGCCTAGAGAACCACCTATCCTATAACATAAGGAAAGCTTTAAAAGGAAAACCAACTTCAGTTTATCAACATCCAGTTTAATAGATAAACTTCAAATAATATCTTCTGATGAAAATTTATTTTCTATAAGACAAACCAAAATATTTTATTTAATGTCATATATGTAATAAGCAATAATATCATAAAATAATGAATAAGGAAATAATAATATAAATATTTCCCCATGGCCTTTAGGGATCCTATTGCATTATTAGTAATGATTTAGATAAAACCCAAATAACAAATATTACCAACAATGCTTGCAACCAAATATAGGGTTAAAAAATAGAAAAACCCTACAATTAATATCCCAAAACTACTGGTTAACACCAAAAACTTCCAAAGGAGTGCTTGATACACCTTAGATTGCTTGAAGGAGTGCTTGAGCATCTTGAGCATTAATCTAAGTGCTCAAGCACTACAACCTACAATTGTGCACTTGAGACCTTTCTTCAACTTTTTTCTAACCACTTTTCCATTGGAAAATTTGCCCTTTTAAACAACTTTTGCATCATGGATGTCGTTGAATGTTGAGGATTGCTTCTTTTTGTCATTTGGGTTGCAAATATGGGAAAAATGGATTTTTATATAGGAAAATAAACATATGTTCCTTCAAACTGAAAAACTTTTAGAAATAAAAAAGATTTTTATGCTCCTAACTTTAGAGCTTACAACCCAATCTATGATAAAGAAACATTTATTCATCCACAACCATATTCATAATTATTATATGAATTATTAATAATTTAAACATGCATTCATCTCTTTGGGTCATGGGATGAATAAACACACCCTGCAAAACATATGTGAGCATACCCTAGAATGGATCTAACATGTAAAAACCTAACCTAGGGCTTTGATACCAGTTGTAGGGAAACCTTATATTGCTTCATTCCTAGGCCCTAAATTATTAGGGTACATGAAATCTTATATTAAGCTTTCTAGATATATCATACAAGGGAAATTAGACATTTAAAACCAAAATAAATACCATAGATCCAAAGAAAAGTGTCATACTTGTGATCCGAATGTTCCCAAATAAATTCTTATCAATGTAGAATAATCCATAACTGTATATGATATCATAAACTTAATTGTCTTCCACTTGATGACTTTTCCTTGAGTCTAGGAACTGAGATGATGGAGATCTCTAAGTTGGAGGCTAGGGTTCTTTCTCTAGACTAAAGGGAGAGAATGGCAAGACTTAAGCCTTAACCCCTGAGAAGGATATTTATAAGCTTCCTACTGGACTTAAGTGACTTGATCCATTATAAAATTGGGTCACTTAATCTAGCCCAAAACGGTTTCTAATTGATTAATTAACTTAATGGGATTCCAATTAATCAATTAGCCCAATATAGAGATACTGCTTACATACCCCTGTGCAACCTTATGTAGTTATCAAAACACCCTTATACACACAAGTGAATTAAAAAATTGTCCAACCCTTATAAATTATGTCATCAAAGAATATGAGCTTAAGAGGGGACTACTAGGACCCATAAGACAATGTTGGCTCTCTTAGTATCTAACTACAAAAAGTTAACTCCACTCCAATACCCTATGTATATTACAACAAGACACCAAGTGCTCGTATCCCTAACTTGCTATCTATTGTATTCAATATTCGCATTACCTAGCCATCCGTAGTCTAATAAGGTGAAAGCCACCAGCCTTTTAAGACTACCTTTTCCATCTGAGTTACAAATCCTCCTATTACATGGTCAAATAACATACTCTAGCTCACTTAGAGCATATGCCAAATTTCATTAAAGGAATTACTACAAGTCCACAAATTTTATAATCTAAAGGGACACATTGTCTTAGTCTGTGAGATATCATGATGTTTATTAAGAATGACTGTTGCTACTGATTTTCATTAATAGTGACTTGATCCATAGGGAATATATGATCACTTTAAGATCTCACCCGTAAGTTAAATCCACTATAACTTTGACACAAGCTCAATATTCTTTCAAGGTCGAGAGACAATACAATGAAACAACTTGGTGAAGTTATGACTACTTGATAACCTTATATCATGATTCACCATTTATCCTATCTAACGTGTAACCATTATACACTAGTGCACTCACCATGAGAATCTCCTCATACCGATGACTAAGATCAATCATCCCTCTAATTTGAAGGTGGTGCACTACAAACTCAAATGGATTGCCTAACTCCACGAACTGGTTGTGAATAAATCATCTACTTGCAAAGAACCCATGACTTGGATCTTCTATGTAACTCTTAATGCACCTAAGTCATGTACAATGCACGAGATGCTAGGTGAGAATGCTCATAAAATATAATGCATAGAATAAAGATAGATAAAAGTGAAACTAGAATATCATTAAATGAATAATTAATTCCAAATATGTTATATCATTTCATGCTTTTAAGGGCTCCATCCTAACTTAAAAAACTTTTGGTAAGTATCCAAAAATGCAACTTAAAACCAAGGTTGATTTTCTTTTAAATTATTTGAGTTCTAATTCCCATGTGAACTTTGAGATATAGCTCTAAATGTTTTTTATGATCAAGATTACTTACCCTTTAACTCTCTCTATAACCTTCATCTCTCATCTCACATGCTATGAATTGCTCTATATGCCTTTGCTTAAGCTCTTGACTACTACAAAAAAGAACACATTTTAAATAATAATTCTCATGAATTTCATACCTTTTGAGTAGTAATTATGCCTAACATGTCAAATTAATACATTGTTGCCCTTATAAGAAATACTAATGATTTTTATGAAGTTTTGAAGCCATTTCAAGGTGATTTTGATGTGTTGAATGACAAAAAAAAGATAAATGGAATTGAAGAGGGTGAATAATGTGGATGATGAGGAAGAAGCAATGTGATTAGTTTGGATTGAGATTTTGGGCTAATTGGAGGTAGTTAAGTTGGAGTCCAAAGAAGAAAATGGAAGAAATGAAAAAGAGAGCTCAAAAACCAAACGTTATAGGTTTGCATGATCATGCGAAAATTTCGAATGACTATACAAATTAGACTAGAAGAGGGGTTTGTGTTGCAAGATAAGGAAAATGTCTAAGTTGATTTCACATGAATATGTGAAATTTTGCACAGCCATGTGAAATGGTCCAGAAAGTTGTTGTTGCTATTGTTTCACTGATTTCACACGATCATGCGAAATGGATTTTCTTCATGCGAAATGGTTAAAGCTCATACAAAATGGTTATTTTTATACTAAACTCCAAATAGTTGAATTGAGAAAGTTTCGGAAGACCTTTTAGATGATACTAATTGTCCACTTGACCTTGGCAAATAAATAAGGACTTGAATCTCCCATTAAAAAGCTTTTTGAAACTTTTGACAGTAGATTTTCTAGATTCTATCTCTTAATAGAATTCTCTATTTTCCTTCATTTTCTTTCATTTTCTCATTAGCCAAACATGCCTTGTGAGACCAAATCTCCAAGTATAAGAGGCTAAATCTCATTTTTCTCGAAGAAAGGAGGATTTAGAGGCCAGATTCATGGTGAATTAGAGAAATGAGCTTTAATTGCCAAGTTAATTTGATCCAATTGATTGATTACTTGAATTTTGGGGATTTTTCTTTTCAAATTATCTTGAATGACTTACTTTTCAAACTAGGTAGATTCATTAAATTCTTAAAGTTAGATTTGATGAGATCAAATATTTGCATTGTATGAGTCACTGGAAGATGATTTAAGATGAATTGAATATATAGTTTAAATTGATCATTTGGATTAAATAACCTAATTTGAAGAAAAATTAGGTCTGGACTTAAAACTAAATCCAAAATTAGTTTAAATGAGAATTTAGGTTTTCAATCTAACTTGATGAAAAATAAATCTCAACATCTATTCACCATAGAAATTATTTTCTAAAAAATCCTAACTCTGAGAATTCCTTTTCCTTATTAATTTTTTCTTATTTTACATTTCATTGTTCTTTCAAATTTGAATTCATTGTTATTTTGATTTTTTGTCATGAATTTCACTTGTTTACAACCATTTTTTTCCCCCATTCAAGCATTAATTGCCGAGAATAATCCATCATAATAGACCACATGTAAAAACCATTATACTATGGTAGTTTGTACTAAAACCATTTTTTATCAGGTACACACTACTTTAGAATATTGAATTAGGTTATAAATTATGTTTTAATGCAATAAACGAGGAAAAATCAATCGATAAAAAATGACATTGTTGCTAGAGATGGTTATTGAGGCAATTTTTTTGGTGAAGATTAACCCTTGTGATCCACATCACAAGATTGGTGAAGTTTTCTTTACCAATTCTCCACTTTTATCTTACTTTTCTTTTAAATTCCATTTTTCTCTTTTTTTTTTTGTTTTTTGTTTTTTTTTTCATTGGTTGTTTTGTAGGTGAACCCTTGTATGCTTTATTGGGAACATAATTCTAATGGAAGGTTGGAAAGAACTAATTCATCTAGTCAAGTGTTAAATCTTGGAATTGCTAGAAATATAATGAAACCCTAAGGTGAAGATCAACAAAGTCAACATGGTCCCATTGAAGAAAATTTCCATTTGTATCGATCTATGAGGGACCATATGCATCCCCCAAGAATAAGTGCACCATCATGCATTGTTCTTTCTAGTGAGCAAATGATCATCCATCCTTATTTTGTGCCCCTTCTTCCTCAATTTCGTGGAATGGAGAATGGGAATCCTTATACTCATATAAAGGCTTTTGAAGAAATATGTCATACTTTTCAAGAAGGAACCGCACCAATTGATCTTATGAGGCTTAAATTGTTTCCTTTCACTCTCAAGGACAAGACAAAATTGTGGTTGAATTCTTCGAGACCCTGAAGTATTCACTCATGGCCAAAATTACAAGCTGAATTTTTCAAAAAATTCTTTCCAGCATTGTACTAGTGGATTGAAAAGGCAAATTACTAATTTTGTGGCTATAGAGAATGAAAAATTTTATTCTTATTAGGAGAGATATAAAGACATTCAATGCTTGTCCTCATCATGGTTTTGACACTTGGATGTTGGTAATATACTTTTATGAAGGTATGTCACTAGCTATGAAACAATTGCTAGAAACCATGTGTGAAGATGATTTTATGAGCAAAAGTCCCGATAAAGCTTTGGATTTTCAAAACCATATGGTAGTGATATCTAGATCATGGGATGAAACTTAAGGAAAAAACTCAAGCAAAGCAAAGTCCTAAAACAATTCTAAAGGGGGAATGTACACTTTGAATGAGGATGTAGACATATAAGCAAAAATGTCATCTCTATCAAGGAGATTGGAAGAACTTGAAGCTAGAGGAGCTCATGAAATCAAAGTGGCTAATAATGTTCTAGTGCAAATTGTTCAATGCTCTATATGTCAATCCAGTGAACATCTAGTGAGTGAATGCCCCACCATACCAACTGTTAAAGAGATGCTTATGGAACAAGCTAATGCCATTAAATTTGTTAAACACTCCAATAGTTCTCCATTTTCAAATACCTTCAATCTAGGGTGGAAAAATCATCCAAATATATCTTGGAAGAGTGGACAAGGACTATTGATTACTACTCAAAAAGTGCTATTTCATAGCTTGTAATTAACTCTTTTAAACACTTTTGAGTAGTAGTTATTGTCTTTTAACCCAATTAACATATTAAGGACCTTTGCAAGCACTTCTAATCAATTTGTGTTAAGTTTTGGTGTTTTGATAGCTTTTTGATCACCAAAGCAATCCGAGATTGATGAGAGTTATTTGGAATCCATGGCAAAGCAATGGAAAGCTCAGAAACATGAAGAACCGAAGCTTTGAAGTCATTTTCCATAAGCAAATCCGGAATGCAAGGAGGGGAAGCAAAGAGAAATCTACCATGAAGCATTTTTTATGACAGTCATGTCAGCCACTTTTAGAGCACTTCCTGAAGTTCAATTTATGCATGCTATATGTTGTTTCGAAGCTTAGGAAGTCAACAATCCAATGCTTCAAATGGTGTGCGATTTGGAGTTGAAATGAAGGAGTTAATGCCATTGGAAGCCAATCACTCCAAGTTGAAGGAAGAATTTTGCACGGCTGCGAAATCACCCTTTTGCTGCGAAATGATTTCGCAGCCATTTTGCACAGTGCTGTGGAATTCCTCCTGAAGTTTCCCAATATTTGCAACACATTGGAAGTCGAACACCGCAAGCTGAAAGCCAACTTCGCAGCGCTGCGAAATCAGCCTTTTGCTGCGAAGTGATTTCGCAGCCCCTTTTGTGTGTCTGCGAAATCTCGCAGACCTCGTTTTCACCTGCGAATTGGTCCTTAGTGCTTCCTGATATTTGTGACCGACA
The DNA here is from genome assembly GCF_030704535.1 of Vitis vinifera. Classification (NCBI taxonomy): domain Eukaryota; kingdom Viridiplantae; phylum Streptophyta; class Magnoliopsida; order Vitales; family Vitaceae; genus Vitis; species Vitis vinifera. The sequence continues at coordinate 19,348,155 of NC_081805.1, read as the reverse complement.
CATTGAGATATTTTTCTTCAGATTTTTGTTGTCTAAATCCCAAAATTCTCCTTGTAAGCCACCAATTATAGGATTCCTTAGCTATTAAGTTAGGAAAAAGAGTAAATATCCATGTAATAATTGTTATTGTAATTTTCATATAAATAGCTCTCGGGAGCCTGTTCTCGAGGACGACGAATCCTTTGTAAAAGTTTGAAAGAAAGTAAAATACAGAGCTTTTGCTCTGCCTTACCTTCTCACTTTGATTGTATTTTTCATTTACTAGTTATGCACTCTCTGAGGAAGCTTCCCTAGAGAATGAGTAACTAAACCTTTAGTTCCTTGGAGCTAAGGTTGCCGGGAAAGGTTCCAAGTGCATGAATTAGTAGCTTTGTGGTTTCAGCCATGAATGAAGAGAAAATGTGATCCTTTAGTGATTTCTATGTTTTTAGTTAACTTAAAACACCTTGGAGTCACCTGGGCCAACACTTGATAAGGCAAGTGATCTCTGTCCATGGAGATGCACTAGTTTACCCCTTGCGAGCCTCTGGGAGGTGGCTTGAAGGTAGGATTTTCTAGAATTGCCAACACTTGGTAAGCTTTTGGACTCCAAGGAGACATCCATTAGTTATCTCTTGCGAGCTTGAGAAGGGAAGTCCAAAGTTAAAGATCACCTTGAATGGTAAGTGCTAGTGAGAGGCATGAACCATTGCAAGTTGCATCAGTGAGAGGGAATTAGAGCTGAAATCCAATTAAGGGATGCATTTGTACAACACCGATTAGAGAATTGACTATATGTTAATTCTCTAATGTGAGGAAATGAACCATTTGACCGGAGCTATGTTTTTGCATGAGGAACCTTCCCTGTGAACCTAAACCTCCAAGGAATGTTTGTCTTCATAAGTAATTTCCATTACTTGCTGTGCCATTAGTTTGAATCTAAACTTTTTACCAACCAAAGTTTGTGTTTTATTTCTTAAGCTAACCTTGAAATGAAAAAGCACCAATTCACTTTGAATTGGTATCATTTGTAATTTGAAAACCCTTCCCAATGAATGATCCTAGAGCCACTATGCTATAGTAGCTTTGTCTTTGCTACCCTAGTTCATGGTGTAATAGGTTATAAATTTTGTTGATTACTCCCTCAATCAAGGAGCACCAGCTGGACACGAATCAGCTGAGACACCAATTGGGCATGAATCAAATAGCGCCGTTGCCGAGGAAGGTGTCAAGTTTATAGTGATACTATTTCAGAGCACTTGTGATTTTCATCACAAGTTTGGTACTGTTTCTTTCGCTTTACTAATTTTCATTTTTTTTTCTCTACTAATTCATAATCTAAATTTATCTTTTAAATTCAGCTTAGTTTAATTTTGTTTTTGTAGCCCTGTTTTCTTTTGTTGTCCTTTATTTTCATTTTAGTTACAGATAGATACTAGTTGTGTATGCCAAATTGGATACGAGATAGTGGAGGAAGGCTTGTTAAACGTGATACACCTCATAACAAGGAATTGAAATTGAGCTTGAATATCATGGAAGCTACACCTGAAGATCAGCATAGTCACCAAGGTCGTCAAGACAATCTCAATGAATTTAGATCAATGAGGGACCGCATGCATCCACCTCATATGAGTGCACCATCATGTATAGTGCCCCCTACAGAGCAGCTAGTGATCAGACCGTATATTGTTCCACTGCTACCAACTTTCCATGGGATGGAAAGTGAGAATCCCTACGCACATATCAAGGAATTTGAAGATGTTTGTAATACATTCCAAGAGGGAGGAACTTCAATTGATTTGATGAGGCTTAAGTTATTTCCTTTCACTTTAAAGGATAAGGCCAAAATTTGGCTTAATTCTTTAAGGCCAAGGAGTATCCGCACTTGGACTAACTTACAAGTTGAATTCCTCAAGAAATTTTTTCCCACTCATAGAACAAATGGCTTGAAAAGGCAAATTTCAAACTTCTCAGCTAAAGAGAATGAGAAATTCTATGAGTGTTGGGAAAGATATATGGAAGCTATAAATGCTTGCCCTCACCATGGCTTTGATACTTGGCTATTGGTGATCTATTTTTATGATGGGATGTCTTCCTCAATGAAGCAACTCCTCGAGACAATGTGTGGAGGAGATTTCATGAGCAAAAATCCGGAGGAAGCTATGGATTTCTTGAGCTATGTAGCTGAAGTTTCAAGGGGATGGGATGAACCAACCAAAGGAGAAGTGGGAAAAATGAAGTCTCAACTGAGTGCTTTCAATGCTAAGGCTGGGATGTATACCTTGAAAGAAGATGATGATATGAAAGCAAAGTTTGCAGCTATGACAAGAAGATTGGAGGAGCTGGAACTGAAAAAGATGCATGAAGTGCAAGCTGTTGCTGAAGCACCAATGCAAGTGAAGCTTTGTCCTAATTGTCAATCATATGAACACTTGGTGGAGGAATGCCCTACAATCTCAGCTGAAAAGGAAATGTTTAAAGATCAAGCAAATGTTGTTGGACAATTCAAGCCCAATAACAATGCACCCTATGGAAATACTTACAACTCAAGCTGGAGGAATCATCCAAATTTCTCATGGAAGCCCAGAGCACCTCAGTACCAAGAGCTGGATCAACCATCACAACAATCCTCAAGTCTTGAACAAGCAATAGTGAATCTCAACAAGGTAGTGGGAGATTTTGTTGGAGACCAAAAAGCTATCAATGCTCAACTCAGTCAAAGAATTGACAGAGTGGAGAGTACTTTGAACAAAATGATGGATGGAATGCAAAATGATATATCCCAAAAGATAGATAATCTCCAATACTCAATTTCAAGGCTCAAAAATTTAAACACAGTGCAAGAAAATGGAAGATTTCCTTCTCAACCCCACCAAAACCCCAGGGTGTCCATGAAGTGGAAAGCCATGAAGGAGAATCATCACAGATGAAAGATGTCAAAGCCTTGATCACTCTAAGGGGTGGTAAAAAAATTGAGAAGCCAACACCCAAGCCACATGTTGAGGAAGTAGAAGAGACAAAGAAAGGGGAGGAAATGGAAGACAAAAGGAGAGAGATCAGTGAAAAGAAGGAGGACTATGATTCAATAATGAATGCAAATCCAGAGAAGGAACTTCTGAAGGAAGAAATGCTGAAGAAATCAACTTATCCACCTTTTCCTCAAGCATTGCATGGGAAAAAGGGGATTAGAAATGCATCTGAAATTCTTGAAGTATTGAGACAAGTAAAAGTCAATATCCCACTGCTGGATATGATTAAACAAGTTCCAACATATGCAAAATTCCTAAAGGACTTATGTACTATCAAAAGAGGGTTGACTGTAAATAAGAAAGCTTTCTTGACTGAGCAAGTAAGTGCAATCTTACAATGTAAGTCTCCTTTGAAGTACAAAGATCCGGGAAGTCCTACCATTTCAGTCATGATTGGAGGAAAGGTAGTGGAGAAAGCTTTGTTAGACTTGGGAGCAAGTGTGAATTTGCTTCCATACTCTGTCTACAAGCAATTGGGACTTGGTGAGTTGAAGCCAACAACAATCACTCTATCTCTAGCAGATAGATCAGTAAAAATTCCAAGGGGGATAATTGAGGATGTCTTGGTTCAAGTTGATAATTTCTACTATCCGGTAGATTTTATTGTTCTTGATACGGATCCTACTGTAAAGGAAGCTAATTTAGTTCCTATCATCCTTGGAAGACCATTCCTTGCTACCTCAAATGCAATCATCAACTGTAGGAATGGGCTCATGCAACTCACTTTTGGCAACATGACACTTGATCTCAACATTTTCTATATGTCTAAAGAGCAAACCACTCGGGAAGAAGAAGAGGGTCCAGAAGAGGTAGGCATTATTGATACTCTAGTGGAGGAGCACTGTAATCAGAATATGCAAGACAAGTTGAATGAAAGTCTTGCGGATTTTGAGGAAGGTTTGTCTGAACCCCCTAATGTGCTTGCTACTCTACAAAGTTGGAGAAGGATAGAAGAGATTCTACCTTTGTTCAATAAAGAAGAAGGAGTAGCTGCTGAAAAAGAGACACCAAAACTCAATTTGAAGCCTCTACCCGTAGAGCTGAAATATACATACCTTGAAGAAAATAATCAATGTCCTGTCGTAATATCTTCATCTCTGACCAGTCATCAAGAGAAGTGTTTACTGGAAGTTCTCAAGGGGTGTAAGAAAGCAATAGGATGGCAAATATCCAACTTGAAAGGCATTAGTCCTTTAGTTTGCACTTGAAAGGCATTAGTCCTTTAGTTTGCACGCATCATATATATATGGAGGAGGAAGCAAAGCCAATTCGTCAATTTCAAAGAAGATTGAATCCTCATTTACAAGAGGTGGTGCGAGCTGAGGCGCTGAAGCTACTTCAAGCAGGTATTATTTACCCTATATCTGACAGCCCTTGGGTGAGTCCTACTCAAGTGGTACCAAAGAAGTCAAGGATCACTATGGTTCAGAATGAAAAAGGAGAAGAAATTACTACACGCCTCACTTCAGGTTGGAGGGTGTGTATTGATTATAGAAAGTTGAATGCTGTAACCAGGAAAGATCATTTTCCATTGCCATTTATCGATCAAGTGTTGGAGAGAGTCTCTGGCCATCCATTCTATTGTTTCTTGGACGGGTATTCAGGGCATTTTCAAATTGAAATTGATGTGGAGGATCAGGAAAAGACCACTTTTACATGTCCATTTGGAACATATGCTTACAGAAGAATGCCTTTTGGTTTATGCAATGCACCTGCAACATTCCAAAGATGTATGTTGAGTATCTTCAATGATATGGTGGAGCGAATTATGGAGGTTTTCATGGATGACATCATCGTATATGGAGGTACATTTGAGGAATGCTTACTCAATTTAGAAGCGGTTCTTCACAGATGCATAGAAAAAGACTTGGTGCTCAACTGGGAGAAATGCCATTTTATGGTACGTCAAGGAATTGTCCTTGGCCATATTATTTCCGAAAATGGCATTGAAGTTGATAAAGCAAAGGTGGAGCTTATTGTCAAATTACCATCCCCAACAACTGTAAAAGGAGTAAGGCAGTTCCTTGGCCATGCAGGGTTCTATAGGAGGTTTATAAAAGGTTTTTCAAGTCTTTCAAAACCTCTCTGTGAGTTGTTAGCTAAGGATGCTAAGTTTATATGGGATGAAAGATGTCAAAATAGCTTTGATCAACTGAAGAAATTTTTAACAACAACTCCAATAGTGAGGGCCCCTAACTAGCAACTACCATTTGAACTGATGTGTGATGCCAGTGACTTTGCTATAGGAGCTGTGCTTGGCCAAAGAGAAGATGGGAAGCCCTATGTGATCTACTATGCAAGCAAAACATTGAATGAAGCTCAAAGGAATTACACAACTATAGAGAAAGAATTGTTAGCTGTGGTATTCGCCTTGGACAAATTTCGTGCTTATTTGGTAGGGTCTCTCATCATTGTTTTCACTGACCATTCAGCCTTGAAGTATTTATTGACAAAGCAAGATGCAAAAGCAAGGTTGATTAGATGGATTCTTTTGTTACAAGAATTCGATCTCCAAATCAGAGATAAGAAATGAGTGGAAAATGTGGTAGCTGACCACCTTTCAAGGTTAGCTATAGCACATAATTCCCATACCTTGCCTATTAGTGATGATTTTCCTGAGGAATCACTCATGTTCCTAGTAAAAACTCCTTGGTATGCTCATATTGCTAATTATCTGGTTACTGGTGAAATTCCAAGTGAGTGGAATGCACAAGACAGGAAGCACTTCTTTGCAAAAATTCATGCTTATTATTGGGAAGAGCCCTTCCTTTTTAAGTATTGTGCAGATCAGATCATAAGAAAGTGTGTCCCTGAAGATGAGCAACAAGGAATTCTAAACCATTGTCATGAGAATGCATGTGGAGGCCACTTTGCCTCTCAGAAAACAGCCATGAAGGTGTTGCAATTAGGGTTTACTTGGCCATTTCTTTTCAAAGATGCCCACATCATGTGTAGAAGTTGTGATAGATGCCAAAGGCTTGGAAGGCTAACAAAAAGAAATCAAATGCCTATGTACCCCATTCTAATAGTTGAGTTGTTTGACGTATGGGGCATTGACTTCATGGGACCTTTCCCAATGTCTTTTGGTAATTCTTACATCCTGGTGGGGGTGGATTATGTTTCTAAATGGGTTGAGGCAATCCACTATAAACAAAATGATCACAAGGTGGTTCTCAAGTTTATTAAAGAGAACATTTTTTCAAGATTTGGGGTGCCCAAAGCCATAATCACTGATGGAGGTACTCATTTTTGCAACAAACCTTTTGAAACTTTATTAGCCAAGTATGGAGTGAAGCATAAGGTAGCTACACCTTATCATCCTCAGACTTCCGGGCAAGTTGAGCTAGCCAATAGGGAAATAGAGAATATATTGATGAAAATGGTGAATTCAAGCAGAAAAGATTGGTCTATTAGGCTTCATGATTCATAATGGGCGTATAGAACAGCTTATAAGACTATTCTTGTCATGTCTCCCTATCGTCTTGTCTATGGAAAAGTGTGTCATCTCCCTGTAGAAGTTGAATACAAAGCTTGGTGGGCAATCAAGAATCTGAATATGGACTTGATTAGAGCCGGAGCAAAGAGTGCTTAGACCTTAATGAGATGGAGGAATTAAGAAATGATGCTTACATCAATTCCAAAGTTGCAAAACAGAGGATGAAGAAGTGGCACGATCAACTAATTTCCAACAAGGAATTTCGAAAAGGACAAAGAGTTCTACTCTATGACACAAGACTCCATATCTTTCCTGGAAAGCTCAAGTCAAGGTGGATAGGTCTGTTCATTATTCACCAAGTACATATCAATGGAGTGGTGGAATTATTGAATTCCAATGGCAAGGATACCTTTAGAGTCAATGGATATCGTCTCAAGCCATTCATGGAGCCATTCAAATCAGAAAAGGAGGAAATTAACCTCTTTCAGCCACAAAAAGCCTAAGCAAATAAGGGTTTGATGGGCTTGGTTTCACCACAGTCCAAAATTTTTGTAAATTTTGTAATTTCAAAGTTTTATCCATGCTTTTGATTTTAATTCTTGATCTTAAATTGTGTATTTATATGTAATTTAGTCTTTTTGAATGATCTCAGGTGGAAGAAAATGCAAAGAAATTGAAAGGAAGTCTATTGGAGCGAAATCGGAGCAAAAACAGGGTAAAAACAAGGCTTTGTGAGACTTCGTAGCCTAAGAGAATCCTCTACGAAACTAGCACTTCGCTGCGAAACCATTTCGCAACTCAATTGACTCTTCTGTGAAAATTTTTGCAGCTGCGAAACCAAGTTTGGCACACGAGTGCCATTTCGCAGCACAGGAGCCCCCATTTCGCAGTCAAAGCTCCATTCCGCAGGGTATTTCGCAGTTGCGAAACCAAGTTTGGCACACGAGTGCCACTTCGCAGCACAGGAGCCCCCATTTCGCAGCTGCGAAACGGCTGCGAAGCTCCAAAGCGTGAAAATTCCCAATTTCGCAGCCAAAGCTCCATTTCGCAGGGTATTTCGCAGCTGCGAAACCAAGTTTGGCGCACGAGTGCCATTTCGCAGCACAGGAGCCCCCATTTCGAAGCTGCGAAACGGCTACGAAGCTCCAAAGCTCCATTTCGCAGGGTATTTCGCAGCTGCGAAGCCGATTTTGGCACATGAGTGCCATTTCGCAGCACAGTGACCCCTATTTCGAAGCTGCGAAATGGTCTGCGAAAATAGCTTTTTTATGCGAAACCCTCTTTTTGCTACGAAATTGGCCTTCTTCTACGAAACTCAAAATGACCTTATCGTTGTTTTTTATAAATACCGGTCATTTGAGTTGTGAAAGGGTTTCAGAAAGAGAAAACGTCATAGCAACCGTTTGTTCATTTCCTTGCCCGAGCCCGATGACGCGCGAACCTCCAGTCATCCCTTCCGGTCATCACTTCCGGCCAAATTTCGTTAGCCCGATATGGCGCGAACCAGAGGAGCCAAATCTTCCTCTCCTTCCAGCCGCAAACGAGTCCCGCGAGAGGCGCCTGTTCGAGGCCCCACCTCTGAACATCTGCGGTCAGAAGCTACTTCCCCTCAGGCAAAGCCCACACCACGGAAACCTCAGGCGAAGCCCGCACCGCAGAATCCTCCGACGAGGCATTATCTTACTAGGTCAGGGGGCCCTCTTTTCTTTTTTTCGTCCCCTGCAAAAGAGAGCCAGGGTCGAAAGCTCAGAGCCCATAGACTTAACAGAGTAGTCCCCGGTTCCCTCACTAGAGCCCTCTCTGGCGCCATCTTCGGCACCGCCAGCAGAGCCTCAGGAGCTCCAGCCGCCACTTTCTGAACCCCAAATTCCATCTGGGATAGTTCCTGAAGTGCTAATCAGGCGTCCGATGCTGACTCAACCACCAATTGAAGGGAATTTGGACTGCAGAGCTTGACCATTTCACTCTGAGCTGTGCTTTGACACAGCCACCTTCCAATTGCAGCCGGAGCTTGCAGATTCATTCCGCCTACTGCGTAGATACCGCATGGAGCATCTGCTGACCCCAAGAGATTTCTTCTATCCCAGAGTAGCCATGGATTTTTATCAATCCATGACTACTAATCAGGTCAGAGATCCTACTCTAATCCATTTTACTATTGACGGTCGGCATGGCATTTTAGGAGCTCGCCATATAGCAGAAGCCCTGCATATACCATACGAGCCAAGCCATTTTGAGGATTACCGAGTATGGACTAGTCCCTCTCAGTTGGAAATGGTTCATATCTTGTCTAGAGGAGCTTCCACAAATCCACATCTATTGAGGGGGGAACTTCCTCCGAGCATGTTTCTCATTGATGCACTTTTGCGTCACAACATTTATCCACTACAGCACTAGACTCAGAGGAGAGGAGTTCTTTTAGAGGCCCTGTTTAGGATTTCAGAGGGATACTTCTTTGGCCCTCACCACCTAATTATGGCTACCCTTCTCTATTTTGAAGAGAAGGTGCATAAGAAGAAGCTGTAGAGAGCTGATGCCATTCCACTTCTTTTTCCACGGCTGCTGTGTCAGATTCTGGAGCATCTGGGGTATCCATCAGATCCTCAGTTGGAGCGCAAGTGTATATGCCGAGAGGTATTAACTCTTGACAAGTGAACCAATATGACAGCGTATAGAGTTGAGCAGCTAGGGCGCCCACAACCAGCTGAGATACCAGCTGCCAGGAGAGCATCTCCACGTCATATACCTGAGGGTATACCCATTGCCTCTCCTACCATATCCAGAGCCCCTCTAGTTACTCCAGCCTCATCAGAGCCCTCTATTTCAGTTGAGCCAAGGATGGCCATTCCCATTTCAGAGTATAGAGAGTTATGCCGCTCACTGCAGACCCTGACCGCGTCTCAAAGCAGCCTTGCTCAGGAGATGACAGCTATTCGAGCATGCTAGGAGCAGATGTTGACCACCTAGGTTCAACACACTGCCATCTTGAGGTCTTCCTTCAGCTGCTGAGCATCTCTCCCCCACCACTGTAGTGCCACACTCGCAGGCCACAGAGCCTCAGGCCCCTCCTGAAGCAGCTACTAAAGAGGCAGAGCCATCTGCCTAAGCCATCAGCTCCAGCATCATCCACCCATCTGATCATTTATATATCTACTATATATTTCTTTTATGTATTTCGTTTTTGTTAGTCTTTTATGAAATCCCATCATTTTGGTATCATATATGGGGATTACTTGTATTGTTTTCTTTCCGATTGTACTCACATGAATTAAAGTAATACAAGTCTAGCATTTTTTGTTAACTCTTAGCATTAATTTATTTTTATTTCCTTTGCTCACATCTTTTATTCTTTTTGAAACATGTGGTTTCTCCAATCAGTATTCGAAATTGATATCACTACGGAGGTACCACTTCCTCCCTATAATTTCAATCACCCATATCACATTGAGGACAATGCTCAACTCGGTTGGGGGGGAGAAATGAGGAAGGAAGTATGAAAGTTAAAGGAAGTATGCTAAGTTAGTTTGGTAATGCAATTATGTTGGTAAATTAGTTATAGTTTTTTTTTACAATTGTAGTTGTTTACTTTTTACTCTAATCTCCATGGATTTTGAGGAAAAATTTTCAAATTAAAACAGGAGAAACTGAACTTTTGCTTTTCACTTGACTTAGAGTTTGGATTATGCTTACTAAAGTGGTTTAATTGTTGAAGCTTCTATTGAAATCGAGTTTAGTTCTTCCACTTTAAGCTATCCACACACTGTGCACACTAGGTTCCGAGTATAAGATGAAAAACTATTTCCCTCTTGACTTAGGAAAATTTTGGGACTTGGTACCTTTGACCTCATTTAATAATATGAGACACCTTATGAAAGGCCAATGAGCCTTTGAAAAAAAAAAAGAAGAGAAAGAAAGCAAAATGTTTGCTTGCCTTGAAACCCGAGCAAGGTCTGAGGGGTATATGGTGAAAATCTTTAAAACCTGGTGCCCTAAGCCTTAATTGGTTGGGAGTCACCGATCTCAATGCTTGTTACAAGGGTGGATAGGTGGAGTTAGCATATGGTAGGTGCTTGGTATTAAAAATTCATTCTCAAAAGTTCGGGGTGAAATCCTAAGAGTTAGTGGTTGAAAAATCCTTAAAGCTTGATGCCCTAAACCTTAATTGGTTGAGAGTCATCGATGGACCCCCATTACATGGACAATTCAAAAAAGAATACCCTTTAAGCCTTGTACCTTCTAAAAAAAAGTGTGTTCTCTGCCTATTGAATTTGGTCAGTTTGCTAAGTGTTGAAAAGAAATAGGTTGGGGGGAGAGATTAGTTTAACATACTATATTCGGAAGTGATTACTACTCAAAAAGTGCTATTTCATAGCTTGTAATTAACTCTTTTAAACACTTTTGAGTAGTAGTTATTGCCTTTTAACCCAATTAACATGTTAAGGACCCTTGCAATCAATTCTAATCAAATTGTGTTAAGTTTTGGTGTTTTGATAGCCTTTTGATCACCAAAGCAATCCGAGATTGAGGAGAGTTATTTGGAATCCTTGGCAAAGCAATGGAAAGCTCAAATTCATGAAGAACCAAGCTTTGGAGCTCCATAGCCCTTTGCCAAAGTCGTTCAAAGTATGCAAGGAAAGAACAACGGAGAGAGGAAAAACAGAGTGAAGAAAACAGAGGACAGCAGCTGCAGTCTTCTTTTGCACTTTTGGAGCACTTCCCAAAGTCTATTTTCTACATTCTATATACCATTTCAAAGATCAGGAAGTCAAAAATCCAATGCTTTAAACGGTGAGCAATTCGGAGTTGAAACGAAGGAGTTACAGCCATTGCAAGAAAATCACTCCAAGCTAAAGGAAGAATTTTGCACAGCTGCGAAATCACCTTTTTGTTGCGAAATGATTTCGCAGCCATTTTGCACAGTGCTGTGGAATTTCTCCCGAAGTTTCCCGATAATTGCGACACGTTGGAAGCCGAACTCCACAAGCTGAAAGCCAACTTCGCAGCTGCTGCGAAATCAGCCTTTCGTTGCGAAGTGATTTCGCAGTCCTTTTTGTGCGTCTGCGAAATCTCGCAGACCTCGTTTTCACCTGTGAATTGGTCCTTAGTGCTTCCCGATATTTGCGACCGACACTTTTGGATATTTTTCTTCAAATATTTTTGTATAAATTTCCATTCTTCTCCTTGTAATCCACCAACCATAGGATTCCTTAGTTATTAAGTTTGGAAAAAAGGTGAATAACCTCAGATATTTTGTTTTGTAATTTTCTTTATATATAGCTCTCGGGAGCTTGTTCTCAGAGCATCATGTAATCCAACGGGAGGAAGATATATATTTTAAAGAGCACTTGCTATGTTCTTCCTTCATATATATATATATATTTGTTTTCTCATTATTTTTCTTTCTAGTTAATCAAACTCTGAGGATTTTTCCTCAGAGGATGAGAGGCTAGGCTTTTCGTCTCTTGGAGTGAGGAAATCCGGGTAAGTTTCCACATGCATAATTTGGAAGTTTTGTTGTTTTAGTTTTTAATGAAGAGAAAGTGTGACCCGTTAATGGTTTTTATCTTTTTAGTTAACTTAAAACGTTTTTAAATCACCTGAGCCAACACTTGGTAAGGCAAGTGATCTCCGTCCATGGAGATTCACTAGTTTATCTCTTGCGAGCTTTTGGGAGGTGGTTTGAAGGTAGGATTTTCTAGAATAGCCAACACTTGGTAAGCTTTTGGACTCGAAGGAGACATCCATTAGTTATCTCTTGCGAGCTTTTGGCGGGTAATCCAGGGTTAAAGATCACCTTGAATGGCAAGTGCTAGTTGAGAGGTATGAGCCATTGCAAGGTGCATCAGTGAGAGGGATTTAGTGTTTGAACCCATTAATGGGAAACATCTGTACAACACCGATTGGAGAAGGAACTATATGTTAATTCTCTAATGCGAGGAAAAGAAACAAGTGACCGAAACTCCCTTTTTGTATGAGGAATCTGAGCCCAGTGATCTGAAACTCCAAGAAACACTTTTCTTTGTAAGTAAAATCAGTTACTATTTTTGGTTAGCTTAAAACCAAACCTTTTTCATTCAAACATCTTTATGTTTTCTTTTAAAGCTAACCTTGAAATGAAAAGGCACCAATTCAACTTTGAATTAATATCATTTGTGAAGTGAAAACCCATCCTAGTGAACGATCCTAGAGCCACTATGCTATAGTAGCTTTGCCTTTGCTACCCTAGTACATGGTGTAATAGGTTATAAATTTTGTTGATTACTCCCTCAATCAAGGAGCACCAGTTGGACATGAATCAGCTGAGACACCAATTGGGCACGAATCAAAGGGCGCCGTTGATATTTCATAGCTTGTAATTAACTCTTTTAAACACTTTTGAGTAGTAGTTATTGTCTTTTAACCCAATTAACATGTTAAGGACCCTTGCAATCAATTCTAATCAAATTGTGTTAAGTTTTGGTGTTTTGATAGCCTTTTGATCACCAAAGTAATCTGAGATTGAGGAGAGTTATTTCGAATCCTCGGCAAAGCAATGGAAAGATCAAATTCATGAAGAACCAAGCTTTGGAGCTCATAGCCCTTTGCCAAAGTCGTTCAAAGTATGCAAGGAAATAACAACGGAGAGAGGAAAAACAGAGTGAAGAAAATAGAGGACAATAGTTGTAGTCTTCTTTCGCACTTTTGGAGCACTTCCCGAAGTCTATTTTCTACATTCTATACACCATTGCAAAGCTTAGGAAGTCAACAATCCAATGCTTTAAACGGTGCGTGATTCGGAGTTGAAACGAAGGAGTTACAGCCATTGCAAGAAAATCACTCCAAGCTAAAGGAAGAATTTTGCACAGCTGCGAAATCACCCTTTTGTTGCGAAATGATTTCGCAGCCATTTTGCACAGTGCTGTGGAATTCCTCCTGAAGTTTCCCGATATTTGCGACACGTTGGAAGTCGAACTCCGCAAGCTGAAAGCCAACTTTGTAGCCGCTGCGAAATCAACCTTTCGCTGCGAAGTGATTTCGCAGCCCTTTTTGTGCGTCTGCGAAATCTCGCAGACCTTGTTTTCACTTGCGAATTGGTCCTTACTGCTTCCCGATATTTGCGACTGACACTTTTGGATATTTTTCTTCAGATATTTTTGTATAAATTTCCATTCTTCTCCTTGTAATCCACCAACCATAGGATTCCTTAGTTATTAAGTTTCAAAAAAGGGTGAATAACCTCAGATATTTCGTTTTGTAATTTTCTTTATATATAGCTCTCGGGAGCTTGTTCTCAGAGGATCATGTAATCCAACGGGAGGAAGATATATATTTTACAGAGCACTTGCTCTGTTCTTCCTTCATATATATATATTATTGTTTTCTCGTTATTTTTCTTTCTAGCTAATCAAACTCTGAGGATTTTTCCTCAGAGGATGAGAGGCTAGGCTTTTCGTCTCTTGGAGTGAGGAAATCCGGGTAAGTTTCCACATGCATAATTTGGAAGTTTTGTTGTTTTAGTTTTTAATGAAGAGAAAGTGTGACCCGTTAATGGTTTTTATCTTTTTAGTTAACTTAAAACGCTTTTAAATCACCTGAGCCAACACTTGGTAAGGCAAGTGATCTTCGTCCATGGAGATTCACTAGTTTATCTCTTGCGAGCTTTTGGGAGGTGGTTTGAAGGTAGGATTTTCTAGAATAGCCAACACTTGGTAAGCTTTTGGACTCGAAGGAGACATCCATTAGTTATCTCTTGCGAGCTTTTGGCGGGTAATCCAAGGTTAAAGATCACCTTGAATGGCAAGTGCTAGGTGAGAGGTATGAGCCATTGCATCAGTGAGAGGGATTTAGTGTTTGAACCCATTAATGGGAAGCATCTGTACAACACCGGTTGGAGAAGGAACTATATGTTAATTCTCTAATGCGAGAAAAAGAAACAAGTGACCGGAACTCCCTTTTGTATGAGGAACCTGAGCCTAGTGATCTGAACTCCAAGAAACATTTTTCTTTGTAAGTAAAATCAGTTACTATTTTTGGTTAGTTTAAAACCAAACCTTTTTCATTCAAACATATTTATGTTTTCTTTTAAAGCTAACTTTGAAATGAAAAGGCACCAATTCAGCTTTGAATTAGTATCATTTGCAAAGTGAAAACCCATCCCAGTGAACGATCCTAGAGCCACTATGCTATAGTAGCTTTTTCTTTGCTACCCTAGTATATGGTGTAATAGGTTATAAATTTTGTTGATTACTCCCTCAATCAAGGAGCACCAGCTGGACACAAATCAACTGAGACACCAATTGGGCACAAATCAGGAAGCTATCATCTTACACTTAGATTTTTGTGGAAGAATAAAGTTTGGTTCTTTGGAAGTGAAAATAATTTTAAAACTTCAATTTGCATAATGCATTCCCTTGATCAATAGTGTTTAGCAAAGTTTTTGATAACTCTTGTTGAATTTGAGTTTATATTTCTTCAATGTTCCATGTGGAACTTAGATCATCATGCCACTTAAAATTTTTTGAAGTAATCAACATGATGTTGTAAATTATAGTAATGTTTTTTTTATTTTTCTCTCATTCATTGCTAATGGACTAGCAATATGTCGGTTGGGGGGAGTGATTACTACTCAAAAAGTGCTATTTCATAGCTTGTAATTAACTCTTTTAAACACTTTTAAGTAGTAGTTATTGCCTTTTAACCCAATTAACATATTAAGGACCTTTGCAAGCACTTCTAATCAATTTGTGTTAAGTTTTGGTGTTTTGATAGCTTTTTGATCACCAAAGCAATCCGAGATTGAGGAAAGTTATTTGGAATCCATGGCAAAGCAATGGAAAGCTCAGAAACATGAAGAACTGAAGCTTTGAAGTCCTTTGCCATAAGCAAATCCGGAATGCAAGGAGGGGAAGCAAAGAGAAATCTGCCATGAAGCATTTTTTATGACAGTCATGTTAGCCACTTTTGGAGCACTTCCTGAAGTCCAATTTATGCATGCTATATGTTGTTTCGAAGCTCAGGAAGTCAACAATCAAATGCTTCAAATGGTATGTGATTCGGAGTTGAAATGAAGGAGTTACAGCCATTGGAAGCCAATCACTCCAAGTTGAAGGAAGAATTTTGCACGGCTGCGAAATCACCCTTTGCTGCGAAATGATTTCGCAGCCATTTTGCATAGTGCTGTGGAATTCCTCCTGAAGTTTCCCGATATTTGCGACACATTGGAAGCCGAACACCGCAAGCTGAAAGCCAACTTCGCAGCGTTGCGAAATCAGCCTTTTGCTGTGAAGTGATTTCGCAACCCCTTTTATGTGTCTGCGAAATCTCGCAGACCTCGTTTTCATCTGCGAATTGGTCCTTAGTGCTTCCCGATATTTGTGACCGACACATTGAGATATTTTTCTTCAGATTTTTGTTGTCTAAATCCCAAAATTCTCCTTGTAAGCTAACAATTATAGGATTCCTTAGCTATTAAGTTAGGAAAAAGAGTAAATATCTATGTAATAATTGTTATTGTAATTTTCATATAAATAGCTCTCGGGAGCCTGTTCTCGAGGACGACGGATCCTTTTTAAAAGTTTGAAAGAAAGTAAAATACACTGCCTTACCTTCTCACTTTGATTGTATTTTTCATTTACTAGTTATGGACTCTCTGAGGAAGCTTCCCCAGAGAATGAGTAACTAAACCTTTAGTTCCTTGGAGCTAAGGTTACCGGGAAAGGTTCCAAGTGCATGAATTAGTAGCTTTGTGGTTTCAGCCATGAATGAAGAGAAAGTGTGATCCTTTAGTGATTTCTATGTTTTTAGTTAACTTAAAACACCTTGGAGTCACCTGGGCCAACACTTGGTAAGGCAAGTGATCTCCGTCCATGGAGATGCACTAGTTTACCCCTTGCGAGCCTCTGTGAGGTGACTTGAAGGTAGGATTTTCTAGAATTGCCAACACTTGGTAAGCTTTTGGACTCCAAGGAGACATCCATTAGTTATCTCTTGCGAGCTTGAGAAGGGAAGTCCAAAGTTAAAGATCACCTTGAATGGTAAGTGCTAGTGAGAGGCATGAACCATTGCAAGTTGCATCAGTGAGAGGAAATTAGAGCTGAAATCCAATTAAGGGATGCATTTGTACAACACCGATTAGAGAATTGACTATATGTTAATTCTCTAATGCGAGGAAATGAACCATTTGACCGGAGCTATGTTATTGCATGAGGAACCTCCCTTGTGAACCTAAACCTCCAAGGAATGTTTGTCTTCATAAGTAATTTCCATTACTTGCTATGCCATTAGTTTGAATCTAAACCTTTTACCAACTAAAGTTTGTGATTACTACTCAAAAAGTGCTATTTGATAGCCTATAATTAATCCTTTTAAACACTTTTGAGTAGTAGTTTAGCCCTTTTCACTCAATTGGCATGTTAAGGATCCTTTAAAGCAATTTTAACCACTTTGTGTAAGTTTTGGTGTTTTTGTTAGTATTTTGATCACCGAAGCAAGTCAAGACTGAGGAGAGCTATGAGGAATCTTGGGCAAAGCTTAGAAGTCATTTGCTAAGAGTAAATCCGGATTGCAAGGAGAAAAAGCAAAGAGAATCTGCCATAAAGCATATTCTTGATGACAGTCGTAGTAGCCACTTTTGGAGTACTTTCTGAAGTCCAAATGATGCATGCTATATACCATTTCAAAGCTCAGGAAGTCAACAATCCAATGCTTCAAACGGTACGCAATTCGGAGTTGACACGAAGAAGTTGCAGCCATTGCAAGCCAATCACTCCGAGCTGAAGGAAGCATTTTGCAAAGTGCTGCGAAATCACCCTTTTGTTGCGAAGTGATTCCGCAGCCTTTTTGTACAGTAGGGTGTATCTCCTTCTGAAGTTGCCCGACCTATACCGCGAGAAGGAAGCTTGAAACCTCAAGGTGGAAGCCAACTTCGCAGCCTTGCGAGTTTAGCTTGTTGTTGCGAAAATATTTGGCAGCCCTCTTGAGTGTCTGCGAAATCTCGGAGACACCATTTTTCTCATGCGAAATGGTTCCTGAAGCCTCCCGATATTTGCTACCGACATTGGGAGATATTTTACATCAGATTTTTATTGTTTAAATCCCAAAATACTCCTTGTAAGCTACCAATTACAAGATTCCTTAGCTTTTAAGTTAGTAAAAAGACTAAATATCTATGTAATAATTAGTTTTATATTATGTACATATATATACCTCTCGAGAGCCTGTTCTAAGAGAGGAGTTCCTTCTATAATAGTTTGGGTAAGCAAGTAAAGTTTATTTCTTTCTACTGCCTTACCTTATCACTTTGTATTTTTATTTTCTTACTAAGTTATGAACTCTCTGAGGAGTTTTCCCCAGAGAATGAGTAACTAAACCTCTAATTCCTTGGAGCTAAGGTTGCCGGGGAAGGTCCCAAGTGCAAGAATGCAAAGCTTTGTGGTTTTAACTAGTAATGAAGAGGAAGTGAAATCCTTTAGTGATTTCTATGTTTTTAGTTAACTTAAAACACCTTAGAGTCACCTGGGCCAACACTTGGTAAGGCAAGTGATTTCCAACCATGGAAATGCACTAGTTTACCCCTTGCGAGCCTCTAGGAGGTGACTTCAGGGTAGGATTTTCTAGAATAGCCAACACTTGGTAAGCTTTTGGACTCCAAGGAGACATCCATTAGTTATCTCTTGCGAGCTTTTGACGGGTAATCCAAGGTTAAAGATCACCTTGAATGGTTACGGCTTAGTGAGAGGCTTAAACCATTGCAAGTTGCATCAGTGAGAGAATTAAAGTGAAATCTAATTGAAGGAGTCTCTGTACAACACCGGTTGGAGAAGGAATTATATGTTAATTCTCTAATGCGAGGAAAAGAAACAAGTGACCGGAACTCCCTTTTTGTATGAGGAATCTGAGCCTAGTGATCTGAAACTCCAAGAAACATTTTTCTTTGTAAGTAAAATCAGTTACTATTTTTGGTTAGTTTAAAACCAAACCTTTTTCATTCAAACATCTTTATGTTTTCTTTTAAAGCTAACCTTGAAATGAAAAGGCACCAATTCAACTTTGAATTAATATCATTTGTGAAGTGAAAACCCATCCCAGTGAACGATCCTAGAGCCACTATGCTATAGTAGCTTTGTCTTTGCTACCCTAGTAAATGGTGTAATAGGTTATAAATTTTGTTGATTACTCCCTCAATCAAGGAGCACCAGTTGGACACAAATCAGCTGAGACACCAATTGGGCACGAATCAAATGGCGCCGTTGCCGGGGAAGATGTCAAGTTTATAGTGATACCATTTTTGAGCACTTGTGATTTTCATCACAAGTTGGTAACGTTTCTTTCACTTTACTAATTTTCATTCTTTCTTTATTTATTTATAATCTAAGTTTATCTTTTAAAATTTAGCCTAGTTTAATTTTGTTGTTGTAGCCCTGTTTCTCTTGTTGTCTTTTGTTTTTATTTAAGTTGCAGATAGATACTAGTTGTGTATGCCAAAGTGGATACGAGACAGTGGAGGAAGGCTTGTTAAGTGTGATACACCTCAGAGAAAAGAATTCGAATTAAGCTTAAATATCATGGAAGCTACACCTGAAGATCAGCATAGTCACCAAGGTCGTCAAGACAACCTTAATGAATTCAGATCAATGAGGGACCTCATGCATCCACCTCGTATGAGTGCACCATCATGTATAGTGCCCCCTACCGAGCAGCTAGTGATTAGACCGTATCTTGTTCCACTTCTACCAACTTTCCATGGGATGGAAAGTGAGAATCCGTATGCACACATCAAGAAATTTGAAGATGTTTGTAATACATTCCAAGAGGGAAGAACTTCAATTGATTTGATGAGGCTTAAGTTATTTCCTTTTACTTTAAAGGATAAGGCCAAAATTTGGCTTAATTCTTTAAGGCCAAAATTTGGCTTAATTCTTTAAGGCCAAGGAGTATCCGTTCTTGGACTGACTTACAAGCTGAATTCCTCAAGAAATTTTTTCCCACTCATAGAACAAATGGCTTGAAAAGGCAAATTTCAAACTTCTCAGCTAAAGAGAATGAGAAATTCTATGAGTGTTGGGAAAGATACATGGAAGCTATAAATGCTTGCCCTCACCATGGCTTTGATACTTGGCTATTGGTGAGCTATTTTTATGATGGTATGTCCTCTTCAATGAAGCAACTCCTCGAGACAATGTGTGAAGGAGATTTCATGAGCAAAAATCCAGAGGAAGCTATGGATTTCTTGAGCTATGTAGCTGATGTTTCAAGGGGATGGGATGAACCAACTAAAGGAGAAGTGGGAAAGATGAAGTCTCAGTTGAATGCTTACAATGCAAAGGCTGGGATGTATACCTTGAAAGAAGATGATGATATGAAAGCAAAGTTGGCAGCTATGACAAGAAGATTGGAGGAGCTGGAGCTGAAAAGAATTCATGAAGTGCAAGCTGTTGCTGAAGCACCAGTGCAAGTGAAGCTGTGTCCTAATTGTAAATCATATGAACATTTGGTGGAGGAATGCCCTGCAATTTCAGCTGAAAGGGAGATGTATAGAGATCAAGCAAATGTTGTTGGACAATTCAGGCCCAATAACAATGCGCCATATGGAAATACCTACAACTCAAGTTGGAGGAATCATCCAAATTTCTCATGGAAGGCCAGAGCAACTCAATACCAACAGCCGGATCCACCATCTCAACAACCTTCAAGTCTTGAACAAGCAATGGCTAATCTCAGCAAGGTAGTGAGAGATTTTGTTGGAAAGCAAGAAGCCACCAATGCTCAAATCTATCAAAGAATTGACAGAGTGGAGAGTATGTTGAATAAAAGGATGGATGGAATGCAAAATGATATGAACCAAAAGTTTGATAACATCTAATATTCAATTTCAAGGCTTACAAATTTGAACACACTGCAAGAAAAGGGAAGATTTCCTTCTCAACCCCACCAAAACCCCAAAGGTGTCCATGAAGTGGAAAGCCAAGAGGGAGAATCATCACAGATGAAAGATGTTAAAGCCTTGATCACTCTAAGGAGTGGTAAAAAAATTGAGCAGCCAACACCCAAGCCACATGTTGAGAAAGAAGAAGAGATAAAGAAAGGGAAGGAAATGGAAGATAAAGAGAGTGAGATCAGTGAAGAAAAGAAGGACTCTGATTCAACAAGGAAAATAATTCCAGAGAAAGAGCTTCTGAAGGAAGAAATGCTGAAAAAATCAACCTCTCCACCTTTTCCTCAAGCATTACATGGGAAAAAGGGGATTAGAAATGCAGCTGAAATCCTTGAAGTATTGAGACAAGTGAAAGTCAATATTCCACTGCTGGATATGATTAAACAAGTTCCAACGTATGCAAAATTCCTAAAGGACTTATGTACTATCAAAAGAGGGTTGACTGTAAACAAGAAAGCCTTCTTGACTGAGCAAATAAGTGCAATCTTACAATGTAAGTCTCCTTTGAAGTACAAAGACCCTGGAAGTCCTACCATTTCAGTCATGATTGGAGGAAAGGTAGTGGAAAAAGCCTTGCTAGATTTGGGAGCAAGTGTGAATTTGCTTCCATATTCCGTCTACAAGAAATTGGGACTTGGGGAATTGAAGCCAACAGCAATCACTCTATCTCTAGCAGATAGACCAGTAAAAATTCCAAGAGGGGTAATTGAGGATGTATTGGTTCAAGTAGATAATTTCTACTATCCAGTAGATTTTATTGTTCTTGATACAAATCCTATTGTAAAGGAAGCTAATTTAGTTCCTATCATCCTTGGAAGACCATTTCTTGCAACTTCAAATGCAATCATCAACTGCAGAAATGGGCTTATGCAACTCACTTTTGGTAACATGACACTGGATCTCAATATTTTCTATATGTCTAAAAAGCAAATCACTCCGGAAGAAGAAGAGGGTCCAGAAGAGTTGTGCATTATTGATACTTTGGTGGAGGAGCACTGTAATCAAAATATGCAAGACAAGTTGAATGAAAGTCTTGTGAATTTTGAAGAAGGTTTGTCTGAATCTCCTATTGGGCTTGCTACTCTACAAAGTTGGAGAAAGATAGAAGAGATTCTACCTTTGTTCAATGAAGAAGAGGAGGCAGCTGCTGAAAAAGAAATTCCAAAACTCAATCTGAATCCTTTACCTGTGGAGCTGAAATATACATATCTTGAAGAAAATAATCAATGTCCTGTTGTGATATCTTCATCTCTGACCAGTCATCAAGAGAATTGTTTAATGGAAGTTCTCAAGAGGTGTAAGAAGGCAATAGGATGGCAAATATCCGACTTGAAAGGCATTAGTCCTTTAGTTTGTACTCATCATATATATATGGAGGAGGAAGCAAAGCCAATTCGTCAATTTCAAAGAAGATTGAATCCTCATCTACAAGAGGTGGTGCGAGCTGAAGTGCTGAAGCTACTTCAAGCAGGAATCATTTACCCTATATCTGATAGCCCTTGGGTGAGTCCTACTCAAGTGGTACCAAAGAAGTCAGGGATCACAGTGGTTCAAAATGAAAAAGGGGAAGAAATTACTACACGTCTCACTTCAGGTTGGAGGGTGTGTATTGATTATAGAAAGTTGAATGCTGTCACCAGGAAAGATCATTTTCCATTGCCATTTATTGACCAAGTGCTGGAGAGAGTCTTTGGACATCCATTCTATTGTTTCTTGGATGGGTATTCAGGGTATTTTCAGATTGAAATTGATTTGGCAGATCAGGAAAAGACCACTTTTACATGTCCATTTGGAACATATGCTTATAGAAGAATGCCTTTTGGTTTATGCAATGCACCTGCTACATTTCAAAGATGTATGTTGAGTATTTTCAGTGATATGGTGGAGCGAATTATGGAGGTTTTCATGGATGACATCACCGTATATGGAGGTACATTTGAGGAATGCTTGGTTAATTTGGAAGCAGTTCTTCACAGATGCATGGAGAAAGACCTGGTGCTCAACTGGGAGAAATGCCATTTTATGGTACATCAAGGAATTGTCCTTGGCCATATCATCTCTGAAAAAGGCATTGAAGTTGATAAAGCAAAGGTGGAGCTTATTGTTAAAATACCATCCCCAACAACTGTAAAAGGAGTAAGGCAGTTCCTTGGCCATGCAGGGTTCTATAGGCGGTTTATAAAAGGTTTGAAGCTCAAGTCAAGGTGGATAGGGCCGTTCATTATTCACCGAGTATGTTCCAATGGAGTGGTGGAATTATTGAATTCCAATGGCAAGGACACCTTCAAAGTTAATGGATATCGTCTCAAGCCATTCATGGAGCCATTCAAACCAGAAAAGGAGGAGATCAACCTCCTTGAGCCTCAAAAAGCCTAAGCAAAGAAGGGTTTGCTGGACGTGGTTTACCACAGTCCAATTTTTTTGTAAATTTTGTAAATTTTCAAGTTTTTTCCATACATTTGATCTTAGTTTTTGATCTTAAATCATATTTTTAGGTGTGTTTTAATCGTTTTGAATGATCCCAGGTGGAAGAAATTTCAAGGAAATTAAAAGAAAAAAAATCGGAGCAAAAACAGAGCAAAAACAGAGGAAAAACAGAGCTCTGCGAAATTTCGTAGGCTGAAGAAAGCTTCTGCGAAATGAGCATTTTGTTGCCAAACCATTCCGCAACACTTTGGAGTTCTCTGCGAGAATTTTCGCAGTTGCGAAGGCGAGTTTGGCACACGAGTGCCACTTCGCAGCATATGAGCCCTCATTTGGCAACTGCGAAACGCATTGCGAAGTGGTAAAGCCTAGATTTCGCAACAAAAATCCCATTCCGCAGGGTATTTCGCAATTGCGAAGGCAATTTTGGCACACGTGTGCCACTTCGCAGCACAGTAACATTAATTTCGCAGCTGCGAAACGCATTGCGAAGTGGCTGCGAAATTGGCATTTTGCTGCGAAATTGGCGTTTTGTTGCGAAACTCAAATTGACCCTTAGGCTTCCGTTTTTCCTATTTATACCGGTCATTTGAGCTGCGAAAAGGGTTTCAAAAATCAGAGCGCCATTCTCGCAAGTTGTTCGTCTTCTTCAGTGAGCCACGTCGTCCAAGCCTCCGATCATCTTCTCCGATCAGCAACGTCGGCCAAATTTCGGTATCCCAAAATGGCGCGAACACGAGGGGCTAAATCTTCATCTCCTTCGAATCGCAAGAAGAGTCTGCGAAGGAGCCAGTTCCAGATTCTGCTCCAGAGCCTTCGCCGCCGAAAGCAATTCCTTCTCCAGTAAAGCCAAGGCCGCCAAAGCCACCGGCGAAACGTTACCTTACCAGGTCAGGGGGTCGGCCACTGCAAAAGAGACTCAGGGTGGAGAGCTCAGAACTCATCGATTTGACTGAGCAATCTCCAGAGCCTTCACCAATTCCATCACCGGTTCCAACTCCAGTTCTCTCGCCGATTCCCATGCCAGTTCCGTCGCCGGTGCCATCTCCGACGCCGCAAGAAAAATCTCAGGAGCCTCAAGCGCCACTTCCCGAGCCCCAAATTCCATCTGAAACAGCTCTGGAAGAAGTAATCAGGAGACCAATGCTACCTCAGCCCCCAATTGAGGGAAACTTGGACTGTAGAGCTCGGCCATTCCATTCCGAGCTATGCTTCAACATAGCTGCATTCAGAGTGAGGTCGGAGCTTGCACAATCATTCCAACTGCTGAGGAGATATCACATGGAGCACTTGCTGACTCCGAGAGACTTTTTCTACCCCCGGGTAGCCACGGATTTCTATCAATCCATGACAACCAACCAGGTCAGGGATCCAACTTTGATGCATTTTACTATTGATGGGAGGCATGGCATACTGGGAGCACGCCATATTGTTGAAGCCCTGCAAATTCCCTATGAGCCAACCCAATTCGATAATTTTAGAGCTTAGGCAAATCCTACTGAGTTGGAGATGGTGCGCACCCTTTCTAGAGGAGCTGCAAATCGATCACATCTACTAAGGGAGGAGCTTCCTTCAGTTATGTTTTTGATTGATGCATTTTTGCGTCATAATATCTACCCATTGCAGCATTGGACCCAAAGAAGGGGAGTCCTCTTAGAAGCTCTTTATAAGATGTCAGAAGGATTTTTCTTTGGGCCTCATCATCTGATCCTGGCAGCCCTTCTCTATTTCGAAGAGAAGGTTCACAAAAAGAAGCTTCAGAGAGCTGATTACATTCCTCTCCTCTTTCCAAGGCTGCTATGCCAAATTCTGGAGCACTTGGGATATCCTTCTGAGCCTCAGCTAGAGAGAAAGCGAATTTTCCGTGAGCCATTCACTCTTGATAAATGGAACAACATGACGGCCTACAAAGTTGATCAGCCTGAGCAGCCTCAGCCAGCTGCAAGGAGAGCATCCCTACGACACATACCTGAGGGTATAACAGTTGCTACTCCTGCCATTCCTAGAGCTGCACCAGCTGTACCAGCTTCATCTCAACCATCCACATCAGCTGAGCCGAGGATGGCCATTCCTATATCTGAATATAGAGAGTTGTGCCGTGCATTGGAGACTCTCACAGCTTCTCAGAGCAGTCTTGCTCAAGAGATGGCAGCCATTAGAGCATGCCAAGAGCAGATGTTGGCCACT
This sequence comes from Vitis vinifera, assembly GCF_030704535.1. NCBI lineage: Eukaryota > Viridiplantae > Streptophyta > Magnoliopsida > Vitales > Vitaceae > Vitis > Vitis vinifera. The sequence goes on along the minus strand of NC_081805.1, from coordinate 19,323,188 downwards.
CAGGCTCAACAAGCTGCCATCTTAAGGCAGCTCCAGCTTCATTTCGACCTGCCACCAGCTGTGGAGCCCTCCACTTCTACTCCAGCAGTGCCACACTCTCATCCCTCAGAGTCTCATCCTCCAGAGCCCCAAGCCCCAGCTGAAGCACCTACTGAAGAGGCAGACCAATCTGCCTAGCCCCAGCACTACCCACTCATCAGATCATCAGATTATATATATATCTACTATCTTTGTTTTATGTATTTCGTTTTTTGTTTGAAAGAAATCCCATTATTTTGGTACTATATTTGGGATTGCTTGTATTGCTTTTCTTTTGCATTGTACTTAAATGGATTCAAAGTAATACAAGTTTAATATTTCTTGTTAACAGTTAGCATTAAGTTATCCTTATTTCCTTTTCTCACATATTCTATTCTTTTTGAAACATGTGGTTTCCCCAATCAATATTCGAATTTGATATCAGCCAGGAGGTACCACTTCCTCCCTTTAATTACAATCACTCATATCACATTGAGGACAATGCTCAGTTCGGTTGGGGGGAGATGAATGAGGAAGGAAGTATGCTAAATCTTTTTGGTATTGCAATTATATTGGTTAATTAGTTGTAGTTTTTACTTTTTACTCTTGTTACTCTTTTCTCCATGAATTTTGAGGAAAAATTTTCAAATTAAACCAAGAGAAATTGAACTGTTGTTTTTTCACTTGACTTAGAGTATGGATTATGCTCACTAAAGTGGTTCAATTGTTTAAACTTCTATTGAAATTGAATTTAGTTCTTCCACTTTAAGCTATTCACACACTGTGCACATTAGAGTCCGATTATAAGATGAAAAGCTATTTCCCTCTTGACTTAGAATAATTTTGGGACTTGGTATATTTGACCTCATTTGATAAAAATTGAAACACCCTACAAAAGGCCAATGAGCCTTTGAAATAAAGAAAGTTGTTTGCTTGCCTTGAAACCCGAGCAAGGTCTGAGGGGTATATGGTGAAAATCTTTAAAGCCTGGTGCCCTAAGCCTTAATTGGTTGGGAGTCACCGACCTCGATGCTCGTTATAAGGGTGAATAGGTAGAGTTAGCATATGGTAGATGCTTGGGTATTAGAAATTCATTCTTAAAAGTCCGGGGAAAAATCCGAGGAGTTAGTGGTTGAAAGATCCTTAAAGCTTGGTGCCCTAAACCTTAATTGGTTGGGAGTCATCGATGGACCCCCATTACATGGACAATTCAGAAAGAGTACCCCATAAAGCTGCCTTAAAAAAAAAAAAAAAAAAAAGAGGTGTGTTATTTTCTTATTGATTTTGGTCAGATTGCTAAAGTATTGAAAAGAGATAGGTTGGGGGGAGAGATTAGTTTAGCATATTATTCTCGGAAGCTAAGGAACCAATACACATAGATTTTTGTGGAAGATTAAAGTTTGGTTCTTTGAAAGTGGAAATGATTTTAAAACTTCAGTTTGCATAATGCACTCCCTTGATTGACAGTGTTTAGCATAGTTTATTATAACTCTTGTTGAAATTTGGTTTTAAACTAACCAAAAATAGTAACTGATTTTACTTACAAAGAAAAATGTTTCTTGGAGTTTCAGATCACTAAGCTCAGATTCCTCATACAAAAAGGGAGTTCCAGTCACTTGTTTCTTTTCCTCGCATTAGAGAATTAACATATAGTTCCTTCTCCAACCGGTGTTGTACAGAGACTCCTTCAATTAGATTTCACTTTAATTCTCTCACTGATGCAACTTGCAATGGTTTAAGCCTCTCACTAAGCCGTAACCATTCAAGGTGATCTTTAACCTTGGATTACCCGTCAAAAGCTCGCAAGAGATAACTAATGGATGTCTCCTTGGAGTCCAAAAGCTTACCAAGTGTTGGCTATTCTAGAAAATCCTACCCTAAAGTCACCTCCCAGAGGCTCGCAAGGGGTAAACTAGTGCATTTCCATGGTTGGAAATCACTTGCCTTACCAAGTGTTGGCCCAGATGACTTTAAGGTGTTTTAAGTTAACTAAAAATATAGAAATCACTAAAGGATTTCACTTCCTCTTCATTACTAGTTAAAACCACAAATCTTTGCATTCTTGCACTTGGGACCTTCCCCGGCAACCTTAGCTCCAAGGAATTAGAGGTTTAGTTACTCATTCTCTGGGGAAAACTCCTCAGAGAGTTCATAACTTAGTAAGAAAATAAAAATACAAAGTGATAAGGTAAGGCAGTAGAAAGAAATAAACTTTACTTGCTTACCCAAACTTTTACAGAAGGAACTCCTCTCTTAGAACAGGCTCTCGAGAGGTATATATATGTACATAATATAAAACTAATTATTACATAGATATTTAGTCTTTTTACTAACTTAAAAGCTAAGGAATCTTGTAATTGGTAGCTTACAAAGAGTATTTTGGGATTTAAACAATAAAAATCTGATGTAAAATATCTCCCAATGTCGGTAGCAAATATCGGGAGGCTTTAGGAACCATTTCGCATGAGAAAAATGGTGTCTGCGAGATTTCGCAGACACTCAAGAGGGCTGCGAAATATTTTCGCAACAACAAGCTAAACTCGCAAGGCTACGAAGTTGGCTTCCACCTTGAGGTTTCAAGCTTCCTTCTCGCGGTATAGATCGGGCAACTTCAGAAGGAGATACACCCTACTGTACAAAAAGGCTGCGGAATCACTTCGCAACAAAAGGGTGATTTCGCAGCACTTTGCAAAATGCTTCCTTCAGCTCGGAGTGATTGGATTGCAATGGCTGCAACTTCTTCGTGTCAACTCCGAATTGTGCACCGTTTGAAGCATTGGATTGTTGACTTCCTGAGATTTGAAATGGTATATAGCATGCATCATTTGGACTTCAGAAAGTACTCCAAAAGTGGCTGCTACGACTGTCATCAAGAATATGCTTTTTGGCAGATTCTCTTTGCTTTTTCTCCTTGCAATCCGGATTTACTCTTAGCAAATGACTTCTAAGCTTTGCCCAAGATTCCTCATAGCTCTCCTCAGTCTTGACTTGCTTCGGTGATCAAAATACTAACAAAAACACCAAAACTTACACAAAGTGGTTAAAATTGCTTTAAAGGATCCTTAACATGCCAATTGAGTGAAAAGGGCTAAACTACTACTCAAAAGTGTTTAAAAGGATTAATTATAGGCTATCAAATAGTACTTTTTGAGTAGTAATCAGTTTGTGTTTTATTTCTTAAGCTAACCTTGAAATGAAAAAGCACCACTTCACTTTGAATTGGTATCATTTGTAATTTGAAAACCCTTCCCAGTGAACGATCCTAGAGCCACTATGCTATAATAGCTTTGTCTTTGCTACCCTAGTTCATGGTGTAATAGGTTATAAATTTTGTTGATTACTCCCTCAATCAAGGAGCACCAACTGGACACGAATCAGCTGAGACACCAATTGGGCATGACTCAACTATTTTCTTCTAACATGCAAACTTCTCAACATCAAGTTTCACCGGTGGAACAAGCTATTGTGAATTTGAGTAAAGTGATGACTGATTTCATTGGAGATCAAAAGAATATTAATATTCAAGTAAACCAAATGATAGACCATGTGAAGTCATTTTTCAATTAGAAATTTGATAACTTACAAACCAATCTCACGTAAAAAATTGATATATGCAACTTTCTATTTTTAAACTCACAAACATGCATACGGTGCAAGAAAAAGGAAAATTCCCTTCATAACCCAAACAAAATCTAAGGGGAGCTCATTAAATGAGGGAGACAAGTGAAAATTTTGCTAGGGTAGATGAAGTGAAGACAATCATCACCTTACGAAGTGGTAGGCAAGTTAATCAACCTATGCCAAAACCAAAAGAGAAGAAAAAAAAAAAGAAAGAATGGGAGGAAAAAGAAAATGTTGAAGAACAAGAAAATGAGAAAGTGGCGAACAAAGATGATAAATCAAAGGAAGATGGGATTATTAGTGAAGAGATTAAGAAGAAAGATAAACTCTTATCTCCACCTTTTCCAAAATCCCTTCAATCAAGCAAGGTGGTAAATAATGCAACTAAAATTTTTGAAGTTCTCAAGCAAGTAAAAGTTAACATACTATTCCTTGCCATGATCAAGCAAGTCCTACCCTATGCCAACTTCCTCAAAGAATTAAGTACAATGAAGAGAGGTTGAACATCAACAAGAAAGCTTTCTTAACTAAACAAGTTAGTGCAATCATACAATACAAGACTCCAATCAAGTATAAAGATTTGGGGTGTCCTACCATTTCGGTGAATATTGGAGATACATATATAGAGAAAACTCTTTTTGACTTGGGTGCAAGTGTAAATCTTCATCCTTATACAGTGTACAAACAATTGGGGCTAGGGTAATTCAAGCCTACTTCTATCACACTATCTTTGGCGGATATGTCAATTAAAATTCCAAGAGGAATGATTGAAGACGTATTGCTTCAAGTGGATACGTTTTAAATTCCGATTGATTTTATTATCCTTGCTATGGAGCCAATAGTAAGTGGACCAAATCATGTCCCAATTATTCTTGGTATACCTTTCTTAGCCATAGAAAATGCTTTAATAAATTATCAAAATAGGGTGATGTAACTCACCTTTGGAAATATGACTCTTGAGCTGAATATTTTCCATCTATGCAAGAGACAACCAAATCAATATGAGGATGAACAAGAAGTTTTCTTGATTGACACTCTTATTGAAGAACATGTGGAAGGACTAATGAATGAAGAATTGGCTTATGAAGAATTTGAAGAAAATGAAGTGGAAGAAAGAGTTGAGTTGAGGAAACTAATGAAATTGCCACCATTAATTATTTTATGTAATGGAAGATGAAAAGTCTTTACCTCTAGCAAATGATGAGGAAGAAAAGAAAGAAGAATCACTTAAGCTCAATCTCGAGCCATTGCCAAATGACTTGAAATATGCATGTATCTTGAGGGAGATAAGTATCTGGTGGTAGTCTCTTCAAAACTATCACACCAACAAGAAACTAGCTTGTTGGACGTTCTAAGGAAAAGCAAAGAAACGATTAGATGACCCATTTCGAATCTTAAAGGGGTAATTCCTTTGGTATGCACTCACCACATTTACTTGGAGGAAAATGATAAGACAATTCTTCAACCTCAAAGGCGGTTGAACCCTCGCATGCAAGAAGTTGTTTGAAATGAGGTACTTAAGTTGCTACAAGCTAGAATTATCAACTCTATTTCATATAGCACTTGGGTAAGTCCTACACAAGATATGCTTTAAAAGTTGGGAGTGACCGTGGAACAAAATGAAAAGGAAGAATCTATTCCCACAAGGTTGACTATGGGATGGAAGGTGTGTATTGATTATTGAAAGCTAAATGTCATCATAAGGAAGGATCACTTCTCTATTCCATTCATGGACCAAGTATTAGAGAGGGTATCGGGACATCCATATTATTGTTTCCTTGATGGCTACTCCAATTATTTTTAGATTGAGATTGCTTTGGAAGATTAAAAGATGACAACATTTACTTACCCTTTTGGTACCTATGTATATAGAAGGATGCCATTTGGTTTATGAATGTTCTCACTACTTTTCAAATATGCATGCTAAGTATCTTTAGTGATACGGTAGAGAGGATCATGGAATTTTTTATGGATGATCTTACCATCTATGGTGAGAATTCTGATGATTATCTCTCAAATTTGGAAAAAAATACTTCAAAGGTGCATTAAGAAGAATTTGGTGTTAAATTGGGAGAAATGCCACTCTATGGTAAAAAAAAAAAAAAAAAGCATTGTCTTAGGTCATGTTATCTCAAAGAAAGACATTGAAGTGGATAAAACAAAGATTAAGCTAATTATGAATCTACCACCACTAACCAATGTCAAAGAAGTTAGGCAATTTCTTGGTCATGTGGGCTTCTATAGATGTTTGATCAAAGATTTTTTCAAACTAGCAAAACCAATGTGTGCCTTACTTGCTAAAGATGCCAAATTCAAATGGGATGAGAATTGTCAAAAATGCTTTGAAGAGTTTAAGGAACTATTGACTAGTGCACCTATTGTGAGGAAACCAAATTGGGAACTTCCTTTTGAAGACATGTGTGATGCAAGTGACCAAGCAATATGAGCAATTCTTAGGCAAAGAGATGAAGGGAAACCTTATGTTATCTACTATGCAAGCAAAACTCTTAATGAGGCACAAAAGAACTACACCACCACTAAAAAAAAGTTTCTTATGGTTGTCTTTGCATTGGACAAATTTAGACAATATCTAGTTGGAGCTCCTATAGTGATTTTCATTGATCATTCAGCTTTGAAATACTTAGTGAACAAGAAAGACTCTAAAACAAGGCTAATTTGGTTGATTTTACTTTTTCAAGAATTCAATCTTAAAATAAAAGATAAGAAATGTGTGAAGAATATGGTAGTTGACCACTTATCCCGAATTTCTGTGGAACACATTCCAAAAAGTCCTCCCATCAATGAAGAATTCCCTGATGATGCTCTTTTGCAAGTGGATGCTAATTCATGGTATGCTCACATTCCAAATTACCTAGTCACCAGAGACTTACCTAAGAAATGGACTACTCAAGAAAGAAGATTTTTCTTATCCACGGTGCATGCATACTATTAGGAGGAGCCCTTTTTGTACAAGTACTATGTTGATCAAGTTATTAGGAAGTGTGTACCAGAAGAAAAATAAGAAGGAATTCTTATGTAATGCCATACTTATGCTTGTGGAGGCCTTTTTCCACTCAAAAGACAACTTTGAAGGTTTTCCAATAAGGTTTTTATTGGCCAACCGTATTCAAAGATGCACATGAAGTTTGCAAGTCTTGTGATAAGTGTCAAAGGCTTGGGAAATTAACAAAGCAACACATGATGCCACTTAACCCCATATTGGTAGTGAAATTATTTGATGTATGGGGGATTGATTTCATGGGGTAGTTTCTATCTTCTCTTAGATACTCCTATATCTTGGTAGGAGTTAACTTTGTGTCAAAGTGGGTGGAAGCAATAGCTTATAAGTATAATGATCACAAGGTGGTGATGAAATTTTTCAAGGAAAGTATCTTCACAAGGTTCGGAGTGCTTTTAGACACTCCATTTTGTCCTCTTAGCACATGTGACACTAGGTGCCTTCCTATACTTATCTCTTGACTCATAGTCATCCCTCGGTGGCCCATTGACACTTATATAGCTTCCTTTTCTAAGCCACCTTCAGGGACCCTTCGTTGAAGGACTCATTTGGACCCACATTGTGACCTTGGCTGCTTTTCCTCAGGTTAAATCTCCCTTAGGTTCACCTAGGTCCACTCTAGTTCACATAGGCCCATTTAGGCACACTTGGCTTATTTAGGCACATCTAGGCTCACTTAGGTTCACTAGGCCCATTTAGGTCCACTAAGCACACTTAGGATCACCTTAGACAGGTCATTTAGATGTTTTCTAGGCTTAAGTTCACTTAGGTTGGATCTTGGTTTTGATTGCTTGATTTTTACCCATAGAGCTCGTTGCAAAACTGGTGGTTGTTAATGAAGCTTTAAGGTAAAGGGGCTTGAAGGATGGTACAACATGCCTATATGCTGACATGATACCATCAGGTGTCTTGTCTTACCTCCAACACGAAGGAAGAAATGAAGCATGCTTAGTTCATTTATCTTTGAGAAGAGAAAACACAAAGTAGAGCATAGATGTACATGGGTATAGCACCATGGGAGAGATTGCCAGCCAGGAAGTAGAGACGTCATATTAAAGAAATGGTATAAGCAGTTTCAAGACCTATCCCAATTAATTATGCTCCCGAATGAAGGTCAACACCAACACCAACACCAACAGTCCAACCCAGTAACCCTCTGAACCCACTTCTGTATGAGAGTGCATAGCCATCTTTCCCACCCCTAGCCAGTTTGCTAAGTTCAAGACACACAATCCTTTGTTTTCCTTATCCATGTGTTCTTTTGTGTTTTTTTTTTTAAATTTTTAAATCTTGTATTTTAATTGAAAAGAATCTAATGTTTCCTTGCATGCTTTTAAAAGTTCCTTTTAAAATCTGTTTTCAAATAAATTCATTTCCTTAACTAGTTTTCTTTCAAAATTCCACCTCGGTGATTCTCTCGAGCCAATAAAATATTTTTTTCATAAATTTGCTGCCATTTTATTTTGGCAAAACACTTTTTTATTTTAATTTTAATTTTAATTTTAATATTATTATTTTTTTATTTTAAAATAATTTTCTCAATTTTCAATAAACATGAATAAATTTAATATTTCTACAATCTTTCTTTATGGTCACTAGGAAAATGGAATTTATGGAATTAATTCATACAAAAAAATAAATCAAGTATTGGTGAGGCCTAACATGTGAGACATTCGCTATTCAATTATTGATTCTAATTGCTATATTTGTTCAATATTTATATTTGTTTAATACTGATTGATTTTTGCCCGCTCTATGATATACATGTGATTATCCTATACTTGTTATTGTATAAGGTAACCTTGTTTCCATAAAGTGCTCAATTATGTATGTTATTTAGGTGCGTCCCTTACACTTTTTATCTCTTTAATTCTATAAATATGAAAATTTTGTTTGTGAATACTTTGATTACTACTCAAAAAGTGCTATTTTATAGCTTGTAATTAACTCTTTTAAACACTTTTGAGTAGAAGTTATCACCTTTTAACCCAATTAACATATTAAGGACCCTTGCAATCAATTCTAATCAAATTGTGTTAAGTTTTGGTGTTTTGATAGCTTTTTTATCACCAAAGCAATCCGAGATTGAGGAGAGTTCTTTGGAATCCGAGATTGAGTTCTGCTTCAGTCTTCCCTGCAAAAGATGTCCGGACAGGGCGTCCGGACACACCATCTTCCAGGGTGTGATGATTGCGAGTGTCGTGTGCTTCTCCCTGAGGGAGTCCGGATAGGGGAGCGCATGATTCGTGCCCACTTGGTGTATCAGCTGATTCATGTCCAGCTGGTGCTCCTTGATTGAGGGAGTAATCAACAAAATTTATAGCCTATTACACCATGACTAGGGTAGCAAAGACAAAGCTACTATAGCATAGTGGCTCTAGGATCGTTCACTGAGAAGAGTTTTCAATTCATAAATGATACCAATTCAGAGATGAATTGGTGCCTTTTCATTTCAAGGTTAGCTTAAGAAATAAAACACAAACTTTGATTGAAAAAGGTTTAGGTTTAAGCTAACGGCAAAGGAAGTAATGGAAATTACTTATGAAGAAAAACATTCCTTGGAGGTTTAGGTTCACAGGGGAGGTTCCTTATGCAAAAACAGAGCTCCGGTCATTTGGTTCATTTCCTCGCATTAGAGAATTAACATATAGTCAATTCTCTAACCGATGTTGTACAGATGCTTCCCCTTAATGGGTTCAAACACTAAATCCCTCTCACTGATGCACCTTGCAATGGCTCATGCCTCTCACCTAGCATTTGCCATTCAAGGTGATCCTTAACCTTGGATTACCCGTCAAAAGCTCGCAAGAGATAACTAATGGATGTCTCTGTGGAGTCCAAAAGCTTACCAAGTGTTGTCTATTCTAAAAAATCCTACCTTCAAACCACCTCCCAAAGGCTCGCAAGAGATAAACTAGTGCATCTCAATGGATGGAGACCACTTACCTTATCAAGTGTTGGCCCGGTGATTTAAAAGCTTTTTAAGTTAACTAAAAAGATAAAATCATTAACGGGTCACACTTCCTCTTCATTAATGGCTGAAACCACAAAACTACTTATTCTTGCACTTGGAACCTTTCCCGGCAACCTTAACTCCAAGGAACTAAAAGTCTAGCCACTCATTCTCTGAGGAAACATCCTCAGAGCTTGTTTGGCTAGTAAGAAAATACAATCAAAATGAGAAGGTAAAAGTAGAGCAAAGCTCTGTATTTTTCTTCCTTTGAAAATTATACAAAATTTGCGTCCTCCCGAGAATAGGCTCCCGAGAGATATTTATATGAAAATTACAATAATAATATCTACAAGGTTATTCATCATTTTTCCAAACTTAATAACTAAGGAATCCAATAATTGGTGGGTTACAAGGAGAGTTTGGGGATTTAGACATCAAATATCTAAAGCAAAATATCTCAAAATATCTAAAACAAAATATCTCAAAATGTCGATCGCACATATCGGGAAGCTTCAGGAGAACATCGTGGCACTGTGAAAAATGGCTGCGAAACTCTCTGGGTAAGCGCTATAAGCAGATCCGGATATGTGTGACTGGGGAAGTTGAAACGCTCTCCTCTCCCATCCGGCGTCAGAATTCCGGATATGAAATATTCGGGTGGAATGGTGGCGGCAGTAGAATTCCGGATGTAATGTGATTCATGCCCAGTTGGGTATTTTAATAAAAAATATTTATAAATCCTATGACCTCATACTAGCGTAGCAAAGCTACTATAGTATAGCAGCTCTAGGGTCGAACTCTGGGATGGGTTTTCACTCTACCAGTGATAGACTCAAGATTAGAGATTGAATCTGATGATTTCCTTTGTCAAAAACTTAAAGTTTAAAAGAAAATAAAATTTGTTTTAAAAGTGGTGTTTGAAACTAAACTAACATAAAACTAGGTAAAAATGGAAGAAAGAAAGTTTCCCGGAGCTAAAGGTTGCTAGGATCAAGTTCAGAATGCAAAGTGGGAAATTCCGGATTTTTCTCCTCGTATTGGGGACAACAACATAAAGGATGGTTGTTTCCCGAAACGCTATAGGTTTAACAATGAAGATTTAATCCATAAAAAGTCAATAGAAATGGTAGTCAAGTTAATTTAATGGCTTTAGACACTATGGGTCTTCACCTTGAGCCACTTTCCAATGGCTCGTACATGATAACTAATGGTCTAATGTGGATCTAGCAATAAGTATCCACAGAGACCTAAAGCTTATCATGTATTGGCCATTCAAAGTGATTCTAAGGGATTTAAAGCAAAACTTTAGATTTAAAAGCCATTTATGAACTCCAACTACCTGTATTTAATGCACGAGAGTTTTCCACTTTTGCATCTGAACTTTTCACCTAGCTTCCTTCACTCCAAGAAACTAAAGGTTTAGCCTCTCATCCTCTGGGAAAACATCCTCAGAGGTTGTTTGTCTTCCAAGAAAAAGAAAATATAGAAGAGAGAAAAGGAAAGCAAAGAGAACTCTGTATTCCTCCCCGAGAGGAAAATTTTACTAAGTGTAAAAAATACATTAGTTTTTCGAGAGATGATTTCCACCCCTCTTATAGTCTTTACAAAGCAAAGCCTGTGATTGGCTAATTACAGGGATAAGAAAGGAATTTACATCAAAAAATACAAAAGAAAAGATCTCATGTGGAGTCGACAGAACAGAGGAGATTTCGCACCAAAGTCGCATGGGCTGGTGTGAAATTCGCACTTTTGAGTTCCTTATATGAATGGCAATATACCACTATTGGTACTTGATTTTTCAGCAATCCCGAGCCAGTTCCAAATATGGGATTCTTGAAAGGTGATTTTGCACGATGAACAAAATAGAGCCTCCCTAAGTGACAGTGCACGGCTACAAAAACTGCTTCTTTCCTCTGTTTTTCCTCTTTGCTTCTCTCCTTTACTTGTCTTGTCTTAATGATCCAAAAAGCTGTCAAAACACTAAAACTAGCCACAAATATGATTAGAAGTCATTGCTAGGTCCTTAACATGGAAATTGGAATAAAAATGGAGAACTACTACACAAAAGTGCTTAAAATATAATGAATTAAAGGCACAAAATAGCACTTTTTGGGTAGTAATCATAATGGCGGCAACCGGGTGTAATTCCTACTCGGGTGGAATGAGCTATGATTCTCGTCCGGGTGGAATGAGCAAGATCCCATACTCCTTGTATTATGGATTTACTTATGGATTCCAAAGAACTCTCCTCAATCTCGGATTGCTTTGGTGATAAAAAAGCTATCAAAACACTAAAACTTAACACAATTTGATTAGAATTGATTGCAAGGGTCCTTAATATGTTAATTGGGTTAAAAGGTGATAACTACTACTCAAAAGTGTTTAAAAGAGTTAATTACAAGCTATGAAATAGTACTTTTTGAGTAGTAATCAGCGCGCCACATATCCTATTAGAGAATCTGGATGGAGTTGCTCCGGATAGCGATGCGCGCTCCGTGTCATCAGGGGGAGGGGTCCCTACACCTTGCACATGCAGACGACCCCCTTTCGATGTGTGGCATTGCACATTCCACCCGGATGTCTCACATCCGGAATTCTTCTCCGCCGACATTCCATCCGGATATTCCGCATCCGGCGCTTGACGCCGGATAGGAGAGGAGGGCGTTTCAACTTCCCCGGTCAGACATATCCAGATCCTCTGATAGCGCTTACCCGGAGAGTTTCGCAGCCATTTTGCATAGTGCTACGGTGTTCTCCTGAAGCTTCCTGATATGTGCGACCGACATTTTGAGATATTTTTGCGGTGTTCTCCTGAAGCTTCCCGATATTTGCGACTAACATTTTGAGATATTTTGTTTTAGATATTTGATGTCTAAATCCTCAAACTCTCCTTGTAACCCACAAATTATAGGATTCCTTAGTTATTAAGTTTGGAAAAAGGGTGAATAACCCCTTATATATAGTTTGTAATTTTCTTTATATAAGAGACTCTCGGGAGCTTATTCTCAGGAGAAGAGAGACGCATCCTTTGTACAGTTTTGGAAGGAAGTAAAATACAGAGCACTTGCTCTGCTTTTCATATATATTTTTGTTTTCTTATTCTTTTTCTTTCTAGCCAACCAAACTCTGAGGATTTTTCCTCAGAGGATGAGAGGCTAGGCTCTTCGTCTCTTGGAATGAAGAAAGCTAGGTAAATTTCCTCATGCATAAATTGGAAGTTTTGTTGTTTTAGTTTTTAATGAAGAGAAAGTGTGACCCGTTAATAGTTTTTATCTTTTTAGTTAACTTAAAATGCCTTTAAATCACCTGGGCCAACACTTGATAAGGCAAGTGATCTCCATCCATTGAGATGCACTAGTTTATCTCTTACGAGCCTTTGGGAGGTGGTTTGAAGGTAGGATTTTCTAGAATAGCCAACACTTGGTAAGCTTTTGGACTCTAAGGAGACATCCATTAGTTATCTCTTGCGAGCTTTTGACGGGTAATCCAAGGTTAAAGATCACCTTGAATGGTAAATGCTAGGTGAGAGGCACAAGCCATTGCAAGATGCATCAATGAGAGGGATTTAGTGCTTGAACCCATTAAAGGGAAGCATCTGTACCACATCGGTTCGGGAAATAACTATATGTTAAATCCCCAATGCGAGGAAAAGAAACAAGTGACCGGAACTCCCTTTTTGTATAAGGAACCTGAGCCTAGTGATCTAAACTCCAAGAAACGCTTTTCTTTGTAAGTAAAATCAGTTACTATTTTTGGTTACTTTAGAACCAAACCTTTTTCCACCAAATATTATGTTTTCTTTTAAAGCTAACCATGAAATGAAAAGACACCAATTCATCTTTGAATTAATATCAATTGTGAAGTGAAAACCCATCCCAGTGAACGATCCTAGAGCCACTATGCTATAGTAGCTTTGTCTTTGCTACCCTAGTTCATGGTGTAATAGGTTATAAATTTTTTTGATTACTCCCTCAATCAAGGAGCACCAGCTGGACATGAATCGGCTGATACACGAAGTGGGCATGAATCAAATGGCGCCGTTGCCGGGGATTGAATCAAATGGCGCCGTTGTCGGGGACGAATCAAATGGCACCGTTGCCGGGGATGGTGTCATTTTACAGTGAAATGACCTTTTCAGAGTACTTGTGATCTTCATCACAAGTTTGGTGACTTTTCTTTTCCTTTTAGTAACTCTTTTTATTTGTTTATCTTTTTCTTTGTTCATATTTTAGTATAGCTTTTAGTTTATCTTAATTTTTTTTTTCTTCTAGAATTTTTGTTTCTTTTATTTTGTTTTGTTTTCTCTGTTTTTAATTCACAAATTGCTAGTTGTGCATGCCATATTGAATACGAGATAGCAGAGGAAGCCATGAACTTCATGAGTTATGTGGCTGAAGTTTCAAGAGGATGGGATGAATCAAATGCTCGAGATATGGGAAGAATGACGTCTTAACCTAATGCTAAGGGTGAGATGTATATTTTGAATGACGACATAGACATGAAGACAAAGATTGTAGCTATGGCAAGGAGATTGGAAGAGTTAGAAATGAAAAAGATGCAAAAAGTGCAAGCCATCTCTCAGACATCATTGCAACCTGTGCCTTGTGCCATTAGTCTATCTTATGAGCACTTGGTGGATGAGTGTCCTACCATTCCAGTCGTGAGGGAAATGTTTGGTGATTGCAACACCTACAATTCCAATTGGAGCGACCATCCAAATTTCTCTTGGAAACCACAGCCACCTCAGTATCAACAACCTACTCAAGCACCACAGCAAGCCTCAAACCTTGAACAAGCTATGGTGAATCTTAGCAAGGTCGTAGGAGACTTTGTTGGAGCTCAGAAATCCATCAATGCTCAGCTCAGTCAAAGAGTTGATTTGTTGAACAAAAAGATGGATGAAGTGCAAAATGATCTATCTCAGAAGATAAATAATCTCCAAGATTCAATCTCAAAGTTTGCCAACCTCAACACAATGCAAGAGAAAGAAAACTATTCTTCTCAACCTTATCAAAGTTCCAAGGGTATCTATCAAGTGGAGGCTCAAAAGGGAGAATCTTCAATGGTGAAGGAAGTTAAAACGGTTATCACTTTGAGTGGTAAAGAGGTTGATCTGCCCACATGCAAGCTAGAGCATAAGGAAGAGAGTGAAACAGAGAAAGAAAAGAGGGAGGAAATCAAAGGAAAGAGAAAGGGGAAAAGTACAGAGAAAGATGGCTATGATGTTAATGTAAATGAAAAACCACAGAGGATAGTCATCAAGGAAGAAATGAAGAAACACATGCATCCACTTTTCCCCCAAGCTTTGTATGGGAAAATCATACAAATCAAGTCTAAAGTGAGAGATGCAAACTTCATATGGGATCCGGGCAAGCTAAATCAGGATCAAATTTTTTGATGGACTTAGTCTTTTTAAAGACTAGCTAGTCCAAAGTTTTTTGCTTTATTTTATTACTTGTTTTAACTTTGATTTCAATGTTTTAATTTTGATTTCAATGCTTTAATTTTAATTTGTTTTGATGTAAAATAGATTTTTGGATAATCAAAATCAAGAGAAATGTCAAAAGAGTTGAAAGAAGGAAGTTGGGAATCAAGAGGAGCTCAAAATCAAGAGGAGAGCCCTCTCATTGAGATCACACACACGAAGCCTCTCACTCCATTTTTGACCTCCTAAAACTATCAAAGCCCATAGCTCCAACTGAGAGCTCCAGTTGAGAAGACTATTCCACCTAAGGAGACTATCAGAACAGAGGTCAAAGTCCTGATCCAACCCACTCAAGAGGCCACCACAAATGCATCAGCTCCACAGGACCTTACCATTACTTGATCATCTCTTTATTTTTTGTCTTTACATATTATATTAGTATAGATAATTCCATATTTTGATGTCTTATATTCTGGGATTGGATGTGTTACTGATGATACATCATATATAGACATAATTTTTGTTTAAACTTGACATTTTTCTATTTCCTCTACTCACTAACTCTATTTTTTGTGAAACATGTGGTTTCTCCTATACAACTTAGACTCCATGTCACACAGGAGGTACCACTTCCTCCCTATTTTTCAATCGCTTTTGTCACATTGAGGACAATGTTTAGCTTGGTTGGGGGGAGAGTTGAGAAAGTAAGTATTGTTATTAATGCTAAGTTATTTTGGTAATTTAGTTGCTTTTTGCTTAAATTTTAAAATTTTTTAAAAGTTTTTATTCTACTCTCCATGGTTATTAAGGAAAAATTTTCAAAATGAAATGGGAGAAATTGAATTTTTGTCTTTTTACTTGACTTAGAGTTTGTATTATGCTTAGTAAAGTTGATGAATTGTTGAAGCTTCTATTGAATTCAACTTTAGTTCTTCCACTTTAAGCTATTCACACACTGTGCACAATAGGTTTCGATTATAAGATGAAAAACTATTTCCCTCTTGACTTAGGAAAATTTAGACTTGGTACTTTTGACCTCATTTAATAGTGTTGGGACACCTTATAAAAGGCCAATGAGCCTTTGAAAAAAAGAAAGAAAGAAAGAAAAATGTTTGCTTGCCTTGAAACCCGAGCAAGGTCCGAGGGGTATATGGTGAAAATCTTTAAAACCTGGTGCTCTAAGCCTTCATTGGTTGGGAGTCACCGACCTCAATGCTCGTTACAAGGGTGGATAGGTGGAGTCTAACATACTGTAGGTGCTTGGGTATTAAAATTCATTCTCAAAAGTCCGGGGTAAAATCCGAGGAGCTAGTGGTTGAAAGATCCTTAAAGCTTGATGCCCTAAACCTTAATTGGTTGGGAGTCATCGATGGACCCCCATTACATGGACAATTTAGAAAAGAATACCTTTAAGCCCTGTACTCCTACAATGAAAAAAAATTGTGAAACAAGAGGTGCGTTCTTAGCTTATTGGAGGTTGACCAGTTTGCTAAGCTTTGAAAAAGAACTAGGTTGGAGGGAGAGATTAGTTCAACATACTATATTCCGAAACTAATAAGTAACACTTAGATTTTTGTGGAGGAGTAAGGTTTGACCCTTTGGGAGTGGAAACTCTTTTAAAGCTTAAATTTGCATAATGCCTTCTCTTTAAGAATTGTGATTAGATAAGTTATTTGATAACTCTTGTTGAAGTTTGAGTTTTATTTCTTTAATGTTCCATGTGAGAGTTAGATCATCATGCCACTTGGAAATTGTTTTTTGATCAGCATGATGTTGTAAATTATAGTATTGTTTATTTTTATTTTTCTCTCCTTCATTGCTAAGGGACTAGCAATATGTCGGTTGGGGGGAGTGATTACTACTCAAAAAGTGCTATTTCGTAGCTTGTAATTAACTCTTTTAAACACTTTTGAGTAGTAGTTATCACCTTTTAACCCAATTAACATATTAAGGACCCTTGCAATAAATTCTAATCAAATTGTGTTGAGTTTTGGTGTTTTGATAGCTTTTTGATCACCAAAGCAATCCGAGATTGAGGAGAGTTCTTTGAAATCCGAGATTGAGTTCTGCTTCAGTCTTCCCTATAAAAGATGTCCGGACAAGGTGTCCGGACACACCATCGGAGGGCGGCGGAACGTGGGTCTTTTTCATCCGGACAACATAACCAGATAGGATATGCTATCGTCCGGGGTGTGGTGATCGCGAGTGCCGTGTGCTTCTCCCTGAGGGAGTCCGGATAGGGGAGCGCGCCACATATCCTATTAGAGAATCCAGATGGAGTTGCTCCGCATAGCGATGCGTGCTCCGTGTCATCAGGGGGAGTGGTCCCTACACCTTGCACACGTAGACGGCCCCCTTGTGACGTGTGGCATCGCACATTCCACCTGGATGTCTCACATCCGGAATTCTGCTCCGTCGACATTCCACCCGGATGTCTCACATCCGGAATTCTTCTCTGCAGACATTCCATCCGGATATTTCGCATTCTGCGCTTGACGCCCGATGGGAGAGGTGGACGTTTCAACTTCCTCGTTCAGACATATCCGGATCCTCTGATAGCGCTTACTTGGAGAGTTTCGCAACAATTTTGCATAGTACTGCGGTGTTCTCCTGAAGCTTCCCGATATGTGCGACCGTGCTATAGTAGCTTTGTCTTTGCTACCCTAGTTCATGGTGTAATAGGTTATAAATTTTGTTGATTACTCCCTCAATCAAGGAGCACCAGCTGGACATGAATCAGCTGATACACCAAGTGGGCACGAATCATACTTTCATGTTTGATATTGCTTTGACTATTGTTTGATCTCTTGAATATAATAGAATGCATGATGTATGCTATATATTGTTAAACTAACTTTGATGTTTTCATGAAAGTGCTTTGGGACGCAACTCAGGTACGCTCATGCCCTTTTCCCAAGTGATTGATTTCTTTAGTATGATTGTTCTAGTGTGAATAACATGTTGTTTACCCTAGGATATAATCAATTTTGCTATCTTATGGTATCCATGATCTATTAATTAATTGTCATGCTTCTCTCATATTAGTCAATAGAGACTTTTTTTAGGGCTTAGAGGGATGCTATCCTTTTTAAGGTACCTTCCTGATAGGTAAATTGATCCCCAAACCTAGACTCGGGTTTTTCAAAGACATGTTTTTCCAAAAGTTTAAGGAGTTATTTTTCTTGGGCTTTTATTTTCTTATTTATTTTTCCTTAAAAAAAAAAAAAAAGTGGTGACTCCAGTTTTTTTTTTTATGAAATATAATTTTTCACCTTTAAAAGTGAGTCTAGCCAACGAGTGGGGACGCACGTGAAAAATGCAAATTCATAAATTAGCAACTCCATTGGGGATTTTGAGGGTCAAGCTTGAACACTAGTTGAGGAAAATATCACGTTATTTTCTTATTTTATTTTTCCTTAAAAAAAAAAAAGTGGTGACTCCAGTTTTTTTTTTATGAAATATAATTTTTCACCTTTAAAAGTGAGTCTAGCCAACGAGTGGGGACGCACGTGAAAAATGCAAATTCATAAATTAGCAACTCCATTGGGGATTTTGAGGGTCAAGCTTGAACACTAGTTGAGGAAAATATGACGTTTGATTAGTTGATCAATGGGTATCCTCTCTTATATACAAGGTGATTTGGTTATATTGCATGATTGATTTAGATATTTTGGCATGTTGTTTATGCTGATTCTGTTCACCTTGCTTATTTTGTGCTTGTGACCACTACTTACCTTTTTTTTTTTTTTACGTTGTTTGATTTTTTTATTTTTTATTTAGTCTCTAGTGAATAAATCCTTCTTAACCATGTCAATTGTGTTTTGGAGGACTTTCCTAATGGATGGAATGCATAAAGTAAGGAAAATGACTTTCCTAATGGATGGAATGCATAAAGTAAGGAAAATGGAAGGTTTAATAGCCTATCACCATTTTGCACATAAATGCAAAAATAAGAGAGTTCATGTAAAAAACATAGGAGTTTTCATAGTTTTGAAAAGGCAAAAGTTGTATATCTGTCTCATTTCTTATGATCATGGGAAAATTTCTCATGACTGTACGAAACAGATATGGAAAGCTATTGAGATTTTATGCCTCTGGACCATTTCACATGACTATTAGAAAGTTATATTGAAGACTGCAATAAAACACCTATAGACCCCCATTTTTGGGGCTTATTTTTGTAGGTGTTATTTTGCCAGATGGAAGAATTTTGGAGGCCACATGTCGCCTTAGGATTGGTCATCAGGCAATGACATCTTGCCTGTTAGGAGAGGTGGTGGTTTTGCTGAAGGAGGAATGAGCCAACGACACGTGTGATGGAATATTCAGAAATAGTTTTGAAGATTTGAGAGCTGCAGGCCGATATAGAGGAGTGTGGGTATTGCTTGAGGGGCAAGATGGCTTGGAAGAAGAGAACAAGAAGAAGGGTGATGTGGACCCGCATTTTTCACATGCGCCCCCACTCGATCGGCGAGACTCGCTTTTTATTTATT
The DNA here is from genome assembly GCF_030704535.1 of Vitis vinifera. NCBI lineage: Eukaryota > Viridiplantae > Streptophyta > Magnoliopsida > Vitales > Vitaceae > Vitis > Vitis vinifera. The sequence continues at coordinate 19,303,659 of NC_081805.1, read as the reverse complement.
TTGTGAAAAATTGATTTTTGAAAAAAAGTTGGAGTCGCCACTTATTTTATTTTTATTTTAAAGGGAAAATGAAATAAGAAATAAAACCCTAAAAAATGACTCCATAATTTTTGGAAAAGCGTGTCTTTGAAAAACCCAAGTCTAAGTCCGAGGATCAGGTTACTTATTGGGAAGGTACCTTTAAAAGGTAGCACCCCTCTAAGCCCTACAAAGGTCTCTACTGACAAAGTTAAGGGAAGTGTGGCCATTAATCAATTAATTATGGATACCTAAGTAGACTAGATGATTTCGAATATTGCATGCCTAACAAGATCGAATAACAATGAAGGAAAGTTAAGGATGCGTACCTGGACGGCTTCCCAAGTGATATCATAAAACATGAGAGATTAGTTTGGAAATATGACACATAATATGTGTTTTGTCAAAGATGATCAAACAAGCATCAAGGCAATCAATCATGCCATCAAACAGGATCATAGCTCATGATAACGTACACATTCATAGAATTTTAGAGTTGTAAGGTGAGAAAAGCATACCTGATTAGCGAACACCCACACGTCTTATGGGAACAAGGGTATCTCAACAATTAATATTAAGTGAATTCAAATATTTCATCAAGAAGAATAAAAAATCAACATATCAAGCAAACAATATTGAAGAAGGTATCATGAATGTCGGGCCCCCACCAAAGCCCTAATTAATTTCGCATAAGTTGATTCCATAAATTCCATGACTTGGAATCATGAAGTTTATTCATGCTTATTGAAAATCGAGAAAACCATGAAAATAGTTGAAAATAATGAAAATGCATGCCTGAAGGAAAGTGGCAGCAAAAGATCATTGAAATCTAAATTTTATGCCTAGAAATCCCTAAGGATGGAATTTGAAGAAAACTTAAATTGTTTTAATGAAAAGGATTTTGAAATCCAAATTTAAAATGTATAAGATCACAAAAAAGAAGAAGAAGAATCATTGGGAGTATGATGTGTGGCAAGGTGGCCAAGAGGGAGTAGAGCTTGGGAATTATGGATAGAAGAAGCCAATTCACTATGAAGGTGTTCAGTTGTCAAATGCTTCAATAAAAAAGGCAACTTGATTTGTAAACTCAACTGGATTTTCCCAACAGTGGTTAGATACTGAACAGAAGGTCCATAATTCCCAATTTTCTACACTGACAGGCTTTTTGTATTCCAAATTAAATTCTCACTGCCAAGGTTTCATCACTTCTCTTTCTCAAGTTTCACATTTTCTTTCTTAGCAAGACCAGCAAACTCATCATATATAATAGGTTTACTAATAGACCTTTGGTTGCAGATATCATCCAAATTATCCTCCTTTAGTTCACTAACCTGAGGACTTCTCTGCCCATGGTTCACAAGAACTTCCACCCCACTTTCATAAACTCAGATTTGTTTGACATACTTAATCATCACCATGCCGATATTCTTGGCGTTGTACATCCTATGGAACATAAGATTCAATGATTACAGGAACCTATACTGTAGAGCTTTCATTTTCAATAAGAAAGATTTGGAAGGTCACTCTGTTCTCATGTGTTTTGATAAAGGCTGCAGGTCTTCTGAGGTTTCAACAACTGAAGGAGCCTTTGAAGTTAATCTAGTTATCTTCACAGCATCATGGGATTTGCAGGATCTATCTATAGGAGTTGGCGAGCAAGGATCAGAACCTTGGTATGCGGGTAATGGGGGAATGAACATTGTGGCAGATTACATTTATCCATATGCCTCCACAACTTTTGAACAGTAGTGCAATCTTGACATTTTCCTTCCAGGTTGCACAAATAGCATATTGCAAGAACTAAGGCTGCTTCTTTTGATTCTTAAAATGTTGTTCCTGGTTTGTGTTTGCTGATTTACGGGTGGCGTAAATTTTGAGACGTCGATGAACACTCATACTGTGTTCTAGATGATAGAGAGTGCAACTAAGCACCGCTAGGATGGTCTTCATAAGGGTTCTACTGGGATTGATTCTGTAACTCGGAAAGTTAAAACTGGTCAGAAACTTGTGAACTCAAAATTTCGTTATGGTGCTCTCTTCCAGACTCAACCCTTACTTGACTGCTTAGATCACATGTCTGCTGAAGCTGACCAGAGGCGTCGTTCTTTATCAAAATATGGTGCTGCTGACTTAGTGGCTTCTTTTCTGATTGACTGGCCGGTGATGGCTTCATATGTACAGCTTGTTGTGCATTGTGCAAATTCGACTAGCTGAGTATCAAAGTGGAGTTGGCTTTGGATATCTACTGCAAGCTAATTGGATTCAAATTCATGCGTATTCATCATTGATTCAGCTGGTGTTATAGTCTTATAGGAGGTTGCAGATCTTGAAAGATTAGCAGCGTTCATGCCATATCCATCACCCTGAATGAGGGGTTGCTGATGTTGATTAGACTACTGTTGCAAAGGTTCGGATGAATTATCATGTAGTGTGCCAGTCTGTCAGCCATCAGAAGTGTTGGGTCCCTTTGCCAGTTGCATATCGTTCCCAATATACCCACCATTTAAAGCTCCATCTGAAAAAAACCACAAGTTTTCTATTGCATATCCTGACTGATTGGTTGCACTATTTCCTCCTCTAAAGTTGGTAAGCCATGATCAAGCCTCTCTAAGCTGAGCTCGACTCTGATAGATCTACTGTTGGTTTAGGACTCTAAAGAAGTTACGAGGATTATCAACTTCTTCCTGCACAAGTTCTATAAAGGATTCTGATAATCCCATGCGGATCTTTGGCAGACTGTTTCTTGATTTTGAGAGTAAATCCCTTATCTATTCATTGTAGAGCTCAAAGATTTGTGACAAAGAAGTTAAATCGAGACGTAGAAGTAGTATTTGAATTGGATAAATCAAACGACTCCTCAAGACATCGAGCATTGATCGTTGTGCTTGACTTCCCAGCCGGATCTTTTAATCAAAAACATTTATAAAACCTATGACCTTATACTGGCGTAGCAAAGCTACTATAGTATAGCAGTTCTAGGGTCGAACTCAGGGATGGGTTTTCACTCTACCAATGATAGACTCTAAATTAGAAATTGACTCTGATGATTTCCTTTAGCACAAACTTGAAATTTAAAAGAAAATAAAATTGTTTTGAAAGTGGTAATTTAAACTAAACTCATATAGAACTAAGTAAAAAGGTGGAAGAAAGAAAGTCTCCCAGAGCTAAAGGTTGCTAGGTTCAAGTTCCAGATGCAAAGTGGAAAATTCCGGATTTTTCTCCTCGCATTGGGGATTTAACCTATAGTTATTTCCCGAACCGGTATAGGTTTGACAATGAAGTTTTAATCCATAAAAAGTCACTAGAGATGGTAGTTAAGATCCATTAATGGCTTAAGACACTATGGGCTATCACCTTGAATCACTTTCCAATGGCTCGTACATGATAACTAATGGACTGATATGGATCTAGCATTAAGCATCCACAGAGACCTTAAGCTTACCATGTATTGGCCAGTCAAAGTGATCCTAAGGGATTTAAGACAAAACCTTGGCTTTAAAAACCATTTATGGACTTCAACCACCTGAATTCAATGCACGGGAACTTTCCACCTTTTAATCTGGACTTTTCACCTAGCTTCCTTTACTCCAAGAAACTATTGGTTTAGCCTCTCATCCTCTGGGAAAACATCCTCAGAGGGTGTTTGGCTTGCAAGAAAATAGAAAATAGAAGAGAGAAAATAAACAAAAGAGATCTCTGTATAACAAAGTTACATAAGTTGGTCTCCTGGAGAAAACTCCCCGACGAAGATCCCTTTTCAGTGATTACAAGAGAATTTATATAGGAAGGTAGTTTTACCCTTCCTTGGATACTTCCTAGCTAAGGAATTACATGGTTGGTTGAATACAAGGAGAAAATGGAACTTTAAACACAAAAAATATCAGAAGAAAAAGAGTCGGCAAAAATATCCAATTTTCGCACGCTGAGTTCCAATTTCGCATGTTGGTTTGAGGTGTGCGAAATTCTCGCACAGTGGACTGAGGATTTCGCACCTTAAACAGTGGTGTGCGAAATTGTCCCTCAGCTTGATGCTGTTGTCTTCCGAAGTCCATAACTTCCTCATTTCAGCTCCAAATCATACGTGGTTTGAACCATTGGATTCTTGACTTTCTGAGCTTCGAAATGGTATATAGAATGTAAAGAATGGACTTTGGGAAGTGCTCCAAAAGTGCACTAAAAGACTGCAGCTGTGTCCCCTGTTTTCATCCCCTGTTTTCTTCTTCTCCATTGTTTGAACTACAAATAGCTCTCCTTCATTCTTAAATTGCTTTGGTGAGCATAAAGCTATCAAAAAGCACCAAAACTTAACACAATTGTTAGAAACGATTGCAAGGGCTCCTAACATGCTAATTGGGTTAAAAGGTAATAATTACTACTCAATGGTGTTTAAAAGAGCTAATTACAAGCTACAAAATAGCATGTTTTGAGTAGTAATCACTCCCCCCAACCGACATATTGCTAGTCCCTTAGCAATTAAGGAGAGAAAAAAACTAAGCAAACGTAATAATATATATAAAAGAGGTCATGCAATTCATTCCAAAAAATAATTGAGTGGCATGACTGATATCCAAACACATCTCACCTGGTGAACTAAAGATATGAAGATTCAAAATGCAATAGGAGTTATCAAAGCTTAAACTTAAACAAAAAGTACAAAGAGTGGAGATTATGCAATTAAGTATCAAAAGAATCTCTACTCTCAAGGTTTCAACTCAAACTCTTCCATAATGAGCTAAGTGTTAACGAGATTAGCTTCCAGATATAGTATGTACAACATTCCTCTCCCTCCAACCTAAGCTTTTCTCGAACAATGGCAAAATTAATCAACTCTTAATAGGTTAGGAACGCACCTTCTTATTCACAATTCTTTTTACTCACTAATCTTAACCAATTCACCTATGTAGCAAGCAGAGGATCGATGACTCCCAACCAATCAAGGTTTAGGGCATCGGGTTTTAAAGGCTTTCGCCACCCCTTCGGATCATGCTTAGGTTTCAAGGAAAGAATAGAAGCTTATTCTTCTTTCTTCTTTTTTTTTTTTTTCAAAGACTCATTGGTCTTTATGAGGTGTCCCAACACTATTAAAGAGAGGTTAAGTAATCAACCAAGTCAAAATTTTCCTAAGCTTAGAAAGTGAGAAAGTTTTACATCTTATATCCGGGATCTAATGTGCACAGTGTGTGTAAAGCTCGAAATGGAAGAAGAAAGTTCAAAATCAAAGAGGCTTCAATAGATTATCAACTTTGAAAGCATAAAACAAACTCTAAGACTTAAATAATTAAGTTAAAACTCGACTTATCCTATTTTATTTTTGAGAAATTATCTTTAACAACCATAGAGAATGATTCAAAAAACTTTTAAAAATTTTAAATTTTAAGCAAAAATCAACTAAAATATCAAAATGACTTAGTATTAACAACAAAACTTCCTTTCTCAACTCTCCCCCCCAACCAAGTTGAACATTGTCCCCAATGTTTCAAAAGCGATTAAAAATAGAGGGAGGAAGTGGTACCTCCTGGGTGAGACAAAGTCTGAGTGTAAAGGAGGTATGGAGTACCTTAAACCACATGTTCCAAGGACAAAAGAGTAATGAGAAAAGGGAATATAATCAAAAAGGATATATATATATATATTACTTGGAAAAGAAATATACAATGTATGATTTCAAGTAATACTTCCAATCCCAGTTTATAACACATGCAAAAGCTGGGATTTACAAGTCTAAAATAAAAAACAAGTAAAACATAAAAAGATCAGATATGAGTGGGGTCATGTGATGGCTCTGCTCTGATCTCCTCCTCGGGTATAGGCTGCTCAGCTGGCAAGCTCTCCTCATCTGGCACTAGAGGCTCGGATGGTGCAGACCTATCATGCCCAAGAGGGGTCTGCAAACTCAGATGCTGCTGAATCTGATGAAGGATCGTGGTATGCTGGGCCTGAGTAGCGATGATCTGATCCTGGTGTGCCCGAATAGTGGCCATCTGGTGAATAATAGAATCCTGAGCAGTGCTCAGGATTCGCAATGAACGCTCTAAGCCTCTGAATTCCGTAAGAGAAACGGTGACAGTGGCCTCAGATGAAGGAGGAGGTGCTGGGGTAGCTGGTACGACTGGTGGAGCACCTTGAGTGATAGGGGAGGTAGAATGTATAGCCTCGGGCATGTGCACTGAGGGGTGTGCTGCAGGGGCAGGAGGTGGTGTCTCTGTGAGAATCTCATCCTGCTGGGCCTGAGGTACCTGCTCATCTCGGGGTAGCTCTGGAGGTGCAGGCACAGCTGGGGCTCCCTGAGATGCAAAGTATGCTACCAAGTGATGCCATTTGTCGAGAGAGAAATCCTCTCGGCAATGGCGGCGCCTCTCAAGACGGGGCTCTTCAGGATAGCCCAAGTGCTCTAAAATCTGGCAGAGGAGCCTCGGAAATAGTAATGGGATGCCATCTGCCCTCTGAAGCTTCTTCTGATGGACTTTCTCTTCAAAATGAAGAAGAGAAGTCATAATCAAATGATGAGGGCCGAAGAAATAGCCCTCAGAAATCCTGAATAATGCCTCAAGTATAGCTCCTCTCCTCTGAACCTTATGCTGAAGGGGGAATAGGTTGGCACGCAGGAGCACATCAATGAGGAGCATCCCAGATGGAAGCTCTCTCCTGGTCAATACCGAGGCTGTAGAAGTCCCCCTTTGCAGCAGTCGGAATGAATCTCTGAGCTCTGGCTGCTGTCTAAGGGCCTCTATATCAAAATAGGTCTCGGAATGGAAGGGTCGATCTCTGCAATCCAGGTTGCCCTCAATCGGTGGTCCGGCTATCATGGGACGCCTGATAATGGCCTCGGGAGGCATGTCGACTGGAATCCGAGGTTCCTCTGTAGCTGGCTCTGGCTGAGGTGCGTGGGATGGCTCTCCAGGACCCGAGAACCTCGTCCTCTTCGCAGGGGGCCGAGAAACAGGGCTCGTGGCCTGATCAACTGGTGGCACAGGGTCCGCGAGTGGCCTCCGAGTGGGGTAACGGCGCTGAGAAGGAACTTCCCCCTCAGTTGGGGGAATGGCCGGGGCCTGAACAGGAGGTGAAGGCGCGACTCCCATGGCGGCTCGCTGTGGTCGAGGTGTCGGTGAGGACGGGGAGGCGGAATGGCCTCCTCTGGTCTTTGCCATGGCCGAAATGAAGGGAGGTGGGTGTTCGGGATTCCAGAGGTGTCTTAGCTTGTGCGCGGGAGAGACTGTTAAGTTCCTGGGCTTCAAGGGCTTATATATGAATGGGGTTTGGGGGGTTTTTATGTTTAAAATTTTCCAAGGCAACCGAAAAGTCGTTTTTAGACGTTAGGCACAATTTCGAGGGTAAAATTGTAATTTAAAAGTCCGTTTTAAATTTTTAGAGTTGAAAATTTTACCGTGCGAAATTTTCGCACCTTGAATTGGAATTTTCGCACCTTGGATTTAGGTGTGCGAAAATTGCCCCCTTTGGACAATAAAATTCGCACCTTGAAATTAGGTGTGCGAAATTTTCGCATGTTGAACAGTGGTGTGCGAAATTTTCGCACACCGTTTCGCACAGTGCGAAAATGAGCTTGGGGTGTGCGAAATTGGCACACGTGTGCCTGGAGATGATTTCGCACAGTGCGAAAATTTTCGCACCTTCCACAGTGGTGTGCGAAATTGGATTTTAGGAAATTCGCACCTTGAAAATGGATTTCGCACCTTGAAATTGATTTCGCACCTTGAGGTAGGGGTGTGCGAAATTGACTTGTTTTGGCCCAAGGATTTCGCACCTTGGTTTTGGGGTGTGCGAAATTTTCGCACCTTGAAATCAGGTGTGCGAAAATTTTGACACCTTGAAATTGGGTGCTCTGCTTCCTTGGCTTTTCTCCCCTGTTCTGCTTTTGAAGAGCTCTCCTCACCTTTCATGATTTTTTTCTGAAATTTATCATGAAAATTGACTTGAATTAAGACAAAATAAACTAAGATTAAGGAAAAATTATAATAAAAAGAAATAAAATTAATGATATAACTATAAAACTATAACAAAAAATTCATGGACTTATTTAGCCCATGATACCCTGCTTTCCCTCAGAGTTGTGGTGGCTCAAGGAGGTTGATCTCCTCCTTGTCTGTACTGTAAGGCTCTAAGAATGGCTTGAGACGATGGCCATTGACTTTGAAGGTTTGATTGCCTGTGGAATTGAATATTTCCACCACTCCGTTGGGATGCACTTCATGAATTATGAAAGGACCCGTCCACCTTGATTTCAATTTACCTGGAAAGAGATGAAGTTTAGAGTCATAAAGCAAAACTTTTTGTCCTTTGGTAAAATTCTTCTGATTTACCAACTGATCATGCCATTCTTTCAATCTTGCTTTTGCAATTTTTGAATTGAGGTATGCATCATTCCTCAATTCCTCTAATTCATTCAAATCTAAACATCTCTTTAACCCGGCTCTTGACAAATCCATGTTGAGCTTTTTGATTGCCCACCATGCTTTATACTCAATTTCCACTGGAAGGTGACACGCTTTGCCATAGACAAGGCGATAGGGAGACATTCCTAGAATGGTCTTGTAAGCGGTCCTATAAGCCCATAAGGAATCCAGGAGCTTGATAGACCAATCCTTCCTATTCACATTGACCACCTTCATCAATATATTCTTGATCTCACGGTTGGCCAACTCAACTTGGCCACTTGTTTGAGGGTGATAAGGTGTAGCTACCTTATGCTTAACCCCATACTTGGCTAGAAGAGTTTCAAAAGGTTTATTGCAAAAGTGAGTGCCTCCATCACTGATGATTGCTTTAGGCACTCCAAACCTCGAGAAGATGTTTTCTTTTAGGAATTTGAGAACCACTTTGTGATCATTGGTTCTACAGGGTATAGCTTCTACCCACTTAGAGACATAATCCACTCCTACCAAGATGTAGGAATGTCCAAATGACATTGGAAATGGTCCCATAAAGTCTATACCCCAGACATCAAAGATATCCACTATTAAAATGGGGTTCAAGGGCATCATATTTCGGCGTGTTAGCTTACCAAGCCTTTGACAACGATCACATGCCTTACACATAGAATGAGCATCCTTGAAAAGAGAGGGCCACCAGAAGCCTGATTGGATCACTTTCATTGCTGTTTTCTGGGAGGCAAAATGACCTCCACAAGCACTGTCATGGCAATGGGAGAGAATTCCCGATTGCTCTTGCTCAGGAACACATTTCCTTATAATTTGATCTGCACAATATTTGAAAAGAAAAGGTTCCTCCCAATAATAGGCATGGATCTTAGCCAAGAAATGCCTCTTGTCTTGAGCACTCCAATCACTTGGTACTTCTCCAGTAACCAAAAAGTTTGCAATGTGAGAATACCATGGAGCTAAATCTACTGACATGAGAGACTCCTCAGGGAAGTCATCATTGATAGGTAGACCATGTGAGTCATGTGATATCACTAGTCTGGACAAGTGGTCAGCTACCACATTTTCTACCCCCTTTTTATCCCTAATTTGGAGATTGAATTCTTGGAGCAAAAGAATCCATCTTATCAATCTTGCCTTGGCATCCTGCTTGGTTAGCAAGTACTTCAAAGCAGAATGGTCAGTGAACACTACTATAGATGACCCTACCAAATAAGCACGAAACTTATCCAAGGCAAAAACTACAGCCAACAACTCCTTCTCAGTAGTTGTGTAGTTCTTTTGAGCCTCATTCAAAGTTCTGCTTGCATAATAGATCACATAGGGCTTTCCATCTTCTCTTTGCCCTAAAACAGCCCCCATAGCAAGATCACTTGAGTCACACATTACCTCAAAAGGTAATTTCCAATTTGGGGCTCTCACTATTGGTGCAGTTGTGAGGAATTGCTTCAATTCCTCAAAACTTCTCTGACACTTCTCATCCCACACAAACTTGGCATCCTTTACCAAAAGCTCACACAGAGGTTTTGAAATTTTTGAGAAATCCTTAATGAACCTCCTATAGAATCCTGCATGTCCAAGGAATTGCCTAATTCCTTTAACATTTGTGGGAGGTGGCAACTTAACAATAAGTTCCACCTTTGCCTTATCTACCTCAATGCCATTTTTGGAGATGATATGTCCTAAGACAATTCCTTTTTGTACCATAAAATGGCACTTCTCCCAATTTAGCACTAGGTCTTTCTCAATACATCTATGGAGAACAGCTTCTAAATGCATCAAACACTCCTCATAAGAACTTCCATATACAGTGATGTCATCCATGAAAACTTCCATGATGCGTTCCACCATGTCACTGAAGATGCTTAGCATGCATCTTTGGAAAGTTGCAGGAGCATTACATAGACCAAAGGGCATTCTCCTATATGCAAAAGTACCAAAGGGACAAGTGAAGGTTGTTTTCTCTTGATCTTCCAAATCAATTTCTATTTGGAAGTACCCTGAATAACCATCTAGAAAACAATAGAAAGGATGTCCTGAGACTCTCTCAAGGACTTGGTCCATGAAAGGCAGTGGAAAATGGTCCTTCCTAGTTACTGAATTCAACCTCCTATAGTCTATACACACCCTCCATCCTGAGGTAGGACGTGTAGAGACTTCCTCCCCTTTCTCATTCTGGATCACAGTGATTCCAGATTTCTTTGGGACTACTTGGGTGGGACTCACCCACAAGCTGTCTGAAATGGGATATATGATCCCAGCTTGAAGTAGCTTCAAAACTTCACTCCTCACCACCTCTTGCATGTGAGGATTCAGTCTCCTTTGGGGTTGCCTCACTGGTTTTGCATCATCCTCCATATAAATATGATGGGTGCAAACCAAAGGGCTAATCCCTTTCAGATCAGAAATTTGCCATCCAATGGCTTTCTTACATTTTCTGAGGACTCCTAAAAGACTATCCTCTTGATCACTAGTGAGGGTTGAGGCAACCACCACTGGACATTTTTCATCATCCTCCAAGTATGCATACTTCAACTCCACAGGAAGTGGCTTTAAAATAAGCTTTGGAGGGTCCTCCACAGCAACTCCTTGTGAGTCATCCTGGTTGAAAAGTGGTAAGATCTCTTCCCGTCTCCTCCAAGGAGACATAATGGCTAGCACATCAGAGGGTTCAGGGAACCCATCTTCAAGGACTTCCAGGTTTTCATTCAAGCTCTCCTCTAAACTCTTGTCACAGTGCTCTTCAACCAAAGTGTTGATCAAGCATACTTCCTCAAATCCTTCTTCCTCTTCAGGGTAAAGATGCCTCTTACATAAGTGGAATATGTTTACTTCCAAAGTCATGTTTCCAAATGTGAGCTGCATCACCCCATTCCTACAGTTAACAATGGCATTTGAGGTAGCTAGAAAAGGCCTCCCTAGGATGATTGGCACATAATTTTCTTCCTTGACAGAGGAATCAGTATCAAGCACCACAAAATCCACAGGATAGTAGAATTTGTCCACTTGAATTAGAACATCCTCTATCACACCCCTTGGGATTTTGACTGACCTATCAGCTAAAGAGAGGGTCATGGTTGTAGGCTTTAATCCTCCAAGTCCCAGTTGCTTATAAACAGAGTATGGGAGCAAATTCACACTTGCTCCCAAGTCTAGTAAAGCTTTTTCCACATGTGTCCCTCCAATGTTGACTGATATGGTGGGACATCCCGGATCTTTATACTTAACTGGGGACTTACTTTGAATGATAGCACTCACTTGCTCAGTGAGGAATGCATTCTTTGTCACCTGTAAACCTCTCTTGACTGTGCACAAGTCCTTTAGAAACTTTGCATATGTGGGGACTTGCTTGATCATATCAAGTAAAGGTATATTCACCTTCACTTGCCTTAGCACTTCAAGAATTTCTGATGAATTCTTGATTTCTTTCTTTCCATGTAAAACTTGAGGAAAAGGGGGAGGCATATGTTTCTTCATCATATCCTCCTTAATCACTATCCTTGGTTCTTCCTCAATGCTTGATTTGGATGCACTTTTCTTCCCACTCTGCTCTTCTTGGTTTTTACTCTCTTTAACCAAGGGTCTCTTTGTCATGAGCTCTTCATCTTGCTTCACCTTAGGCAAAGGTTGATCAACCTCCTTTCCACTCCTCAAGGTTATCACAGCTTTGACCTCCCTCAACTTTGAAGAATCCCCCTCTTGGGTTTCAACTTCATGAACACCCTTAGGATTTTGGCTTGGTTGAGAGGGGAATTTTCCTTTCTCATTCACTGTGTTGAGGTTGGTAAGTCTAGAGATGGAGTACTGAATATTATCTATCTTATGATATAGATCATTTTGCATCCCATCCATTCTCTTATTTAGAGAACTCTCAACATTCTCTATCTTTTGGTGCAATTGGGAGTTGATTGCCCTTTGTTCACCCACAAAGTCATTCATGACTTTACTTAGGTTTGCAATGGCTTGCTCCACTGAAGATGGTTGTTGAGGTGCTTGGGTTTGGCCTTGTGGTTGGTATGGAGGTGGTCTTGGTTTCCAAGAAAAATTTGGGTGGTTTCTCCAGCTTGAATTATAGGTGTTACCATATGGTGCATTGGTGTTAGGCCTAAATTGCCCCACAACATTCACTTGATCACCTAACATCTCTCTCACAGCTGGCATGGTTGGACACTCATCTACCACATGATCACATGATTGGCAAATGGTGCATGGCATGGCATGGGCTTGAGTTTCGGAAATAGCTTGGACGTCATGCATCTTTTTCAACTCAAGTTCTTCCAACCTCCTTGCTATTGTTGCCACCTTAGCTTTCATGTCCACGTCTTCACTCAACATGTACATTCCAGCCTTTGGATTTTGGGTTTGTTGAGAGGGGAATTTTCCTTTCTCTCTTGAGTTGGGCTCATCCCATCCTCTTGACACCTCAGCCACATAACTTAAAAAGTCCATGGCTTCATCAGGATTCTTACTCATAAAATCTCCCCCACACATGGTCTCAAGAATTTGCTTCATGGAAGAGGACATTCCATCATAAAAATAGCTCACTAGGAGCCATGTATCGAAACCATGATGAGGACAAGCATTGATAGCCTCCATATACCTTTCCCAACACTCATGGAACTTCTCATTTTCTTTTGCAGAAAAGTTTGAAATTTGTCTCTTCAACCCATTAGTCCTATGGGTAGGGAAATATTTCTTCAGAAATTCAGCTTGAAGATCAACCCAATTCCTTATGCTCCTTGGCCTTAAAGAATTAAGCCATATTTTTGCCTTGTCCTTTAAAGTGAAAGGGAATAGCTTGAGTCTCATCAAGTCTATTGAAGCTCCTCCCTCTCTAAAAGTATTACATACCTCCTCAAACTCCTTAATGTGAGAATATGGATTCTCACTCTCCATTCCATGGAAAGTTGGCAGGAGGGGTACAATATGGGGTCTTATAACCAACTGCTCAAGAGGGGGCAGGATGCATGAGGGTGCACTCATCCTTGGGGGATGCATTCTATCCCTCATGGATAGGTATGCATTAGGATTACCCCCTTGACCTTGTTGAGAATTCTGATCCTCTGGTGGAGGGTCCATGATATTTACACAGATATCCAACTCTGTGTCTTGAGGATTCTCAATCCTTACTAATCTTCCCTCTTGGTCCCTAATCCAATAGGGCATGCACAAGTTACAATACCTGAAATAAGACAAAAACAACAAAAACAAAAGGAATCTAGAAAAAAGGTTAAAGTTAGGAAGAAAATGAAAATAAAATTAACAACAGGGAAATGAAAGAAAATGAAATTAGTGAAAAAGGAATTCACCTAACTTGTGATAAAAATCACAAGTAGCCTCTAAAAGGTTGTATCACTGTATTGTGGCACCATCCCCGGCAGCGGCGCCATTTGATCGCTGTGCTTGACTTCCCAGCCGGATCTTTTAATCAAAAACATTTATAAAACCTATGACCTTATACTGGCGTAGCAAAGCTACTATAGTATAGCAGTTCTAGGGTCGAACTCAGGGATGGGTTTTCACTCTACCAATGATAGACTCTAAATTAGAAATTGACTCTGATGATTTCCTTTAGCACAAACTTGAAATTTAAAAGAAAATAAAATTGTTTTGAAAGTGGTAATTTAAACTAAACTCATATAGAACTAAGTAAAAAGGTGGAAGAAAGAAAGTCTCCCAGAGCTAAAGGTTGCTAGGTTCAAGTTCCAGATGCAAAGTGGAAAATTCCGGATTTTTCTCCTCGCATTGGGGATTTAACCTATAGTTATTTCCCGAACCGGTATAGGTTTGACAATGAAGTTTTAATCCATAAAAAGTCACTAGAGATGGTAGTTAAGATCCATTAATGGCTTAAGACACTATGGGCTATCACCTTGAATCACTTTCCAATGGCTCATACATGATAACTAATGGACTGATATGGATCTAGCATTAAGCATCCACAGAGACCTTAAGCTTACCATGTATTGGCCAGTCAAAGTGATCCTAAGGGATTTAAGGCAAAACCTTGGCTTTAAAAACCATTTATGGACTTCAACCACCTGAATTCAATGCACGGGAACTTTCCACCTTTTAATCTGGACTTTTCACCTAGCTTCCTTTACTCCAAGAAACTATTGGTTTAGCCTCTCATCCTCTGGGAAAACATCCTCAGAGGGTGTTTGGCTTGCAAGAAAATAGAAAATAGAAGAGAGAAAATAAACAAAAGAGATCTCTGTATAACAAAGTTACATAAGTTGGTCTCCTGGAGAAAACTCCCCGACGAAGATCCCTTTTCAGTGATTACAAGAGAATTTATATAGGAAGGTAGTTTTACCCTTCCTTGGATACTTCCTAGCTAAGGAATTACATGGTTGGTTGAATACAAGGAGAAAATGGAACTTTAAACACAAAAAATATCAGAAGAAAAAGAGTCGGCATAAATATCCAATTTTCGCACGCTGAGTTCCAATTTCGCATGTTGGTTTGAGGTGTGCGAAATTCTCGCACAGTGGACTGAGGATTTCGCACCTTAAACAGTGGTGTGCGAAATTGTCCCTCAGCTTGATGCTGTTGTCTTCCGAAGTCCATAACTTCCTCATTTCAGCTCCAAATCATACGTGGTTTGAACCATTGGATTCTTGACTTTCTGAGCTTCGAAATGGTATATAGAATGTAAAGAATGGACTTTGGGAAGTGCTCCAAAAGTGCACTAAAAGACTGCAGCTGTGTCCCCTGTTTTCATCCCCTGTTTTCTTCTTCTCCATTGTTTGAACTACAAATAGCTCTCCTTCATTCTTAAATTGCTTTGGTGAGCATAAAGCTATCAAAAAGCACCAAAACTTAACACAATTGTTAGAAACGATTGCAAGGGCTCCTAACATGCTAATTGGGTTAAAAGGTAATAATTACTACTCAATGGTGTTTAAAAGAGCTAATTACAAGCTACAAAATAGCATGTTTTGAGTAGTAATCAAGCATATAAGCCACAATCATTGACTAAGTCCCTCCATAGTGCGTGTCTCTCCTGATCGGGTTTGGCCATATGCAAAAATAGAGACATTATATCCATCCAAAGATGATTGTACAAGTGGCTGAACATCAATGGAAATTTCAGCTTGTCCAACATGAGGCCCATAAACCCTTTATGTTACCTTTGGTTGTCAGTAAGTCATTAAATAACCTTTTCTTCCTTGCAGACTGGCAAAAAGTCTCATCCACATTTCCGGTTGCTTTACTATCATAGCTAAAAGATACTTGCTGCAACCCAAATACATGTTCATCAGACATGATATCAAGACTCAAATCAATTCGGAACCCCTGCCCCACCTTACTTTCATAGCCTTTAGTTAGACCTTCTTCATTTGAGTTGTCATTATGCTTGTTTGTCCTGATATGGGATACACAAAAACCAAATGTTCCTTGCTGGAACTCATTAGTATACTCTGCTGTTACGGAATCAAATATGACAATAGCTTTCTGTACATCCCTTTCTGCTTTTATCAATTGCGCAACTTAGGCTGATCTGATTTGCTTTGACTTGTTGATAATCATCTTGTTGCCCATTTTAACTTTCAAGACAACCTTTTTGATAATGATGTCTTCATCATCCAATTCGTATCAAGGTTCAACAGGTTCTCAATAAACCAATATCTCCAATCTCTGTCTCTTCTTCTTTTTTTGGTGAGCTGAACCCTAAGCAGTCCCTTCATAGAAGTCTTTACTTCCCTGTTTTCTTCGGTGAAGAGAGATCCATGAGACTTCTCTAGCAAATTCTGATCCAATTTTTGAGGTTCTATTTGTACATTATTTGGAAATTCCAGTACTATTACTACATTCTTATATGCATTTATAAGCTACTCAAATGCTGGCCCGGATATCAAGAGCTCCTCACAGCCTCTTGATTGAGTTATCTGTCCAGCTTCCACAACCAGAATTTTGTCGACTTGAAAGAGAAACTCCACTTAATGAGTCACTAGAATGACGATTTTATGAGCAAGGGCAGCCACGACGCATTCATAGAAAAGAATTGCAACTGTATGTGCATCTACTGCACTAAAGAGATCATCTAGGAAATATACATCTGAATCATTATAAATTCCCCTTGCCAATTGGATCCTCTGCTTTTGGAGTTGATGAACACTATCATTGGACACTTGAGTATATAAGAAACAACCTCAACCTCTGATTATGGAACAAGAATATAATCAAGGATACTGAAATTCTTCAAGTCAAACTTCGAATTACAATAAGCCATTACTAGAAAACGACTTCTGAGGAGAAAAACAAGTTCTTGATCAGATTTCCTACGCTATCGCTTAATCTTCTTAGTTAAACTGTTTGATTTGATTTATTTTTTATTTTTTGTAGGCCTTGGTTATCAATCCTTGACGTGTCTTTGAGAAAAGGACCTCATGGGAACACAAAATCTTTTAGGGAGATCCAACTATCTCCCAATGCAACTCCTCTAAATTTGAGCTTCAAGTTTCATGCTTCTATGGCTTCCATAGCTGCTAATCCAAGAATGACGACAAATTTTCCTTTATAAGATTCTGCCACTGTGTATAGAAGACTCTGATGGAGGCTTTCGTTCCTTGTTGAAAATCTCCTTCAACAATGTAGTCAAATCAACTGCAGCCTCTACACCAGTCTTCACCAACAACTTTGTATCATCCACAAAGTTGTACCCTGTTCCACCCGAGTTATCCACAGACACCAGATCTGCTCTTCTCTTCATTCCCACACTTAATACATATCATTGTTGCCGCATCGAACTGGACTTCATCAGTCGAAATAAACATTCGAAAAACAAACTCAACACCTCTATATATCCTGTTGGCTTGAATGATGCTAATGATATTTGCAATATTATTCCTCCATGACAGTAGTTTTGATTGAAGGTATTGCCACTATTGAGACAAGGAAAAGCCTACTAGGATTCCAACCCAGAATACCACGAGCAGAGAAACCCAGAAATAGAAGCAAGTTTTGAATCCAACTAAATCTCATCTGGAACCCGGTTTAACGACTTTCTTTTCTTGAAGAAGAAATACCCAATTTGATTCAACAATCTACAATCACGTGCCAAACCTCACAAACAACCCATATTCTACACAACCTTTATAAAGTTTCCACCTTTCATGGAATACTCATGTCGTCATGGTCTCCATAGCCCAAAATGCTAAAGAAGGGGAAATGAAGAAATACATAGGAATAGAAGACAAGAAAAAAAGTAATCCAAAAAAGGTAGCAGAGTTAAAGACAACTGAACAAGCAAGCCACAATTCATTGTTTTCAAAAGAGCTTAAAAAAAAAGGGTGGAGATTTTGGAGAACAAGAGAACGGTTCTTGGATATCAATATCAACGACAATCCCATACATCAGCCATTAACAATAGAGATTAAAAAAATTAAAAATCAGAAACCAAAACAGAGCATGCTCACGCTTAAATATATTCAGCAAGAGAAAAATCAGTCCTAATTCTCCACAACAATCAATAAGATGACATCGGGACTTATAGAATAATATTCAGGATCATATAAAGATGAGAGTATGCGAATTTCACGTGACCATACCTAGAAGAGCCAATCTTTGAGGAGAATTGCTCAGCTTCAAACGAGAAGGATGCGTGCTATCAGTCCCTCTCTCTATACTTCCCCTCAAGACGATCTCCAAAAACCTTCAGAATTTCCTCCTCTACACTCAGCATGCTAAAAATCTCATTTCCCGCTATCTTCCTTCTTTTCCCTACCAAGACTCCAATATGTGCTGCTCACCCCTTCTATTCTCTTCCTTTTCTCACATATATATATCATCTCTCAAGACCTAAATCTGTTTCCCTAAAAAAAGGCAAAATCTCCTATTTTCTCTCTTCTTTTCTCCTTATCCTTTTTTAAATCTTTCAATTCAAAAGCAATCTTCCCAATTTCAAATTCCTCTCCAAAACCTTCCAAGGAGAGTCCCATCTTCTTTAAACTCCAATAGTAAGTTTCCTTGCAAAAACGTGGAATTTTTGAAGTTAAATAATTGAATGAATAGATAAGTAAGTAAATAAATTAGGAAACGGTAAAATAAATAAATAAGTTAAGGAAGATAATATAAAGAGGAAGATAACCAATAAAAAGTGAATGATAATCATAAAACTAAAACTAAAAATAAAAAATAAAAAAATAAAAAAAACCAATAAACAAAAGCCGAGCCCAAAAGCCATGTAACCATGCAAGTCATACAAGTCAAGCTAAAAATGTCTTAATGGGCTAAGTGCGTCTAAAAGGGCTTAGGTGGACCTCAATGAGCCTAAGGTTGGGACAAAGGTGCCTAAATGGATCTAAGGTGTCTAAATGGGCCAAGTGTATCTAAATAGGCTTAGGGTGCCTAAATGGGTCAAGGGTGCCTAAGTGAAGTCTAGTCTAAATCAAGACTACCGAGGATCACAATAAAGGGGCAGATAATCCCTTAACCAAAGTCTCTGAGGTGACTCAGAAAAGGGTAAGTCGTAAGAGTAGTAATGGGCCACCAAGGAACTACCGTGGAACACCATAAGTGAATTTAAAGACATGTGCTAAAAGGACAAAATTGAGGGTTTACAGGTGAGTTGAGATTTTGGGGGGAAGACAAGAGGAATCGTTTCTAGTGTGAGTGAAATAGGTGAGCTGAGGTTAAAGGAGAAGAGACAGAAGATAGCTTGAAGAGGGCCCGAGGAGAGAAAATCAGAGAAGGTGAAGAAAAATGAACAATGAGCTGAGTATTCGAAAGGAGGAATTGGTTTTTTTTTCTAGGAAGGAAATGACGAGCTGAGAATTAGACATAGAGTGAGAAGGGTGAAAGCCACAGTTGAAGTAGGGGTTTAGAGGGAGATAGAGTTGCAGGACGAGAGATCTGGTTTTAAGAGGAGAAAACACGTAGGGGAGTTGTCTTGAAGAAGAATAACACATGTATGATTTCTATAAGCTGTTGATTCATTCATTTTCATACCGCTTCATTATATTTTCTGGGTATTATGGGATTCTATTGTGGTGCCTGAATGTGAGTATTGGAGACTTTTGCATTTTTTTTTATATAGAATCTGGGTTCGTCTACATGCATTTTATGTTTGATTTTTAACCTATTTTCTTAGCCCTGTTTTGAGATTTCATATAAGGTATTTGCAGCCACGTCTTGATTTCCCTTCGAAACCTATTTGAAATCCATTTTGGCCCACCCCTACATCGAAGCTCGTTGATTGAAACATGAAACATGGCTTGTATGGATTCATTTTGTTCCTACCCATTGTGTTCTATTTTGCTGTCTTCCCCTATTCCTGGTACCCGTCCATGGTGTGCATCAGTTTTCTCATCTCTGCCTGAGGGAGTAAGAAACTGCACAAAATGTCTTCTAAGTTTGTGGGTATGAAGAGCTGCAGCATGCTTGTCAAGTTGTGGGAGAATGCTAAAAATGGGTCATGGATATGGTTAGAAGTGAATTTCAGCTCACGGATACTAAGGACAGTTGAAGCTTATTGAGAGAGATGTGAGAACATTTGGCAAATACCTGGGTATGAAAGTGATACTGCTTGTCATGGCTAGGTGGCTTCAAACGTGTATCTGTTAGGCATGTGAACAAGAAAAACTAAGTTGGGATAGCCTTTTCTAGAGGTGTATGAGAACTTTCAGTGGGCATTCCAAGTTCATTCAACCTTTAGGTGCCTTTGTTGTTAAGAATCCCTAGTTTTTGGCTCTTTTAATGACATCTGAATAATTAACAGGGTTGATGACATGCAATCAAAGAAGACTGAAACACTTCTGGGCCTCCCTCTTTATTTTGTTTTCATCTCCAGACTTGGCAGAAAATGAAGACCATCAAAATGAAGTAGCAGTAGTAGAAAGTTATTCCATTAGTAGCCGTCTAAGTGGATATGCTAGAGACCTGCCCTATATTTCATGATTGTTTAGTCAAGAGCTATATTCATTTGGCACAACAATGTGATGGGAAGACTCAATTCAATCACTGAATTTCCTCTCCATCAAACCCATGTACCACCTTCATTTCCCACTCAAATTCTTTCATCTACACTAAGGGCCCTCATATACGCATGGTAGTGCATGGCCACCTTCTTAGTGAGCCAATTTTCTTAAGCCTGTGTACTTTCCATGTTTGTTCCACCACCTACTCTCCCACCATCCTTTTAATCTTCATACCCCAACATACCCATCGCCATGCACATCTCCTCAACCTTCATGCCCACCATCACGACTTCTCACTTCGGTGCTTTCCAGCAACACCCCTTAGTCCACCACAAGGCTTCTTCTCACTTCCAATCTAAGGCCTACATCGTCATCTTCGATGCGGGTAGTTCTGGAAGTCGTGTCCATGTTTTCTACTTCGACAATGATTTGAATCTTATCCACATTGGGAAAGATCTCAAGCTCTTCGTGCAGACAAAACTAGGTTTAAGCACGAATCGAATGGGAAACCTAGCTAGCTGCAGAACCTCTGTTTCCCCTTCTATATAAAGCTAAAAATGTTATACCAACAAATTGCATCGCAAGACACTGGTTCAAGTTAGGGTAGTTGCTGGTTCAAGGGCATTGGTAATTGATCCATATGATAGAATTTTGCAAGCAGTAAAAAAATTTCTTAAAGTCAGAAGCACCCTGAAATCCAAGCTAGAATGGGTCACCATCTTGGATGGAAAGCAAGAAGGCGTTTTTCAATAGGTGACCATAAACTATCTATTAGGGAATTTGGGAAGGAAATACTCTTGTACAATTGGAGTGGTTGATCTTGGAGGTGGTTCTGTTCAAATGGCATATGCCATCTTAGAAACAACTACTGAAAAGGCTCCAAAGATCTCAGATGGAGAGGACACATATGCTAAGGAAATGTACCTCAAATGAGGAAAATACTTCCTCTATGTTCACAACTATTTGCACTATAGTCTATTAGTAGCTCGAGTAGAGATTCTTAAGGTTGAAAGTTGATTCATTCCCAATTGGTGTATCAGCTGATTCATGTCCTCTCAATGGTCCCTGACAGTGGTGCCATTTGATTCGTGTCCAGTTGGTGTCCCTTGATTTTGGTCCTCAGGGAGTAATCAACAAAATTTATAACCTATTACACCATGTACTAGGTTAGCCTTAGCTAGCATAGCATAGTGGCTCTAGGGTCGTTCACTGGGATGGGTTTTCACTCCACAATTGATATCAATTCAAAGCTGAATAGATGCTTTTTCATTTCAAGGTTAGCTTTAAAAGAAAACATAATCTTTGGTGGAAAAGGTTGGTTTTAAGCTAACAAAAAATAATAACTGATTTTAATTACAAAGAAAAGTGTTTCTTGGAGTTTAGATCACTAGGCTCAGGTTCCTCATACAAAAAGGAAGTTCCAGTCACTTGTTTCTTTTCCTCGCATTGGGGATTTAACATATAGTTATTTCCCAAAACGGTGTGGTACAGATGCTTCCCTTTAATGGGTTCAAACACTAAATCCCTCTCATTGATGCATCTTGCAATGGTTCATACCTCTCACCTAGCACTTGCCATTCAAGGTGATCTTTAACCTTGGATCACCCGTCAAAAGCTCGCAAGAGATAACTAATGGATGTCTCCTTAGAGTCCAAAAGCTTACCAAGTGTTGGCTATTCTAGAAAATCCTACCTTCAAACCACCTCCCAAAGGCTCGCAAGAGATAAACTAGTGCATCTCAATGGAAGGAGATCACTTGCCTTACCAAGTGTTGGCCCAGGTGATTTAAAGGCGTTTTAAGTTAACTAAAAAGATAAAAACCATTAACGGATCACACTTTCTCTTCATTAAAAACTAAAACAACAAAACTTCCAATTTATGCATGAGGAAACTTACCCGGCTTTCTTCACTCCAAGAGACGAAGGGCCTAGCCTTTCATCCTCTGAGGAAAAATCCTAGAGTTTGATTGGCTAGAAATAAAAAGAACGAGCAAACAAAAATATATATGAAAAGCAGAGCAAGTGCTCTGTATTTTACTTCCTTCCAAAACTATACAAAGGATGCGTCTCTGAGAACAAGCTCCCGAGTCCTTTAAATATGGGTTTATTTACCCTTTGTTTTTACTTAAAGACTAAGGAATCCTATGATAGGTGGGTTACAAGGAGACTTTGGGGATTTAGACATCAAATATCTAAAGAAAAATATCTCAAAATGTCGATCGCACATATCGGGAAGCTTCAGGAGAACACCGCGGCACTGTGCAAAATGGTTGCGAAACTCTTCGGGTAAGCACTATCAGAGGATCCAGATATGTCTGACTGGGGAAGTTGAAAAGCCCTCCTTTCCCCTCCGGCGTCAGGCGCCGAATGTGAAATATCCGGAGAAGGTGGAACATCGGTCGGACAGAATTCCGGATGTGAGATATCCGGAGAAGGTGGAACATTGCAAGGGGGACCGTCTGCGTGTGCATGGTGTGGGGACCCCTCCCCCTGATGACACGGAGTGTGCATCGCTATCCGGAGCAACTCCATCCGGATTCCCCAAGAGGACATGTGGCGCGCTCCCCTATCCAGACTCCCTCAGGGAGAAGCACATGGCACTCGCAATCATCACACCCCAGACGATAGCATATCCTATCCGGATATGTTGTCCGGATCATTGACTAAAGTGCACAAGCTTTGCTACATCATTCCGACAGCATGCCATAACCCACGTTCCGCCGCTCTCCGATGGTGTGTCCGAACGCCCTGTCCGGACATCTTTTGCAGGAAAGACTGAACCAGAACTCAATCTGTGTTGAAAGCGTGTGTCCACTTGGCAGCTACGTGGATCACTAGGACGCAAGGCATCAACACAAGAGAGAGAGAGCCACGTGGCATTTTTTAGGGAGGATCCCATACTCCTTGCATTCCGGATTTGCTTATTGCAAAGGACTTCAAAGCTTCGGTTCTTCATGTTTCTGAGCTTTCCATTGCTTTGCCATGGATTCCAAAGAACTCTCCTCAATCTCGGATTGCTTTGGTGATCAAAAAGCTATCAAAACACCAAAACTTAACACAATTTGATTAGAATTGATTACAAGGGTCCTTAATATGTTAATTGGGTTAAAAGGTGATAACTACTACTCAAAAGTGTTTAAAAGAGTTAATTACAAGCTATGAAATAACACTTTTTGAGTAGTAATCAAAAGTTCTAAGAATCTAGGCTTGTTGGGAGGTTTTCATGGGACATGCACATATGAAGGAGTAACTTATGAAGCATCAACTCACCCAAGCGGCTCAAGCATGGACAGATGTAGTAGAGTGGCTTTTAGGGCTCTCAAAGTTAATGAATCAACATGCACCCACATGAACTACACATTCGATGGGATATGAAATGGTGGAAAAAAAAAACTTTTACAGTTCATTGAATTGGTCTCCAGAGACAAGCACAGGGAGGAGAGTGTGACAAAAGCTACACTTACAGTGATGGGTGATCTTGTAGACACACTTGGTTCAAATATGAAGATACTCTTCAAAAACTGTACATTTTGTGAAGAATTTTTGGGTGAGTGCCTTGAATCAGTTGATGAATAGCTCAAGGAGACAACAACCTAGACCCAAGAGATGATTGGGACGACAACAAAATCACCAACAATTCAACGGTTAGTTGAGATTAAAACTGTTACAGAGCAGTTACATTTCGAGATATCAACCTTATTATTGCATGGTGGAAAGGTGATAGAAGCAATTAAATGGTTTTGCTAGCACAATGTTTCTTGTAGAAAGCTGGTGAGAGCACCATAAGTCATATTTCTTCATTATGAATGGATGAGCAAGCAGTTTTCAGTGTTTTCTGAGTTACTAAAGACAAGCTCTGTAACCATTTAGAGCATTTCGTCTTTAGTTTTAGGCACTGCAGACAACCCTTTGACCGGGTGGGAATTGATTCCAACTTACCATTATCAGCTAGCAACCCACTACTTAAAGGAGAAAAGGTCCTATTTGGAACTTGCACTGTCGATGACAGAAACTGCTGGTGAGATTGATGGCACTACTAAATCTGTGGTTCTTTCTGTTTATGTTGGGGACAACTATGTTCATCATCTAACCCAATATAAAACTGATGGAAAGCTAGTTGAGTTGAATGCTCATTGTGTGCATGTTGATCATGGTTGTGGAAGTTGTGACTATAGCGATGATACTGGAATTAGTGAGGCTCTTTTGAATAGCAGAGTTGAAGTTATTGTCAATAAGTATAGTGATCTCCTCACCACCCAATTTGAGAACCAAAAATTGTATTTTGAGTCTCTACTGCGATAAGTCAAAGAAGAACTGTGAGAGGAAAATTTCTGAAGCAGTTGAGAAGACTATGACTTTGAAACTACAGAAGTTGCAAGCAAACCTGGATTTAAGTTGCTGAATGTCAATGGAATTTTCACATCAGATGAGAGGGATTGCTAAGTCGACAAGAGTGTGCATTCAAGTAGAGTGGCAGCTGCAATCACTAACCTTACAATGCAGTACTAGTGACACCCTGGGCCCACTCCTATAGGGTCATGCATGGTCACCTTCCTAGGCCCATTTTCGAAGCCTATATGCTTCTTTTCCTTACCCTCATAATTGATTTTTGGAAAATTTAGTTTTCAAATAATTTAGCTTAACTTTTCATTTTTCTTTAGAGTTTAGGATTCACCAAAAAATCCCATTTGTCAATAAAATTTGCTACCATTTTCTTTGGCAAGCAATCTTCACATCTTGATTTTAAAATATTTTAAAATAAGCTTGAATTGAATTTTTTAATTCCTAATGATGAAATTTATGAAATTGATTCATGCAAAAATAAATTGGGCTTTGGTGGGAGCCCAACATCAGTGATGTCTTCTTTAAAAAATAAATTTGAGTGAAGTGTTGTGTGCCATTGGTAGTTTCTTATCTTGTTCAGTGATGCACATGACATATTTTATACTCATTATTGTGCATTAACCCCATTTCATGATAACACATTATCGTTTGCTGCTAAGGTATGCACACATTCTCACTTTGACCATTCTCCATGCATGTTTGGCTTCTAGTGTAATATCATTTTGGGTATCTCTTTATCTACTAGTTAATTGTCATGTTTGCTTCATTTTATTTAGTAGAGACCCGTTTTAGGGGCTTAGAAGGGTGCTACGATTTTTTACCGTACCTTCCCAATAAGTAACCTGACCCCCGAACCCAAATTTGGTTTTTTGCAGATCATTTTTTCCAAATAAGGAGTCACACTTAGGGTTTTCTTTCTTATTTTTTTTCCTTTAAAAATAAAACAAAAATAAATGGCGACTCCAAGTCATTTTCTAAAAAAATAAATCTTTTTCAAATAAAAAGTGAGTTTGCCATCGAGTGGAAGTGCATGAGCAGAAATGCAGGGTCCATAAAATGGCGACTTTGTTGGGGATCATTAAAGGGTCAATCTTGAACTTAAGATGAGGCAAATGTGGTGTTTGATTGGTCGATCAGTTGGTACCTACCTTTCTTTGTGATTTGGTTTGCTTGACTATTGATTACACATTGAGAGCTTTTGATATCATTATCCTTGATGCATGCTTAGTTATTATATTCGTTTGGGACATTGACATGCTGATTATATTGATTGATTATCTTGCCTGTCTTAGCATAGTGACTTTGATCTTGCCATGATTGTTATACTTACCTCACATGTATAGAATCATTGTTGTATATATTTTGATTGTATGTGTTGATTCTTTTGCTTGTATATTATCTTGATCATCTTTGAGCATGCTGTCTTTGTCACTATTCATCTTGATTGTCATATTTTCGCTTAGCTTGTGTGTGGACATGAGTGATATATCTGTGCTCCGCTTGATTGCATGTTGCATGACCGCCCTTCTCCTGCGTGATTGCATGTTGCTTGTTTATGTGGGTCGCACATCTATCCTCTTACCTCAAACCCTTTGGTTTCGGTCATTTCCTTCATTCCAGTTCTTACATTTGCAAGTGTGATACCTTTTGTGTGCTTGTTTCTTTGACTGGGCTAGAGGCTAGGAGTAGGTTCTAGTGATGGGCTATATCAATGTTTACGAGCATTCTGGAGGAGCTGACACATTGATGCTGATTGGAGTCCGATTTTTGAAGACTTGTATAGCTTAGAGCTAGGTTTCATGGATACTTGTGTGACCAGTGTGTTTCCTCTTCTGCTTTAGTTTCATAGGGTTTTCGAATGCACCCACACCGCTCACTACGCACTCTAGTTGACTATTGAGTGTTGAGAGTTACAAGAGCTTTCATCATAGGAAACTCCCTGGGATGTCGAGGTAGTGCATGTGTGGAGGTGATGACCACCCTGCATGGGAGCACCCCATCTCTTCGGAGGCGCACAAAGAGTTGCGTATCATCAGATGGTATGATCTCTTCTGCTAGGGATTTTTTAAATTCCACCCATTTTCTTTTAGAGCCACCTTGACCTTGTAGGTTAAGCTTTAGATCCTTCGACTAGGATTTTCCTCCCTACACGTGGGTGCATCTGAGGGCCTTCAAAGCCTCTTTGGTTATAGTTTGGGTCCAATGCTCCCTCCTTTGGTTTTCAGTTAAGAGTGCATAGAGATCAGTATGAGTTTGAGTTGCAGTCTGACAGTCCTTCTACACTTTGATGCCTTACACATTTTAGTCTAGATTAACATTTCTTCCGTGTTTTCCCCATGCTATACCCTTATTTCATTTTTCATGCTTTGTAGGATTGTCTCTTTATTCTCAGTTTGGATTTACCATATTGGGTTAGAGTAGAAGGGGGATTAGTTTGATTCTTCGAGATATTAGATATGGATCAATAGGTAGTCACGATTGACCAGTTCATGACCACAAAGACTTCTATTTAAGAGGCTTTATCCAACCTCAGGCAGGAGATAGACAATCAGTAGAGTAGACAACACGTAGTTCAAGGTGAGACGTCTTATGATTCATTGTCACCGTTTCCACCACCACCTGTTCCTACAATGCCACATGCCCCACCCTATATATTACATGGTCATTTTGAGGTTGCCCCACCTATAGTAGTACTAACCATAGTAATTGAGGATACTCACGTGCGCATAAACTGTATTGAGTAGCGTATTAGACAGTTGAGGGTATCCGACAGTTGATTACTACTCAAAAAGTACTATTTCATATCTTGTAATTAACTCTTTTAAACACTTTTGAGTAGTAGTTATCACCTTTTAACCCAATTAACATATTAAGGACCCTTGCAATCAATTCTAATCAAATTGTGTTAAGTTTTGGTGTTTTGATAGCTTTTTTATCACAAAAGCAATCCGAGATTGAGGAGAGTTCTTTGGAATCCATAAGCAAATCCAGAATAGAAGGAGTATGGGATCCTGCTCATTCCACCCGGACGGGAATCATAGCTCATTCCACCCGGGTAGGAATTCCATCCGACTACAGCCGCCATTCCATCCAACTGCCGCCACTTCCACCCGGATGTATCACATCCGGAAATCTGCTGCCGCCGCCATTCCATCTGGATGTCTTATATCAGGAATTCAGGAGCCGGATGGAAGAGGATGGCGTTTCAACTTCTCCGGATATACATATCCGGATCCTCTAATAGCGCTCACCCGGAGAGTTTCGCAGCCATTTTGCACAGTGTCGCGATGTTCTCCTGAAGCTTCCAGATATTTGCGACCGACATTTGGAGATATTTTTCTTTAGATATTTGTTGTCTAAATCCCCAAAATCTCCTTGTAACCCACCAATAATAGGATTCCTTAGTCTTTAAGTAAAGAACAAAGGGTGAATAACCCCTTATAAATAGTTTGTAATTTTCTTTAAAGAATCATCTCGGGAGCTTGTTCTCGACGATCAATCTGTTGTACAATTTTGCAAAGAAGTAAAATACAGAGCACTTGCTCTGTTTTTCATATATATATATATATATTTGTTTTCTTGTTCTTTTTCTTTCTAGCCAATCAAACTCTGAGGATTTTTCCTCAAAGGATGAGAGGCTAGGCTCTTCGTCTCTTGGAGTGAAGAAAGCTGGGTAAATTTCCACATGCATAAATTGGAAGTTTTGTTGTTTTAGTTTTTAATGAAGAGAAAGTGTGACCCGTTAATGATTTTTATCTTTTTAATTAACTTAAAACGCCTTTAATTCACTTGGGCCAACAATTGATAAGGCAAGTGGTCTCCATCCATTGAGATACACTAGTTTATCTCTTGCGAGCCTTTGGGAGGTGGTTTGAAGGTAGGATTTTCTAGAATAGCCAACACTTGGTAAGCTTTTGGACTCTAAGGAGACATCCATTAGTTATCTCTTGCGAGTTTTTGAAGGATAATCCAAGGTTAAAGATCACCTTGAATGGCAAGTGCTAGGTGAGAGGTATGAGCCATTGCAAGATGCATTAGTGAGAGGGATTTAGTGTTTGAACCCATTAAAGGGAAGCATCTGTACCACACCGGTTCGGGAAATAACTATATGTTAAATCCCCAATGCGAGGAAAATAAACAAGTGATCGGAACTCTCCTTTTTGTACAAGGAATATGAGCCCAGTGATCTAAACTCCAAGAAACACTTTTCTTTGTAAGTAAAATCAGTTACTATTTTTGGTTAGTTTAAAACCAAACCTTTTCCGCCAAAGATTATGTTTTCTTTTAAAGCTAACCTTGAAATGAAAAGACACCAATTCAGCTTTGAATTAATATCAATTGTGAAGTGAAAACCCATTCTAGTGAACGATCCTAGAGCCACTATGCTGTAGTAGCTTTGTCTTTGCTACCCTAGTTCATGGTGTAATAGGTTATAAATTTTATTGATTACTCCTGCAATCAAGGAGCACCAGTTGGACATGAATCAGCTAAGACACCAAGTGGGCACGAATCAAATGGCGTTGTTGCCGGGAAGGAATCAAATGGCGCCGTTGCCGAGCCTTGTGATCAGAATTGGGAACGAATCAAATGATGCCGTTACTGGGGATGGTGCCACTTTGCAGTGATATCACCTTTTTAGAGTACTTGTGATCTTCATCACAAGTTTGGTGACTTTTCTTTTCCTTTTACTAACTCTTTTTATTTGTCTATTTTCCTTTGTTCATATTTTAGTATACCTTTTATTTAGTTTTTAGTTTACCTTAATTTTTTTTTCTTAGAATTGTTTTTCTTTTGTTTTCTTTTGTTTTCTCTGTTTTTAATTCACAAATTGCTAGTAGTGCATGCCATTTCTAAAACACTAGTGCAAGCTATGTCGTGTGCCATTTGTCAATATTTTGAGCACTTGGTGGAGGAGTGTCCTATCCTTCCAATGGCGAGGGAGATGTTTGGTATGCCATGGGGCATATGTCAGTCTTTTGAGCACTTGGTGGAAGAGTGTCCTATCATTCCAATGGAGAGAGAGATATTTGGTGATTATAACACCTACAATTCAAATTGTAGGAATCATCCAAATTTCTTTTGGGAACCACAACCACGTTAGTACATGCAACCTGCTCAAGCACCACATCAAGCCTTGAAACTTGAACAAGCAATTGTGAACCTTACCAAGGTTGTGGAAGACTTTGTATCATCCTAGAAATCCATCATTGCTCAAGTCAGGCAAGAAATTGACAACCAAGACAGAAAGATGGATGGGAGGTTGAATGATCTGTCTCAGAAGACAGACAATCTCGAATACTCAAGCTCAAGGCTTATCAACCTCAACACAATGCAAAAAAAAAGAAAACTCTCCTTCTCAACCTTACTAAAACCCCAAGGGTATCCATGAAGTGGAGGCTCAAGAGGGAGAATCTTCAATGGTGAAGGAAGTTGAAACGGTTATCACTTTGAGGAGTGGTAAAGAGGATGATCTGCCCACATGCAAGCTAGAGCACAAGGAATAGAGTGAAACAGAGAAAGAAAAGAGAGAGGAAATCAAAGGAAAGAAAAAGGGGAAAAGTACAGAGAAAGATGACTATGATGTTAATGTACAAGGAGAACCACAGAGGATAGTCATCAAGGAAGAAATGAAGAAACACATGCATCCACTTTTCCCCCAAGCTTTGTATGGCAAGATCATACAAAGCAAGTCTCAAGTGAGGGATGCAAACTTCATATGGGATCCGGGCAAGCTGAACCAGGATCAAATTTTTTGATGGACTTAGTCTTTTTAAAGACTAGCTAGTCCATACCTTTTTGTTTTATTTTATTACTTATTTTAATTTTGATTTTAATGCTTTAATTTTACTTTGTTTTGATGTAATATAGGTTTTTGGATGATTAAAATCAAGATGAATGTGCAAAGCTGAACGAAGATGTTGCAGCCGCACCCCAGTTCGCTACTGTTGGACACATTTTTGGAGCACTTTCTGGAGCTCAGAATATGTATACCATATCTCGATTCGAAGCTTGGGAAGTCAGGAGTCCATAGCTTCAAACGGTGCTCGATTTGGAGTTGAAACGAAAGAGTTATGGCCATTTGAAGATTGTGCAAACAATGAGCTGAAATGTCGCATCTGCAACCATGCATCTAAAGAAGAGAGCCCTCTCACTGGGATCACACACACAAAGCCTCTCACTCCATTTCTTATCTCCTAAAACCATCAAAGCCCATAGCTCCAATTGAGAGCTCCAGTTGAGGAGACTATGCCATCTAAGGAGACTACCATAACAGAGGCCAAAGTCCTGATCCAACCCACTCAAGAGGCCACCACAGATGCATCAGCTCCACAAGACCCTACCATTACTTGATCATCTCTTTACTTTTGTCTTTACATATTATATTAGTATACATAATTCCATATTTTGATGTCTTATATTCTGGAATTGGATGTATTACTGATGATGCATCATATATAGACATCAATTCTTGTTTAAAACTTGGCATTTTTTTATTTCCTCTACTCACTAACTCTGTTGTTTTTTTGAAACGTGTGGTTTCTCCTACATGACTCAGACTCCATGTCACTCAAGAGGTACCACTTCCTCCCTATTTTTCAATCGCTTTTGTCACATTGAGGACAATGTTCAGCTTGGTTGGGGGGAGAGTTGAGGAAGGAAGTATTGTTAATAATGCTAAGTTATTTTGGTAATTTAGTTGTTTTTTTGCTTAATTTGAAATGTTTTTAAGTTTTTATTCTACTTTCCATGGTTATTAAGGAAAAATTTTCAAAATGAAATGGGAGAAATTGAATTTTTTGTCTTTTTACTTGACTTAGATTTTGTATTATGTTTATTAAAGTTGATGAATTGTTGAAGTTTCTATTGAATTCAAGCTTATGTCTTCCACTTTAAGCTATTCACACACTGTGCACAATAGGTTCCGATTATAAGATGAAAAACTATTTCCCTCTTGACTTAGGAAAATTTTAGACTTGGTACCTTTGACCTCATTTTATAGTGTTGGGACACCTTATAAAAGGCAAGAGAAAGAAAAATGTTTGCTTGCCTTGAAACCCGAGCAAGGTCCGAGGGGTATATGGTGAAAATCTTTAAAACCTGGTGCCCTAAGCCTTTAATGGTTGGGAGTCACCGACCTCAATGCTCGTTACAAGAGTGGATAGGTGGAGTTTAACATACTGTAGGTGCTTGGGTATTAAAAATTCATTCTCAAAAGTCCGGGGTAAAATCCGAGGAGTTAGTGGTTGAAAGACCCTTAAAGCTTGATGCCCTAAACCTTAATTGGTTGGGAGTCATCAATGGACCCCCGTTACATGGACAATTTAGAAAAAATACCTTTAAGCCTTGTACTCTTACAATGAAAAAAAAAATTGTGAAAAAAGAGGTGCATTCTTAGCCTATTGGAGGTTGACCAGTTTGCTAAGCTTTGAAAAAGAACTAGGTTTGGGGGAGAGATTAGTTCAACATACTATATTCGGAAGCTAATAAATAACACTTAGATTTTTGTGAAAGAGTAAGGTTTGGTCCTTTGGAAGTGGAAATGATTTTAAAAGCTTAAATTTTCATAATGCCTTCTCTTTAAGAATTGTGATTAGACAAATTATTTGATAACTCTTGTTGAAGTTTGAGTTTTATTTCTTTAATGTTCCATGTGAGAGTTAGACCATCATGCCGCTTGGAAATTGTTTTTTGAACAGCATGATGTTGTAAATTATAGTACTGTTTATTTTTATTTTTTTCTCCTTCATTGCTAAGAGACTAGCAACATGTCGGTTGGGGGAAGTGATTACTACTCAAAAAGTACTATTTCATATCTTGTAATTAACTCTTTTAAACACTATTGAGTAGTAGTTATCACCTTTTAACCCAATTAACATATTAAGGACACTTGCAATCAATTCTGATCAAATTGTGTTAAGTTTTGGTGTTTTGATAACTTTTTTATCACCAAAGCAATCTGAGATTGAGGAGAGTTCTTTGGAATCCATAAGCAAATCCAGAATACAAGGAGTATGGGATCCTGCTCATTCCACCCGGACGGGAATCATAGCTTATTCCACCCGGGTAAGAATTCCATTTGACTACAGCCGCCATTCCATCCAGCTGCGGCCACTTCCACCCAGATGTATCACATCCGAAAATCTGCTGTCGCCGCCATTCCATCCGGATGTCTTATATCAGGAATTCAGGAGCCGGATGGGAGAGGAGGGCGTTTCAACTTCTCCGGATATACATATCCGAATCCTCTAATAGCGCTCACCCGGAGAGTTTCGCAGCCATTTTGCAGAGTGTCGCGGTGTTCTCCCGAAGCTTCCAGATATTTGCGACCGACATTTGAAGATATTTTGCTTTAGATATTTATTGTCTAAATCCCCAAAATCTCCTTGTAACCCACTAATCATAGGATTCCTTAGTCTTTAAGTAAAGAACAAAGGGTGAATAACCCCTTATAAATAGTTTGTAATTTTCTTTAAAGAATCATCTCGGGAGCTTGTTCTCGACGATCAATCTGTTGTACAGTTTTGCAAAGAAGTAAAATACAGAGCACTTGCTCTATTTTTCATATATATATTTGTTTTCTTGTTCTTTTTCTTTCTAGCCAATCAAACTCTGAGGACTTTTCCTCAGATGATGAGAGGCTAGGCTCTTCATCTCTTGGAGTGAAGAAAGCTGGGTAAATTTCCATATGCATAAATTGGAAGTTTTGTTGTTTTAGTTTTTAATGAAGATAAAGTGTGACCCGTTAATGGTTTTTATCTTTTTAGTTAACTTAAAACGCCTTTAATTCACCTGAGCCAACACTTGATAAGGCAAGTGGTCTCCATCCATTGAGATACACTAGTTTATCTTTTGCGAGCCTTTGGGAGGTGGTTTGAAGGTAGAATTTTCTAGAATAGCCAACACTTGGTAAGCTTTTGGACTCTAAGGAGACATCCATTAGTTATCTCTTGCGAGTTTTTGACGGATAATCCAAGGTTAAAGATCACCTTGAATGGCAAGTGCTAGGTGAGAGGTTATGAGCCATTGCAAGATGCATTAGTGAGAGGGATTTAGTATTTGAACCCATTAAAGGGAAGCATCTGTACCACATCGGTTCGGGAAATAACTATATGTTAAATCCCCAATGCGAGGAAAATAAACAAGTGATAGGAACTCTCCTATTTGTACAAGGAATCTAAGCCCAGTGATCTAAAACCAAACCTTTTCCGCCAAAGATTATGTTTTCTTTTAAAGCTAACCTTGAAATGAAAAGACACCAATTCAACTTTGAATTAATATCAATTGTGAAGTGAAAACCCATCCCAATGAGCGATCCTAGAGCCACTATGCTATAGTAGCTTTGTCTTTGCTACCCTAGTTCATGGTGTAATAGGTTATAAATTTTGTTGATTACTCCCGCAATCAAGGAGCACCAGCTAGACATGAATCAGCTGAGACACCAAGTGGGCACGAATCAAATGGCGCTGTTGCCAGGAACAAATCAAATGGCGCCGTTGCCGAGCCTTGTGATCAGAATTGGGAACGAATCAACAGTTCGGCTACTTGGGATGATCTTGAGGGTATGCTAGTGGCTAGTTTATCGACCAAGTTTAGGATGCCCGAGATTGAGAGATACGCGGGTATTGGTTGTCCTCGTATTCACCTTCGATTTTACAGTACAGTGATGAGGGCCCATGGGTTAGATGAGTCACAGATGATCACCTTATTCCCATTATCTCTGAGTGGAGTGATACGTTCCCAATTGGTGTCTCAACTGATTCATGTCCAGTTGGTGCTCTTTGATTGAGGAAGTAATCAACAAAATTTATAACCTATATCACCATGCATTAGGATAGCTTTAGCTAGTATAGCACAGTGGCTCTAGGATCGTTCACTCGGAAGGGTTTTCAACTCTCAACTGATACCAATTCAAAGTTAAATTGGTGCTTTTTCATTTCAAGGTTAGCTTAAGAAAGAAAACACAAACTTTGGTTGAAAAAGGTTTTGTTTCAAGCTAACTAGAAAGAAAGTAATGGAAATTACTTATGAAGAAAAACATTCCTTGGAGGTTTAGGTTCACAGGGGAGGTTCCTCATGAAAAAACAAAGCTCCGATCACTTGGTTCATTTCCTCACATTAGAGAATTAACATATAGTCAATTCTCTAACCGGTGTTGTACAGATGCATCCCTTAAATGGATTTCAGCTCTAATTCCCTCTCACTGATGCAACTTGCAATGGCTCGTGCCTCTCACCTAGCATTTTCCATTCAAGGTGATTGTTAACTTTGGACTTCCCTTCTTAAGCTCGCAAGAGATAACTAATGGATGTCTCCTTGGAGTCCAAAAGCTTACCAAGTGTTGGCAATTCTAGAAAATCCTACCTTCAAGTCACCTCCCAAAAGTTCGCAAGAGGTAAACTAGTACATCTCCATGGACGGAGATCACTTGCCTTACCAAGCGTTGGCTCAAGTGAATTGAAGGTGTTTTAAGTTAACTAAAAACATAGAAATCATTAAAGGATCACACTTTCTCTTCATTAATGGTTGAAACCACAAAGCTACTAATTCTTGCATTTGGAATCTTTCCCGGCAACCTTAGCTCCAAGGAACTAAAAGCCTAGCCACTCATTCTTTGAGGAAACTTCCTCAGAGCTTGTTTGGCTAGTAGGAAAATTAGATGAATATAAACAATCAAAACAAGTAGGTAAGGCAGAGCAAAAACTCTCAATTTTACTTATTTCCAAAAACTATACAAAGCGTTTGTGTACCAGCTTTTTTCCGTCGTCCCTCTCTGAGGATACTTACAACCATTAAATATGGGTTTATTTACCCTTTGTTCTTGCTTAAAGACTAAGGAGTCCTATGATAGGTGGGATACAAGGAGAGTTTGGGGATTTAGACATCAAATATCTAAAGCAAAATATCTCAAAATGTCGATCGCAAATATCAAGAAGCTTCAGGAGAACACCACAGCTGTGCATGCAAGAAGGCTGCGAAATCTAGTAGCAAAAGGACAACATTTTCGCAGCCCAAGACTGATTTCGCAGTCGTGCCTTCATCTTGGAGTGATCGGTTTCCAATGGTTGTATCTTCTTCATTTCAACTTCGAATCGCGTACCGTTTGAAGCATTGGATTGTTGACTTCCTAAGCTTCGAAACAACATATAGCATGCATAAATTGAACTCCAGGAAGTACTCCAAAAGTGGCTGATATGACTGTCATCAAGAATGCTTCATGGCAGATTTCTCTTTGCTTCCCCTCCTTGCATTTCGGATTTGCTTATGGAAAAGGACTTTAAAGCTTCAATACTTTGGTTCTTCATGTTTCTGAGATTTCCATTGCTTTGCCATGGATTCCAAAGAACTCTCCTCAATCTCGGATTGCTTTGGCGATCAAATTACTAACAAAAACACCAAAACTTACACAATTTGATTAGAAATGATTACAAAGGTCCTTAATATGTTAATTGGGTTAAAAGGTGATAACTACTACTCAAAAGTGTTTAAAAGAGTTAATTACAAGCTATCAAATAGTACTTTTTGAGTAGTAATCATGGAGCGGCCCAGCATTGGTTCGCATCTTTGGAATCGTCATGACGTAGGACATGGGATGACTTAGCCCAGGAGTTTTTACGACAGTTCTCATTTAATATTGTCGTAGATGTGTTGAGGAGAGAGCTTGAGGCTTTGAGACAGAGATCAGATGAGTCCATTTCTTTCTTTATCTCCCGTTGGTGCGAGAAGATAGCAGAAGTTGTTGATAGACCATTAGAGATAGACAGGATACAAATGGTTTTGAGGAGTCTGTAGCCCAGGATTGCTAGACATGTGGTCGAAATACCTTTTACAGACTTTGATTCTCTGGTTTTAGCTTTATATGATGTTGAGGATGACATATCGAGAGGATTATGGACAGATGTTTCCCATATTGATGCTAAGGGGAAGAAACCATCTAGAGGGCAGAGATCATCTAACGTGGGCACTATCACTTCTATTAGTTAAAGGCCTCCTAGGCGTCATCATCCAGTTTCACAGCTTAGTAGGACTCACCCTTCTTATCCTCCTCAATAGTATAGACCATGAGCACCTTCTTAGCCGTATGATCAAGCTTACTTGCCTCCCACACTAGCACTGCCTTATTATGCTGCACAAGGCATAAAGAGACTTCCCATTTCATATCCTACCCCAGTACAGCCATGCTACACAACACAGTTTTCCATGAGACCTTCAATTTCCTATCCCAAACCTAGAGTTCCACAGACTTCCACTCCTTTTGTTTTAAGAACTCAGAGATAGTTCTCGCAGTTGGGCATGTGATTACTACCAAAAAGTGCTATTTTGTAGACCTAATTATAATGGTTTTAAGCACCTTTGAGTAGTAATCATATTCATTTAACCCAATTAATTCATTAAGGTCCTTGGTAATTGGTTTTAACCATTTTGTGGCAAGTTTACATGTTTTTATCAGCTTATGAATCAATTCAAGCATGCCAAATGATGGAGGAGCTACTTGGACAAGTTATGGCAAAGCTTTTGGAAGCTCAAATTCATGAAGAACCAAGCTTTGGAGCTCCAAAACCCTTTGCCAAAGTCGTTCAAAGTGTGCAAGGAAAGAACAACGGAGAGAGGAAAAACAGAGTGAAGAAAACAGAGGACAGCAGCTGTAGTCTTCTTTCGTACTTTTGGAGCACTTCCCGAAGTCCATTTTCTACATTCTATATACCATTTGAAAGCTCAGGAAGTCAAGAATCCAATGCTTCAAACGGTGCGCAATTCGGTGTTGAAATGAAGGAGTTACAGCCATTGCAAGTAGATCACTCCAAGCTGAAGGAAGCATTTTGCAAAAGTGTTGTGAAATCACCCTTTTGTTACGAAGTGATTTCGCAGCCTTTTTGTACAGTGTTGTGGATTTCCTCCTAAAGTTGCCCGATATATGCCGCAAGCTGGAAGCTAAGAACCTCAAGGTGGAAGCCAACTTCGCAGCCCTGCAAGAATAACTTGTTGTTGCAAATTGATTTCGCAGCCCTTCTTGAGTGCCTGACAAATCTCGCAGACACCATTTTCTCTTGCGAAATGGTTCCTGAAGCTTCTCGATATTTGCGACCGACACTTTTAGATATTTTTCTTCAGATATTTTTGTATAAATTTCCATTTTCTCCTTGTATTCAGCCACTCATGTAATTCCTTAGCTAGGAAGTATCCAAGGAAGGGTAAATTACCTTCCTATATAAACTCTCTTGTAAACACTAAAAAAGGACTCTCGGGGAGTTTTAACATATCGATCAATATATAGATATATCATATATAGAATCAACGAACAGAGCACTTGCTCTGTTTTTCATATATATTCTTGTTTTCACGTTAGTTTTCTTTCTAGCTAACCAAACTCTAAGGATTTTTCCTTAGAGGATGAGAGGCTAGGCTTTTCGTCTCTTGGAGCTAAGGTAACCGGGTAAGTTTCCATATGCATAATTTGGAAGTTTTGTTGTTTTAGTTTTTAATGAAGAGAAAGTGTAACCCGTTAATGGTTTTTATCTTTTTAGTTAACTTAAAACGCCTTTAAATCACCTGGGCCAACACTTGGTAAGGCAAGTGATCTCTGTCCATGGAGATGCACTAGTTTACCCCTTGCGAGCCTCTGAGAGGTGACTTGAAGGTAGGATTTTCTAGAATAGCCAACACTTGGTAAGCTTTTGGACTCCTAGGAGACATCCATTAGTTATCTCTTGCGAGCTTTTGACGGGTAATCCAAGGTTAAAGATCACCTTGAATGGCAAGTGCTAGGTGAGAGGTATGAGCCATTGCAAGGTGCATCAGTGAGAGGGATTTAGTGTCTGAACCCATTAATGGGAAGCATCTGTACAACACCGGTTAGAGAATTAACTATATGTTAATTCTCTAATGCAAGGAAAAGAAACAAGTGACTGGAACTCTCATTTTTGTATGAGGAACCTGAGCTTAGTGATCTGAACTCCAAGAAACATTTTTCTTTGTAAGTAAAATCAGTTACTATTTTTGGTTAGTTTAAAACCAAACCTTTTTCATTCTAACATCTTTATGTTTTCTTTTAAAGCTAACCTTGAAATGAAAAGGCACCAATTCAACTTTGAATTAACATCATTTGTGAAGTGAAAACCCATCCCAGTGAACAATCCTAGAGCCACTATGCTATAGTAGCTTTGTCTTTGCTACCCTAGTAAATGGTGTAATAGGTTATAAATTTTGTTGATTACTCCCTCAATCAAGGAGTACCAGCTGGACATGAATCAGTTGAGACACCAATTGGGCACGAACCAAATGGCGCCGTTGTTGCGGATGGTGCCACTGTGCAATGATATCACCTTTCTAGAGTACTTGTGATCTTCATCACAAGTTTGGTGACTTTTCTTTTCTTTTTACTAACTCTTTTTATTTGTTTATTTTCCTTTGTTCATGTTTTAGTATACCTTTTATTTAGTTTTTAGTTTACCTTAATTTTCTTTCTTTGAATTGTTTTTCTTTTGTTTTCTTTTGTGTTCTCTGTTTTTAATTCACAAATTGCTAGTTGTGCATGCCATATTGAATACCATAGCAGAGGAAGCCATGAACTTCATGAGTTATGTGGCTGAAGTTTCAAGAGAATGGGGGGAACCAAATGCTAGAGATAAGGGAAGAATGACGTCTCAACCTAAAGCTAAGGGTGAGATGTATATTTTGAATGATGGTATGAACATGAAGGCAAAGATTGCAGCTATGGAAAGGAGATTGGAAGAGCCAGAAATGAACCAGATGCAAGAAGTGCAAGCCATCTCCCAAACACCATTGCAAGCTATGCCTTGTGCCATTTGTCGATCATATGAGCACTTGGTGGATGAGTGTCCTACCATTCCAACCGAGAGGGAAATGTTGGGTGATTGCAACACCTACAATTCCAATTGGAGGGACCATCCAAATTTCTATTGGAAACCACAGCCGCCTCAGTATAAGCAACATGTTCAAGCACTTCCGCAAGTCTCAATCCTTGAACAAGCTATGGTGAATCTTAGCAAGTTCGTGGGAGACTTTGTTGGAGCTCAAAAATCCATCAATGCTCAGCTCAATCAAAGAATTGATAGTGTAGAGAGTTCATTGATTAAAAGGATGGATGAAATGCAAAATGATCTATCTCAGAAGTTAGATATTCTCCAAGATTCAATCTCAAGGCTTGCCAACCTCAACACAGTGCAAGAGAAAGAAAACTCTCCTTCTCAACCTTATCAAAATTCCATGAGTATCCATGAAATGGAGGCTGATGAGGGAGAACCTTCACAAAAGAGGGAAGTCAAAGAAGTGATCACTCTGAGGAGTGGTAAAGAGGTTGATCTACCCACATGCAAGCTAGAGCATAAGGTAGAGAGTGAAACAGAGAAAGAAAATAGGGAGGAAATCAAAGGAAAGAAAAAGGGGAAAAGCATAGAGAAAGATGGCTATGATGTTAATGTACAAAGAGAACCACTGAGGATAGTCATCAAGGAAGAATTGATGAAGAAATACATGCCTCCATCTTTCCCCCAAGGGAAAATCATACAAAGCAAGCCCCAAGTGAGAGATGCAAGCTTCATATGGGATCCGGGCAAGCTAAATCAGGAGCAAATTTTTTAATGGACTTAGTCTTTTTAAAGACTAGCAAGTTCATATCTTTTTGTTTTATTTTTTTTACTTGTTTTAATTTTGATTTCAATGTTTTAATTTTGATTTCAATGCTTTAATTTTAATTTCAATGCTTTAATTCTGATTGTTTTGATGTAATATAGGTTTTTGGATAATCAAAATCAAGAGTAAATGCAAAGAAATTGAAAGGAAGTCTTTCGGAGTCAAACGGAGCGAAAACAGATAAAAAACAAGGCAAAAATAGGGGTCTGCGAGATTTCGCAGCCTCTACGAAATCGACACTTTGCTGCAAAACCAGTTCGCAGCCTCAGGCCCCTCTCTGCGAAAATTTTCGCAACTGCGAAACCAATTTTGGCACACCAGTGCCACTTCGCAGCACAGGAGTCCCCATTTCGCAGCTGTGAAACGGCTGCGAAGCTCCAAAGCGTGAAAATTCCCAATTTCGCAGCCAAAGCTCCATTCCGCAGGGTATTTCGTGGCTGCGAAGCACATTTTGGCACACGAGTGCCATTTCGCAGCACAGTGACCCTCATTTCGCAGCTGCGAAACGACTGCGAAATCACAAAGCGTAAAAACTCCAAATTTTGCAGCCAAAGCTTCATTTCGCAGGGTATTTCACGGCTGCGAAACCACTTTTACCATTTGGAAGCCCCGTACACTCATTTTGCAGCTGCGAAATGGCTGCGAAACCTCAACACCTCAAAATCCTTCAGCGCGCACACCATGAACAGACATGTCATAGCCGCACCCCCATTTTGGTAACTGTTGGACACAATTCGATCACTTCCAGAAGTTCAAATTATGCATACAATATCTCGTTTCAAAGCTTGGGAAGTCAGGAGTCCATAGCTTCAAACGATGATCGATTTGGATTTGAAACGGAAAAGTTATGGCCATTTGAAGATGACTGTGCAAACCATGAGCGGAAATGTCGCACCTCTATTTTGCTACAGTTGGACACATTTTTGAAGCACTTTCTGGAGCTCAAATTATGCATACCATATCTCGTTTCAAAGCTTGGGAAGTCAGGAGTCCAGAGCTTCAAACGGTACATGATTTGGAGGTGAAATGAAGAAGTTATGGTTGTTTGAAGACAAGCGCGCAAAGTTGAGCGGGAATTTCGCAGCCGAGACGCCATTTGGAAGGGTGTTTCGCAGCTGCGAAACCACTTTTTGGCACACGAGTGCCATTTTCAGCACAGTTCCCCTCATTTTGAAGCTGCGATACAGCTGTGAAATCACCTTTGAGCTGCGAAACCACTTTTTGGCACACGAGTGCCATTTCGAAGCCTCGTACACTCATTTTGCAGCTGCAAAATGAGCTGCGAAATCAATTTTGGGCTGCGAAATCACTTTTGAGCTGCGAAATGGCTATGAAATGATCTCCAAGCTTTGAAATGGCTGTGAAATGATCTCCAAACTTCGAAATGGCTGCGAAATCACCTCCAAGCATCGAAATGGCCTTCAAATTGCAAAATTGACTTGCGAAATGGAGGAAGGTTTGCAAAAACACCTTGCAAAGCCAAGGGAAATTGCTAAAATGCCAACAGAGCCTCACAACCATGCATCTGAAGAGAAGAGCCCCGCGCACCCTGGGATCACACACACCAAGCCTCTCACTCCATTTCTAACCTCCTAAAACCATCAGAGCCCATAG
Organism: Vitis vinifera; assembly: GCF_030704535.1. NCBI lineage: Eukaryota > Viridiplantae > Streptophyta > Magnoliopsida > Vitales > Vitaceae > Vitis > Vitis vinifera. The sequence continues at coordinate 19,261,716 of NC_081805.1, read as the reverse complement.
CTCCAGTTGAGAGCTCCAGTTGAGGAGACTATGCCACCTAAGGAGACTACCAGAACAGAGGCCAAAGTCCTGATCCAACCCACTCAAGAGGCTACCACAGACGCATAAGCTCCACAGGACCTTACCATTATTTGATCATCTCTTTACTTTTTGTCTTTACATATTATATTAGTATAAATAATTCCATGTTTTGATGTCTTATATTCTGGGATTGGATGTATTACTGATGATACATCATACATAGACATCATTTTTTGTTTAAACTTGGCATTTTTCTATTTCCTCTACTCACTAACTCTTATGTTTTTTTTTGAAACATGTGGTTTCTCCTATATGACTCAGACTCCATATCACATGAGGTACCACTTCCTTCCTCCTTATTTTCAATTCAAACATTGAGGACAATGTTCATCTCGGTTGGGGGGAGAGATGAGGAAGTAAGTATTAATTTAAATTTTTATCATACTTAGTTAAATTAGCTACTTTTTGTTTAAATTTTAAAATTTTTGCTTTAAACTCCATGGATATTAAGGATTAAATCTCAAAATTAAATGAGAGAAGTCGAGTTTCAACTTGATTACATGAATCTTAGAGTTTGTATTATGCTCTTCTAAAAGTTAATGAATTGTTGAAACTCCCATTGCATGCAAACTTATCTCTTCCACCTTAAGCTATTCGCACACACATACATTAGATTCCGGTTATAAGATGTGAAACTATCTCACCCTCTAAGCTTGAGAAATCATAATTTGACACCTTTAACCTCTCTTTAATAGTGTTGGGACACCTCATAAAGACCAATGAGTCTTTGTAGAAAAAGAAAAAGAAAAAGAAAAAGAAAAAAAAAATAGAATAAACTTCTTTACTTGCCTTGAAACTTGAGCATGGTCCGAAGGGGTGGCGAAAGCCTTTAAAACCTGGTGCCCTAAGCCTTTATTGGTTGGGAGTCACCGATCCTCTGCTTGTTACATGGGTGAATTGGTTAAGTTTAGTAAGTGAAAAGAATTGTGAATAAGAGGTGCGTTCCTAGCCTATCAAGAGATGGTTAATTTTGCTAAGCTTAAAGAAAGACTTAGGTTGGGGGGAGATGATAGTTATCCATACTATACTCGGAAGCTAATCACATTAACACTTAGCTTTTAGTGGAAGAATTTGATTTGGATCTTTTGAGAGTGGAAATTCTTTTGATGCTTAAACTTGCATAATATCCATTCTTTGTACTCTAAGATCAAGTGAATGCTTTGACAACTCTTATTATAGGTTGAGTTTCACATCTTTATTGATCCATGGATGTCCATCATGCCACTCATATCATTTTTTGGAGTGATTTGCATGATCCCTTTTATGTATATTATTATAGTTTACTTAGTTTTTATCTCCTCCATTGCTAAGGGACTAGCAATGAGTCGGTTAGGGGGTGTGATTACTACCAAAAAGTGCTATTTTGTAGACCTAATTATAATGGTTTTAAGCACCTTTGAGTAGTAATCATATTCATTTAACCCAATTAATTCATTAAGGTCCTTAGTAATTGGTTTTAACCATTTTGTGGCAAGTTTACATGTTTTTATCAGCTTATGAATCAATTCAAGCATGCCAAATGATCGAGGAGCTACTTGGACAAGTTATGGCAAAGCTTTTGGAAGCTCAAATTCATGAAGAACCAAGCTTTGGAGCTCCATAACCCTTTGCCAAAGTCGTTCAAAGTGTGCAAGGAAAGAACAACGAAGAGAGGAAAAACAGAGTGAAGAAAACAGAGGACAGCAACTGCAGTCTTCTTTTGCACTTTTGGAGCACTTCCCGAAGTCCATTTTCTACATTCTATATACCATTTGAAAGTTCAAGAAGTCAAGAATCCAATGCTTCAAACGGTGCGCAATTCGAACTTGAAATGAAGGAGTTACAGCCATTGCAAGCAGATCACTCCAAGCTGAAGGAAGCATTTTGCAAAAGTGTTGCGAAATCACCCTTTTGTTGCGAAGTGATTTCGCAGCCTTTTTGTACAGTGTTGTGGATTTCCTCCTAAAGTTGCCCGATATATGCCACAAGCTGGAAGCTGAGAACCTCAAGGTGGAAGCCAACTTCGTAGCCTTGTGAGAATAACTTGTTGTTGCGAATTGATTTCGCAGCCCTTCTTGAGTGCCTGCGAAATCTCGCAGACACCATTTTCTCTTGCGAAATGGTTCCTGAAGCTTCCCGATATTTGCGACCGACACTTTGGGATATTTTTTTTCATATATTTTTGTATAAATTTCCATTTTCTCCTTGTATTCAGCCACTCATGTAATTCCTTAGCTAGGAAGTATCCAAGGAAAGGTAAATTACCTTCCTATATAAACTCTCTTGTAAACACTAAAAAAGGACTCTTGGGGAGTTTTAACAGATCGATCAATATATAGATATATCATATATAGAATCAACGAACAGAGCACTTGCTCTGTTTTTCATATATATTCTTGTTTTCACGTTAGTTTTCTTTCTAGCTAACCAAACTCTAAGGATTTTTCCTTAGAGGATGAGAGGCTAGGCTTTTCGTCTCTTGGAGCTAAGGTAACCGGGTAAGTTTCCACATGCATAATTTGGAAGTTTTGTTGTTTTAGTTTTTAATGAAGAGAAAGTGTAACCTGTTAATGGTTTTTATCTTTTTAGTTAACTTAAAACGCCTTTAAATCACCTGGGCCAACACTTGGTAAGGCAAGTGATCTCTGTCCATGGAGATGCACTAGTTTACCCCTTGCGAGCCTCTGAGAGGTGACTTGAAGGTAGGATTTTCTAGAATAGCCAACACTTGGTAAGATTTTGGACTCCTAGGAGACATCCATTAGTTATCTCTTGCGAGCTTTTGACGGGTAATCCAAGGTTAAAGATCACCTTGAATGGCAAGTGCTAGGTGAGAGGTATGAGTCATTGCAAGGTGCATCAGTGAGAGGGATTTAGTGTCTGAACCCATTAATGGGAAGCATCTGTACAACACCGGTTAGAGAATTAACTATATGTTAATTCTCTAATGCGAGGAAAAGAAACAAGTGATCGGAACTCTCATTTTTGTATGAGGAACCTGAGCCTAGTGATCTGAACTCCAAGAAACATTTTTCTTTGTAAGTAAAATCAGTTACTATTTTTGGTTAGTTTAAAACCAAACCTTTTTCATTCAAACATCTTTATGTTTTCTTTTAAAGCTAACCTTGAAATGAAAAGGCACCAATTCAACTTTGAATTAACATCATTTGTGAAGTGAAAACCCATCCCAATGAACGATCCTAGAGCCACTATGCTATAGTAGCTTTGTCTTTGCTACCCTAGTAAATGGTGTAATAGGTTATAAATTTTGTTGATTACTCCCTCAATCAAAGAGCACCAGCTGGACATGAATCAGCTGAGACACCAATTGGGCACGAATCAGTATGCCGTTAAGCCAGGCTCTTTGAAAGCTCATAGAGGCCGGATTGTTGACAACTCTTGCTCCTAGGCCATTGCCTTAGCCTATCTCACCACAATTAAGGATGGATTTACATTGCGTATATCATCAGGGCCTAGGGCATGAGACTAACCGTTGCATCGCCTTGAGACATGCCATCCAGGACTTGATTGATTGGGGTTTGGTTAACTTGGGTCAGCCGAGTGTAACCATTAACCCATTATCGGCCCATACTACACATGCAATTCCCTCTTTGGTTGATGACATACATTCCATTGACTTTGTTGAGCCTGATGATCATATCCACATGCTGAGTTGGGATGAGTCAAAGCCGGAGCCTATAGAATTGGATGGGATTTATGAGATAGGTGGAGTAGCCTTGGGCCCACGGATGCCCACACCATTTAGATTGGTTCCCGATGTGACATCAGTACAATTGACCCTAGTTGAGCCATTAACTTTCCCATGTTATAGTGTTCAGACTTCGTTTGTTCTGATTCCAGATGTTGATGAGGTTCATACTCTAGTTGTTGATGATGTTCACACTTCCGATATACAATATGTTATTTGCGGAGGTAGGGTAGTGATTACTACTCAAAAAGTGTTATTTCATAGCTTGTAATTAACTCTTTTAAACACTTTTGAGTAGTAGTTATCACCTTTTAACCCAATTAACATATTAAGGACCCTTGCAATCAATTCTAATCAAATTGTGTTAAGTTTTGGTGTTTTGATAGCTTTTTGATCACTAAAGCAATCCGAGATTGAGGAGAGTTCTTTGGAATCCATGGCAAAGCAATGAAAAGCTGTCCAGATAGGATATGCTATCATCCGGACAGGGCGTCCGGACACACCACGGAGGGTGGCGGAACGTGGGCTGTGGCAGGCTGTTGGAATGACGTAGCAAGGCTTGTGCACTTTAGCCAATGATCCAGATGTCTCACATCCGGAATTCTGCTCCGCCGACATTCCACCCGGATGTCTCACATCCAGAATTTTGCTCCGTCGACATTCCACCCGGATGTCTCACATCCGGAATTCTAATGCCACCGAAATTCCACCCGAATGTCTCACATCCAGAATTCTGCTGTCGTCGACATTCCACCCGGATGTCTCACATTCGGAATTCTGCTCCGTCGACATTCCACCCAGATGTCTCACATCCGGAATTCTAATGCCACCGACATTCCACCCGAATGTCTCACATCCAGAATTCTGCTGTCGTCGACATTCCACCCGGATGTCTCACATCCGGAATTCTGCTCTGTCGACATTCCACTCGGATGTCTCACATCCGAAATTCTGCTCCGCCGACATTCCACCCAGATGTCTCACATCCGAAATTCTGCTGCCGCCGACATTCCATTCGGATGTCTCACATCCAGAATTCTGACGCCAGATGGGAGAGGATGGCATTTCAACTTCCCCAATCAGACATATCCGAAGCCTCTGATAGCGCTTACCCGAAGAGTTTTGCAGCCAATTTTGCATAGTGTCGCGGTGTTCTCTTGAAGCTTCCAGATATGTACGACCGACATTTTGAGATATTTTGCTTTAGATATTTGTTGTCTAAATCCCTAAACTCTCCTTGTAACCCACCAATTATAGGATTCCTTAGTTATTAAGTTTGGAAAAAGGGTGAATAACCCCTTATATATAGTTTGTAATCTTCTTTAAAATATGTAATCTCTCGAGAGCTTGTTCTCAGAGATGTAATCTCTCGGGAACTTGTTCTCAGAGACGCATCCTTTGTACAGTTTTGTAAGGAAGTAAAATACAGAGCGCTTGCTCTACTTTTCATATATATATATTTGTTTTCTCGTTCTTTATATTTCTAGCCAACCAAACTCTAAGGATTTTTCCTCAGATGATGAGAGGCTAGGCTCTTCGTCTCTTGGAGTGAAGAAAGCCGGGTAATTTTCCTCATGCATAAATTGGAAGTTTTGTTGTTTTAGTTTTTAATGAAGAGAAAGTGTGACCCGTTAATGGTTTTTATCTTTTTAGTTAACTTAAAACGCCTTTAAATCACCTGGGCCAACACTTAATAAGGCAAGTGGTTTCCATCCATTGAGATGCACTAGTTTATCTCTTGCGAGCCTTTGGGAGGTGATTTGAAGGTAGGATTTTCTAGAATAGCCAACACTTGGTAAGCTTTTGGACTCTAAGGAGACATCCATTAGTTATCTCTTGCGAGCTTTTGATGGGTAATCCAAGGTTAAAGATCACCTTGAATGGCAAGTGCTAGGTGAGAGGTATGAGCCATTGCAAGATGCATCAGTGAGAGAGATTTAGTGTTTGAACCCATTAAAGGGAAGCATCTGTACCAAACCGGTTTAGGAAATAATTATATGTTAAATCCCCAACGCGAGGAAAAGAAACAAGTGACCGAAACTCTTCTTTTTGTACAAGGAACCTGAGCCTAGTAATCTAAACTCCAAGAAACACTTTTCTTTGTAAGTAAAATCAGTTACTATTTTTGGTTAGTTTAAAACCAATCATTTTTCAAACATCTTTATGTTTTCTTTTAAAGCTAACCTTGAAATGAAAATGCACGAATTCAACTTTGAATTAATATCAATTGTGAAGTGAAAACCCATCCCAATGAACGATCCTAGAGCCACTATGCTATAGTAGCTTTGTCTTTGCTACCCTAGTTAATGGTGTAATAGGTTATAAATTTTGTTGATTACTTCCTCAATCAAGGAGCACCAGCTGGACATGAATCAACTGATACACCAATTGGGCACGAATCAAATGGCCCGGTATAGGCGGATGCATGTGCCACACCAATTGGGAATGAATCAGGTAGTGTGATAACAGCCACCCATAACCGCTAGACCCTTGGAGGGTATATCCTCTCATGAGGAGGTTAGGAAAGAGGATGATGAGATTCTAAGACAGTTGCAGAGCACCTAGGCTCATATATCCATTTGGATCTTACTAGCATCTTCCAGTACTCACAGAGATGCATTGATTCGAGCCTTGAGTCAGATCAAGGTCGAGACTACTAAAACTCCCGAGGGATTGATTCACATGATGACGGTTGGCAAAGCCACTTGCATTGTGTTTTATGATGAAGATTTACCACTTGAGGGTCTAAACCATCATGTCCTTTGTATCCCATTTGTTCTTTTGGACAATGGCTCGGCCCTGAACGTTTGCCCCTTAGCCACTGTCATTGCCCTCGGTTATGTGCCCTCAGACTTTAGTCCCTCTACTCAGACAGTCAGAGCATATGATAGCACTAAGAAGGAGGTTTGGGCACATTGGAGATCGAGTTATTGATAGGTTCGACCACATTTACTACTTTGTTCTAGGTTTTTAGGATTCCTACATCCTTTAACCTGTTATTTGGCTGACCTTGGATTCATAGAGCTAGAGCCATTCCTTCTTCCCTTTATCAGAAGGTGAAGTTCTTCTGAGCCAGTGCTTCAGATCAGTCATAGTGAGAATGACTTATTTCTTATTGGGTTCTCATTTGATGAGGTGCATACTTTAGAGATTGAGGATTTTTGCAAATACTCCGTGGCTATGTCGTTTGATCAGCATAGCAGCACAGTGGTACTTGACATGATGAGGAGCATGTCTTATCTACCTGGCATAGGATTAGGGCGACGCCAACATGGGCCTAATGAGTTTATAGCTATCCCTGATCATGAAGTACCATTTGGACTCGAGTTCATTTCTACCAAGGTCGATTATCAATATGTGGCACGATTACGTAAGGAGAGGGTAAGGGTCCGATTGACTCACACACCATTTAACTATCCCATTTGCTCATTCACGAGCTTGGCGAACTATTTTGTGAGGGCACTGGAGCTACAGACGCATTCAAATGGGATCATTGGGGAATTCAGTATTGTTCAAGAGGTCGAACTTTAGCGTCTTGTCCATCAGCTGTAGTTGAGTGATGGAGCTCTTGGCACTTCCACGTTTGCATTGGCCACCCCATCATCTCCAGATCGTATGAGCCTCGTGACACTTTATTTCCTGGATGAGGTCGATGAGCATGGGATATTTGTTGAGATTGGAGACATGGTAGATGGAGTTGTCCCACACGACAAGTACACTAATAAAATTCTCATGATGAGTATGAGTCAGATTGATGGGATAGTTTAGCCTAAGCTTGCTTCACCATTTGATCTCTTTGGGGTGTTCACCAACGAGGTTGCTGAAGAGATCTAGACCGCTCCTGCTCTAGAGTTTTCAAATGATGTTATAGTTGTTGATGATTTGTTTGAGGGCCATGTTAGCCCAATTGAGGGAGCGTTTGACTTTGTGGGCCCACTTATTTCGTTTGATGTTTTATCGGGATTTGTCTCCCATTCTGACAATGTTCATGATTCTTCATTTATGGATTTGAGCATTTTCAAGTATCTGTCAGTCTCTTGTGATATCACTTTATATGCACTCTCTTCACCTACATCACAATATTTGATATAGATGATGAGATTGCACAACATGATTCAAATAATGACTCATCTTCTGCTTCTAATTAGGGTCCCATTAATCAAAGAGTTCCATCTGCTATAGGAGACATAGAGGTTGTTAATTTCGATACAGCAAATCAGCCTAGGAAGTTGAGGATCGGATTGGATTTATCTACAGATGATAAAGATAGCCTCGTCCAGTTACTTAAATCATATTTGGACATTTTCACATGGTCTTATGAGGACATGCGACGCCTTGATCCATCATTGTCTAGCATCTTTTACCACTTCTGCCCCATGCCAGACCTGTTAAGCAGAAGTTGAGACGATTGCACCCTTGCTGGAGTTTACAAGTGAAGAAGGAGATTTAGAAGCAACTCAGTGTGGGATTTTTGTCAGTGGTCGAGTATCCTAAGTGGCTGGCCAATGTCTTCCCTGCTCCCAAAAAGGATGGCAAGGTGAGAGTTTGTGTTGATTTTTGAGATCTTAACAAGGCCAGTCCTAAGGATGATTTTCCTCTCCCACACATTGACATGTTAGTTGATAGTATAATCGGTCATTCGATGTTGTCCTTTATGGACAGGTTTTTCGGGTGCAATCAGATTCTGATGGCTTTAGAGGACGTGGAGAAGACATCCTTCATTATTGAGTGGGGTACTTATTACTATAGAGTCATGTCATTTGGGTTGAAGAAGGCAAGAGCTACATATCAAAGAGCAGTGACCACCCTTTTCCATGACATGATGCATCGGGATGTCGAGGTTTAGGTAGACGACATGATAGTGAAATCCTAAGATAGATCAGATCACCTAGCAGCTTTAGAGAGATTCTTTGAGAGGATCAAATAGTTCAGATTGAGACTGAATCCCAAGAAGTGCACTTTTCGAGTGACTTTTGGGAAGCTACTAGGATACATGGTCAGTGAGAAAGGCATAAAGACAAATCCTGATAAGATTAGAGCCATCCTTGACATGCCTGGACCGAGGACTGAGAGAGAGATCAGAAGCTTCTTGGGTAGACTTTAGTACATCAGCAAATTCATTGCCAGATTGACAGACATCTATGAGCCCATTTTTTGACTCTTGAGGAAGAGTCAACCTACTGTTTGGAATGATCAGTGCTAGCATGCATTTGAGAGGATTAGAGAGTACTTGTTATCATCTCTAGTCTCGATGCCTCCTATACCAGGCTGTCCTTTACTCCTATACTTGTCAATCTCGAACATAGCTTTGGGATGCATGTTGGCTCATCTCGATGATTCGAGAAAGGAGCGAGCTATTTATTATTTGAGTAAGAGGATGTTAGATTATGAGATGAGATACGTCATGATTAAGCGCTTATGCTTGGCATTAGTTTGGGCTACTCGGAGACTAAGACATTATATGACTGAGTATTCAGTGCACTTGATATCCCGACTAGATCCTCTAAGATATTTGTTTGACAGGCCTGCTTTGGTCGGTCAACTCATGAGATGGTTGGTACTCCTAATTGAGTTCAATATCCATTATGTCACTCAGAAGTCTATCAGATAGAGCATTGTTGCAGATCACTTAGTCTCATTACCAGTTCTCGATGGTAGAGTTATTGATGATGATTTCTCATATGAGGATATTGTTGCTGTGACTAGTCTGTTAAGTTGGCATATGTACTTTGATTATGCGGCCAACCATTATGGATATGGGATATGTGTTTTGTTGATATCCCCTCATGGTGACCTGATGCGACTCATGGTAGCTTAGCTTTAAAGGCGTATCAACAAAATTTATACCTTAAATACTATTACTAAAGTAGCCAAGCTACTATAGCATAGTGGTTCTAGGATCGTTCACTGGGAAGGGTTTTCGCAAACACTAGTGATATTCAAATTAGAAAAATAGGTGATTTTCTTATGGATGTAAAAGAAGATGTAAATGTTTTAGAAAGATTTAAACTAATCTAAGCTAACATTAAAGACTAAAATGAAAGGGTGTAAAAACAAGTTTCTCAAAGATAGGATAGCTATGCTCTGGCTCTTATGCAAATTGGAAATCTCAGGATAGGCTCCTCGCGTTGGGGTTGCAACTATGGTGATGCTTGCTTCCCGAACCGGTATGAATTTAGCAAATCAAGTTTAAATCCTTTAAAATGGCAAAACAGATGGTAGTGAATTTCATCAATGGTTATTCACCTTTGACTTCCTTTGAATGGCTCGTAAGAGATAACTAATGGTCTAAAGCCAAAAGCTTACCAAATATTGGCAACTCAAAGTCATTCCAGGTGATAAACTCACCTTTCAATGACCATTGAAATTGGTTCTAACGGATTAATGCAAAACTTGGAATTGAAAACCTCACCTTCCAATAGCTCGTAGGAGATAACTAATGGATAGAAATCCAAAAGCTTATCAAGTATTGGCCGTTGGAAGTTGTCCAAAGGAAATAAAAACCAAACTTTGCATTAATGAACCATTAATGAAAAACGACTACCTTACCTTCCAGGTGCGAGAAATTTCCATGGGATTGCATCCAAGCCATCACATAACATCCATACTTTGAGAAACTAAAAGTTTTAGCCAATCATCCTCTGAGGTAAAGCCCTCAGAGGTTGTTTGGCTATTAAGAAAATAGAAATGGGGAAGAACAGGAGAAGAGAGAAAAACAGAGCTTTATATATTTCTAAGTTAATGTACAGAGGATCGATCCCCCAATATCTTTTGGAGGCGTTGTGCACCTCTATGTATAGCAAAATTACAAGATAAAGCCTTATGTCGGCTGAATACAAGGTTACAAAAGGAATTTACGCGAGAAAATATCAAGCTAAAAATATCTGGGAAGTCAGTGGTGCATGCGTGGAGAAACAGAGGAAATTTGGTAAGGTAAAAGGCACCTTGTGAAATTTTCGCAAGGTGAATTACTCATGATGCGAAGTGCCATATTTTTGCATCATGAGTAAATTCACCTTGCCAAATTTGGCAAGGTGCATTTTCACCTTGCGAAAATTGCATTTTGGCAATTGTGCTCGTGTTTCCACTTGAAATTCAAGCCTGTAAACTTCCAAAATCCTTGCTTTAACTTGTCCAAGTAGCTCCTCCATCATTTGGCATGCTTGAATTGATTCATGATTACTACCAAAAAGTGCTATTTTGTAGACCTAATAATAATGGTTTTAAGCACCTTTGTGTAGTAATCATATTCATTTAACCCAATTAATTCATTAAGGTCCTTAGTAATTGGTTTTAACCATTTTGTGGCAAGTTTACATGTTTTTATCAGCTTATGAACCAATTCAAGCATGCCAATTGATGGAGGAGCTATTTGGGCGAGTTAAGCAAGGATTTTGGATGATTACAGGCTTGAATTTCAAGTGGAAACACAAGCACAAGCAATGGAGAAGAGGAAAACAGAGTGAAGAAAACAGCTGCAGTCTTCTTTCGCACTTTTTAAGCACTTCCTAAAGTCCATTTTTTGCATACTATATACCATTTGAAAGCTTAGGAAGTCAAGAATCCAACGCTTCAAACCATGTATGATTTGGAGCTGAAATGAGGAAGATATGGCCTTCAGAAGACAACTGCATCATGTCAAATGACCAATTTCGCAAGGAGATTTTCTTCATGGTGCGAAATTTGGCCACTTCGCACCATGAAGAATCCCCTTGCGAAAATTTCGCAAGGTGGATTTAGGCACATTGCGAAATTCCTTTGAATCCTCTGTTTCTCCACGCACGCACCACCGACTTCCCAAATATTTTTAGCTTGATATTTTCTCGTGTAAATTCCTTTTGTAACCTTGTATTCAGCCGACATAAAGCTTTATCTTGTAATTTTGCTATATATAGAGGTGCACAACACCTCCAAAAGATGGGATATTGGGGGATCGATCCTCTGTACATTAACTTAGAACTATATAAAGCTCTGTTTTTATCTCTTCTCCTGTTCTTCCCCATTTCTATTTTCTTAGTAGCCAAACAGCCTCTGAGGGCTTTTCCTCAGAGGATGATTGGCTAAAACTTTTAGTTTCTCAAAGTATGGATGTTATGTGATGGCTTGGATGCAATCCCATGGAAATTTCTCACACCTGGAAGGTAAGGTAGTCGTTTTTCATTAATGGTTCATTAATGCAAAGTTTGGTTTTTATTTCCTTTGGACAACTTCCAACGGCCAATACTTGATAAGCTTTTGGATTGCTATCCATTAGTTATCTCCTACGAGCTATTGGAAGGTGAGGTTTTCAATTCCAAGTTTTGCATTAATCCGTTAGAACCAATTTCAATGGCCATTGAAAGGTGAGTTTATCACCTGGAATGACTTTGAGTTGCCAATATTTGGTAAGCTTTTGGCTTTAAACCATTAGTTATCTCTTACGAGCCATTCAAAGGAAGTCTAAGGTGAATAACCATTGATGAAATTCAATACCATCTATTTTGCCATTTTAAAGGATTAAAACTTGATTTGCTAAATCCATACCGGTTCGGGAAGCAAGCATTACCATAGTTGCAACCCTAACGCGAGGAGCCTATCCTGAGATTTCCAATTTGCACAAGAGCCAGAGCATAGCTATCCTATCTTTGAGAAACTTGTTTTTACACCCTTTCATTTTAGTCTTTAATGTTAGCTTAGATTAGTTTAAATCTTTCTAAAACATTTACATCTTTTTTTAAAGCTAACATCCATAAGAAAATCACCTATTTTCCTAATTTGAATATCACTTGTGTTTGCGAAAACCCTTCCCAGTGAACGATCCTAGAACCACTATGCTATAGTAGCTTGGCTACTTTAGTAATAGTATTTAAGGTATAAATTTTGTTGATACGCCTTTAAAGCTAAGCTACCATGAGTCGCATCAATTCATAAGATGATAAAAACATGTAAACTTGCCACAAAATGGTTAAAACCAATTACTAAGGACCTTAATGAATTAATTGGGTTAAATGAATATGATTACTACTCAAAGGTCCTTAAAACCATTATAATTAGGTCTACAAAATAGCACTTTTTGGTAGTAATCATGACCACTTTCCTAGAGTTGTTTGTTTGGCATTCTCTGATCGACACCCTAGCACAAACAACATTGTTGAGTATGAGGCTTGTATCTTGGGACTAGAGATAGCTCTTGAGCTCGGGATTAGACAGATGGAGGTGTTTGGTGACTCTAATCTAGTATTGAGATAGATTCAGGGTGAGTGGAAGACTAGAGATGTGAAGCTTAGGCCTTACCACACATACTTAGAGCTACTGGTTAGGAGATTTGATGATTTAAGATATACACATATGCCTAGAGTGCAAAACCAGTTTGTTAATGCCCTAGCTACTTTAGCTTCTATGATTGATATTCCTGCTGATGCCATTGTTTGTCTTTTACTAATTGAGTTGAGATATGTTCCTGCCTATTGTTGTTTGATTGACGAGACAAAGTTAGATGATGGTTTGCCTTAGTACCATGACATATACTAGTTTTTAAGACTTAGTGAATATCTTGAGGCTGTCACAGCCAAGGATAAGAGAGCACTGAGGTAGCTAGTCGCCCAATTTGTGATTTATGGGGAGACATTATACAAACGATTAGTTGATGGGATGCTACTATTGTGTCTACACTACGCCTCTGTCGATCGAGTGATGAGAGAGGTTCATGCGGGAGTTTGCAGACCACACATGGGAGGACATATGTTAAGCCACAAGATCATGAAGACTGGCTATTTCTAGTTGACTATGAAGACAGATTGTTACTAGTTTGTTCAGAGATGTCCAGAGTGCCAAATACATGGGGACCTCATTCACGTGCCACCTTCAGAGTTACATGCACTGACTTCATCATGACCATTTTCAATATGGGGTATATACATCATTGGGAAGATTTCGCTGAAGTCTTCTGATGGTCATGAGTTTATCGTGGTCGACATCGATTATTTCACCAAATGGGTGAAAGTTGCCTCATATACGAGATTAACATCATCTAGGGTTGTTAGTTTCATCAGATCACACATTATCTATCGCTATAGAGTCCCTCATGAGCTTATTTCAGATAGAGGTGTATATTTCAAGGTAGAGGTTGACACCTTGTTGTAGAGATGTAGTATTTGACATCATAGGTCATCTGCATATAGAATAATGGGACAATAAAGGCGAATAGGAATATTAACATGATCTTGGGGAGGATGGTTGAGACTTCTCAGGATTGGTTAGAGAAGCTCCCTTTTGCATTGTGGGCTAATTGGACATCTTTTCGCACCTTTACAAGAGCCACACCCTACTCCTTGGTGTATGGTATGGAGACAATGCTACCAATTGAGATTAAAATGGGTTCATTGAGGGTAGCATTGGAGCAGTAGATTTGAGAGGCAGATTGGGCTTAGACTTTATAAGACCAGCTCAATCTCCTAGATGAGAGGAGATTGAGGGTAGCAGACCATGTTCGTGCCTACCAAAGGAAAATGGACATTGCTTTCAAGAAGTGGGTCAAGCCCAAACCATTACAAATAGGTGACTTAGTCTTGAGGGTCATCAGGGGTTTGATTAGAGATCCTAGAGGGAAGTTCAAACCCAGTTGGAGCGGACCTTATTTCATCAGGCTACATGGTTGATGGATCTAGATGGAAACTAGTTCTCAAAGCCGACCAACATAGATAAGCTAAAGAAGTACTATGTTTGAGACCATGGTCGCAGGATGGGTGGCCATTATTTCAATTAGCCATATACTCTTTCACCATTTTGATATATAGACCATTTCTAGCCCATTGAGCCTCACATGTGCATTATAGACTTTCTTTCTCATTGCCTTGCTCACATTTTTTCTACCGGGATAGGGGCCTTTTAGTGTATGCATGCTTTGTTTAGGAGTTTCATGAGCCTTGGACCTATGGGCACATTTTTCTCATTATTTTTTCCTACTACTACATTATTGCATTTCATCACACCTCATTAGTTGTGTTTTTCATATCCTCGTCTTTATTATATATATTGCTTGTTCTATTTCATCTTCTTTCCCCCCCCCCGAGTAGTGATCCTTCTTAGTTCATTACATGGAGGATAGTCATGTCATTTACACTATCTATCCCATGGACATTGATCTAGAGATCCTCAGTTTGAGAAGGTCATCTCGTCAGAAAGAGTTTTTTCTATATTAGCATTTGAGAGTATGTATGTCCATGTGTGACCTCATCTTTGGAGCTTCTTTTTTTACGTTCAGAGTATGCGCATTTGTATATATGTAAAAAAAAATTGAAAAAGAAAAGAAAAATAATAAGCGCATGTGTGTAGTGTTTTCCATCATTGAGTGTGTATATTGATGTTCAAGGGTCACTTTATTGAGTATGTTTGTTGATGGGAGTTCGTATGTGAGCTTTCTGAGACCCATTATTCTTTGTATTCACTTTGTCATATATTTTGAGAGTGAGATGAGTAGCCTTCTCTTAGGAGCTCTGGGTCATTGTCATTTTCGTCATTACGTTCATTGTTAATGTGACTTCATTTCATGTTTGATTTTGAGAGGATCATCACTCGTCTATGTGTTCTTTGCTTCACCATCATCCTCGCTTTTTGTTTTTTATTCATCTCATTTGTCTCACATCTTGTTCTTTTTTATTTATTTATTTATTTATAGTGACCTATTCCCTGTTCGACACTTTCTTTACATCATCATTACACATCTCATTATCAGTTCAATTTTCTTCATTACCTCTTTATTGATATTATATTCACACGATTTTCTATACATGTTGCATTTCATACATGAGGGCATGGGTTTTGACCATTGAGTATTTAGGCTTAGTTTCTCTTCATTTTTATCTCCCTAGCCTACATTACATCTTGTGTCTTAAGACCACCTTGAGGCCATGGGATCAGATGTAGTCTTTGATTGCCATACAGGGGCATATTTCCTCTTTCGGTTGAGATTTATAGGTCTTCGTGGAGTTACATGATCACCTCCACTTACGAGATACACATTGAGACGATGACATGTTTTTTATCTTATCATGATCCTCTAGTAGAGCCTCTCTTGAGTCATCCAGTCAGGTCCGCACTTTTTGGCATTTAGATGTCATCATGCCTTTCCTTTTAGGATACGCCTCCTTAATCTGTGGGTCTGATTCAGTTTTAGACATGGATGACTAGGATTACACATTTGATGATGGATGATTCGAGGTCATTTGATTTTTCGACCTATCACACATCAGATTCCATACTAGGGCATATTTCCTCTTCGATTGAGGTTTGTAGATCTCCATTGATTTGCATGATCGTCTCCAGTTATGAGATACATGTCGGGCTGATGATTTGCTTTCATTTTGTTCTGATTCTCCAATGGAGCCTTTCTTGAGTCATTCAGTCAGGTCCATATTTTCTTATATTGTCATGATTCTTGGATAGAGTTATCCTAGGTGCATAAACTCTCATATCATCATTTCAGTGGAGTACATGTTAGATCTCTTATACATCCCCGTTGAGTTATTCTTGAGTCATTAGGACGGACCAGATGCACTAGTTGCTATATTAGGGCATATTTTTCTCTTTTAGTTATAGAGATGATTGTTTTTTCATAGACTTGTTACAATCTTCATTACTCGACCGAGGGATATTTATTTGCATTACTGGTCACTATTTCAATGATTTTTGTTGAGATGGGTCTTCAGTAGAGCACGACATTCGACTTTTGACTGCCCCACTATCCATGACTTTTCAGTAGATTATTATGTTGAGATCGTGGTAGTTACCCTAGCAGACTATTCTCTTAAGGCTCCCTAGTGGATCATTGATACGTTCTCATTTGGTGTCTCAGCTAATTCGTGTCCAACTGGTGCTCCTTGATTGAGGGAGTAATCAACAAAATTTATAACCTATTACACCATATACTAGGGTAGCAAAGAAAAAGCTACTATAGCATAGTGGCTCTAGGATCGTTCACTAGGATGGGTTTTCACTTCACAAATGATATTAATTCAAAGTTGAATTGGTGCATTTTCATTTCAAGTTTAGCTTTAAAAGAAAACATAAACTTGAGTTGGAAAAGATTTGGTTTTAAACTAACCACAAATAGTAACTGATTTTACTTACAAAGAAAAGTGTTTCTTGGAGTTTCTAATCACTAGGCTCAGATTCCTCATACAAAAAGGGAGTTCCGGTCACTTGTTTCTTTTCCTCGCATTAGAGAATTAACATATAGTTAATTCTCTAACCGGTATTGTACAGATGCTTCCCATTAATGGGTTCAAACACTAAATCCCTCTCACTAATGCATCTTGCAATGGCTCGTGCCTCTCACCTAGCATTTGCCATTCAAGGTGATCTTTAACCTTGGATTACCCGTCAAAAGCTCGCAAGAGATAACTAATGAATGTCTCCTTGGAGTCCAAAAGCTTACCAAGTGTTGGTTATTCTAGAAAATCCTACCTTCAAACCACCTCCCAAAAGCTCGTAAGAGATAAACTAGTGCATCTCTATGGACGGAGATCACTTGCCTTACCAATTGTTGGCTCAGGTGAATTGAAGACGTTTTAAGTTAACTAAAAAGATAAAAACCATTAACGGGTCACACTTTCTCCTCATTAAAAACTAAAACAACAAAACTTCCAATTTATGCATGTGAAAACTTACCCGGCTTTCTTCACTCCAAGAGACGAAGAGCCTAGCCTCTCATCATCTGAGGAATGTAAAAAATGGGTCATGGATATGGTTAAAAGTGAATTTGGGCTCACGAATATTGAGGGTTGTTGAAGCTTATTATGGTGGTAAGGTTTGAGAAGCTGAACAGAGGGTGAAGATGTTAAAGGAAGAGGAGATGAAAGAATGTGACTAGGTCATTATAGCATTGAGAAAGATGTGAGAACATTTGGCAAATACCTAGGTATGAAAGTGATACTGCTTGTCATAGCTAGGTAGCTTCAAACATGTATCTGTTGGGCATGTGAACAAGAAAAACTGAGTTGGGATAGCCTTTTTTGGAGGCCATATAAGAAATTTCAGTGGGCATTCCAAGTTCATTCAACCTCTGGGTGCCTTTGTTGTTAAGAATCCCTAGTTTCTGGCTCTTTTAATGACATTTGAATAATTAGCAAGGTTGATGAGATTATTTTGGTATAGAATGGCTGTTTGATGGTGGGGAATGGAAGCTTTCTGAGGGAGATGACATGCAATCAAAGAAGACTGAAACACTTTTAGGTCTCCCTCTTTATTCTGTTTTCATCTCCAAACTTGGCAGAAAATGAAGACCAGCATAATAAAGTGGCAGTAGCAGAAAGTTGTTCCATTAACAGCCATCTAAGTGGGATTGTTTGGTCAAGAGCTATATTCATTCAGCACAACAATGTGATGGGAAGCCTTAATTCAATCACTAAATTTACTCTCCATCAAACCCATGTACTACCTTCATTTCCCACTCAACTTCTTTCATCTACACCCTAAGCCCTCACATACACTCAGTAGTGTGTGGCCACCTTCTTGGTGAGCTAGTTTTCTTAAGCCTGTGTACCTTCCATGTTTGTTCCACCACCCACTCTCCCATAAACCCTTTATTTTTCATCCCCATCGTGCATGAACCCTTATGTACATCTCTCCATAAGTCATTTCACTAATCAACCTTCATACCCACCAATACCCATCACCATTCATATTTCCATCTTCTAATACCCATTAAACCCACTTCTCTCACTACCTTTCATAACCCATTCCACCATTCATTCACCACTTGTTTATTTTCTATCTTCCCACGTACATGAAGTCTCATGCACATGGTCACCTTCATCTCACCATCCTTCTAATCTTCATACCCCAACATACCCATTGCCATGCCCATCTCCTTAACCTTCATGCCCACCACCACGACTTCTCGCTCTGGTGCTTTCCAACAACACCCACCGCAAGGCTTCTCCTCACTCCCAATCTAGGGCCTACATCGTCATCTTTAATGCTGACAGTTCTGGTAATCATGTCCACGTTTTCTATTTCGACAGCAATTTGAATCTTGTCCACATTGGAAAAGATCTTGAGCTTTTCATGTAGACAAAACTAGGTTTAAGCGCGTATCCAACAGAATCCTAGAAAGTTGCAACACCTCTACTGCCCCTTTTGGATAAAGCTGAAAATGTTGTACCAGCAAATTATGTCGCAAGACACCGATCAAAGTTGGGGTAACTACTAGTTCAAGGGCATTGGGAATTGATACATCTGATAGAATTTTGCAAGTGATCAAAAATTTTCTTAAAGTCAAAAGCACCCTAAAATCCAAGCCAGAATGGGTCACCATCTTAGATGGAATGCAAGAAAGTCCTTTTTAATGGGTGACCATAAACTATCTATTAGGGAATTTGGAAAGGAAATACTCTCATACAGTTGGAGTGGTTGATCTTGGAGGTGGTTCTATTCAAATGACATATGCCATCTCAGAGATAGCTACTGAAAAAGCTTCAAAGATCTCAGATGGAGATGACACATATGTTAAGGAAATGTACCTCAAAGGAGGAGAATACTTCCTCTATGTTCACAGTTATTTGTACTATAGTCTATTAGCAGCTTGAGTAGAGATTCTTAAGGTTGAAAGTTTTGAGAATCCATACTTGTTGGGTGGCTTTCATAGGACATGCACATATGGAGGAGCGACTTATGAAGCATCAGCTCACCCAAGTGGCTCAAGCATGGAAAGATGCAAGAGGGTGGCTTTTAGGGCTCTCAAAGTTAATGAATCAACATGAACCCACATGAACTGCACATTCGGTGGGATATGAAATGGTGAAAATGGTGCGAAAAAAAACTTTTGCAGTTCATTGAATTGGTCTCCAGAGACAAGCATAGGGAGGAGAGTATAACAAAAGATGCAGTTGCAGTGATGGGTGATCTTGAAGACACACTTGGTTTAAATATGAAGATACTCTTCAAAGACTGTACATTCTGTGAAGAATTTTTGGGTGAGTGCCTTGAATAAGATGATGAACAACTCAAGGAGACAGCAACCTGGACCCAAGAGATGATTAGGACGACAACAAGGTCACCTGCAACTCAATAGTTAGTTGAGATTAAAACCATTGCAAAGCAATTACATTTTGAGATATCAACCTTATTATTGCATGGTGGAAAGGTGATAGAAGCAGTTAAATGGTTTCGCCAACACAATGTTTCTTGCAGAAAGCTAGTGGGAGCACCAAAAGTCATATTTCTTCATTGGGAATGGATGAGTAGGCAGTTTTCGGTGTTTTTTGAGTTACTAGAGACAAGCTCTGTAACCATTCAAAGCATTTTGTCTTTAGTTTTAGGCACTGCAGATAACCCTTTGACCGGGTGGGAATTGATTCTAACTTACCATTATCAGCTTGCAGCCCACTACTTGAAGGAGAAGAGGTTATGTTTGGAACTTGCACCGTCAATGATAGAAACTATTGGTGAGATTGATGGCACTGCTGAATCCGTGTTTCCTTCGATTTATGTTGGGGACAACTATGTTCATCGTCTAACCCAATATAAAACATATGGAAATCTAGTTGAGTTGAATGCTCATTGTGTGTATGCTGATCATGGTTGTGGAAGTTGTGATTGTAACGATGATACTAGAATTAGTGAGGCTCTTTTGAACACCAGAGTTGAAGTTATTGTCAATAAGTACAATGATCTCCTCACCACCCAACTTGAGAACCAAAAATTGCATTTTGAGTCTCTACTGCTAGAAGTCAAAGAAGAACTATGAGAGGGAAATTTCTAAACCAATTGAGAAGATTGTGACTTCGAAGCTACAGAAGTTGCTAGCAAACCTAGATTTAAGTTGCTGAATGTCAATGGTAATTTCACATTGAATGAGAGGGATTGCTAAGTCGATAAGAGTGTGCATTCATGGAGAGTGGCAGCTGCAATCACCAACCTTACAGTACAGTACTAGTGACACCCCGGGCCCACTCCTACAAGGCCATGCATGGCCACCTTCCTAGGCCCATTTTCGAAGCCCATGTGCTTCTCTTCCTTATCCTCATAATTGATTTTTGAAAATTCAGTTTTCAAATAATTTAGCTTAACTTTTCATTCTTCTTTAGAGTTTAGGATTCACCAAAAGTCTCATTTTTCAATAAAATTTGCTGCCATTTTCTTCGGCAAGCAATCTTCACATCTTCCTTGATTTTTAAATTTTTTAAAAATAAACATGAATTTAATTTTGTAATTCTAAATGATGGAATTTATGAAATTGATTCATGTGGAAATAAATTGGGCTTTGGTGGGGGCCTAACATTAGTGATGTTTTCTTTAAAAAATAAATTTGAGTGAAGTGTTATGTGTGCCATTAGTAATTTCCTATCCTGTTTAGTGATGCATGTGACATATTTTATGCTCATTATTTTGCACTAACCCCATGTTATGATAGTGCATTATTGTTTGCTGCTAAGGTATGCACACGGTCTCACTTTGACCATTCTTCATGCATGTTTGGCTTCTAGTGTAATATCATTTTGGGTAACTCTTGATCTAGTCGTTAATTGTCATGTCTGCTTTATTTTATTTAGTAGAGACCCATTTTAGGGGCTTAGAGGGGTGTTACGGTTTTTTACTGTACCTTCCCAATAAGTAACCTAACCCCGGAGCCCAGATTTGGTTTTTCGTAAACCATTTTTTCCAAATAAGGAGTCACACTTAGGGTTTTCCTTCTTATTTTATTTTCTCTTTAAAAATAAAACAAAAATAAGTGGTGACTCGAAGTCATTTTCTAAAAAAATAAATCTTTTTCAAATAAAAAACGAGTACGTGATTCGTGCCCAGTCGGTGTCTCAACTGATTCATGTCCATCTGGTGCTCTTTGATTGAGAGAGTAATCAACAAAATTTATAACCTATATCACCATGCATTAGGATAGCTTAGCTAATATAGCATAGTGACTCTAGGATCGTTCACTGGGAAGGGTTTTCAATTCACAACTGATACCAATTCAAAGTAAATTGGTGCTTTTTCATTTCAAGGTTAGCTTTAAAAGAAAACATAAAGATGTTTGAGTGAAAAGGGTTTGGTCTTAAACTAACCAAAAAGAAAGTAATGGAAATTACTTATGAAGAAAAACATTCCTTGGAGGTTTAGGTTCACAGGGAAGGTTCCTTATGCAAAAACAGAGCTCTGGTCATTTGGTTCATTTCCTCGCATTAGAGAATTAACATATAGTCAATTCTCTAATCGGTTTTGTACAGATGCTTCCCCGTAATGGGTTCAAACAATAATTCCCTCTCACTGATGCACCTTGCAATGGCTCATGCCTATCACCTAGCACTTACCATTCAAGGTGATCTTTAACCTTGGATTACCCGTCAAAAGCTTGCAAGAGATTACTAATGGATGTCTTCATGGAGTCCAAAAGCTTACCAAGTGTTGGCTATTCTAGAAAATCCTACCTTCAAACCACCTCCCAATGGCTCACAAGAGATAAACTAGTGCATCTCTATGGATGGAGACCACTTGCCTTATCAAGTGTTGGCCCAGGTGATTTAAAGGCGTTTTAAGTTAACTAAAAAGATAAAACCATTAACGGGTCACACTTTCTCTTCATTACTGGCTGAAACCACAAAGCTACTAATTCTTGCACTTGGAACCTTTCCCGGCAACCTTAACTCCAAGGAACTAAAAGTCTAGCCACTCATTATTTGAGGAAACATCCTCAGAGCTTGTTTGGCTAGTAAGAAAATACAATCAAAATGAGAAGGTAAAGTAGAGAAAAAACTCTGTATTTTTCTTCCTTTGAAAACTATACAAAAGTTTCGTCGTCCCGAGAACAAGCTCCCGAGAGATATTTATATGAAAATTACAATAATAATATCTACAAGGTTATTCATCCTTTTTCCTAACTTAATAACTAAGGAATCCTATAATTGGTGGGTTACAAGGAGAGTTTGGGGATTTAGACATCAAATATCTAAAGCAAAATATCTTAAAATATCTAAAACAAAATATCTCAAAATATCTCAAAATGTTGGTCGCACATATCGGGAAGCTTCAGGAGACATCGCGGCACTGTGCAAAATGGCTGCGAAACTCTCTGGGTAAGCGCTATAAGCGGATCCGGATATGTGTGACCGGGCAAGTTGAAACGCTCTCCTCTCCCATCGTCAAAATTCCAGATGTGAAACATCCAGGTGTAATGGCGGCGGCAGCAGAATTCCGGATGTGGACATTCGGGTGGAATGGTGGCGGCAGTAGAATTCCGGATGTGATACATCCAGGTGGAAAGTGGCGGCAGCTGAATGGAATGGTGGTAGCCGGATGCAATGGCGGCAGCCGGATGGAATTCTTACCCGGGTGGAATGAGCTATGATTCCCGTCCAGGTGGAATGAGCAGGATCCCACACTCCTTGTATTCTAGATTTGCTTATGGATTCCAAAGAACTCTCCTCAATCTCGGATTGCTTTGGTGATAAAAAAGTTATCAAAACACCAAAACTTAACACAATTTGATTAGAATTAATTGCAAGGGTCCTTAATATGTTAATTCGGTTAAAAGGTGATAACTACTACTCAAAAGTGTTTAAGAGAGTTAATTACAAGCTATGAAATAGTGCTTTTGAGTAGTAATCAATACGCCATCGAGTGGAAGCGCATAAGTAGAAATGCAAGGTCCACACAGGCCTTCTAGACCACTTTACACAATCATGCAAAATTTTTGCATGACTGTGCCAATTTTTTGAAACATCCTACAACTAATATAAACCTCCGATTCATTTCGCATCATTGTGCGAAAATAGGCCCTCATGCCAAAACACTCTATTTTCTTCCTACCATTTTTAAAAATTCTCTATCTGAGAAAGATTTACAATTGGTCCACGAGACACTAAAAAGGTAGAAGAGGTAGAGGTAGAAGACACTAAAGAGAAAGATTTACTTTTCTCTCTTCCATGCCTTAGACCTTAAAATCATATAAACAATCGAGTACTCTCTTTGTTTTTGTTTTTCATAATTTTAATATTTTCTTGGGCACTCTCAACATTTTGGGCATTCCAAGTATTCAATTTTTCACTCTTCTCTCTTTCTAATTACAAGATGAATTTGGATTGAAAATAAGATTAAGATTAGGGTTGAGAAATTGTATTTATGATTTTCTTTGAGAGGTTGTTGTAAATTTTTTTTTTTCAAATTTCAGACAAACTGATATTATCTGTTCCATTTATTATTCAAGTCATCAATTTTTCTATCATGATTTTTGGTTCTTTCTCATTACAAATGGGGCATTATAAACAAAAATCAATTGAATTTGAACAAGAGTTTATGGAGATCAACAATGGAAATGGAGATGATACCCCTCTTGGATTTCCCCTTTCTAAACCTCCTGCTTAGAAGTATGTTGCAAGAGCTTCATTAGATAAAGGTAAAGTTAAGATGTGCATCCTTAAGAAATTACCAGCGAAGAGAAAGTAAATTACCAGTGTACAACAAAATCCTCCATTTTTTTGGCATTCTTTGCTACTCCTATAGGTTAGGACTTTATAGCTCAGTTTTCCATTTCTGGAGCCCTTGTTCCTACTCCTATTAAAAAATCTACACCTCCACAAGGTCGAACAACTCAATTTCAATTTACAAAAGCCCTGAGAAAGAAAATAGCCTCTAGTACACGAGAAGACTACTTGGGTAGAAACTTCCATGAAGAATGCTACTATGATTTCAAGGCATTTGTTGCATCCCTTCTAACTTAATTTTCCACTGAGTCATCGATATTTCTTAAAGTTTTTCATGAAACATGAATTTAATTTGTTGCTAAAATGGTCGAAGTAGTTTGTCGAAGTCAATCTAGCAATACACATGCAATATTGATAAGAGAAATAGATTCCAAATTCTGGTTTCTAGATCATGTATTGTGCTCCAATGTTTATCCTTGCCAACACTTAATGCAAATGCAAGAAGAGACACTTATGACCTTATTCCAAGTTGTTAGTGGGTAGTAATGAACACCTGCTACTTATTCTATTTTGAAGACAAGGTACATTGAAAAAGTTGCAAAGAGCCAAGAAATATTTATTATTCTTCCCTCGGGTATTGTTATTGTACTATAGTTTTCCTATTGAACTTGGACAAGAGAAAAAAAAACATCATTGTAGGGAAGTTTACATTGTTTCCAGATGGCAAGGAAGTGGGACTAAGACTAAGTCTACATTCACAAATGCTTTATTAAGTACTAGTAATGAGCATCATTATGTGTTATCTCCATATCTAATTATTAAAGATTTTAGTGATATAAAGGATACATCCTCGAGACCACCAGAGGTTGCCTTTAGTTCTCAAAATCCTGTTGCATCCTTCCATTTTTCAACTAGTTTTTCCTCCACACCGAACATAGGTCTTTTATCTTTTGCTAGCTATATACACATCTCAACTAAGGCTTTCAAGCAACCATTAGGTCGATTAGACATGATTCAAGAAACTCAAGCAAACTCAACAATAAGTTGTCTAAAGAGTTGATGACCTCATAATGATTGTCCAATAGTATAAATCTTCTTCTAAGAAGTTAGGTAGTGGTAAAAAAATCTTCTTCCAATAGTATAAATGATTATCCACCACCTTTAGGGCAAATATTTTAGGATTGCACATTGGAACAACTCCATTTCCTTCCATTTATACCTTTACTATCATGGCTACTACTTCCACTAACATAGTGACGCATGATGCCATTCCTCAAGCCTTCCAAGCTATAAGAGACTATTTCTTCATAAAGGGAGTCCATACTGCCTACCACT
This sequence comes from Vitis vinifera, assembly GCF_030704535.1. NCBI lineage: Eukaryota > Viridiplantae > Streptophyta > Magnoliopsida > Vitales > Vitaceae > Vitis > Vitis vinifera. The sequence goes on along the minus strand of NC_081805.1, from coordinate 19,236,216 downwards.
ACAATGGCACTTTCAGAGATTATCTCTTCTCATCCATCTCTTGTTTAAGGATAGCGAGTGTCCCTCTACATTTCTCTTTGACCATCACTTTGTCATTATATATACACTCCTTGACTTTTTATTTATTTATTTTTATGTTATCGTATTCACTTTTTGCTTCCTTCTTTTCATAATACACTTATACTTTTATATTGTTTTATTTTAGCTATAGGAGCTAAAAAAACAATGCTTTGCAAGTACCTTTCTTTGCATTTTCTCAATTAACATTAAGGACAATGTTTAGTTTGGTTGGAGGGAGGGTAGAAAAGGAAGAGAAAGGGATTTGGTGATTTAGAATTGCTATATATATATATATTGTTTTTCTTTGTTTTGTTTATGATAGTTTGCATTAGTTGGTTTTTTATTTTTTAGACTTAGTTGCTATTTTTTATTTATTTATTTATTTATTTTAGGAAACCATAGCACTTGTGTTTGATGAATGAGTACACCTAGTGTGAAAGAAGTCGATTTGGATTACTATCTAATTTGCTTGATCTTATAAAACTTGTTATGTGGATTAAAGTTGATTTTGACTTTAAAGTTCTAATTTTTCCTAAAGGTCATTTCTAATTGAGTCTTAACACATATTATGCACTCTAAACCCTTGATATAAGATGAAAAACTAATCTAACCTTGAGACTTGGACTCAACTGTCTCAATAGTTTGAATTACTTTCAAATTGAGTTGAGGCACCTTGAAAAGAGGCCAATGTGCCCAGCTTGAAAATAGGAAAAAAAATGAAAAGAAAAAAAAAAGTTGATAAATAAAAAGGTTGAGTTATGTTTGCCTTAAAACCCGAGCAAGGTCTAAAGAATATATGACACAAAGGTCTTTAAAGCCCAATGCCCTAAGCCATTTTGGTTGGGAGTCATCAACCTCAATGCTCACTACATGGGTGGATGGGTGGAGTATGAGCTCAATTTTAGGTGTTAGGGCATTGTATCCTAATTTGCGGAGTTTAGGGTAAAGTCCAAGGAGTTAGTGGTTGAATTAGTCTTATAAACTTGGTGTCCTATGGCTTATGGTTGGGAGTCATGAATGAATCCCCACTACATGGACTGTATACTTAGAGGCTAGTTTAATTACACTCAATACTAGTTTGGAAAGATCGTTTTGGGGAATGAAAATTAATGTCTTTGATACTTTGATTTGCATGATATTTTTTCTATTAGAGATAGTAAATGAGTTTGGGATTTTGATGATACCTATGGATGGTGAGGTGTGTTTTGTTATTAACCATTTATGCCATGGGATTTTCAAAAATATTTTCCAATTAAGTTGTATAGTTTTTTTTTTATAGCTTTTTTTTAGTGTTTTTCTCTTTCTTTTTGTTATACCATTGCTAAGGGACTAGTAATGTGTTGGTTGGGAGGAATGATTATTAATAAAAAAGAACACATTTTAAATAACAATTCTTATGAATTTCATACATTTTAAGTAATAATTATGCCTAAAATGCTCAATTAATACATTGTTGCCTTTGCAAGAGATACTAACAATTTTTGTGAAGTTTTGAATCCATCTCAAGGTGATTTTGATGCATTGAGCAACAAAAGAGATAAATGGAATTAAAGAGGGTGAATAATGTGGATGATGATGATGAAGCAATGTGATTAGTTTGGAACGGGATTTTAGGCTAATTGGAGGTAGTTAAGGTGAGATCCAAAGAAGAAAATAGAAGAAATGACAAAAGGAGCTCAAAAATTAAACGTTATAGGTTCACATGATCATGAGAAAATTTCACATGACTATGCAAATTGGACTAGAGGAGGGATTTGTGTTGCAAGCTAAGGAAGATGTCTAAGTTGATTTTGCATGAATATGCGAAATTTCTTACAACCATGTGAAATGGTCCAGGAAGTTGTTACTACTGCTATTGCTCCACTGATTTCGCACGACCATGCGAAACTAATTTTCTTCATGCAAAATGGTTGAAGTATAGGACCTTGGGCTGCTACCAACACTCTTAAAAGCAATTACTATCAGGAAAGGCACATACCCTAGACTTATAGTGTATTCACCCAAGCCCCCACAGCATTTGAACACAAAGGGAGTTGATGGACACGACCAACCCTCTGATCTGCCAACAATTTTCCCTGAACTCATGACCTCAGCTCTAATACCACTTGTAGGACCTAAGGCATTACCAACTCTCATAAAAGCAATTGCTATAAGGAAAGGTGCATACCCTAACCTTATAGTGTATTCACCCAAGCGCCCATGACATTCAAATACAAAAAGAGTTGATGAACGTGACCAACCCTCCGATTTGCCAACATGAAGCTCATGCGAAATGGTTATTTTGTTGCTAAACTCCATATTGTTGAATTGAGAAGGTTCCAAAAGACGTTTTAGATGATGTTAAGTGCGACATATAAATAAGAACTTAAATCTCTCATTAAAGAGCTTATTGACACTTTTGATTGTAGAATTTTCTAGATTCTTTCTTAATAGAATTCTCTATTTTTCTTCATTTTCTTACTAGCCAAACATGCCTCGTGAGACCAAATCTCCAAGCATGAGAGGCTAAATTTCGTATTTCTCAAAGGAAGGGGAATCTAGAGGCAAGATCCATGGTGAATTAGAGAAATGAGCATTAATTTCCAAGGTAATTTGATCCAATTAATTGATTACTTAAATTTTGGAATTTTTCTCTTCAAATTATCTTGAATGACTATTACATTGCAAACTAGGTAGATTCATTAAATTCTTAAAGGTAGATTTGATGAGATCAAATAGTTGCATTGTATGAATCATTGGAAGATGATTTAAGATGAATTGAATATATAGTTTAAATAGATTTCTTAGATTAAATAAACTAATTTGAAGAGAAATTAGGTCTAGATTTACAACTAAATCTAAAATAAGTTTAGATGAGAATTTAGGTTTTCAATCTAACTTGATGAAAAATAGATCTCAACATCTATTCACCATAGAAATTATTTTCTAGAAAATCTTAACTCTAAGATTCATTTTCTTTATTGATTTTCTCTTGTTTTACATTTTATTGTTCTCTCAAAATTGAAATCATTACCATTTTGATTTTTTATCATGAATTTTGCTTAATCACAACCATTTCTTTTCCCTCATTCAAGCCTTAATTGTTAATAATAATCCATCTTAATGGACGATACCTAAAAACCACCATACTAAGGTAATTTATACTAAAACCATTTTTGATCGGGTACAAACTACTTTAGAATAGTGAATTAAGTTATAAATTGTGTATTGATGTGATCAACGATGAAAAATCTATCGATCAACTCTCATCATGTTCTACAAGTCACGAGTGTCTCCTTTAAATGATTCACTTTTGTTATGGACCTTTATGAATCATACAATAGAACTATGTGTAACTCAAGGATTGAAGCTGTGATCTTAAGAGGTCAATAACACATACCTTCTTAGATTATGAATACTAGTTCATGGGGATTTTATATGCAATGGATAGTAGGTCATAAACTCTAGTTTTATCTTGTTATAATATCATAGCATACTGGAGTGCAATTAACTCTCTATAGTAGGATATTGAGTCAACTTTAGAATTGGATTATAAGGGAACTAGTATTTTCCTATATGTCCTAATGGTCCTTACTTGAGCTCATATTCCATTATGACACTTTTATTAAGGGATTTTTGGGTTCCTAGTAGGAAAACTTATTATAATTCATTCTAAGTCTTAATGCTATGTGTTGGGATTGAGCTTTTAAAAGCAAGACATGATGTAACAAAGTTAGACTTAACTATCCCCTTATTATCCTTTTGGTGTATTGACATTGATTTTAGCATTCAGTCCATGTCTCTTAAATTGTACATGACTTAGGTTAGGAGTTGCACAAAATATACAAGTCATGGGTTCCTTGTAAGCACATAAGTTGTCCATAGCTGGTTCATGGATTTGGACAATCCAATAGAGACTGTAGTGCACCATCTCTTAATTAGAGGGATGACTTGTCTTGGTCGTCGAGATGGGTTTCCCATGGTGAGTGCACTAATGTATGTACTGTACATTGGGCAAGACCTACGGTGAATCATGACGCAAGACTATTAATTGCCATGATTCACCAAGCTACTATACTGCATGGACTCTCAGCCTTGATAGGATATTGAGTCTATGCCAAAATCAATAGAAGGCTTTAACATATGGGTGAGACCCTAAGTGGTCATATATCCCTATGGTTTGGGTCACTATTGATGGTGGTTGGTGACAACATGTATTCTCAATAAAGGCACCATGATATTTCCTGGGATTGAGACAATGTGTCCCATTGGGTGATCCAAAGGACATGTGATCATGAAATTTGTGGTCATAGTAATTCCTTTAGTGGAATTTGACATATGCTCCTTAGAGTTAGAGTATGTCAGTTGATCACATAATAAGTGGGATCTGTAATTCAAGGATTTGAGATTTAATCTTGATAGATGATAACACTATCTTGTTAGATTATAGATACCAATTCATAGGGAGTTTGCATGCAGTGGATCGTAGGTCATGGACTTGAGCACTTGATTTATTGTTGTAATATAAATAGGGTATTGGAATGTAGTTGACTTTCTATAGTGAGATGTTGAGTCAATTTTAGAAGTTGATTCTGAGGGAGCCAATACTCCTATAGGTCCTAGTGGTCCCCGCTCTAAGCTCATATTCCTTGATGACACGCTTTGTGAGGGTTGGATGGTTTTTTACTTCACTTTTATGTATAAGGGTGTTTTGGTAATTATGTAAGGTTACACAAAGATACACATGGTTTTAAAAATTGGATCAAACCAACCAGTCAAGGTTTTGATTCAGTTCGATTAATTGGCCCAGAAAGAGGTTGAACCGGAATCGGACCGGTTGAATCAGTAGTCCGACTAGCGAACCAGATGGTTCAATTAATTTTATTTTATTTTATCCTAAAATCAAAACCACGTCATTTTAATGCTTTTGGCATCAAAACAACACAATTTCTATGAGTATAAAATCTCATTTTCACACCTCACTCTCTCCCCCTGCACCAACCCCTCGTGCGACTACCCTAGAGCTGCCCACTATCATCGACAACGACCTTCCACTGGTCGGACGTCACTTCCTCGACGGCAGCCACCCCCCATGCCGCCCCTTGGCAACTCTAACCTACACCAACCCAGTGGACCACCCTTTGACACCCGTACTAACCCAACAATTTATTATATAAAATTTTGATAGAATTTATTATTTTTTTATTTTTAAAAATTTTAATAATATATAAAATATATATTTATGACATCACCAATTCGACCACAATTCGACTGCCAGTCCAACTAGTGAACCTTGAACTAATAAATTTTTTGATTCAATGACCTATCTAGTTCTGAAAACATTAAAGATAAGTGAGTGGTATATTTGGACTAGGCTAATTGATTAATTAAGGTCGTGTATAGTTAATAAATCAATTAGCAACCTTTTTGGGCCAGATTAAGTGACCTAAGCCCATAGTGGACTTAAATCACTTAAGGCCAATAGGAAACCTATAAATAGCCCTTTAAGGGTTAGGGTTTCTAGGTCTTGTCATTCTTCCTTTTCAATCCACAAAGAAAACTCTAACTAAACTCTACCTTTCAATTTTCCTTCATCTCAATACCTTGACACAAGAAAAAGTCATCGGGTGGAAGATCTTGGGGTGTATGAGAAATGCACTAGAATCACACAGGTCACATGCATGAGAACAACATAGGATGCGCACAAGCAGCGTGCACGAGAATTGCACGTGATGTGCATATGCCATGTGCACAGGAATCTCATGGGACACACACATGGGTAATAACATTGATTACTACTCAAAACATGCTATTTTGTAGCTTGTAATTAGCTCTTTAAACACCCTTGAGTAGTAATTATTACCTTTTAACTCAATTGACATGTTAAGGACCCTTACAATCGTTTCTAATCAAATTGTGTTAAGTTTTGGTGTTTTTGATAGCTTTTAGCTACACCAACGCAATCCAAGAATGAGGGAGAGCTGTATATAGTTCATGACAAAGCTTTTGGAAGCTCAAATTCATGATGAACCAAGCTTTGGAGCTCCATAGCCCTTTGCCAAAGTCGTTCAAAGTATGGAAGGAAAGAACAATGGAGAAGAGGAAAACAGAGTGAAGAAAACAGAGGACAGTAGCTGCAGTCTTCTTTCACACTTTTGGAGCACTTCCCGAAGTCCATTTTCTACATGCTATATACCATTTCAAATCTCAGGAAGTCAAGAATCCAAGGCTTCAAACCGTGTACAATTTGGAGCTGAAATGAGGAAGATATGGCCTTCGGAAGACAACTGCATCAAGCCATGGGAACACCATTTCGCAATGTGAATTCCACCTTGCGAAATTTGGACCCTTCATCTTTCCATTCCACTGCCGGTTCTCCAAGATATTTTGCTTGATTTTTAGCTTTGTAAATACCTATTTTACCCTTGTAATCAACCAATGAATAGGTTGCTTTTGTAATAGCTCTTGTAATTTAGCTTGTTATTGTCTTTAAATAGAGGTGAAGAGCCTCAGACAAAGATATCTTGTAACCTGTAACTTTATAAGTTATAAGAGCACTTTTGTTCATACGCTTCTTTTCTCTTTTCTTTCTCATTTTTTTAGTAGCCAAACATCCTTGGAGGATGAAATCCCCAAGGATGAGAGGCTAAAACCTTTTAGTTTCTTGAAGTAATGGATGCCATGTGAAGCTCTCGTGTCAAGATGGAGATTTCCAAGCCATAAATGTAAGTAGCTGAGCATCATAAATGTTTTCATTCAAAGTAAAGCTTTTAATCCCTCTGACTTGCTTTGAATGGCCAATACTTGATAACCTTTTGGTCTCAGTGGATTCTTATTGTTAGATCCACTGACGTTCATTAGTTATCTCCTACGAGCCATTGTATTGCAAGTCGAGGAGATGACCTATATCAATAAAAGAGCATTTATGAGGTTCAGCTACCCTTTTTGTAAGTTTTCAAGGACTAAAACTCAGTTGTTAAACTCATACCGGTTCAAGAAGTAAGCATCACCTTAGTTGCTTCCCCAACTCGAGGTGAAAAGTCCCAAAATCTCCATTTTTACACAGTGAGTTAAGCATGGCTATCCAAAGCTTTGAGAAACTTCTTTTTCCATCTTTTAACCTATTTTCATGTTAGTTTAGTTTACAACACCTTCATCTTTTTATGTTTTCATCTTAACCTAATTTTTATTAAGAAAAGTTCACTCCATCCTCCGAACTTCACCAGTTAAAGTAAAAACCCTTCCTAGTGTTCGATCCTAGAGCCACTATGCTATAGTAGCTTTGCTACTTTAGTGTAAGGACCTTAGGTATAAATTTTGTTGATACCCTTACATGTCAAGCTACCAAGAGTCGGGTTATCAAATGGCGTCGTTGCCGGGGAAGGTGCTACTTCACTGTGAATACATCAGCCGGAGGTAACTTGTGAGACTTCTCATGAGTAAGGTGAATTCTATCTCATTTTTTATTTACTAACTTTTTATTTTAGTTTTAGAACATTTTTAACTTAGTTTAGATAAGTTTCTTTTAGCTTTTAACTTTCATTTTTAGTTTATTTTTCATACTCTGTTTTTCCTTCCGCATGCTCTGTTTTTTTTCCTTTATCTTTGTTTTGTTTATTTGTTTTGTTCCAACTGAATCCGTGCATGCCCTATTGGATTAGAGACCAAGAGGGAAGGTTAGTGCGGATAGAGACTCCACAAGCTACTGAATTAGAGATTATTTTGGAAGTCATAGAGAATCAGCTAGAGGATCAACATTCGCAACACGGGCAGGGGAATGATCTGAACTTGTATAGGTCCATGAGGGATAGGATGCACCCTCCGAGGATGAGTGCACCATCTTGCATCATTCCTCCTATAGAGCAATTGATTATCAGGCCACACATCGTGCCTCTGCTTCCTACTTTCCATGGGATGGAAAGTGAAAATCCATATGCGCACATAAAGGAATTCGAAGATGTGTGCAATACTTTTCAAGAAGGGGGAACAGCTATTGAGCTTATGAGGTTGAAGCTCTTTCCATTCACATTAAAGGACAAAGCCAAGATATGGCTCAATTCCTTGAGGCCGAGAAGCATAAGAACATGGACAGAACTTCAAGCTGATTTTTTGAAGAAGTTTTTCCCTACTCATAGAACAAATGGATTGAAGAGACAAATCTCCAACTTCTCAGCACGTGAGAATGAAAAATTTTATGAATGCTGGGAGAGGTATATGGAGGCCATCAATGCATGTCCTCACCACGGTTTTGATACATAGCTTTTGGTGAGCTATTTTTATGATGGCATGTCATCTTCAATGAAGCAGATATTGGAGACAATGTGTGGGGGCGATTTCATGAGCAAGAACCCTGAGGAGGCTATGGATTTCCTAAGTTATGTCTCAGAGGTTTCCCGTGGATGGGATGAGCCCAACAACAAAGAAATGGGGAAGAGGCCAGTTCAGCAAATGTCAAGAGGGGGGATGTATAATCTGAGTGAAGACATGGAGATGAAAGCCAAGGTAGCTGCCATGGCTAGAAAAATAGAGGAAATGGAGTTGAGAAAAGTTCACGAAGTCCAAGCTATTTCAGAACCTCAACAACAAGCCAATCCTTGCTCCATCTGTCAGTCATTTGAACATATGGTGGAAGAATGTCCCACCATTCCAGCAGCAAGAGAAATGTTTGGGGAACAAGCTAACCTAATTGGCCAATGGAAGCCAAATTCAAATGCTCCCTATGGCAACACGTACAACTCTAGCTGGAGGAACCACCCAAACTTTGCATGTGATTACTACTCAAAAAGTGCTATTTGATAGCTTGTAATTAACTCTTTTAAACACTTTTGAGTAGTAGTTATTGCCTTTTAACCCAATTAACATATTAAGGACCTTTGCAAGCACTTCTAATCAAATTGTGTTAAGTTTTGGTGTTTTGATAGCTTTTTGATCACCAAAGCAATTTGAGATTGAGGAGAGTTATTTGGAATCCATGGCAAAGCAATGGAAAGCTCAGAAACATGAAGAACCAAAGATTTGAAGTCCTTTGCCATAAGCAAATCCGGAATGCAAGGAGGGGAAGCAAAGAGAAATCTGCCATGAAGCATTCTTGATGACAGTCATGTTAGCCACTTTTGGGGCACTTCCTGGAGTCCAATTTATACATGCTATATGTCGTTTCGAAGATCAGGAAGTCAACAATCCAACGCTTCAAACGGTTCACGAATTGGAGTTGAAGTGAAGAAGTTAGATCCATTGGAAGCAGATCACTCCAAGCTGAAGGCCAATTTCGCAGGGCTGCGAAATCAGCCTTTGGCTGCGAAATGATTTCGCAGCCATCTTGTTCGTCTGCGAAATTTCACAGCCATTTTGTGTGCCTGCGAAATTCTCCTGAAGCTTCCCGATAGTTGCGACTGACACTTTTGGATATTTTTCTTTAGATATTTTTGTATAAATTTCCATTCTTCTCCTTCTAACCCACCAATTATAGGATTCCTTAGTTATTAAGTTTGGAAAAGGGGTGAATAACCTTAGATATTTTGTTTTGTAATTTTCTTTATATATAGCTCTCAGGAGCTTGTTCTCAAGGCATCATGTAATCCAATGGAATATATAGATAGATAAATATATAGAATATACAGAGCCTTGCTCTGTTTTTCCTTCTCTTTCATTTTCATTTCTTTTTATTTCTAGCCAACCAAACTCTGAGGACTTTTCTTCAGATGATGAGAGGCTAGGCTCTTTGTCTCTTAGAGCTAAGGTAATTGGGTAAGTTTTCACATGCATAAATTGGAAGTTTTGTTGTTTTAGTTTTTAATGAAGAGAAAGTATGACCTGTTAATGGTTTTTATCTTTATAGTTAACTTAAAACGTCTTCAATTCACCTGAGCTAACAATTGGTAAGGCAAGTGATCTCCGTCCATGGAGATGCACTAGTTTATCTTTTGCGAGCTTTTGGGAAGTGGTTTGAAGGTAGGATTTTCTAGAATAGCCAACACTTGGTAAGCTTTTGGACTCCAAGGAGACATCCATTAGTTATCTCTTGCGAGCTTTTGACGGGTAATCCAAGGTTAAAGATCACCTTGAATGGAAAATGCTAGGTGAGAGGCACGAGCCATTGCAAGATGCATCAGTGAGAGGGATTTAGTGTTTGAACCCATTAATGGGAAGCATCTATACAACACCGGTTAGAGAATTAACTATATGTTAATTCTCTAATGCGAGGAAAAGAAACAAGTGACCGGAACTCCCTTTTTGTATGAGGAACCTGAGCCTAGTGATCTGAACTCCAAGAAACACTTTTCTTTGTAAGTAAAATCAGTTACTATTTTTTATTAGTTTAAAACCAAACCTTTTTCATTCAAACATCTTTATGTTTTCTTTTAAAGCTAACCTTGAAATGAAAAGGCACCAATTCATCTTTGAATTAATATCAATTGTGAAGTGAAAACCCATCCCAGTGAACGATCCTAGAGCCACTATGCTATAGTAGCTTTGTCTTTGCTACCCTAGTATATGGTGTAATAGGTTATAAATTTTGTTGATTACTCCCTCAATCAAGGAGCACCAGTTGGACACGAATCAACTGAGACACCAATTGGGCACGAATCAGCATGGAAGCCAAGGCCAAACCCATATCAGTCACCAGCCCAATCAAGCCAACAGAGTCAAGGTCAATCCTCTGTTGAGCAAGCACTCATAAGCCTTAGCAAGGTTATGGGTGACTTTGTGAGCGAGTAAAAATTCATCAACTCTCAACTAAATCAGAAGATTGACAACGTAGAGAGTACATTGAACAAGAAGATAGATGGGATGCATAATGAGTTGTCTCAGAAAATTGACAACATCCAATATTCCATCTCAAGGCTCACAAATTGGAACACTGTCAATGAGAAAGGGAAGTTACCCTCTCAGCCTCACCAAAATCCTAAGGGGATACATGAAGTGGAATCCAAAGATGAGGATTCTTCAAAGGTGAGGGACGTGCAAGCTATTATCACTTTGAGAAGTGGTAAGAAAGTGCATCAGTCGGAGCATGATCAGAGGAAAGCCAAAGAAGACAAGGCTGATAGAAAAGAAGAAAAGAAGAAAGAACAAAAGGGAAAGGAAGTTCAGATGAAAGAAAGCATCATTCCTAGCATGGATGAGGAACCTCAAATTCTTTTAAAGAAAGGCATGATGAAGAAGCACATGCCTCCTCCATTTCCTCAAGCCTTGCGTGGGAAGAAACCGATCAAGAATGCTTCTGAGATTCTTGATGTGCTAAGACAAGTGAAGGTGAATATTTCTTTACTTGATATGATCAAGCAAGTACCCACATATGCAAAGTTTTTGAAGGACTTGTGAACTGTGAAAAGATGACTCAATGTTACAAAGCAAGCCTTCCTAGCCGAGCAAGTGAGTGCTATAATCCAATGCAAGTCTCCAATCAAATACAAAGATCCGTGGTGTCCTACAATCTCAGTCAATATTGGAGGAACCCAAGTGGAGAAGGCATTGCTTGATTTGGGGGCAAGTGTTAACTTGCTTCCATACTCTGTATACAAGGAGCTGGGGTTGGGAGAACTCAAGCCAACATCGATCACCCTATCCTTAGCTGACCGATCAGTGAAAATCCCCAGGAGGGTAATAGAGGATGTATTGGTTCAAGTTGACAAATTCTACTATCCAGTAGATTTTGTGGTGCTTGATACAGATCCCATTGTCAAAGGGATCAACTATGTTTCAATCATCCTTGGAAAACCATTCCTTGCAACATCCAATGCAATCATCAATTGTAGGAATGGGGTCATGCAACTCACTTTTGGGAATATGACATTGGAACTCAACATCTTCCATCTATGTCAAAAGCACATCCATCTTGAAGAAGATGAGGGCCCAGAAGAAGTGTGTATGATAGATACCCTGGTGGAGGAGCATTGTAATCAGAGTATGCTTGATCAGTTTGAAGAGAATCCATATGAAAGCCATGAAGATCTTGATGATGGGTTAGCTGAACCCATGGGAATGAATGTCGTTATGTCAAACTGGAGACAAAAGCCAGTGATCCTCCCTTTGTTCAAGGATGAGGAAGAGATGAAAGAAGCTAAGGATGCAATCCTTAAGCTTGAATTGAAGACCCTTCCTGCCAAGTTGAAGTATGCTTACTTGAAGGAAGACAATAAAGCCCCGGTGGTAATTTCTTCTTCTTTAACCGTTTCACAAGAGGACAATCTTCTGAGAATCCTTAGAAAGCACAAGAAGGCCATCGGATGGCAAATTTCTGATTTGAATGGGATAAGCCCATTGATTTGCACGCACCATATTTATATGGAGGAGGGAGCTAAGCCAACTCGTCAGCCACAGAGGAGATTGAATCCTCATATGCAAGAGGTAGTAAGGGCTGAAGTGTTGAAGCTTCTTCAAGCGGGCATCATTTACCCCATTTCAGATAGCACTTGGGTGAGTCCAACCCAAGTTGTTCCAAAGAAGTCCGGGATAACCGTAGTCAAGGGGGGAAATGGAGATGAAGTGTCCACATGCCTCACAACTGGTTGGAGGGTGTGCATTGACTACAGGAAGCTGAACGTAGTAACGAAAAAGGATCACTTCCCTTTACCTTTCATGGATCAAGTCCTTGAGAGAGTATCTGGGCATCCTTTTTATTGCTTCTTGGATGGGTATTCCGGGTATTTTCAAATAGAGATTGATGTGGAGGACCAGGAGAAGACTACCTTCACTTGTCCATTCGGCACCTATGCTTATAGGCGGATGCCTTTTGGATTATGCAACGCTCCCGCTACCTTCCAGAGATGCATGCTTAGCATCTTCAGTGACATGGTTGAACGAATCATGGAAGTCTTCATGGATGACATAACTGTGTATGGGACTTCTTTTGAGGATTGTTTGTCACATCTTGAAGATGTTTTGAAAAGATGCATAGAGAAAGATCTCGTACTCAATTGGGAGAAGTGCCATTTTATGGTAAATCAAGGTATTGTTCTTGGGCACGTAATCTCAAAGAAGGGTATAGAGGTAGATAGAGCTAAGGTGGAACTAATTGTGAAGTTGCCACCTCCCACCAATGTAAAAGGAATAAGGCAACTCCTGGGGCATGCCAGGTTCTATAGGAGGTTTATAAAAGATTTTTCCAAGATTGCCAAACCTCTTTGTGAATTATTGATGAAGGATGCCAATTTTGAGTGGGATGATAAATGTCAAAGGAGTTTTGAGCTTCTTAAGCAATTCTTGACATCAGCGTCCATTGTGAGAGCACCAAATTGGGAGTTGCCATTTGAAGTGATGTGTGACTCAAGTGATTATGCCATTGGGGCTGTTTTGGGACAAAGAGAAGATGGTAAACCTTATGTGATCTACTATGCAAGCAAGTCTTTGAATGATGCTTAAAAGAATTACACCACCACTGAGAAGGAATTACTTGCTGTGGTGTATGCTTTGGATAAGTTCAGAGCTTATTTGATAGGGTCTTCCATTGTGGGATTCACGGATCATTCAACTTTGAAATATTTGCTAACCAAGCAAGATGCCAAGGCTAGGTTGATTAGGTGAATACTTTTGCTTCAAGAGTTCAACCTCCAGATCAAAGATAAGAAAGGTGTTGAGAATGTGGTAGCTGACCACTTGTCAAGGCTCAACATCACTCATGACACCCATGGACTTCCCATAAATGATGATTTCCCTGAGGAATCCTTGATGCTTGTGGAGGAAGTACCATGTTTTGCACACATTGCCAATTACTTGGTCACGGGAGAAATACCAAGTGAATGGAGCTCTCAGGACAAGAAGAATTTCTTTGCCAAGGTCCATGCATATTATTGGGAGGAGCATTTTCTCTTCAAGTATTATGCAGACCAAATTATAAGGAAGTGTGTGCCTGAACAAGAGAAGCATGGGATCCTATCTCATTGCCATGGGAATGCATGTGGAGGCCACTTTGCCTCTCAAAAGACGGCAATGAGAGTTCTTCAATCGGGCTTTTGGTGGCCCTCACTTTTTAAGGATGCCCATGAGGTAAGTAAAGGATGTGATAAGTGCCAAAGACTAGGCAAGCTTTCAAGGAGAAACATGATGCCTTTGAACCCCATCTTGATAGTGGATCTTTTTTATGTTTGGGGCATAGACTTCATGGGACCTTTCTCTATGTCTTTTGGCCACTCCTACATCTTGGTAGGAGTTGATTATGTTTCAAAGTGGGTTGAAGCTATACCCTGTAGAACCAATGATCACAAAGTGGTTCTCAAGTTCCTAAAAGAAAACATCTTCTTGAGGTTTGGAGTGCCTAAAGCAATCATCAGTGATGGAGGCACTCACTTTTGCAACAAGCCCTTTGAAGCTCTTTTGGCCAAGTACGGAGTTAAGCATAAGGTAGCTACACCTTATCATCCTCAGACGAGTGGCCAAGTAGAGCTAGCCAACCGGGAAATTAAGAACATTTTGGTGAAGGTGGTGAACACCAATAGGAAAGATTGGTCTGTTAAGCTCCTAGATTCCCTATGGTCGTATAGGACAGCTTATAAGACTATCCTTGGGATGTCACCGTACCGTCTTGTTTATGGCAAAGCTTGCCATCTTCCTGTTGAGATTGAGTTCAAGGCATGGTGGGCCATTAAAAAGCTCAAAATGGATTTAACTAAGGCTGGGCTAAAGAGGAGTTTGGATTTGAATGAGCTTGAGGAATTGAGAAATGATGCCTATCTCAACTCAAAAATAGCTAAGGAAAAGCTAAAGAGATGGCATGATCAGTTGGTGACCAAGAAAGAATTTTTCAAGGGACAAAGAGTCTTGCTATATGACTCTAAGCTTCACCTATTTCCGAGAAAGCTCAAATCAAGGTGGGTAGGGCCTTTTGTCATCCACCAAGTACACTCACATGGAGTAATTGAGTTACTCAACTCAAAAAGTGAAAAGACCTTCAAGGTAAATGGGCAAAGACTCAAGCCCTACATCGAGCCATTTTCCCATGACAAGGAGGTACTCATCCTCCATGACCCATCACATCCTTGAGAAAGTGTGGTAAGTTGATGAGCTTAGCATGAAAAGCTAAGTGCTCATCTCTTTTTGTTTTAATTTTAGTATTACATTCTTGTTTACTTTGCATTTTTAATACTTTTGCACATATTTTGTTTAGGTTTCTTAGTTTTGATTTTGATTTTTTTTATGTTTTTAATGGAGCTTTGATGTCCAATAGCAGGTATGAAAGCTCATTTTTTTTTCACCTGGCCATATCACCTCCTCCACCTCAGGAGCCACATCCATGATTGGATATTTCTATCTCCATTTTGTATATGTTTTTTGTATATGTGCATGTTTTATATTCTGAGATTGTATGTACATCATGCTTATATCTTGTACTCAACTCTCTCAGTTTATATAAGCATCTTTTTTTTGTATCTTATTTCTTCTCTCACGTTTCTTATGGTTTTTGAATCATGTGGATGCACTCACACGCTTTGAATACCACATCACCATAAGGTATATCATTCCTTCCTCGTCTTTTTCGATAGAAACATTGGGGACAATGTTCATCTCGGTTGGGGGGAGAGTTGAGGAAGTAAGTATTTCCTATTTTAGTTAGTTATTTTGTTGATTTAGTAGTTTTTGCCCTTTTTCAAAATTTTTTGTTTCATTCTCTATGGTTGTTAAAGATAATTTCTCAAAATAAAATAGGATAAGTCGAGTTTTAACTTAATTACTTAAATCTTAGAGTTTGTTTTATGCTTTCAAAGTTGATAATCTATTGAAGCCCTCTTTGATTTCGAACTTATTTCTTCCATTTCAAGCTTTACACACACCATGCACATTAGATCCCGGATATATGATGTAAAACTTTCTCACCCTCTAAGCTTAGGAAAATTTTGACTTGGTTCATTACTTAACTTCTTTTTAATAGTGTTGGGACACCTCAAAAAGACCAATGAGTCTTTAAAAAAAAAAAAAAAAAAGAATAAGCTTCTATTCTTTCCTTGAAACCTAAGCATGATCCGAAGGGGTGGCGAAAACCTTTAAAACCAGATGCCCTAAACCTTGATTGGTTGGGAGTCATCAATCCTCTGCTTGCTACATAGGTAAATTGGTTAAGTTTAGTGAGTAAAAAGAATTGTGAATAAGAAGGTGCGTTCCTAACCTATTAAGAGTTGGTTAATTTTGCCAATGTTCGAGAAAAACTTAGGTTGGGGGGAGAGGATAGTTGTACATACTATATCCGGAACCTAATCTCATTAACACTTAGCTCATTATGGAACAGTTTGATCCGGAACCTTGAGAGTAGAGATTCTTTTGATACTTATTTGCATAATCTCCACTCTTTGTACTTTTTGTTTAAGTTTTAGCTTTGACAACTCCTATTGCATTTTGAATCTTCATATCTTTAGTTCACCATGTGAGATGTGTTTTGATATCAGTCATGCCACTCAATTATTTTTTGGAGTGATTTGCATGACCTCTTTTATATATATTATTATGTTTGCTTAGTTTTTCTCTCCTTCATTGCTAAGGGACTAGCAATATGTTGGTTGGGGGGAGTGATTACTACTCAAAACATGCTATTTTGAAGCTTGTGATTAGCTCTTTAAACACCCTTGAGTAGTAATTATTACCTTTTAACTCAATTGACATGTTAAGGACCCTTGCAATTGTTTCTAATCAAATTGTGTTAAGTTTTGGTGTTTTTGATAGCTTTTAGCTACACCAAAGCAATCCAAGAATGAGGGAGAGCTGTATATAGTTCATGGAAAAGCCTTTGGAAGCTCAAATTCATGAAGAACCAAGCTTTGGAGCTCTATAGCCCTTTGCCAAAATCGTTCAAAGTATGCAAGGAAAGAACAATGGAGAAGAGGAAAACAGAGTGAAGAAAATAGAGGACAGCAGCTGCAGTCTTCTTTCGCACTTTTGGAGCACTTCCCGAAGTCCATTTTCTACATGCTATATACCATTTCAAAGCTCAGGAAGTCAAGAATCCAACGCTTTAAATCGTGTACGATTTGGAGCTGAAATGAGGAAGATATGGCCTTCAGAAGACAATTGCATCAAGCCATGGGAACACCATTTCGCAAGGAGAATTTCACCTTGCGAAAATTTCGCAAGGAGATTTTCTTCATGGTGCGAAATTTGGCCATTTCGCACCATGAAGAACCACCTTGCAAAATTTTGCAAGGTGGATTTTCACCTTGCGAAATTTGGACCCTTCATCTTTCCATTCCACTGCCGGTTCTCCAAGATATTTTGCTTGATTTTTAGCTTTGTAAATACCTATTTTACCCTTGTAATCAACCAATGAATAGGTTTCTTTTGTAATAGCTCTTGTAATTTAGCTTGTTATTGTCTTTAAATAGAGGTGAAGAGCCTCAGACAAAGATATCTTGTAACCTGTAACTTTATAAGTTATAAGAGCACTTTTGTTCATACGCTTCTTTTCTCTTTTCTTTCTCATTTTCTTAGTAGCCAAACATCCTTGGAGGATGAAATCCCCAAGGATGAGAGGCTAAAACCTTTTAGTTTCTTGAAGTAATGGATGCCATGTGAAGCTCTCGTGTCAGGATGGAGATTTCCAAGCCATAAATGTAAGTAGCTGAGCGTCATAAATGTTTTCATTCAAAGTAAAGCTTTTAATCCCTCTGACTTGCTTTGAATGGCCAATACTTGATAACCTTTTGGTCTCAGTGGATTCTTATTGTTAGATCCATTGACGTTCATTAGTTATCTCCTACGAGCCATTGTATTGCAAGTCGAGGAGATGACCTATATCAATAAAAGAGCATTTATGTGGTTCAGCTACCCTTTTTGTAAGTTTTCAAGGACTAAAACTCAGTTGTTAAAATCATACCGGTTCGGGAAGTAAGCATCACCTTAGTTGCTTCCCCAACTCGAGGTGAAAAGTCCCAAAATCTCCATTTTTACACAGTGAGTTAAGCATGGCTATCCAAAGCTTTGAGAAACTTTTTTTTCCATCTTTTAACCTATTTTCATGTTAGTTTAGTTTACAACACCTTCATCTTTTTATGTTTTCATCTTAACCTAATTTTTATTAAGAAAAGTTCACTCCATCCTCCGAACTTCACCAGTTAAAGTAAAAACCCTTCCTAGTGTTCGATCCAAGAGCCACTATGCTATAGTAGCTTTGCTACTTTAGTGTAAGGACCTTAGGTATAAATTTTGTTGATACCCTTACATGCCAAGCTACCAAGAGTCGGGTTATCAAACATGAAAAGAGATTCTCCTATTTTTCTAGGCATGTTCTTCACTGCAAGAAATTGATCCGAGAACATCCAAATCCAGGTATGAGTACTTTATTCTCTAGATCTATGTTTTCTATGATATCAATATTGGTTTTTGAATACTTGGTTTCCACTACGATAGATTTAAAGAGCCTAGGATAAATTTTCATGCACCCTATGAGATCCAAAGCATATAAATGGAGTAATCCAGGGTTCCCAACGATTGGTATCAAAGCTCTAGGGTAGGTTCTAGCATGTTAGATTTATTTTAAAATGTGTTAACTCTATTTTGCAGGGTCATTACAATGGTTATAATTTTCTTTCTAATTATTATAATTAATTTTTTATTATTATTATTATGTTTGGATCTATTGATTACTTTGATTATTGTTCTCTAGATTGGGTTGTACACCCTATAAGGGGTATAGGATTTTTATTTGGTTGTAAAAATATTTTCTTTTCAATAGATGGGTTGTAAGCTCCATTATAAGAGCATAGGAATTTTTATTGTTGGAAAATTTTCAGTTTTTTGTATCCATCTATGGCAACCTAAGAGAAAAAAAGGAATCTTGAAAGTTCTTTTTTGAGATTCTACGGTGCTTAAAGAAAGAAAGAAGCATTCTTGGAAGTTCTTAGTTTGAGATTCATGGCAGTACAATGACATTGACTTGGACTCAAAATTGGAACTATCTCCCAGTAGTTTCTTAGGGCAAGCCACATATGGATTTGAAGCTTAGGAAGCCACAAATCCTACTCCTCAAACGAATCATAATTTAGAGTTGAAATAAGGAGATATGGTTTATTGAAGCATGGCTACACAAAGTTCATGGCAACACAGTGATGTCAAATTTGAGCCAAAATCGAGACCACTTACATTGAGTTTCCTAGGTTAAGTCACCTATGGTTTTAAAGCTTAGGAAGTCAGAAATCCAATGCTTTAAATGGATAGCAATTTGGAGCTGAAATGAGGAAGATATGTAGATATGGTCAATCAAAGCAATGTTATGCATGGAGCATGCTATTACGAGATTACATACAGGCCCAATTCTTTTTGGTTGTTTGGGCTGAATTTTGGGTCTTTTCTTTTAGGCTCATTTTGGTGGCAATTGGCCATTTTGGGTTTTCAATTTTCACTAACCCTATCTTTGGTTGCAAGGCTATTTTTGGTCATTTGAAGTTTATCCAAATTTTAATTACCAAATATGCAATAGGATCCCTAAAGGTCATAGGAAAATTTTTTTATTTAATTATTCCCTTGTTTTTTTAATTATATGCTCTTGATTAATTGCACATATGGCCTCAAGATATTTTGATATACTTAATTGGAAATAAATTTTCATGTTTTTTTTTTCAAATTTGGAAAACTTATTTAAATTGGAATGTGTATGGTTAGGAAATTTTGTTTTAAAGAAAAGATAAATTGAAAAAAGAATTAAGAGTTATCTTACCTTTTTAAAATTAATTCTTATAGATTTTAATCTTATTTAAAATCTTCTCAAATCTTTGAAATATCTAAGAATAAAGTCTTCTCTAAAGGAAAAACTCTTATTTTTTAAAATGGTATTTTTCCTATTTTTGTATATGATTCTTATTTAAAGAAAATAAGTAAATTCATGATAGATAATTTATAATTAAGAATGGTGATTACTACTTAAAAAAATTCTATTTCATAGCTTGTAATTAACTCTTTTAAACACTTTTGAATAGTAGTTATTGCCTTTTAACCCAATTAACATATTAAGGACCTTTGCAAGCACTTCTAATCAATTTGTGTTAAGTTTTGGTGTTTTGATAGCTTTTTGATCACCAAAGAAATCCGAGATTGAGGAGAGTTATTTGAAATCTATGGCAAAGCAATGGAAAGCTCAGAAACATGAAGAACCGAAGCTTTGAAGTCCTTTGTCATAAGCAAATCCGGAATGCAAGGAGGGGAAGCAAAGAGAAATCTACCATGAAGCATTCTTGATGTCAGTCATGTCAGCCACTTTTTTGAGCACTTCCTGGAGTTCAATTTATGCATACTATATGTTGTTTCGAAGCTCAGGAAGTCAACAATCCAATGCTTCAAACGGTGTGCAATTCGGAGTTGAAATGAAGGAGTTACAGCCATTGGAAGCCAATCACTTCAAGCTGAATGAAGAATTTTGCACGGCTGCGAAATCACCCTTTTGCTGCGAAATGATTTCGCAACCATTTTGCACAGTGCTGTGGAATTCCTCCTGCAGTTTCCCGATATTTGCAACACGTTGGAAGCCGAACACCGCAAGCTGAAAGCCAACTTCGCAGCGCTGCGAAATCAGCCTTTTGCTGCGAAGTGATTTCACAGCCCTTTTTTTTGCGTCTGCGAAATCTCGCAGACCTCGTTTTCACCTGCGAAATGATCCTTAGTGCTTCCCGATATTTGCGACCGACCCTTTTGGATATTTTTCTTCAGATTTTTGTTGTCTAATTCCCTAAATTCTCCTTGTAAGCCACCAATTATAGGATTCCTTAGCTATTAAGTTAGGAAAAAGTGTAATTATCCATTGATTCATGCCCAATTGGTGTCTCAGCTGATTTGTGTCTAGCTGCTGCTCCTTGGATGAGGGAGTAATCAACAAAATTTATAACCTATTACACCATATACTAGGGTAGCAAAGAAAAAGCTACTATAGCATAGCGGCTCTAGGATCGTTCACTGGAAAGGATTAGCAAATTATCAATGATATCATTTCAAAGTGAATTGGTAGTGTTTCATTTTAAGGTTAGCTTAAGAAATAAAACTCAAACCTTGATTGGTAAAGATTTAGATTCAAACTAACTAACAAAACAAGTAATGGGAATAACTTAGGAAGAAAAACATTCCTTTGAGAGTCAGGTTCACTAGGGTGGTTCCTCATGCAAAAGACATAGCTCACGTCAGATGGTTCATTTCCTCGCATTAGAGATTCAACATGTAGTCAACTCTCTAACCGGTGTTGTACAGATACATCCTTTAATTAGATTTCAACTTTAATTCTCTCAATGATGCAACTTGCAATGATTCAAACCTCTCACTAAGCCTTAACCATTCAAGGTGATCTTTAACCTTGGACTTCCCTTCTCAAGCTCGCAAGAGATAACTAATGGATGTCTCCTTGGAGTCCAAAAGCTTACCAAGTGTTGGCAATTCCAGAAAATCCTACCTTAAATTCACCTCTCAGAGGCTCGCAAGGGGTAAACTAGTGCATCTCCTTGGTTGGAGATCACTTGCCTTACTAAGTGTTGGCCCAGGTGACTCTAAGGTGTTTAAAGTTAACTAAAAACATAGAAATCACTGAAGGATTTCACTTCCTCTTCATTAATGGCTGAAACCACAAAGCTTTGCATTCTTGCACTTGGAACCTTCCCCGGCAACCTTAGCTCCAAGGAACTAAAGGTTTAGTTACTCATTCTCTGGGGAAAATTCCTCAGAGAGTGCATAACTTAGTAAGAAATAAAAAATACAAAGTGAGAAGGTAAGGCAAAACAAAGGACCTGAACTTTACTTGCTTTTCCAAAACTTTAGAAAAGGTCTCCTCCCTGAGAACAGGCTCTCGAGGGGCTTATATATGAACATAATACAAAACTAATTATTACTTGGAATTTACTCTTTTTACTAACTTAAAAGCTAAGGAATCTTGTAATTGGTGGCTTACAAGGAGAATTTTGGGATTTAGACAACAAAAATCTGATGGAAAATATCTCCCAATGTCGGTAGCAAATATCAGGACGCACTAAAGACCATTTCGCAAGAGAAAATGATGTCTGCGAGATTTCGCAGACATACAAAAATGGCTACGAAATCACTTCGCAGCAAAAGGTTATTCTCGCAGGGCTGCGAAGTTGGCTTTCATCTTGAGGTTCTCAGCTTCCATCTTGAGGTTCTCAGCTTCCAACTTGTCGCATATATCGGGCAACTTCAGGAGGAAATCCACCACACTGTACAAAAAGGCTGCGAAATCACTTCGCAACAAAAGGGTGATTTCGCAACACTTTTGCAAAATGCTTTCTTCAACTTAGAGTGATTGACTTACAGTGGCTGTAACTTCTTCGTTTCAACTTCAAATTGCGCACCATTTGAAGCATTGGATTATTGACTTCCTGAGCTTTGAAATGACATATAGCATGTATCAATTGGACTTTAGAAAGTGCTCCAAAAGTGGCTGACACGACTGTTATCAAGAATATGCTTCATGGCAGATTCTCTTTACTTCTTCTCCTTGCATTCCGGATTTACTTATGGCAAAGGACTTCAAAGCTTTGGTTCTTCATGTTTCTGAGCTTCCAATTGCTTTTCCCAAGATTCCATATAACTCTCCTCAATCTCGGATTGCTTTGGTGATCCATAGGCTATCAAAACACCAAAACTTAACACAATTTGATTAGAATTGATTGCAAGGGTCCTTAACATGCCAATTGGGTTAAAAGGCAATAACTACTACTCAAAAGTGTTTAAAAGAGTTTATTACAAGCTATCAAAGAGCACTTTTTGAGTAGTAATCATCCATGTAATAATTGTTATTGTAATTTTCATATAAATAGCTCTCGGGAGCCTGTTCTTGGGAGGATGAACCTTTTGTAAAAGTTTAAAAGGAAGTAAAATACAGAGCCTTTGCTCTGCCTTACCTTCTCACTTTGATTGTATTTTTCATTTACTAGTTATGCACACTTTGAGGAATTTTCCCTAGAGAATGAGTAACTAAACCTTTAGTTCCTTGGAGCTAAGGTTACCGGGAAAGGTTCCAAGTGCATGAATTAGTAGCTTTGTGGTTTCAGCCATGAATGAAGAGAAAGTGTGATCCTTTAGTGATTTCTATGTTTTTAGTTAACTTAAAACACCTTGGAGTCACCTGGGCCAACACTTGGTAAGGCAAGTGATCTCCGTCCATGGAGATGCACTAGTTTACCCATTGCGAGCCTCTAGGAGGTGACTTGAAGGTAGGATTTTCTAGATTTGCCAACACTTGGTAAGCTTTTGGACTCCAAGGAGACATCCATTAGTTATCTCTTGCGAGCTTGAGAAGGAAAGTCCAAGGTTAAAGATCACCTTGAATGGTAAATGCTAAGTGAGAGGCACGAACCATTGCAAGTTGCATTAGTGAGAGAGAATTAGAGCTGAAATCCAATTAAGGAATGCATCTGTACAACACCGATTAGAGAATTGACTATATGTTAATTCTCTAATGTGAGGAAATGAACCATCTGACCGGAGCTATGTTTTTGCATGAGGAACCTCCCCTGTGAACCTAAATCTCCAAGGAATGTTTGTCTTCATAAGTAATTTCCATTACTTGTTGTGCCGTTAGTTTAAATCTAAACCTTTTTCAACCAAAGTTTGTGTTTTATTTCTTAAGCTAACCTTGAAATGAAACAGCACCAATTCACTTTGAATTGGTATCATTTGTAATTTGAAAACCCTTCCCAGTGAACGATCTTAGAGCCACTATGCTATAGTAGCTTTGTCTTTGCTACCCTAGTTCATGGTGTAATAGGTTATAAATTTTGTTGATTACTCCCTCAATCAAGGAGCACCAGCTGGACACGAATCAGCTGAGACACCAATTGGGCACGAATCAAATGGTTACCAAAATAAGTATTAGAACCCAAAGAAATTTTTTTTGGTATTTTTAATAAATTTTTATGACAAGATATTTTTCAAGATTATCTATTTAAATTGGTTGTTGCTAAGAAGATTGTTATTTCTTTAGAACTATCTGTTTATTAAACTTTAGAAGGTTTCCTATTCTTTCTCGATAAGAGAAGGAAAACTATACCTATAGTTGGTTCTCCAAACTCTCCCCCTTAAAGAGAAGGAGGAAATCATTATGTTTGGATATCTCAATGATAAGGAATAAGAGAACAATTCTTTTAATACAGGAGTCTTAGTTTAAAAGTCTATAATGAATTTGGAAAATCACATGATAGAGTAGAAAATTTATGATAAGAAGGGTTACCAAAATAACTTTGGAAAGTTTTAGTAATTTAATGGAGATATAAAATATTTTGAAAATACTTTCCAATTTTCTTTTTGGAAATAAACATTTTTGGGAGTTTTTCATAAAGAATATTTTATCTATTAAGGAATTACTTAAAGGTTTTATTTTTGGTAGTATTTAATGGAATAAATCATTATGAAATTTCCATGGAAATATTTATTAAGTTGGAAAAGTGTAAGGAATAAAGAAAGTAAATCATATGAGGATTTTAAGCAAAAGTTCCATTGTTGGATAAGGTGCTCTCAAGATTATCCAAAATCACATAAATTGGTAATTTCCTTACTATACAAAAGTTTCCAATTTGGAAAATAAATATTTTGGAAATTTTCATTAGAGATAATTTATTATTAAAAGATTATTACCAAAAGGCTTAATAATTTGATGGAAATAAATTTATTTGAAACATTTCCTAGATAAAATGTTTACTAATTGGAATTATGTATAGAATGAGAATTTTATGAAAATGGATTTTAAAATTTTGAGAGTGGATATTTTATCAAAATTCTTTTTGAAAATTACTCTCATGGAAAATTTTAATTTTTCATGTTGGTATTCTCCTATTATACTAGGTTTCCAATTAAGAAATAATTTTTTTTAGAAATTTTCAAAGTAGATAATTTATTCATTAGGGAAATTACTAATGGTTTTAAAATGATCTTATTTATCTCAAAAGACTAAGTGGGGAAAGGGCCGTAGGCAAGCCCATAACCTCTATTGTTGAGCTCATCTTGATTTGGGTTCATCACCATTCCCACGATGGGTTAGTCCTAAGAATTAAGAAATATGGACTTTCCACATGGACAATAATAAATGTCCGTAGTGAGAGTGACCACCCCCACGATGTGGTTCTTTACTTGGTGACATTAATAGTTCAAGGACAATGGTTATACACTAGACATTGGATATGAAGTGGTAGAATCACCCCACGTGGTCCCACTTGCATAGTCCATGGACCAAATAAAAGGTATGTTGATCTTACCTTTAGGTACCTTTATAGTTAAGGTAGGGAGATCAATCTAAGAGGGTCTCTAACTATTAATAAGGTCATGACCTGCCCCACGTAGCCTTAATTCTTATGATACTAGGATACCTTACAAAAGGATATGTAGTTTGAGAGCACTACATTTTTTGCTAAATTAATTACCAAATGCCCTGAAGGCTTAATTATGTCATATGCCTGGTTATATTATTTGCTATAGATATCATGTTGGTTATATTATCACTCTCTTTCTCACAATAGGCGAAGCCCAACTAATCAATTAAACTAATTTTATTCTAGATATAGTAATTGAAAATGTGAATCTCAATAATGGACTACACCTAGAGGGGGAAGTGAATAGGTGTTGTAGAACAATTTAAAAATTCTCCCAACAAACATTACCTAACCTTAGACTATCTTAATGCCAAGAAACTTCTCTTCCAACAACTTTTCAACATAGCATAATATCCAAAAACTAAAATCAACACTCTCCCAACAATTTATTAATGCAAAACACATGCAAATGCTTCAATACTCCTAAAAAATAAATCAAAAGAACAATCATCTCCTCAACTCTTATCAATTGACTCCATGATATCATTAAACAAAATGAATAGAAAAATTGTTAAAGATATTCCATGGATCATGACACTTATATCACCTCATAATTCTTCCATTCAACATGTATGCCCAAGTAATCAATGACATCAAAAACAAAAAATAAATCAAAGTGTAAAGTGAGAGAAAGAGACAGTGAACACCGATTTTTAATGTGGAAAACCTCTGAAGAGATAAAAAAACCATGGGCTTATCACCAATTGAAAAACTCCACTATGAAGAATAAAAACTAAGTACAAGGTTTTACCTAACTCAAGCCAACCAATCCTTCCCGGACTACTTGACTAGTACTTTCATTTTCAGCTTCTCACCTTCTTCTTCCGGACCACACTTGGAGTCTGCACAAAGCTCAATCTCAGCCTCTTCTTAAATCCACACAAGAAGAAAATGGGTTTTTGGACAAACCCAAATAGAATGAGAGATTGAGATATGAATAAAGGAATGAATCAACTCATTTATTGCTCAAGAAAATCCATTAAAAACTAGTTTGAAAAACATTAAGAGAAGTGGATTTTCTTTGCAATCAAAAACCTCAAATTAGGAAAACAAGATGAGAAAATGAAGAATACATGGAGTGGATACTCTTTCCACGTTTTCTGTAGTCCCTATCCTTGAACTTTTGCCTTTTTTTTTTATTTTATAAAATGGAACCTTAAATATGGAGCACAGACCAGGAAAATCTTATTGGAACAGATGTTCGGAGAGAATTAATAGATGAACTAAAGTCCGAACACAGTCCGAAAACTGTGCGATAGGATGTTAAACCAAAATCCTTGAAAAATATGAAGAAAATTCTGAAAAATAGGACCAAAGATAGATTCTGAAGAGGTTGGAAGTGATGTGCAGTGAATCACAATCAACCCTTCGTGATTTCCTATAGTTGGAACGTGTTTTAAGATTTTCCGCGCTGTGCATGGATTGTGCAAAAAAAGAATTTTCGGCAGCATCAACGCACACAAATGTGAGACACAGGTTGGCGACGAATATTGAAGGAGATTCGGACTTTGACGTTGGCAAGTTTGAATCTAAACTCACACCAAAACATGTTGAAGAACTTGTCGGAAAATATGTCGTTTGCAAGGGAAGACGCATAAGCCACATGCATGAACTGAACAGCACGGTAGTTCAAGGCTGTTTGGCGGTATTGGCCTAACCTAAAACATGAACCTTGAAAGGACATTCAACAGTAGATGTTTCCGGTAGTAGTCATCGGAATGATGAACCGGCGGTGAAGGATGCACAAAGAGGAAGAGTTTTCTTTTCTGGAATGAATGCCTTAGGGCTTTTGGAAGAAATAAGGAAAAAAATGATTTGGGGATTTTGACATTTTCAATTTTTTACTTTTAATTACAAAAATGCCCCTCATCCATTTAACCCATGAGTATAACCAACTAGGGACAAAATTGGAAATTTTCATAAAAAAATTTAAAAAAAAAAACAAAAAAAAAACATGTTTAGGGATTTTGAGTTTTTTTTTAATAAAAAATTATGAAAATGCCCTTAATTCATTAAACCATAGGAGTTGAATCAGATGAGGGCAAAAATGGAATTTTTCACAAATGCATAAGTGGTATCGATCTTGGTGGATCAATCCACAATTTGTTCAAGAGCTCTCGATGAAAGAAAAAACTATGCAACTACAGGAAACTTTTCACAAAAAATTTCTAAGTGTTGGAGCCAAGTGGTATCGATCTTGGTGGATCGATCCACATTTCGTTCAAAGGCTCTTGGTCACAAGACTATGTACATAGTGGATCAATCCACAAATTCAGCAGATCGATCAACATCCTACTAAAAAATGACTTAGGCAAAAAACTGATGATAAAACATAAGAAACACACCTACAAGCTTTCCAAAAATTGAAATTTTGATTCACCAAAGCTAAGATACAATAAAATGACATACTTATCTTTCAATCAAGGAGTTAGAATTGATTCATATTCAACAAGAATGCTACCAAGAGCTTAACTTTAGACAAAATTAATAAACATAAAGATTGAAGAACCTTCCAAATTTATCAAATGAATAGGCAAAAAACAAATGATTATCAACATTCTAACAAGGAAGTTTAAGCTCAAAGAAGACTTACTCATGACACCATAAAATAGTTAGAATGTTAATTTCTTTCCACTTATAAACTTATATCCACCCATAAAGCAAAAAATCATTTTCAAGACACACTTCTTTCCTAGAGAAATTCAAGATAATGTTCCAAGAAGTCAATTTGCACCTCTCTTAGCCGGATTTCTATTTAACACGACTTATTCACAACCCCAAAAAAATTCATACAACATTTGTTTTTTCACATTGAGCGTTGAAATGATTACACAAACATGAGCTTCACCCTTAGGATCAATATTTTTATTTTTTTATTTTTTTTACTTGAGGATCACTAAGGTGGCCTTTACAACATAACAACATAAGGGATGTCTCACTCTTGTAATGGAAGCTTTTTAACTCTTGAAACATTGCCAAGGAGTCATAACCATTCTGGGAAACTTAATATTTTTCTTTTTTCTTTTTTTTTCTTTTTTTTAAATTTCAAAGAAAGGGCAAACAATCAAGGAAGAATAATCTTAAACACTCAAGGATATTTTTGGTGACTTTACTCACTTTTTAATGCTCATTAGATAAACATAAGTTTGCATTTAGACTATAAAGAACATTACTCACCATTAATGTAATCACAAGGTTCAACCATGAGTTGTTACTCACTTAAAAGAAATGAAGCTAACCCTTTGAGGTTTATCTAATCAAATCAAAATAGCAAGGATTCAATATCATGTTTATCAATCAAGCCATGGAGATAAAAACATCTTGAAGCTTTTAAGATCATTATGAGTCAATTTAACTCTTAAACAAAAGTGTATGCATGTCACTCTCATGAACTCGGCAAATATTGAAAATTTATGAAAAGTGAATAAGAGATTGAACCAAAACAAAAATAACATCAACTTGATGAAATTTAGGAACTTGGGAAGACAACTAGGACTCAAGGATATGCAAGAGGATGTCCTAGATAGGTTCTAAAGGAAGTCAACTGACTCTGCGTAAACCTATGGACTTTCTAAGTGATTCAAACCTAGACACATCCAAAGGTTTAGTGAGAATATCAGCGATTTGACCTTCAGTTGGAACATATTCCAATTACACAACTTTGTCTTCAACTAAGTCATGAATGAAGTGATGTCTAATGTCAATGTGTTTTGTTCTAGAATGAAGAACAGGGTTCTTTGAGATGTTGATTGCACTAGTATTGTCACAAAACACTACCATGGTTCCTTGATCCATTCCATAGTCTCTCAACATTTGTTTGATCCACAAAAGCTGAGAACAACAACTACTAGCTACAATGTATTTCACTTCAGTTGTGGAAAGCAAAACATAGTTTTGCTTCTTACTCATCCAAGCAACCAAGCAATTTCCAATATAGAAACAACCACCTGAAGTGTTTTTCCTATCATCCACATTTCCAACCCAATCAGCATCAGTGTAGCAATCTACATTAGAATGAGTGTCAACTGGATACCAAAGACCTAGCTCTAAAGTACTAGCAATGTACCTAATGATGCGCTTAAAAGCTATGAGATGAGATTCCTTAGGACATGCTTGATACCTAGCACACACTTCAACACTAAAAGTTATGTCCGGTCTACTAGTAGTGAGGTACAAGAGGCAACCAATCATGCTCCTATACAATGTTTCCTCTACCCCTTTCCCGGATTCATCCTTACTTAGCTTTAGGTTGGTAGGCATTGGTGTCCTAAAATTTTTTGTTGACTCAAGCCCAAACTTTTTGACAAGTTCCCTTGCATACTTGGATTGGGATAGGAAAATCCCATCCTTGAGTTGTTTCACTTGAAACTAAGAAAATAGGTCAATTCTCCTACCATGCTCATCTCAAACTCACTTTTCATCTCTTTGGCAAAATCTAAAGCATACTCACTGGAGGTAAAGCCAAACACTATGTCATCCACATAGATTTTTGCTACCAAGAACACTTCATCATTTCTTCTAGTGAACAATGTTCAATCAACTCCCCCTCTCATGAATCCTTTCTTAAGAAGATAGGATGTGAGTCTTTCATGTCAAGCTCTAGGAGCTTGTTTTAAACCATAGAGAGATTTTCTAAGTCTATAGACATGATTTGGATACCTAGGGTCTTGAAACCCTTTGGGTTGCTCCACATATACTTCTTCATTGAGGATCCCATTCAAAAAGGCACTCTTGACATCCATTTGAAACAATTTAAATTTCCATACACAAGCCACAACTAAGAGTATTCGAATGGATTCAAGTCTTGTAACTGGAGCAAAGGTTTCATCAAAATCAATTCCCTCAATTTGCTTGAACCCTTTAGCAACCAACCTAGCTTTATTTCTCACAATCACACCATTTTCATCCATCTTATTTTTGAAAATCCATTTTGTTCCAATGACATTCACATCTTTTGGTCTAGGCACTAAGAACCAAACATCATTTATAGAAAATTGATTTAGCTCTTCATGAAGAGCCTCTACCCAAGCTTCATCATTCAAGGCTTCTTCAACATTTTTTGGTTCAATTTGGAAGGTATAGAAAACATAGCTTACCTCATTTAGTTTGGATTGTTTATGAGAAAACAAAGGCTATGCTTAGTTAAGAAAAACACCCAAAAGGGGGGAGGGGGGGTTGAATTGGGTTTTTAAAATCTTTTCAATCACAAAAAATTCAAACAAAATATAAGAAAAGTAAAAAAATAGAGTTTAGAGAATTCAAAATCGAGTTTATAGTGGTTTGGCACTTCCTTGCCTACGTCCACTCTCCTCAACCTCCTAACCGAGTGAGGCTTCCACTAACTTGAAGCTTCAACCAAGCTTCTAATCTTCTTACACTTGAATTCCGGCTCCAATGGGCTCTTACACAACCTCTTCAAGATTCAACCCTCTTGAAGGCTTTAACACTCAGATTTTTACAAGATATAATCCCTCAACCTAGCTTAAGGATAACTCAAATACAAAACTAGGCTAGGATGACACATAAGAGTGCACTAAAGGATATGCAAGTGGTGATTTAATGTACTATGAAAGAAATGAGAGTTTTTTTATCAAGAACAGGTAGGTAGGCTATTGAATGCAAGTGTTCTCTTCTCAATAAATGAATTGGAGCTCTCAATTTATAGGTTTCTAAGCTCGGGAGTCAAAAACAGCAAAAGGTAACCTTGTCTGGTCGAGCTAGGGGTCAATCGATTCACTAGTCGTTGGAGCATTTAATGCATGACAGGTTACCATTGCCTCAACCGGTCCTCGACCGGACGAGCACAATCAGTTGACCGATTCCTCAACCAGTTGAGCCGGTTGGCCATTGCCTCGACCGGTTGAGCCTTTTTGGCCTCGAAAACTTATTTTTTTTATTTCTTTCTTTTCTAACATTTAGGCAAGGTCTTTAGGTAAATTATTAAGTCAATTATAAAACATTTTGCCTAAGGTACATTAGTTAGAAACTAGGGTTTTAATGAAATCGAAGTTTTAAATAATAAGCCGAGTTTTCTAAGATGCATGAAACGTATGAAAATCCTAAGTGCACTCATGCATTCATCTTACATTAGTTTCCTATGATCACAAGTCTTCCAAGCGTCTTAATCTTGTATCCATTTGGTCCTTTGATGAATTTTCGAGTTTATACCTAAGATTCTTAAACATTTAAACCAATTAGTCACTTAACCATGGTTTGTTATCATCAAAACCCGATTAGGAGAACCCTTGGGCTAACAATCTCCCCATTTTTTATGATGACAGACCTTGGTTATCTAGGAAAAAAAAAAATCTTCCCCTCAAACCAATCATGGATCAATCAAACGATTTTTAATAGGAAGCAATGTAAAACATGAAAATAAACAATGGATCATAAAAATATCATATCATATATATATGGAAATGAAACCTCACATGTTCAAACAAGATAGATATGACTATGATGACAATGACATGCATGAGGGTCTCCTAGATCCTATAAATTTCTCCTCATTTGGCAACATAAAAAAGAAACGGAGGGGGATGTCTAGATAGTCTCAAGGCTGAGGGGGTGGAGAAGGAAACACAGAGCAGAGGTAAGCCATCATCTCCTCATGCTGACTCGCCTGATGACTCTCAATACAATCAATGCTCTGCTAGAGATGCTCAAATATAGCCTGCTGTTGATCCATATGATCCTCTATGCGCTCAAATCGCTGTTGGAAGTGATCAAACCGAGAAGTGACTCTAGTCTGATACTGATCCATGTGCTCCTCCATAAAGTAGAAGCGAGAGTCATGGACTAAGGCAAGCTCCTCCATACAAGTCCCAAGGGAGCTGATCTGAGCGGAGACATCCATCCAAGGCACATGATCAGGAGCGTGAGGTGCCTGAGATGGTAGCTCGGTAAATGATGGCTGAGATGATGGTCCTGCTTTGAAAGACGACTCAATCATCATAGGCTCTGAGAAGGTAGCCTCAACACGAATGCCCTTTGGCTGAGGTGGAGGCGGAATGTCAAGCTCGGGCACTCTCTACTCAAAGTCCCTCTGAGGGTCTAACCCATCCTCCATCTCTCTTATCTCAGCCTCCTCCTCTGCTCCGGGATGCATCTGATCCTGTCCTCGGGCCTGTCGCTCAGCTTTCCTAACCCAGGAGCCATCAAGTGCCTTCTCAAACTTCATGCGCCCCAAAGACTACTCATCATATGTGTCATAGCTAGTGAGGGCCTCGAAATTCATCTCTCTACTCAAGTCGACCCCAACATCCTTGAATACTCTGGTAAGGAAGTAGCCATAGGGGAGTACTCATGTCGTGCTCTCAACGCAGGAGATTATATGCATCATAATCAGATATCCCACGTGAATTCGTCTCCCGGTGAGGATCGAGTCCACAATAAATGCCTCAAGATAGGAGACCTCGTCTCGATGTCCTCCACGTGGCAATAAAATGGAGCATATCATGTGGTGAATGGCTCGGTTGGGCATGGTCATGCTGTTTGCTGATGGTTTGCCCATCCCCTGGGCATCTGCAAGTCCACACAACCTCTAAACAGCCTCTCTAGGCTCGAATCCCAACACAGTGGGCCACGCCTTGGCCTCATACACTCAGAATCCAACTGAAGGGATGTCAAGAATGCGGCAGATACTCTCGAGACTCAATCTGATCTCAACTCCCCTCATAGTGGACAATACGAGTCCTCCAAGCCCATAGGTCACTCGGGAATAAAAAGCCCACACCAGAGTCGGGAAGATCGGCTTAGAAATCGTCACAACTAGCAACCATCCCATCCAACAGAATAGTCCATCAAACCCGAAGTACTGAAGTTGGGAGAAATTGACACTTCTCCTTAAGACGACTTTCCTCTGGGCGAACTTTTGCTTGTAGCGTTGATAGTCTTCAATCGAACTAAAGAGGGTCGTGTCATACCTCGCCTTTCAACGAGCCTCTGTCTGCTCGGGCTGAGATGGCTTAGTAGGGCACTTGCCCTAAGCCTTGGAGGTGTCCGTCTCTCGCCTAGGAGCCATCCAACGAATTGAATGAAGAAGGAGAAGGCCAAAACGAGAATGAAAACAAACAGGAAAAAGTAGCCACCAACCCCAAGCCTTAGGCACACGGAGATGAAGTTGAACAGACCCTGAGGCACGCGGTGCAGAGATAAGACGCTCCCAAAAGCTGAAACCCTGGGTTTCAAATCAAAACCCTAACCTCAAGGCGTCCCAAAATCAAGTCCACAGCCTGAAAACAGTCCGAAATCTGGCCAAAACGGTATTCTAGAAGCAGGGATGTGAAGAGGCTTCAAGCTATGGAGGATAACGAGTGAGAAATGAAGCACGGGGGGGGCTTTTTAAATTCCCAGCCCCGACGAACCGGTCGACCACTTGGTCAACGGTCAACAGTCATGGTCAACGGTCAATTTTTCCAAATTTTGTTGCATTTTCCTGTCTCATGATCCTCCCCCTGCCCTTTTTAGTTGAAATCCCCAATTTTTTATGTCCAATGCCACGGGAATTTGATTTTTTGTCAAAATTTGACCTCTTTCCTAGGATTATTTCTATATGATGCATATGATATGAATTTCACGCAATCATAGGTATATTCAATCAAGAATTCATCAAGCAATCATTTGATCATAAAGAAATCACGCCTAGTTGTCTTTTAATATCAACAAATTGCTCTTCACTTAGAGGTTTTGTAAAAATATCGGCAAGTTGATCTTTTGTGCTTACAAATTCAAGTGTAATGTCACCCTTTTGTGCATGGTCTCTAAGAAAATTGTGTCTTATCTCTATATGCTTAGTCATAGAATGTTGTACCGGATTTTTTAAAATGTTTATGGCACTAGTGTTATCACATTTTATAGGAACATGCTCAAAAATCAAATTGAAATCACCAAGTGTTTGTTTCATCCAAAGGATTTGTGCACAACATAAACCGGCTGCTATGTATTCAGCTTCCGCCATAGACAAAGCTACCAAATTTTGCTTCTTACTATGCCATGAAACAAGTGAGTGTCCTAGGAAATGACAAGTGCCACTAGTGTTTTTTCTCTCAACTTTACAACCGGCAAAGTCGCCATCCGAGTATCCAATTAATTCAAAGTTATCACCCTTAGGATACCATAGGCCTATGTCCATAGTCCCTTTTAAATATCTAAGAATTTGTTTTACATCACTTAAATGAGATTCCTTAGGACAAGATTGAAATCTAGCACACAAGCATACACTATACATGATGTTGGGTCTACTAGCGGTCAAATATAGCAAAGAACCTATCATGCCTCTATACATAGCTGAGTTGACGGGCTTACCTTTCTCATCCATGTCAAGCTTGATGGATGAACTCATTGGAGTCTCCATTGTTTTGGCTCCCTCCATATTGAACCTTTTGAGGAGATCTCTTATATACTTTGCTTGATTGATGAAGGTTCCTTCCTTTAGTTGCTTGATTTGAAGTCCAAGGAAGAAGTTAATTTCTCCCATCATGCTCATTTCGAACTCACTATGCATGTATTTAGAGAATTCTTCACAAAGAAAGACATTAGTAGCTCCAAAAATGATATCATCAGCGTATATTTGTACTAAGAGCATGTCATTTTCTTTGGTTTTTATGAAAAGAGTTGTATCAAATTTTCCCATTTTAAAACCCTTTTTCAAAAGAATTTACTCAATCTTTCATACCATGCTCTAGGTGCTTGTTTCAAACCATAAAGTGCCTTTTTAAGTCTAAAAACATGATTAGGAAAGTTAAATCTTTGAAAACTAGGTGGTTGTTCAACATATACCTCTTCATTTATAAAGCCATTTAAGAAGGCATTTTTCACATCCATTTGATATAAAACAAAGTCTTTAAAACATGCAAAGGCAAGTAGCATCCTAATTGCTTCCAATCTAGCTACGGGAGCAAAGGTTTCTTCATAATCTATCCCTTCTTCTTGATTAAAACCTTGGGCTACCAATCTTGCTTTATTCCTTATAATTATGCCATTTTCATCCATTTTGTTTCTAAAGACCCATCTAGTTCCAACAACACTTTGATTTTGAGGTCTTGGCACTAATTCCCATACTTCACTTCTTTCAAATTGGTTTAACTCTTCTTGCATGACAATCATCCAATTTTCATCAATTAGAGCATCTTTTATATTTTTAGGTTCAATTTGAGAGATAAAAGCAAGATTATTGCAAATATTTCTAAGAGATGATCTAGTTCTTACCCCACTAGATGGATTACCTATAATTTGATCTTGTGGGTGGTTGATGACAAACTTCCAATCTTTAAGGAGGTCTTGGCTTGATTCAGTTTGCACTTGTTGAGGAGGAGGTAGTGCCAAAGGTGATTCTTCTTTCTTAGGATCCTCTACAACTTCTTCTTGTTGCCTTCTATCTTTAATTTGTAATTTTCCCATGGAGGTCTCCAAGCCTAAATCATCATCAAAGCTCTCTCTTTCTTGGAGAGAATTGTTAGATTCATCAAAAATAACATGAATGGACTCCTCAACAACCATGGTTCTCTTGTTGAAAACTCTAAAGGCTTTACTTGAGTAACCAAGAAAAATTCCAACATTCGATTTTCCAAATTTTCCAAGATTGTCTTTGGTGTTTAATATAAAGCATTTGCACCCAAAGACTTTGAAATAGCTAATGTTGGGTTTCTTGTTTTTCCAAAGCTCATAGGGAGTTTTCTTAAGAATGGGTCTTAATAAAATTCTATTTAAAACATAACAAGAAGTGCTAACCGCTTCGACCCAAAAGTATTTTGGTAAATCATTTTCATTTAGCAAGCATGGTTCTAGCCATTTCTTGAAGAGTTCTATTTTTCCTTTCAACTACCCCATTTTGTTGAGGAGTTCTAGGAGCCGAAAAGTTGTGGTTAATACCATGCTCATTGCAATAGTCTTCAAAATCAATATTTTCAAATTCTCTCCCATGATCACTTCTTATACAAGTAATTGTAAAACCTTTTTCATTTTGAACCTTGTTGCAAAACTTTGAAAACTCATAAAAGGCTTCATTCTTTTGACTTAAAAATAAGACCCAAGTGTATCTAGAGAAGTCATCCACAATAACAAAAGCATAAGATTTTCCTCCAAGGCTTGGTGTCCTAGACGGACCAAATAAATCCATATGCAACAATTCAAGAGACCTAGTTGTTGAAATGAAATTTTTGTTTTTGAAAGAGTTTTTGATTTGCTTTCCCATTTGACAAGCTTCACAAACTTTGTCTTTTTGAAAATTTATTTTGGGAAGGCCTCTAACAAGTTCATCTTTGTTGAGTTGGGAAATGAGGTCCATGTTAGCATGTCCCAACCTCTTATGCCACAACCAACTTTGATCATGCATGCTTGAAAAGCATCTATCATGGCCATCATATTTTGAAATATTTATTGCATAAACATTATCACATCTATGGCCCATGAAGATGGTTTTATCATTTTGAATATCTTTGATGATGCAATGAGATGCTTCAAAAATCACTTTAAAACCTTTGTCAGAAAGTTGACTTATGCTCAAAAGATTATGTTTTAAACCATCAACTAATAAAACACTTTCAATAAGAGAGGATGTGTCATTACCAATGTTGCCTTGACCAACGATCCTTCCTCTTGAATTGTCTCCAAAGGTAACGTATCCTCTCTTTCTCTTTGTAAGAAAAGCAAATTTGGATTCATCCCCGATCATGTGTCTTGAGCATCCACTATCTAAGAACCACTTATCCTTCTTTGATCCCTACAAAATAAAATTTAAGTTGATTTAGGTACCCATATCTTTTTGGGTCCTTAAGGGTTAGTGACCTTGGATTTCTCAACCCAAACCTTTTTAGCTTTAGCATTTGAATTCTTTTGAGAACCATTTCTTAAGGGACATGTACTACTAATGTGCCCTCCTCTTCCACAAAAGTTGCAAGTGGTGGAAGGACTTGCACTTGCGGATTCTTTTACAAAACAGTTTTTAAAATACTTTTGATTTTTTGATGATTTGAATCCTAGCCCTTGTTTGTTAAAGACATTTTTTGCTAGCTAAGATCATTTCAAAATATTTTTGTCCACAAGAGAAAATTGAAAGAGAGGAGGTTAACCATTCATTTTTTTTTTTCAAAATCTCATTTTCTTTTTCAAGATGAGTTTTAGATATTTCAACAATTGAAAATTTTTCTTTCACTTCTTCAAGTTCCTTTTCAAGTTCTTGAATTTTCTTTTTAAGAGAATTATTTTTCAAACTAAGTTTTTCAAAATCCTCATATAATTCTTCAAAAACATCATGCATATCTTCATCACTAAAGTTAGAGTTTACCTTGTCTAGATCATCTATTGCCATGAAGCACATGTTTGCCACTTCCTTCTCATTTTCTTCTTCGGAGGATTCTTCACTTTCACTCCAAGTGGTCATCATTGCCTTCTTCATTCTTTTCTTGGCTTCACTCTTGTAGAGAGGACAATCATATTTAATGTGTCCCGGTTTTTTGCACTTGAAGCATGTTAAATCTCTTTTCTCTTCCCATTTCTCTTTTTCACCATAGGATGAAGATTCCTTTTTAAAAGGATCTCTTCTAGAGGTAAATTTCCTTCCTTTAAACCTTTCACCTCTCATGTATTTTTTGAGTTTTCTTGTGATAAGGGTTAGATCATCATCTTCATCACTTGGCTTTTCTTATTCAACATCTTCTTCTTCCTTGGTTATAGCTTTGAGGGCAATGCTCTTCTTCTTTTTATCTTCACCCTGTTGTAGTTTCTTTGTCAAATTGATCTCATATGTCATTAATGACCCTATGAGCTCTTCCATAGGTAGCTTAGTCAAGTCTTTTGCTTCTTGAATTTCGGTGACCTTAGTATGCCACTTTGATGGGTGAGACCTCAATATCTTCATCACCTTCTCGGATTTCTTGTAGGTTTTTCCCAAAGCTTCAAGACCATTGACAATGTCGGTGAACCTAGTAATCATCTCAACAATAGTCTCAGTTTCTTTCATTGAAAACAATTCATAGTTATGAACAAGTAAATTGATTTTTGACTCTTTCACTTGATTAGTTTCTTCATGAGTTATTTCAAGCAACCTCCAAATTTCTTTAGTCGATTTGCATTGACATATTCTATTATATTCATTTCTATCCATAGCACATTGCAAAGTAAAAACGACTTTAGCATTTAATTGAAAGTTTCTTCTATTAAGCTCATTCCATTCTTGCTTGGGTTTTGGAACCAAAACTCCATCAACTAGTTTGGTGGGAAAAGTTGGGCCATCTTCAATGACAATACATCTAAATCAGTAGATTGCAAATGCCAAGTCATTCTAGTTTTCCAATAGGGATAGTTGATTCCCGTAAAGAATGAAGTTCTATGTTTTGAAAAATTTTCAGCTTGGGATGAGCTTGATGGAACAACCATTTTCTCTTAGACGATTAAGTCTTAAAAAAAAGGTCAAGCTCTGATACCAATTGAGAAAACAAAGGCTATGCTTAGTTAAGAAAAACACCTAAAAGGGGGAGGGGGGTGAATTGGGTTTTTAAAATCTTTTCAATCACAACAAATTCAAACAAAATATAAGCAAAGTAAAGAGATAAAGTTTAGAGAATTCAAACTCGGGTTTATAGTGGTTCAGCACTTCCTTGCCTACGTCCACTCTCCTCAACCTCCTAACCGAGTGAGGCTTCCACTAACTTGAAGCTTCAACCAAGCTTCCAATCTTCTTACACTTGGATTCCAGCTCCAATGGGCTCTTACACAACCTCTTCAAGATTCAACCCTCTTGAAGGCTTTAACACTCAGATTTTTACAAGATATAATCCCTCAACCTAGCTTAAGGATAGCTCAAATACAAGACAAGGCTAGGATGACACACAAGAGTGCACTAAAAGATATGCAAGTGGTGATTTAATGCACTATGAAAGAAATGAGAGCTTTTTGATCAAGAACATGTAGGTAGGCTATTGAATGCAAGTGTTCTCTTCTCAATAAATGAATTGGAGCTCTCAATTTATAGGTTTCTAAGCTCAGGAGTCAAAAATAGCAAAAAGTAACCTCGTCTGATCGAGCTAGGGGTCGATTGGTTCACTAGCCGTTGGAGCATTTAATGCATGACAGGTTACCATTGCCTCAATCGAACCTCGACCGCTCCTCGACCAGTAAAAGAAACACCTTGACCGGGAAGAGAAGGCTACTGGGAGAAAGAGAAGGTTTTTGACCTCCCTCGACCGGTCCTCAACCGAACAAGCACAACCAGTCGACCGGTTCCTCAACCGGACAAGCAAAACCTATTTTTTTTTATTCCTTTCTTTTCTAACATTTAGGCAAGGTCTTTAGGTAAATTATTAAGCCAATTATAAAACATTTTGCCTAAGGTACATTAGTTAGAAACTCGGGTTTTAATGAAATCGAAGTTTTAAAGAATAAGCCGAGTTTTCTAAGATGCATGAAACGTATGAAAATCCTAAGTGCACTCATGCACTCATCTTACATTAGTTTCCTATTATCACAAGTCCTCCAAGCATCTCGATCTTGTATCCATTTGGTCCTTTGATGAATTTTCGAGTTTATACCTAAGATTCTTAAACATTTAAACCAATTAGTCACTTAACCATGGTTTGTTATCATCAAAACCTGATTAGGAGAACCCTTAGGCTAACAGTTTCCTTGTTACCATGCTATCCTCATAGTTTCCAATCACATTGCTCAATGGATGGTTCTTAGGTACCCTTGACTTATTTTTCTTCGATAACTCAATTCTCCCCCTATCTCTTTTCTTTCCTTGCTCTTATTTCTTTTCTTGCTTTTCACTTAACTTTTAATCTACAAATTTTTCTTCAATCACTTCAATATCTTTTGACACATCAATTCTATCCTCATCACACTCTCTTGACCTTGATCCTAGATTATCAACAATCACATTGATTGATTCCACCATACATTTTGAACTCAAAATTTATACTATATGCTTGAATTTTGGAGGAATATCCTAAGAATATCCCTTCTTCACTCTTGGATTCAAACTTTCCAAGATTTTCATGATCTTTCAAGACATAACATCTACTTCCAGACACCCTAAAGTACTTCACACTGAGTTTCTTACCTTTCCACATCTCATAACAAGTCTTCTTAGTATAAGGACGCATGTGAGATCTATTGGAAGTATAGCAAGCGATGTTGATGGCTTCAACCCAAAAATGTGTAGGAAGTTCATGTTGATTTAGCATTGTTCGGGTCATTTCTTGAAGGACACGGTTCTTTCTCTTAACTACCCC
The DNA here is from genome assembly GCF_030704535.1 of Vitis vinifera. NCBI lineage: Eukaryota > Viridiplantae > Streptophyta > Magnoliopsida > Vitales > Vitaceae > Vitis > Vitis vinifera. The sequence continues at coordinate 19,195,667 of NC_081805.1, read as the reverse complement.
ATTTTGTTGATGTGTTCTAGGAGCGGAAAGCTCATGTTTGATTCCTTAAGAATGACAAAATTCTAAAAAAATCAGAATTGTCAAATTCTCTCCCCTTATCACTCCTAATTCTTTCAATGGGATACCCTTTTTCATTTTGAATTTTCAAACCAATGTCCTTGAAATTTATGAATGCCTCACTCTTATCTCTTAGGAATGCAACCCATGCATACCTATAATAGTCATCAACCATCACCAAAATGTATTTCTTACCCCCTAAACTCTCAGTTCTCATTGGTCCCATGAGGTTCATATGTAAGAGTTCTAAAGGTTTAGAGGTCAAAATTTCATCAACTCTCTTATGTGTACTCCTTGTTTGTTTTCCCTTTTGACAAGGACCACAAATAGGATTAAAGGGTTTTCCAAGCTTAGGAATCCCTTTGATGACTTCATTATTAGCAACTTTCATCAAGTCACGGTAGTTTAAATGACCCAACTTACTGTTCCACAAATCGATTGATTCAACTTTTGAACTACCACACAAAAGGGAAGAAGAAGAAGAGGTAGAAGGATTTTGACAAACAGCATAGCAATTATCAGAATTTCTCAAACCAATCATCACACAATTTTCCTTCAAATCAAACACTTTGCACAAATTTTGTGAAAATTGAACATTGAACATTGAACTTCTTGTCACATATTTGACTAATATGCTAATCAAGTTAGCTTTCAATCCTTCCACATACAAAACCTCTTCAAGGTTAGGGATCCCGAGAGCACAAATTGTGTCTTTCCCTTTCACACTAGCAACATTGTCATCATCAAAAGTTATAGTTCCTCCATCAAATTTAGTGAAATTAGTGAAGAATGATCTATTACCTGTCATATGACATGAACAACCACTATCAAAGTACCATGAGTGTGACTCACTAGCTCTAAGTGCAGTGTGAACAACAAGGCAATTAAGCTCATTCTTTTTCACCCATATTTGTTTTACATTTATGACTTTGGTCATTCCATTTGAAGTGTTTCCTTGGAAGCCACTATGATGAAGGACATTTGAATCCCTCTTGAACACTCTCTTGCCTCCTTGTAACAACCTATTTCTCAAAGTGAATGATTCATTCATTAGGTTGGTCAACTTTCTTTGGAAACTCTCAAACATCCTAGCATAACATCTATCAACGGTGTATCCCATTTTAGTGCAATGAGTGCAATAAAGTTTCGATTTAGGAAGAATTTTCTTAGGGACCATTCCTTCACAAGGCTTGACAAAAATTGTTTTACCACTACTTGGAGTGGTAGTTTTATCAACAAAACCTAAGCCTCTTTTATCAAATGATTTCCTTCCTGAATTTATCAAATCACTAAGTCTTTTAAAGCTAGAATGTGACTCTTCTTTCCTAAGACTCAACTCATTCTTAAACACTTGATTTTCACTCTTCAATTCATCACACATTTTCTTCATGTCAAAGTGTTCACCCTCAAGAAAGGCAATTTTATCTAGCAAAGACTTTTTCTCTCCCTTTAGAGTTTTAATCTCATTGATTAAACTCCTTTTAGAATCCTTCCACTCAACTTGTTCCTATTTGAGACTTAAGCACTCCTTGTACAAAGTCTCATATGCAGAGTCAAAACTCATCTCATCACCATTGGAGTCACTTGACTCACAAGACGCACTAAGGGCCTCCTTTTTGAGTGGTTCATCAATGCCACTTGCCATAAAGGTTGTGAAATTAGTGTATTCCTCACTGGCATTGGATTCTTTTTCACTAGATTGACATGATTCTGTGTCACTCCAAGTGACTTGCATGGCTTTCTTTCCTTTTTTCTTTGAGAGACATTCAGTGGCATAGTGCCCCTTTCCCCCACACTCGAAGCACTCAACCTCAAGGTCCTTTTTGACACTCTTGTCTTTCTTTTTGTCTTTTACATTTTATTTTCCCATTGAATTATTCCATTTTTTTAGCATCTTCCTTGGACTTCTTCTTATATTTCCTGAACTTCATGTATTTTTTCAATTTTCTAGCAAATCTAGCAACTTCTCCATCTGACATTTTCTCATTACCCTCACCTTTGGAACCTAATGACTCCTCTTTAATGGCATTTAAGGAAATGCCCTTTGATTTCTTAAGAAATCCAAGAGTCATTTCAAAAGTTTGGAGTGAACCTATAAGTTCATCCACTTTCAAGGAATCCACATCCTTGGACTCTTCAATGGCAGTGATTTTTGCTCTAAATCTCTCTGGAAGAGATCTTAGAATTTTTCTAACTACTTTGGAATTAGGGATGGGCTCACCTAGATTAAAGCTAGAATTCATAATGTCCATTAGTTTTGCACGGAACTCTCTAAATTTCTCATGATCTTCCATCCTAATTGTCTCAAACCTAGAGGTTAACATTTGAAGTTTGGACACTTTCACAGCATTAGTGCCTTCATGAGTCACTTGGAGGATATCTCAAGCCTCCTTAGCTGAAGTACATGTGGCTATCCCATGGAATTCATCAGCGCTAATGGAATTAAAGATGGAATACATGGCTCTAGCATTGTTCTCACTAGCTTCATTATCACCTCTATCCCATTCCAACTTAAGCTTGATAACATTAGTTGGTCTTCCTTTTCTATCCAACACCTTAGGTGGAGACCAACCAAATTCAATGACGTTCCAAACTTTTTCATTTTGCGTTTTGAGCAAATATTGTTGTAGGACCTCAGACGCTACCAACTCTCCTAAAAGCAATTGCTTGTAGGAAAGGCGCATACCCTAGCCTTATAGTGTATTCACCCAAGCGCCCACGGTGAACACAAGGGGAGTTGATGGACGCAGCCAACCCTCTGATCTGCCAACAATCTCCCCTCCAACGACACCCCTGGGGTTCGAACCCGTGACCTAGGCTCTAATACCACTTGTAGGACCTCAGACGCTACCAACTCTCCTAAAAGCAATTGCTTGTAGGAAAGGCGCATACTCTAGCCTTATAGTGCATTCACCTAAGCACCCACGGTGAACACAAGGGGAGTTGATGGACGCGGCCAACCCTCCGATCTGCCAACAATTGCATTCTCACTTTCCAATGAGAATAATTTTCGACGGTTAAAAATGGTGGTCTCCCAATGGAAGCTCTTTCTTGATGAGGTTCCATGATTGAGATTCAAGGACCGAAAATGATTTTTCCTTTAAAAACCTGCTCTGATATCAAATGAAAATGTGAATCTCAATAATGGACTACACCTAGAGGGGGGTGAATAGGTGTTGTAGAACAATTTAAAAATTCTCCCAACAAAGATTACCTAACCTTAAACTATCTTAATGTCAAGAAACTTTTCTTCCAACAAATAATCAACAAAGCATAACATCTACAAGCTAAAATGTATGCATCAACACTCTCCCAACAATTTATAAATGCAAAACACATGCAAATGCTTCAACACTCCTCAAAAATAAATCAAAAGAACAATTATCTCCTCAACTCTTATCAATTGACTCCATGATATCATTAAACAAAATGAACAGAAAAATTATTAAAGATATTCCATGGATCATGACACTTATATCACTTCATATTTCTTCCATTCAACATGTATGTCCAAGTAATCAATGATATCAAAAACAAAAAATATATCAAAGTGTAGAGTGAGAGAAAGAGACAATGAACACCGAATTTTTAACATGGAAAACCTCCGAAGAGATCAAAAACCACAGGCCTATCATCAATTGAAAAACTCCACTATGAAGAATAAAAATTGAGTATAAGGTTTTACCTAGCTCAAGCCAACCAATCCTTCCCAGACTACTTGACTAGTACCTTCACTTTCAGCTTCTCACCTTCTTCTTCCGAAGCACACTTGGAGTCCACACCAAGCTCAATCTCGACCTCATCTTAAATCCACACAAGAAGAAAATGGGTTTTTGCACAAACCCAAATAGAATGAGAGATTGAGATATGAGTGAAGGAATGAATCAACCCATTTATTGCTCAAGAAAATCCATTAAAAACTAGTTTGGAAAACATTAAGAGAAGTGGATTTTCTTTGCAATCAAAAACCCTAAATTAGGAAAATAAGATGAGAAAATGAAGAACACATGGAGTGGATGCTCTCTCCAAGTTTTCTGCAGTCCCTACCTAGAAAATGAGAGAATATTGCTTTTTAAATTGTAAAAAGAAGCCCTCAATCTAATGACTGAGATTTGATCTAAAAAAAAATTAGTTGGATCGATCCACCCCTACACCTAGATCAATCTAAAAACATGAGAATGAAAGTCTTGCACCAAAAACCATTTCTCCCAACTTTCTAACACATTTAAAGATTAAAAATCGGGTTGATTCACATTCAATCACCACACACTCGACTACATACCTCGGCCTCTTAACAAAGTCTTAGTCTTCAAAGTCAAGTAGTCCGAAGAGGAATTGGAAAGCCGAGTTAGGGGACACTTAGGAATTTTGTCCGGAATTGTCAACCTAACTAAACACTCACAATAACTAATTGCATAAAAGATAGTTTAGGTAGAGCTAGCTATTTCTTATGAACTAACCTAGTAAAAGGAAATAGTGGTATATCAATGTGGTGTTAAACGGATCAGGAGACCAAGTGTCTAATACTTGGATCTTTGGATAATGTGTTGCAATAACAATACATGTCTATTACTAGAGACTTTGATATTTTCTTTATAGTTTGCAATGGTTTTTTAGTGATTAGGGTAGGTCGGCATTGACAAGATACTCTTAGGACTGTTATGAACCCCAATATTCATATGATCTTAGAGACCTTGCCATTTTCTTTCGGGATGGCTAAGGGGATTCTCAAATATTATAGGATGGTCATATGGAAGTCAAAATTTCTTCAAGTTCTTCTCTTAAGAAGAATAAGAACAATACCAAATAAGAAAAGTTCAAAAGAAGAATAAGAGAGCAAGCTCAAGTGCAAATGATTCCTTTGTGACCTTTTAGGACACTAGAAAAGGAATGTCATGTTTACCTAAAGAAAAAAAATGAAAGTATACATCATTTTCTCGTTGTTGAATATTTAGTGATGGATTTTATGATTTATGGTGAATAGATTTCAACCCCACTATTTCTAAGTCCTTATGGGATATTCAACAAACGAGAAGGTTAAATGATGATATTATACTTACCTTAACTTCAAATGTAAGGTTAGTTATTGAGGTTAGTGGGATGTAATATTCTTTTCTTTTATATATATTCCATTATCACTTTGCCAAGTGATGAGAATTATGATCTCAGGATTAAACCTAGCACTAATTAAACATTTGATTTCTAAACCTAGGTCATATTAATCTATATAGGATCCAAAAATTGGTAAAGTCTATACTCTTTGATTCCAGAAGATCTTTCAATTTATGAATCTTGTATAGATGGTAAAATGACCAAGAGGACTAGAGCCAAGGAATGTTTAGAGTTAATGCATACTAACATGTATGGAACTTTTACTATCAATGCATGGGGAGGGTATGGGTATTTCATCACGTTTAGTGATGATTACTCTAGGTTTGAATAAGTACATAGGAAATTTGATGCCTTGGATACATTCATTGAATTTAAGGCGGGATCGAATAACTTATTGGGTATACATAGCAAGTCACTTCGATTAGATCAAGGTCATATGTCTAGTAAGTTTAATTCTTTTCATTGAAGCACGAGATTATTTCCTAGTTATGTACACAAGGTCTCTATTGCAAAATGGATAGGTGGAATAAATATACCACACTTGGATGGACGTAGTGAGATTGTGGATGGGTTTCTCATCTTTTCTTGGATTCTTTTCGGGATATGTCTTATAAACTGTGTAATACCTTTTTTGGGGATATGTCTTATAAATTGTGTAATACCTTTTTTTTCTTAAAAGGTATATCAATTAATAGGAAATCTAAGAGGATTTTTGGGTTATTACCTTATAGTCAAGATCATCAAAAGATATTTGTGGACATAAATGTCAGATTTTTTATGAAAACTATATGATAAGGAATAAGACAAAAAGTGATATAGATTGGAGGATATGTTAAAAGATAGTCCCATATTGCATAGGATACTATGGATCCAAAGGGTTAAATGTATACCATGCCTATGATTTCTAATACATCAGTGCTTCATCGTAGTGGGAAGTTTATATAACATAGATTATGATGAAGCAGTGAGCAATGTTTGTGCTCACTTAAGGTAAGGAGCTATGAAGAGGTAGTTAGAATCTTTGTATTCTAAAATAATTTAGGTTCCTATAGAAGCACCTAAAGGGATAAAACCCATAGGTGTAAATTGGTATACAAGAGGAACACAAGAGTAGATGAAAAACTTAAGTTTTATATGGCTAAGGTTGTAGCAAAAGGTTATAGTTTGAAATTTTGTTTCAACTATGGAAAACCTTTTCAACAATGGTCATACTCAAATCCATCATATCACTCTTATCTATTACAATGTGTCTCATTTATGAGATTTAACAACCAAATATTTTCATAGCAAAGGGTCTTGTGTGTACAAGAAGGCATAAGGAAGTGTGGTGATGCTCTAAAATCTTGCAAGTAAATGACAATCTACTCATTGGATATGATGTAAGGATATTATCATCAGTCAAGATCTTGTAGTCTACTCAGTTTTGGTGGTTATTATTATCCCTAACAAGTTTCAAAATCATATGTGGCTTGCTCCAAAAAACTTCTAGTAAGTGTCCAACATGTAGCTTAAAACCAGGGTTGATTTTCTTCAAACTTGTTTTAGTTCTAATTCCCATGTGAACTTTGAGGTATAGCTCCAAACGTTCTTCATGGTCGTGTTTGCTTGCCATCTTACTCTCTCCATAGTCTTCATTTCTCATCTCTTATGTTGTGAATTGATTCTATATGCCCTTGCTTAAGCTCTCATCGTGCTCCAAAAGTATTGAGTGTATCCTTTGAATATTTACCTCCTTTATGGACCTTAAATGAAGTTAGCTTTTTCACCTTGCATTTTTTCATCATTTTTAACCTAAAATTAAGATTAAAATATATGTTGGTTCCATAGCTATTGTTTTAGCATCAATTTAAGTTATGATGAGTTAAGCCTTTTATATGGCATAAATCATATTATTTAGTTGTGCGCTAAAGGAGCACATATTTGAGCTCTAATTAAATACCCAAAACTAGGCTCTGAGCCCAATCTAATAAGTCCTTAACCCTTGTAATGTGTATCTAATAAGCCCTTTTACTGCTCATGATTGACTTGATCGTTGGTGAGAGTTTGGCTAAAATGGTCACCTCACTCTAACCATTTTCTCGTGTTGTAGAGGAAGGTCACGATAGAAAAGGACACCATTTTCAAGAAGGTGAAACACCTATGCTTCATCACTGTAGGGTTTTCCATTGATGAGCGTCAAACTACAAGCTAATGCGCGGTTTGTCACAAAACTTGGATATGATATAGAGTACGGGTTCAATGCGGTGTCCACTTTCCCTGTCCTTGTGCAGACTATTCTCTGCTGGATGTGCTAGATTCTAGAATGAAAATATGGGAGGCAGCAGCTCAATCTTGATGTCTTCCTGAGAGTGGATCTCCGCATTAAAGTGTTGTCGAAAGCAATTGGTGATCCAATGGTTTATATTATATGATTATAGACCTTCGAGCACCAACAAAACCCTCCAGTTATGAGCCCTTCGTCTAGGAGCTGAAACTCAAGTTCATAGAGCTTACGGCCTTGGGCTCTGATCATGGATTTATGCCTTCGGGCCCTTAGAAGAGCTCACATGTCCAAGTTCGGCCATTCACTACTCGACTGAAATGTTCTATTACATTTACAGATTGTGTCAATCTATATATATATATCTGCGGGAATAAAGGATATATATCCTTAATATTGCAATGTTTACACGACGTAATACTGAGCTGAAAGTATGAAGATTCATTTTCTGTCTGAAAAATATTATAGTGCATTGATTATAATCTTTTTCTCCTGAATTTATCCATTCAATCACAATTAAAGTGTTCATGCTACTATGAACACAAGTGTAATGTAAGCAAACCATTTTAACTATAAACAGCCAAACATCAGTTGGGATCCTATCCTTCCACTTGTTCATGTTTATTTAAATAAGGGAAAAGGCATTTCACAAAGGTGGGTAAGCTTATTAAAGAAAAGTTTCCAATACTAAGAAATAGGTTTAATGTTGCCTTGAGATACAAGTCAATGACAACAGCTTCGGACTATCTCTCATCCTGTTTATTTTTTCTTCTACGGGACCTTAAAAAAGGCCACTACGTCACCCACATGCGCCCATTTGGACTTAGACTACCCAACCCACATGCTCATTTAGACTTTTGTTATCAATGCTACCGACCTTGAGAGTATCGTGGAATATCCCCGCTAGCTGGTTTCCGACTTATTCCATGGCAATCCTTTCCCACCATCAAAGCAGCCAAGAAAAAGTGAGATTTTTTACCCCATAACCCCCTCAACTCAAGAACACTACCAACACAATCAACAGCGAGTTCCTTTTCTCACACTCAACCAAGTTGATCTTTCAAAGAACGATTCCAAGGACTAAATAAATGAAGAAAAAAAAAATACAACTGTATTTTGTTTGTTTTTTTTTTTTACAGGGAAATAATATAACACATGTGCCTATACTTCGTAAAAAAAATATGATACAGAAAGAACCCCAATGAATTTCTGTTTCTACTGAGATGACTGGGAAAATAAAAAAGAAACAAGCAAAAAAGAAGCTATCACAAGGACTTCCTCTTTGCTATCTTCATGAGCCCTCCCTCATACGTCATATGTGAGGCAAAAATATTAGTGCATACCTTTATTTGTGGAAGCAAATATGTTGATGCACACCTCTCATTGGCAAAAAGGAACTACAACATGATCTATCATTCATCATCGTGAGAAGGTTACTGATGTAAAAGAAGAGGAGAGAGGAGGCTAAGGGTATCAAGGCTTGAGATGGAGACAAAGTTTCTTGAGGTGTGCAAGAGGGGTTGCTATGCCACTCAGGCTATTCGTGTGTCAAGCTTGAACAAGACAAGTATGAGGAAGGCTCATGGACAGAAAAGGAGGGCTCCTTTCATGGTAGCTTGCTCTAGTCAAAAGGACAAAGGATCACATTTAAGGAAAAATTAACCTGTCATTGAGGAGTCCTTTGTAACCGAGACCCAATGGCTTTGAGCTCAAATATCTTCACAGACCCAGCAACAGCCCGCATTGTGGTGTCCATTACATAAGGTGTACCATCAAATGTGAGCTCTGTCGTATTTACCATCTTGCGACATGGCTCGCGCCGTTCTGCTACGGTTCCATGATAATGGAAATACTTGACCAGGTGGTCCGTTTTGTGTGTTGTCTTACCTGCTAGGTTTTGTGACAAGTGCACTCCTGTTGCAAACACATTGCGTGGTTGCACTGCATATTTCCGGTCCCTCCTGATTCCTCTCTTAACATCCCTATACACCAGCTTTTCAAACCCCCATTTTCTGCAATTACAGTACAAATAAGGAATGAAACAGATGAATCTGAATAAACCATGCAGTTGTCAAAATTCGAAACAACAAATTGATCAAGAACAGCTAATAAATCCCACAGTCTTCACTCATAAGTCTAATCATACCGGATTAGAATGTATTGTTATTAAGAAATCAGTTCCATGCTGCAAAATATTTGACCAATCAGGTTAGGAAGTGACAGGTCAGTAAGTGTAATCCATAATTTTTATGGTTCATATCAGTATCTCATATTCACTAGGATATAATTGTTTTGATTGTACTCATCATTCAGATGTCTTCTTGGACAGGCAACGTCAGTAAATGAATAATAGTAGGCCTTGATTCCCCACTAAAATAAGGCCTCTAAAATAGAAAACTCTTTCACAAGGTCACAATCATGAAAACAAAAACAATCACTTTACTACAAAGTTGAAACCCACCCCATATCCACCTGCCCATAAACAATGAAGAGAAGAAAGAATAAAAGCCAAACACACAAAGAATATTATGAACAATGAATCCAAATATGCACGGGCCACTTGGTCTATAATTTCAAGGTTAATATATAAAATGCGTCAAGCCCTCAACAATCACCAGGTAGCACTTTCATCTAACACCGTAATGTTGTAACATCCAACAGGGCCATTGCTGCAAATATACCATCCACTCTAATCTAACCTCCCTTGAAAGACATGAATTATTGATATTGAGAACTTAATGCTGAATGGTCAATGCAGTTAAGTTTGAAATGCAATGAGTCAACAAGTTCAATTTGGATCCCGTTTGAAAGCCAAATATGCTTATGCACACCAAAACTTGATCAATTAAAACCTAGGATTAGAAACATGTATGAAATTTCAGCACTATGAAGTCCTATCCAATTGAGTAGTGCCGAATCCAATTTTTCATTCTTCAAGCAAAATTGGATACTTGTGGGCTTGGGCATTTAGTAAATTACAGGTAAGTATTGAAGATTGGTGAACATATATCTAGATAACATGGAAAACAGGACAGGTGTGAAGTATTTAAATAGAGGAGAACATAAGTGTACCTGGGAGCTTTACCGGCGTCTGAAGAGAGGCAGAGCTTGTTGGATATGGGCATCTGTTCAATGGTGAATTGGGTATATCCGGAAAGGGAATTGAGTACGGACTTTATAGTGTTCTTAGGTGGCACATAGATATACTCATCAACATCAAAGAAGAACATCCACTTAGCCATAAAGCGATATCTATGCAAACAATCATTCACAACAAGGAACTGATTGTGATAATAGCCATCAAAACGTTCCTGCTCTCTTATATCCTGCAGTGTCACGTACCCTTTTTCCATCCACGGCTTCAACACCTCTAGAACCCCGGAATGTACACCACCTGCGTCGTGTATCACAAAATGGGACCTCTCTCCGAAGAACTTAACGTGGTAAGCAATCCATTCCCTCACCCTCTGGGGACTCAAATTCCCGTATAAGGACGACCCGCAGTAGAGATAATCGTATTTGGGTTCGGCCGGGGATGTATAAAACGACGCATTTAAGCTCCCGGGGGCTTCTATTAGAGCTTCAATCGTGTCCGTCACATTGAGATCCCGATCACCGCCACCGGAAGTGGAGGCATGGAGGAGCAATTGGCCGCCGGAACCATTTTGGCCTACTGCAACAGGAAATGTACAGTTGACAACAACAACGGTGTAAACGCGGCCGTAGCCCCAGTCAGGGAGGATCTTGTAGCCGCGGGTGGAGATAGATGGTGGCATTTGTTGCTGTTGTTGGGTTTGATTGGATTGGGGAACCCACTCGCATTGATAGGTAGGATTACCGAAAAGGTGAAGGGGCTTGGAAGCGAGTCCGACGACCGCGAAAGTGTTGAGGCCACCTCTGTAAGCGGACATGAGAACGAAGTTGTATGCGGCTGCACCGTAAGGATTGAAGGCCCGCTTGATGATGCCACCGTCTAGAATCTGATCTTTTTGTTGCTGTTGAATGGAAGGAGGTGGGGGTAATGGTGGGGGAGAAGGAGGATCAGAGGCGGGTGGGGATGGGTGTGGAAGTGGTGGGGAGGTCACCTTCTGAGAAGAATTAGAAGAAGAAGAAGAGGATGAGATTGCGGAGAGACAGTTACGGAGATCGGATGGGGAGAATGAAAAACGAGGAGGGAGAAATTGAACAAGGGTTGCTATGGTACAGAGCAATAGAAGAGCAGTTAACAAAATTTTAAGCTCCGCCATACAGTTCCGTACAAACCCCACAAACGTTTTCTTCTCTACTCTCTCTTTCTCGTTTGCCATCGTTAATCTTCCTCTGCTTCTTGCTTAGTTTTCTAAGGAGGATAAAAACCCGAGAGAAATACAGAGAGCAGCACCAGCCACAAGAGAGAGATCCACCGCCACGGCAAACAAAAATTAACACAAAAACAGAAGGCAAAAAAGCAACTACCCAGAACCAAGAGGAGGACTAGACCCACAACCACTCCCAGAGTCCCACAACAAAAACCCACTCCTCTCTCAGCTGATTTGTTTCATATTTATCTTCTCTAATCAAAGCGCGTTATAGGAATGGAATCCGAGAGAACAGTGCATTTTATTGTTATCATGACATATGATTTGTATTTGTGAGGACATACATATAGAAGACTAGACAACCTGCCTCATACCTGGATATAAAGAGAGTTACAAAATTAAAGAAAAATCAGAAGAGGTAGAATTTTCAATTATTAAAGTTTTCAACAGTTTCCATTTTTCTATTTTATTAGATACATGATTGTAAAGTAGTTGTTTTACAGCCAAAAGGCGTGTCAAACCCCGATTGCGGGCCTCCCTGCTTTCTCATTTCTTCCATCTGTCGTTTTGCCCTTCTCTTCCTTGAAATGTATATTTTTCCTTGCCCCTCTTACTACTTTCCTTGAACTTGTACTCCTCCCTCGCCATGTCCCATCCCCACCATCCGATTTTTCTCCGTTGATTCCATCAACTCATGTGATTTTTTCCTCTTTTACGAAAATATCTACCAATACCGGACCATGGCGCATGTGTAATGACTAATGAGTCATGACAACTCAAATAAGATGACCACTATATTTTGAACTTTCAAAAGTTACAGGTATCATGAGAGTTTGAGATTCAATGAGGTAACAGGTACACTGCATGTATTGATATCATTTCGCTGAGAAGCTAATTATGTATTCTGAAATCCTGTTGTTATATTAACGCATGTACTATCAGAATTTACAGATTGTATATTACCAATGAGTGTGAGATGAATTCGAGTTAAAAAAAAATGCGTGAAAGTTATTGATATATACAGACAGAGTAAAGATTAAAAAGAAGGTGAGAGGGGGCCGGGGGCAGAATATAATATATAAAAAGAGTGGGGACAGCGGTGCAAAAAGTGTCAAAAATAACCTCGGCGGTGGACAGGTGGACGACGGTGTGAAAATAGTCCAAAAAGGCTGTAGGTGGACCATTTCTGTTCGTTTGAAAATGAATAGAAAAGTGACGAGAGCACAAGATTTAAATCTGAACAAACGCGTGTCGAGATCCGGTCGACTCTTTCTAGAGAACTGGAATATGGGAATGCGAAGGGCAACGGGCAACGGGCAACGCATGCACATGTATTTTTATGTTATTTACGGAATCCCAACGGAAACTGCTCTCTTTTTGTGGGATTCTAATTTAATGATCCAATTATACCATCAGCCCTTAAGTACTTGGCCTTTATGTGTTCAACAACTGTCAATTAATTATATTTTGATACTCAATGTCAATTCGATTGTCCCCACTCTACCATTTTCCAATGCAATACTAACCTTACACGAGGACTTACCATTACTTCATAGTATCAAATGTAGAGGTGGCAACTTCAAGGTTTTTTCTAGTTACCTGCCCCACCCCACCCCACCTCAGCCCACCTCACCTCTATTAGACGAGTATGAGAGCATAACAGTAGGGAATTTGATGGGTTTGGGCTTATTTTTTAAAATAAATAGTGCATAAGATTGAATTTTGTAATAACCTACCCCACCGAACCCCACCTCGAATATAGAATTACAAACTACCCTTTATATATTACAATATACCAAACAAGTCCCCCTATAAATATTTATCTCCTCTTCATTCTTAGGATTCCTTGCTCAATAAAACTCTCATCTTCTCATACGCAAAGTCACTCAATTTTCCCTCTACTTCTCTTTCTCACCTTAGGTCTTTGTGGAGTCAATTGTTCTCACAAAGGTAGAGCTTAGCCAAAATCATACCCACTACAATGGCTCTCAAAGTCCACATCGCCTTCATTTCCCCATCCCACAATCCTCCTCAATTTTATTGTACTAGATCTCATAGAGTGTTCATGGCCTTCACTTTACAATCAATCTAGAGAGTAACAAAAGCAATCTCAACAAACAATAATCACAATTATGACCCTCAAATTATAAAGTAGTTTGGTGAATCATGACAAACAATAGCTTTGCATCATGATTTATAGTAGGTCCTGTCTAGGGCACATCACATACACTAGTACACTTACCATGGGAAACCCATTCTGATAGCCAAGACAAACCATCTCTCTAATTAGGAGGTAATACATTATAATCTCTACTAGATTACTCAAATCCATAAACCAACTATGAACAACTTATCTATTTACAAGGAACCCATGACTTGTATGTTTTGTACAACTTCTAATGCACCCAAGTTATGTACAATGTAAGAAACACAGGTCGAATACTCAAATCAATACTAATACATCAAAGGGATAGCAAAATGATAGTTTGTTACATCATGTCTAGTTTTTAGGGGTTTAATCCCAATAAATCCAATCCTCGTAGATTGTGCAAACAAGGTGTATGAGCTTGAGTGAGAACCATTGGGATTCATAAGACAACACTGGCCCCCTTATAATACAATTCTAAACTCAATTCAACATCCCACTTATTAATGACATATTTTACATGAAAATAAGGCCAAGAATCGTATTTTAAGCTTGAACATATTATATTAAAAACACTCTCCAACTAGGCAATTATATGTCATAATGTGTATGCTAGAATTTCTTATGTTTTTCTTTGAGATTTTTTTTTCTTTTTATGTTTACAACCATATTTCTTGAACAATAATTATATTGGTATCCTCATGAGACATTTCAGATGTGAGAATGAAAGGTCAATTTGGTCGAAAAATCGAAATTGTAGGGAGCTCTCTAGTATTGATCCTATCCAACCAGTAAAATATTTTGAGATGATTGAAAAAGCTCAATAAGTCTAATTGTGATAGAAAAAAATTTGTTGGATTTTTCACTTTCCAAACATAAATCTTACCAAATTTTAGAATTTTTAGAGATCATTTACATGAGGAATAATTTTAAGAAAGATGAGTAATGTTCTAACACATGAAATCACTATCAAGGGCCTTATAAGGGCCTCACTAGTTGCAACTGCCCTTTTGCCCTTAAAATTCATGTGATTATAGCACATGGAGGCCCTTTAATTGTCTTAAAAAAGGGGAATGGGTTGGACTAAAGTGGGGGACTACTTCCATCATATTCTTGAGCCCTTAATTTGCATAAGAAATGTTCTAACGTGGGGGAACTTAGGGCTAATTTGGGGAATGATATAAAAGGGCAATGGGCAACCACTGAAAGAGGGGTTTAGATATTCTCCCTCGAAGGGGATTTCTTGCACGTTCTTGGAGTCAACCTTGGGAAGGGGAGATCTTGGATATACTTTCATTGTTAAGTTTTCTTTATTTTCTCATTCTTGTTTTTGTTTATTTCCTTCATCATGAATTGGTTTTATTTAATGCATAACTAATATTTTTATTATCATTGATCATTGAAATTTTGGATTTGATTTAAGGATTGATGTTTAATTTCTTGTTTTCCAGTTTATTCTTTCAAGTTAATTTCAATTCAATGTCCATTGACTGGTTATTTAGGTTGGGGAAAGAGTGCCTTAAGGCTTTCTCATTCTTCTATTAGAATGTATTCTTTCATCTATAATTGTTTTTAATTCAAAGTAACCTATCAGAAGAAAATTTGAAAACAGAAGAAAGAAAGAAAATAATAAGTCTACTTTTGTATATGTGAACACGATTGGAGATGTAACTCTTTTTTTATTTCTAGGATACAACATACAGAGGACCACGTCCTCTATTTAAACACAAAAAACTGGGATAATAGAATTACATTGAATCTGAAAACATGTTACATAGAGTCCGTATAACTGGTAGCAAAAAATCCAAGACTATCTGAGAGTGATTTGATTTATTTTGTTTTTGAGATATGTTGCATCAACATTCCAAGATATGATCCGAGATATGCTTTGTGAGAATACTCCAAGATATGCTCGATTTTGAATTCGGGATTTGCTCAATCAATTTGTTGAGATTTCCTTAATTAGTCGAACTACCATTTCGGGTTGAAGTTGTTGCCATTGATACTTCTTCATCTTTCAATGTCTCTCCACTATTGTAGCATGAATTGTGGGAGTTTTCAACCTTATCACTTCCATAGTTATGCTCAACCTTATCACTCCTTTGAGTCCCACAATTCACGCCAAGATGCTGGGTTGTGCCAATACCCTCCCTCAAATTGTGTCGGGGTTGAAGGCAGAGTTTGGTTTGAAAGTCACTGAGTGCAACCTTTGACATTGGTTTGGTGAAGAGGTCTACTACTTGCTTTTCAGTGGAGATATGTTGAGTGACGAGAAGTCCAACTGCAACTCGTTTGCGCACAAAATGGTAATCCAATTCGATGTGTTTGCTATGAGCATGAAACATCGGATTTATTGTCATGTGAAGAGCACTTGTGTTATCACAGTAGAGAGTTGGTGTTGATGCCAACGGAATGTGAAGATCTTTAAGAATAAATGACATCCATGTGAGTTCAGTTGTTGTATTTGCCATGGATCGATATTCCGCTTCGGTGCTCGATCGAGAGATTGTATGCTGTTTTTTTGCACACCAGGAGATGTGATTTACTCCAAGAAACATACAATATCCGATGATGGATCGCCATGTGGTTGGCCACCCAATTAGCATAAGAGAAAGCACAAAGATCAAGTGTTGTATTGGAAGTAAGCAAACTGATGTCAATTGTGCCTTTAACATATCTTAAGATCCTCTGAACCATTTTTAAATGCACGACAGTGGGAGCATGCATGAATTGTGATGCATAATTCACACTGTATGAAAAATCTGGTCTCGTGAGGGTTAGGTACTGTAACAACAAGTCCTCTAAAATAACTAGGATCTTCTAGCAAGACATTATTTGATGATGTCCTGGTTTTGGCTTCAAGAGGTGTGCTCATAGGCTTACAATCGACCATATTGGCTCTCTCAAGGATGGTAAGAGCATAGTGAGATTGGAACAAGTGAAGACCATCAAATGTTTGAGAAATCTCGATGCCAAGGAAGTGATGAATTTGGCCCAAGTCCTTCATTACGAATCCAGAGCTCAAAAGTTGAATGAAAGTTGATACTAGAGTTATGGAGGAACTTGTGAGGAGTATATCATCTACATAAAGTAGGAGAATTAGTGTTCCAAGGTTAAAGTGAAAAATAAACAAAGATGGGTCGGCTAGGCTACAAAAAAAATCCACATTTAAGAAGAAAAAAACTAAATTGATCAAACCAAGCACGAGGTGCTTGTTTGAGACCATAGAGAGCCTTTTGAAGCTTGCACACATGTGTTGGATGTTCAAGATCAACCATTCCTAGAGGTTTTTCCATGTGTATGTCTTCTAAAATTAAACCATCAAGGAATGCATTTTTTACATCAAGTTGACGTATGGGCCATTTTTTTAACAAGAGCTATAGTGATGACCATTCAAATAGTTCCAGGTTTGATGACTGGAGAGAAGGTTTCAACGTAGTCCAGACCATCCACTTGATGGTACCCTTTGGCCACAACACGACCTTTAAGGTGATCTAATGAACCATCGGGTTTGAGTTTTGGTTTGAATACCCATTTTGAACCAATAACATGCATGTCTGAGGTACGTGGAACAAGCACCTAAGTTTTATTTTTATGCAAGGCTTCGAGCTCTTCATCCATTACTGCTTTCCATCCCAGATGAGCTAGAACAACTCGTATGTTGTGAGGTTCACGAGGGATACTGGTTGAGTTTGTGGTGGAAGTCAAGGCATATTTTGGATTGGGTTTAATGATTCCTCTTTGAGATCGAGTGATCATAGATGGTGATGGTTGTGTTTGTGGTGGTTTCTTTTGATGAATTTGTGATCGAGTGATCATAGAAGATGCTGGGTTGGCAATGTCATTAAGTCGAGTGATGAAGGATTGCTCAGACAATTCAACTAGCAAGGGAGGTAACACGTCGGTCTCAGGTTATGATGTTTTGTTTGTGGAGGGTTGCAACACATTGGTCTTAGGTGTAGTCCCGAGCTGTTGGCTTCCATGCATTTTTTAGGAGAAACCAGTGACAGTGTTAGAAACCAAAGTGAGTAATGGTATCGCAGGCAGAGGACTTATACATGGTGGGGTTAATGTTTGGGATTCAATTTCAACATTGTGAGTAGAGTTAGTATGAGGCAACCATGAGTCAAAAATGCTTATGACATGAGATGTAGGTGGTACAATGCTTTGGTTTCGAGTGTTTTTATAAGGAAAAAAAAGTTCATCAAAAACCACATGGCGAGATAT
Organism: Vitis vinifera; assembly: GCF_030704535.1. Classification (NCBI taxonomy): domain Eukaryota; kingdom Viridiplantae; phylum Streptophyta; class Magnoliopsida; order Vitales; family Vitaceae; genus Vitis; species Vitis vinifera. The sequence goes on along the minus strand of NC_081805.1, from coordinate 19,177,567 downwards.
AAACAATTTTCTGCTTGAGGGATGAAAGCACTTGTATCCTTTATGTTTATCGCTATATCCCACAAATACGCAAAGAACAATTTTTGGATTGAACTTGTGTTGCCTTGTATCCCATGTATAAGGAAAGCATTTGGAACCAAAGAAACGAAGTGAAGTGTAATCAGGATGAGTGCCATGAAGTGCAAAGTATGGAGTTTCAGAGTTAAAAGTAGATGAAGGCAAGCGATTTATTAGGTAGACAACAGTGGAAAAAGATTCTACCCATAGAAACAGAGGAGCTCCACTATGAAATAACATGGTCATTCCAAGTTCTCGAATTATCCTATGTCGCCTTTCTACCATACCTATTTGCTCTTGAGTGTATGGACATGATACCTGATGTATAATTCCGGTGAAGAGGAAGTGAGATGATAACTTGAAGTTTATGAATTCTCCCCTTCCATCTAAGTGAAAAACCTTGATCTTTTTGTTAAATTGTCTATTGACATATTGTTCAAAAGGTAAGTAAGCATTTATAAAATCAAATTTATGTTGTAAGGGAATTATCCAAGTATACTTAGAAAAATCATCAACTAAACATGCATAATATCTGAATTTTCCAATAGATAAAATAGGAGTAGGTCCCCACAAATCACAATGGATTTTTAAAAAAATGCTAGAACTTAGATGTTTAGAACAAGAAAAAGGTAATATACTAAGCTTCCCTAATTAGAAACTATCACAAATATGCTTGGATTTAACATTGCCAATAACGTCAATCAACCCTTTATTTTTTAAAAACTGTAAAGCAAAAAACAGGGGATGTCCTAAACGTTGATGCCAAATGTTTGTGGAACCGGATTTGAAACAATGAGAAAAAAAAAAAAAAAAACTCTGGTGAGTTGGGGAGCACATAGAGATCACCCTTGCGTCTCCCTGTGATCATTGGTTGTCCTGTTTGTTGTTCATTTACACAAAAATCAACATTAGTGAATTCACAATTAACTGGAAACTGAGTTGTTAGTTGACTTACAGAGAGCATTTTTTTTTTTCAAATAAGGGACTAGCAAGACATCATGAAATGGTAAGACTTTATTCTTTTGCTTAATGCTAGAATCTCCAATACCAAGAATTGGTAGAGAAAATCCATCACCAATAAGAATTGAATCTAAACTAGAATAATTTCGAATATTAGTTAGCATACCTTGCTTACCTATCATGTGATTTGAGGCTCCTGTGTCTAAGGTCCATTCCGTTTCAATAATTGTGTTATCCAAGGTAAGTGCTGCCAGTGCTTATGGTATGTCATCTTGTTGTGTTGGCCTTTTGGGCACCTACCAACATATTTTTGCAATATGTCCTACCATGCCACAGTATTGACATTTTTCTTCACGATAGAGGTCTCTATTAGCAAGTGTCATACGTCGCTCTCCAGGTGGGGGAGGTCGTCTTTGTTGAGTACTGGATGTTGGGTTAGGGGAGTAGCCACGGTTTTGGTCCTTTGATTGTTGTCCCTAAAATCCTCTTCCTATTGATGTGAATTTTTGCTTGATATCATGTGGAAGATTGTGGATATCTTTGTTGCTGTTGTCCGTAGAAGGCCATTTGAGGGGTGAGTGCATGGTGGCATTTGCATGGTTTGAGAACCAATTTTTTCTTTGATCAAGGCCTTGAAGTTGTGAGACAAGCTCAAAGTATGATGGTCTTGGTGGTTTGAGCATGGTAGTAGTAAAAGTTTCATATTGAGGACCAAGACTAGTGAGAAGACAAAATACCTTTTCTTTGTCTGGGATTGGTTTCCCAATTTCTGTAAGACTGTTGCATAGGCTTTTGAAGGTTCGAATATGTTCTCCAATTGTTTTGTCATCTTCTTTCAAAAGATATGTTACTTGTTGCCTGAGTGTGAATTCTCGTTCTTGTGAATCTTTAGCGTAGGCATTTTTCAATGCTTTCCATACGACATTTGTTGTATCTAAGCCCATGACGAGGCCAAGTGTTTCTTCAGAGAGTGTTCCAATTATCCACCCTCGAAGAAGATGGTCAGTTTTTCGCTATGCGATGTATGCTTCGATTATTCTTGGTGTAAAAGTTTCTGTAGTTGGGGTATTACTGGAATCTGGTATGGTGTATTGAGGTGGAGCAGGATCTTCATTAGTACGGTGACCGAGCAATTCTTAGCTTTCTACAAGGGCCAAGGCTTGTTCACGCCACAATGGATAATTTGTGGGGCTGAGTTTGAGAGTTATAAAATTTCCAACGTTGAGTGAGAGGGAAGTCATGGTTGTTTGAAGGCAAGATGTTGGGTTGTGCCTTTGTCACAGTGGCACTGATACCAAGAAGAAAATTTGAAAACAAAAGAAAAAAAGAAAAGAATAAGTCTACTTTTGTATACGTGAACATGACTGAAGATGTAACTCTTTTTTTATTTCTATGATACAACATACAAAGGACCACATCCTCTATTTCAACACAAAAAACTAGGATAACAAAAATTACATTAAATCTGAAAACAAATTACATAGAGTCCGTATAACTAGTAGCAAAAAATCCAAGACTATTTGAGAGTGATTTGATTTATTTTGTTTTTTAGATATGTTGTGTCAACATTCCAAGATATGATCCGAGATATGATTTGCAAGAATACTCCAAGATATGCTTTGTTTTGAATCCGAGATTTGCTCAATCAATTTGTTGAGATTTCCTTCACTAGTCGAACTACCATTTCGGGTTGAAGTTATTGTCGTTGATACTTTTTCATCTTTCAACGTCTATCCACTATTGTAGCATGAATTGTGGGAGTTTTCAACCTTATCACTTCCATAGTTATGCTCAACCTTATCACTCATTTGAGTCCCATAATTCACGTTAAGATGCTGGGTTGTGCCAATACTATCAAGAGAATCTGATTCACTCAATATAAAACACCTCACCTCAACATTTTCTAATTGAGGATGTCTTAATAAGGTATCCCAAGCACTTAATGGTAAAGCCATTTTGACTTGGGATAACCTTGATTAAGATCTAAATGTCGTAATTAGGAAGCCTAAGGTCCCAATAAGGCATTCCAATTACTTAATGAGAAAGTCATTTTGACTTGGAACAACTCTATGTAAGCTTAGATAAGAATTTTCAAATCACTAACTCTGTAGAAAATCTTAGGATTATGTAAAAAGGATTCAATTGATAAGTGAACACTTTTAGATGGAATATTAATGACAAAGATCATTCCAAGTTAAGAAAGGGATTTTAAGAATTTCTCATTCCTCAACTGTTAGTTACAAGTTAAGGTATTAACTAATTCTTATTTTTTACTTAACAACTTTCCAACCACTTCTTTACCAAAACAAGAATTGAAGAAAGAATTATTTTTTACTACTAATTTCATTCATTTTCTTAATTTTTCTACATCACCCGCACTCTAAGATCCATTCTCTAAGGTTTGACACCAACTCACTGGGTACTTTTTGAAGCTACAATTGCATAACTATGCTTGTGGAACAACTAAAGTATTCATGCATATTTTAGCACAGCCATGTTTTTGGCACCATTGCTAAGGAAGGTGCATCCTAAAGGCTATAGCGAATTTTGCGGGAGTTTATTTGATTATGATCGTCATCACACCTTAGTGAATTCTTTCCACTCTCATTTCTTTTATTTCATTTATTTGCATTATTCTTGCATATATTTATTTTTATTTTTATTTGTATTAGTTTTATAATTTATTTGTTTTGAATTAGTTGTTGGGATTGTTACCAAAGTTGTGTTTGGTAAATTGGACTAAGGATAGTCAAGACCATTTAGTTAGACCCATATCACCTATTCCTAATCTACCAACATGGATCAAATTCAAACTCTTAAAGATTACCTCCAATCACTCATCACAAGTGTCATCTCTTGCATAATAATTCTTTACAATGCCCAACCATTTAAGATTGAGCCATCAATGATCCAACTACTACCTCAATTCTTAGGGATGGATGGAGAAAATCATTATCTCCACCTGAAAGAATTTGAGGCAATATGTGAAACATTTCAAGAGCCTAATTGCAATATGGATGTTGTAAGACTTAACTTGTTTCCATTCTCTTTCAAAGAGAAGGCTAAATTATGGATCTATGATTTAAGGACAAGGTTTATGAGTATTTGGCTTGAAATGAAAACTAAATTTTTTAATCAATATTTCCCTTTTCAATGTACAGTGACTCTTAGAAGGAAGATTACTCTTTTTAAACAAAATGAAAATGAGTCATTCTATGAGGGTTGGGAGAGATGTCATGATTTAATCAACTCTTGTCCCTATCATGGTTATGAGCTATGAAGAGTTGTTAGTCTATTTTATGGTGGATTAATCACTCAATCTCGCCAATTTGTTGAAACCATGTGCAACAGGGAATTCATGAGTAAAGAACCCAAGGAAGCCTATGCTTTCTTAGAGCAACTAGCTAGAAGTTCTCATGACTCTTATAAGGCTAAGGAAAGTTTAGCTAGAGGAAAATAAGGAACAAGTGCCATGGGTGGGGAGAAGTATACTCTAAGTGAAGAACTTGATACAAGTGCTAGGTTAGCTACACTAGCTAAATGAATGGAAACAATGAAAGAGAAAAAAAAAACAAAGGAGGTTAAGAGTGTGTTTAACTCTAATGAAGTCCCTTGTGCAATTTGTGACAACAACACAGACATCACCCATAATTTTCTTACCACTCATTAATTAAAAGAGGCCTTGAAAGAACACCTTTATAGTGAGAACTCCTAATATTTTCCAACAATAGCTTCATCCTTACTACTATGAACCTAAATCAAGTTTTTGTTCCTATGAGCCGACACCTAATTTTGAGTTTTAGGAAACTATTAATCTTTTCATGGAGTATCAAACCTCCATGTGTGAGCTTACACAAACCTTATAAGAACTCAAAGATTCTCTATGTGAGTTTACTTCTATTTTGTAAGTCCAAGAGCAAGGAGAATTCTAGCCCTCTTAACTTAATGAGTGAAACCAAGAGAGGCTAGTTGAAACTTATCCTTATGAGATAGAGTAAAAAAAGACATTAGAGAAGAGGTAGGTATTTTAGAGGACATACAGGAAGGCTTTATGGAATAAAAAATGTTGACCAATCACACTTCATCATGTCACATGCATTAATTGAATGAACATGATTTAATTGACATGCATAATTTTGAGGTTGTTGATTTTTCTTAATAGTGAATTTTTTTTTCTTGAAATAAACAAAATGCCAAAGATAAACCCTTGGGCGTATCCTAAATAAAAACCTTATTGTTCTAAGTCTAAAAAAAGATTGAGGCAAAAACTAAGCCACCCTTTAGCATAGGGAGACAAAACCCTTGATATGGTGGAGTTGTGGGACAACCAAACTCATATTTTTCAAGAAATAAGGTAGCCTTTGACGCCTGTTTTGAACCTAATTTTATGGTTATCCTAAGTGCATAAATAAAATGATAGACACAAAAAGGGTTGTCTATCTTTCTTTTGTTTTCTTTCTTTATTTATTTAATTTATTTTTCTTTCTGTAGGTGGGTGACTTCATAATTTTACTCTTAATAACTCTCATGAAGGATCTTGAATTTAAATGAGTGTTTGTAGGCATATGAATTCCATTGCTGTTTGTGGTTATTGTTTTAGTGAGATATATTTCATTTACGAGGCCCAAAAATCTCAATAAAACCTTAATGTAAGCCTTCATGCATGGGAGAGAATGCATTTTTCTCTCCATGTTTTCCTCACCATGTTACCCTTCTTTCTCACATGCTATCCTAGCTTAACTAGAAAAAATGTTTTTAAATGGTTGAAGGGATTATACATGTCCAAATGATATGAAACTTTTTTTAGATTTAAAACTTCTTGAAGTTATATCTAACCAAATTTCATAATCGTTTGAGGTCATTTGCTTAGGGATCTAATTAGAGATATTTTCAACTCTAAAGTGTTGCTTCTTTTGACCAATAAAATATTTTGATGTATTTCAAAGGTTTAGAGATATGAAAATGATCTAAAATCAAATTTCTTGGATTCTTCACTTCTTGAGCTTGAATCTAACCAAGTTTCATAATTTTTTAAGGTTGTTTAATTAGAGAAACTATTAAAGACAAAAGAGCATAAAGTAGGACACTAGAGTTAGGTGCCTGATTCGTTCCCAATTGGTGTCTCAGCTGATTTGTGTTCAGCTGGTGCTCCTTGATTGAGGGAGTAATCAACAAAATTTATAACCTATAACACCATATACTAGGGTAGCAATGAAAAAGCTACTATAGTATAGTGGCTCTAGGATCGTCCACTGGGAAAGATTAACAAGCTCTTAATGATACTAATTCCAAGTGAATTGGTTTTGTTTCATTTCATGGTTAGCTTAAGAAATAAAACACAAACTTTGATTGGTAAAGGTTTAGACTTAAACTAACTAACATAACAGAAGTTTGGAATAATTTAGGAAGAAAAACATTCCTTGGAGAATTAGGTTCACTGGGGTGGTTCCTCATGCAAAAGACACGGCTCTAGTCAGATGATTCATTTCCTCGCGTTAGAGATTCAACATATAGTCAATTCTCTAACCGGTGTTGTACAGAGACTCCTTCAATTAGATTTCACTTTAATTCTCTCACTGATGCACTTTGCAATGGTTTAAGCCTCTCACTAAGCCTTAACCATTCAAGGTAATCTTTAACCTTGGATTACCCGTTAAAAGCTCGCAAGAGATAACTAATGGATGTCTCCTTGGAGTCCAAAAGCTTACCAAGTGTTGGCTATTCTAGAAAATCCTACCTTGAAGTCACCTCCCAGAGGCTCGCAAGGGGTAAACTAGTGCATTTCCATGGTTGGAAATCACTTGCCTTACCAAGTGTTGGCCCAGGTGACTCTAAGGTGTTTTAAGTTAACTAAAAACATAGAAATCATTAAAGGATTTCACTTCCTCTTCATGAATAGCTAAAACCACAAAGCTTTGCATTCTTGCACTTGGAACCTTCCCCGGCAACCTTAGCTCCAAGGAATTAGAGGTTTAGTTACTCATTCTCTGGGGAAAACTCCTCAGAGAATTCATAACTTAGAAATAAAATGAAAATACAAAGTGAGAAGGTAAGGCAGTAGAAAGAAAATAGACTTTACTTGCTTACCCAAACGTTTACAGAAAGGACTCCTCTCTTAGAACAGGCTCCTGAGAGGTAAATATATGAACATAATATAAAACTAATTATTACATAGATATTTAGTCTTTTTACTAACTTAAAAGCTAAAGAATCTTGTAATTGGAGGCTTACAAGGAGTATTTTGGGATTTAGACAACAAAAATCTAATGGAAAATATCTCCCAATGTCGGTAGCAAATATCGGGAGGCTTCAGGAACCATTTCGCAGGAGAAAAATGGTGTCTGCGAGATTTCGCAGACACTCAAGAGGGCTGCGAAATAATTTCGCAACACCAAGCTATCTTCACAGGGCTGCGAAGTTTGCTTCCACATTGAGGTTCCAAGCTTCCTTCTCGCGGCATAAATCGGGTATCGTCAGAAGGAGAAACATCACACTGTTCAAAAAGGCTGCGAAATCACTTCGCAACAAAAGGGTGATTTCGCAACACTTTGCAAAATGCTTCCTTCGGCTCGGAGTGATTGGCTTGTAATGGCTGCAACTTCTTCGTTTCAACTCCGAATTACACACCGTTTAAAGCATTAGATTGATGACTTCCTGAGCTTTGAAATGGTATATAGAATGCATCATTTGGACTTCAGAAAGTGCTCCAAAAGTGGCTACTACGACTGTCATCAAGAATATGCTTTATGGCAGATTCTCTTTGCTTTTTCTCCTTGCAATACGGATTTACTCTTGGAAAGTGACTTCTAAGCTTTGCCCAAGATTCCTCAAAGCTCTCCTCAGACTTGACTTGCTTTGGTGATCAAAATACTAACAAAAACACCAAAACTTACACAAAGTGATCAAAATTGCTTTAAAGGATCCTTAACATGCCAATTGAGTTAAAAGGCCTAAATTACTACTCAAAAGTGTTTAAAAGAATTAATTATAGGCTATCAAATAGCACTTTTTGAGTAGTAATCACTCCTCCCAACCGACATATTGCTAGTCCCTTAGCAATATAGGAGAGAAAAATTGAAAATAAAAAGCAAACTAATCTAAAATTTACAACATCATGCTGAAAGAAAATAATTCTCAAGTAGCATGATGATCTAATTCTCACATGAAGCTTTAAAGAAATATAAACCCAAATCTCAACAAGAGTCATAAAAAACTATGCTAAACACTGTCAATTAAGGGAGTGCATTATGCAAACTGAAGTTTTAAAATCATTTCCACTTTCAAAGAACCAAACTTTAATCTTCCACAAAAATCTATGTGTATTGGTTCCTTAGCTTCCGAGAATAATATGCTAAACTAATCTCTCCCCCCAACCTATCTCTTTTCAACACTTTAGCAAATTGACCAAAATCAATAAGAAAAGAACACACTTTCATCTTTCTCTTTTTTTTTTTTTTTTTTTTAAAGGTAGCTTTATGGGGTACTCTTTCTGACTTGTCCATGTAATGGGGGTCCATTGATGACTCCCAACCAATTAAGGTTTAGGGCACCAAGCTTTAAGGATCTTTCAACCACTAACTCCTCAGATTTTTCCCCGGACTTTTAAGAAAGAAATTCTACTACCCAAGCATCTACCAAATGCTAACTCTACTTATTCACCCTTGTAACGAGCATTGAGGTCGGTGACTCCCAACCAATTAAGGCTTAGGGAACCAGGCTTAAAAGATTTTCACCATATACCCCTCAGACCTTGCTCGGGTTTCAAGGCAAGCAAACAACTTTCTTTATTTCAAAGGCTCATTGGCCTTTTGCAGGGTGTTTCAATTTTATCAAATGAGGTCAAATATACCAAGTCCCAAAATTATCTTAAGTCAAGAGGGAAATAGTTTTTCATCTTATAATCGGAATCTAATGTGCACAGTGTGTGAATAGCTTAAAGTGGAAGAACTAACTTCAATTTCAATAGAAGCTTCAACAATTGAACCACTTTAGTAAGCATAATCCATACTCTAAGTCAAGTGAAAAAACAACAGTTCAATTTCTCTTGGTTTAATTTGAAAATTTTTCCTCAAAATTCATGGAGAATAGAGTAAAAAGAGTAAAAAGCAAAAACTACAACTAATTAACCAATATAATTGCATTACCAAAAAAAAAATTTAGCATACTTCCTTCCTCATTCCCCCCAACCAAACTGAGCATTGTCCTCAATGTGATATGAGTGACTGTAATTAAAGGGAGGAAGTGGTACCTCCTTGCTGATATCAAATTCGAATATTGATTGGGGAAAACCACATGTTTCAAAAAGAATAGAATATGTGAGAAAAGGAAATAAGAATAACTTAATGCTAACTGTTAACAAGAAATATTTAACTTGTATTACTTTAAATTCATTTGATTACAATGCAAAAGACAAGTAACACAAGGAATCCCATATATAGTACCAAAATACTGGGACTTCTTTTCAACTAAAAAAAAACAAATACATAAAAATATTAGATATATATAATAGTCTGATGAGTGGGGTGGTGGGGCTAGCAGATGGGTCTGCCTCTTCAGTAGGTGCATCAGCTGGGGCTTGGGGCTCTGGAGGGTGAGACTCTGAAGGATGAGGGTGTGGTTCTGCTGGTGTATCAGTGGAGGGCTCTACAGCTTGTGGCAGATCGAAATGAACTTGGAGCTGCCTTAAGATGGCAGCTTGTTGAGCCTGAGTGGCTAACATCTGCTCTTGGCATGCTCTGATGGCTGCCATCTCCTGAGCAAGATTGCTCTGAGAAGCTGTAAGAGTCTCCAATGCACGGCACAACTCTCGATATTCAGATATAGGAATGGCCATCCTCGGCTCAGCTAATGTGGATGGCTGAGATGAAGCAGGTGTAGCTGGTGGAGCTCTAGGAATGGCAGGAGCAGCAACTGTTATACCCTCGGGTATATGTCTTAGGGATGCTCTCCTTGCAGCTGGCTAAGGCTGCCCAGGCTGATCAACTTTGTAGGCCGTCATATTGTTCCATTTATCAAGAGTGAATGGCTCATGGCATATTCTCTTTCTCTCCAGCTGAGGCTCAGAGGGATATCCCAGATGCTCCAAAATTTGGCATAGCAGCCTTGGGAAGAGGAGAGGAATGCAATCTGCTCTCTGAAGCTTCTTTTTGTGAACCTTCTCTTCAAAATAGAGAAAGGCTGCCATGATCAGATGATGAGGCCCAAAGAAAAATCCTTTGACATCTTATAAAGAGCTTCCAGGAGGACTCCCCTTCTTTGGGTCCAATGCTGCAATGGATAGATATTATGACGCAAAAAGGCATCAATCAAAAACATAACTGGAGGAAGCTCCCCCCTCAGCAGATGTGATCGATTTGCAGCTCCTCTGGAAAGGGTGCGCACCATCTCCAGCTCTGTAGGATTTGCCCAAGCTCTAAAATTATCGAATTGGGTTGGCTCAAAGGGAATTTGCAGGGCTTCAACAATATGTCGTGCTCCCAATATACCATGTCTCCCATCGATAGTGAAATGAATCAAGGTTGGATTCCTGACCTCTTTCGTTGTCATGGATTGATAGAAATCTGTGGCTATCCGGGGGTAGAAAAAATCTCTTGGAGCTAGCAGATGCTCCATATGATACCTCCTCAGCAGCTGGAATGATTGGGCAAGCTCCGGCCTCACTTTGAATGCTGCTAAGTCGAAGCATAGCTCGGAATGGAATGGTCGTGTTCTACAATCCAAGTTTCCCTCAATTGGGGGCTGAGGTAGCATTGGCCTCCGGATTACTTCTTCCAGAGCTGTTTCAGCTTGAATTTGGGGCTCGGGAAGTGGCGCTGGAGGCTCCTGAGATTTTTCTTACAGCGCCGGAGATGGTACCGGCGATGGAACTGGCAGGGGACTTGGCGAGGGAACTGGAGACGACACTGGAGTTTGAACCGGTGATGGAATTGGTAAAGGCTCTGGAGATTGCTCAGTCAAATCGATGGGTTCTGAGCTCTCCACCCTGGGTTTCTTCTGCAATGGCCGACCTCCTGACCTGGTAAGGTATCGTCTTGCCGGCGGCTTTGGTGGCGCGGGCTTCACCGGAGGAGGATTTGGCCTTGACAGCGAAGGCTCTGGAGCAGAACCTGGACTTGGCTCCTTTCGCAGACTCTTCTTGCGGTTCGAAGGAGATGAAGACTTAGCCCCTCGTGTTCGTGCCATTTCAGAATACCGAACTTTGGCTGACGTTGCTGATCGGAGAAGATGACCGGAGGGTTGGACGGCAAGGCTCACTGTAGAAGATGAAAGGTCTGCGAAAATGGCGCTCTGATTTTTTTGAAACCCTTTTCGCAGCTCAAATGACCGGTATAAATAGGAAAAACGGAAGCCTAAGGGTCAGTTTAAGTTTCGCAACAAAACGCCAATTTCGCAGCAACTTCGCAGTGCGTTTCGCAGCTGCGAAATGAAAGTTCCTGTGCTGCGAAGTGGCACTCGTGTGCCAAAACCACTTTCGCAATTGCGAAATACCCTGCGGAATGGGACTTTTGGTGCGAAATCACGCTTTTCCACTTCGCAATGCGTTTCGCAGCTGCCAAATGGATGCTACTATACTGCGAAGTGGCACTCGTGTGCCAAATTTGCTTTCGCAGCTGCGAAATATCCTCGCAGAGACTTCTATAGTGTTGCGGAATGGTTTGGCAACAAAATGCTCATTTCGCATAAGTTTCCTTCACCCTGCGAAATTTCGCAGAGCTCTATTTTTCCCCTGTTTTTGCTCTGTTTTGGCTCCGATTTCGACCCGATTTTTTTTCTTTCAATCTCCTTGAAATTTCTTCCACCTGGGATCATTTAAAACGATTAAAACACACCTAAAAACATGATTTAAGATCAAAAACTAAGATCAAAAGTATAGAAACAACTTGAAAATTTACAAAATTTACAAAAATTTTGGACTGTGGTAAAACCACGTCCCGCAAACCCTTCTTTGCTTAGGCTTTTTGAGGCTCAAGGAGGTTGATCTCCTCCTTTTCTAGTTTGAATGGCTCCATGAATGGCTTGAGACGATATCCATTGACTTTGAAGGTGTCCTTGCCATTGGAATTCAATAATTCCACCACTCCATTGGAATATACTCGGTGAATAATGAACGGTCCTATCCACCTTGACTTGAGCTTCCCAGGAAAGATATGGAGTCTTGTGTCATACAGTAAAACTCTTTGCCCTTCTTGAAATTCCTTGTTGGAAATGAGTTGGTCATGCCACTTCTTCATCCTCTGTTTTGCAACTTTGGAATTGATATAAGCATTATTTCTTAATTCCTCCATCTCATTAAGGTCTAGAAATCTCTTTTCTCCTGCCTTGATCAAGTCCATGTTCACCTTCTTTATCGCCCACCAAGCTTTGTATTCAACTTCCACAGGGAGATGGCATGCTTTACCATAGACAAGACGATAGGGAGACATCCCAAGAATAGTCTTATAAGCTGTTCTATATGCCCACAATGAATCATGAAGCCTAATAGACCAATCTTTTCTGTTGGAATTCACCACTTTCATCAAGATGTTCTTTATTTCCCTGTTAGCTAGCTCAACTTGCCCGAAAGTCTGAGGATGATAAGGTGTGGCCACCTTATGCTTCACTCCATACTTGGATAACAGAGCTTCAAAAGGTTTGTTGCAAAAATGAGCACCTCCATCACTGATTATGGCTTTGGGCACCCCAAATCTTGAGAAAATATTCTCTTTAAGAAACTTGAGAACCACCCTATGATCATTTTGTTTACAGGGGATTGCCTCAACCCACTTAGAAACATAATCCACCCCCACCAAGATGTAAGAATTACCAAAAGACATTGGAAAAGGTCCTATGAAGTCAATGCCCCAAACATCAAATAACTCAACTATTAGAATGGGGTTCATAGGCATTTGATTTCTTTTTGTTAGCTTTCCAAGCCTTTGGCATCTGTCACAACTCCTACACATGATGTGGGCATCTTTAAAAAGAGATGGCCAAGTAAACCCTGATTGCAATACCTTCATGGCGGTTTTCTGAGAGGCAAAGTGGCCTCCACATGCATTCTCATGACAATGAGATAGAATCCCTTGCTGCTCATCTTCAGGGACACACTTCCTAATAATCTGATCTGCACAATACTTAAAGAGAAAGGGTCTTCCCAATAATAAGCATGAATTTTGGCAAAGAAGTGCTTCCTATCCTGTGCATTCCACTCACTTGGAATTTCACCAGTTACTAAATAATTAGCAATATGAGCATACCAAGGAGTTTTCACTAGGAACATGAGTGATTCTTCAGGAAAATCATCATTACTAGGCAAGGGATGGGAGTTATGTGCTATAACTAACCTTGACAAGTGGTCAGCTACTACATTCTCCACTCCTTTCTTATCTTTGATTTGAAGATCGAACTCTTGTAACAAAAGAATCCATCTAATCAACCTTGCTTTTGCATCTTGCTTTGTCAATAAATACTTCAAGGCTGAATGGTCAGTAAAGACAATGATGAAAGACCCCACTAAACAAGCTCGAAATTTGTCCAAAGCAAATACCACAACTAACAATTCTTTCTCTGTAGTTGTGTAGTTCCTTTGAGCTTCATTTAGTGTTTTACTTGCATAGTAAATCACATAGGGCTTCCCATCTTCTCTTTGGCCAAGCACAGCTCCTATAGCAAAGTCACTGGCATCACACATCAGTTCAAAAGGTAATTGCCAGTTAGGGGCTCTCATTATTGGAGTTGTTGTTAAAAATTTCTTCAGTTGATCAAAGCTATTTTGACATCTTTCATCCCATATAAACTTAGCATCCTTAGCTAACAGCTCACAAAGAGGTTTTGAAAGACTTGAAAAACCTTTTATAAACCTCTTATAGAACCCTGCATGGCCAAGGAACTGCCTTACTCCTTTCACAGTTGTTGGAGATGGTAATTTGACAATAAGCTCCACCTTTGCTTTATCAACTTCAATGCCTTTTTCAGAGATGATATGGCCAAGGACAATTCCTTGACGTACCATAAAATGGCATTTCTCCCAGTTGAGCACCAGGTCTTTTTCAATGCATCTATGAAGAACTGCTTCCAAATTAACCAAGCATTCCTTAAATGTACCTCCATATACGGTGATGTCATCCATGAAAACCTCCATAATTCGCTCCACCATATCACTGAAAATACTCAACATACATCTTTGAAATGTAGCAGGTGCATTACATAAACCAAAAGGCATTCTCCTGTAAGCATATGTTCCAAATGGACATGTAAAAGTGGTCTTTTCCTGATCTGCCAAATCAATTTCAATTTGAAAATACCCTGAATACCCATCCAAAAAACAATAGAATGGATGTCCAGAGACTCTCTCCAGCACTTGATCAATAAATGGCAATGGAAAATGATATTTCCTGGTTACAGCATTCAGCTTTCTATAATCAATACACACTCTCCAACCTGAAGTGAGGCGTGTAGTAATTTCTTCTCCTTTTTCATTTTGAACCACTGTGATCCCTGACTTCTTTGGTACCACTTGAGTAGGACTCACCCAAGGGCTATCAGATATAGGGTAAATGATTCCTGCTTGAAGTAGCTTCAGCACTTCAGCTCGTACCACCTCTTGTAGATGAGGATTCAACCTTCTTTGAAATTGACGAATTGGCTTTGCTTTCTCCTCCATATATATATGATGAGTACAAACTAAAGGACTAATGCCTTTCAAGTCAGATATTTGCCATCCTATTGCCTTCTTACACCTCTTGAGAACTTCCATTAAACAATTCTCTTGATGACTGGTCAGAGATGAAGATATTACAACAGGACATTGGTTGTTTTCTTCAAGATATGTGTATTTCAGCTCCACAGGTAGAAGCTTCAAATTGAGTTTTAGAATTTCTTTTTCAACAGCTGCCTCCTCTTCTTTATTGAACAAAGGTAGAATCTCTTCTATCTTTCTCCAACTTTGTAGAGTAGCAAGCCCAATAGGAGATTCAGAAAAACCTTCCTTAAAATTCACAAGACTTTTATTCAACTTGTCTTGCATATGTTGATTACAGTGCTCCTCCACCAAAGTATCAATAATACATAGCTCCTCTGGACCTTCTTCTTCTTCCGGAGTGATTTGCTTTTTAGACATATAGAAAATATTGAGATCCAGTGTCATGTTACCAAAAGTGAGTTGCATAAGCCCATTCCTGCAGTTGATGATTGCATTTGAAGTTGCAAGAAATGGCCTTCCAAGGATGATAGGAACTAAATTAGCTTCCTTTACAGTAGGATCTGTATCAAGAACAATAAAATCTACTGGATAGTAGAAATTATCTACTTGAACCAATACATCCTCAATTACCCCTCTTGGAATTTTCACTGATCTATCTGCCAGAGATAGAGTGATTGCTGTTGGCTTCAACTCTCCAAGGCCTAATTGCTTATAGACAGAATAAGGAAGCAAATTCACACTTGCTCCCAAATCTAGCAAGGCTTTCTCCACTACCTTTCCTCCAATCATGACTGAAATGGTAGGACTTCCAAGGTCTTTGTACTTCAAAGGAGACTTACATTGTAAGATTGCACTTACTTGCTCAATCAAGAAGGCTTTCTTGTTTACAGTCAACCCTCTCTTGATAGTACACAAGTCCTTTAGGAATTTTGCATACGTTGGAACTTGTTTGATCATATCCAGCAGTGGAATATTGACTTTCACTTGTCTCAATACTTCAAGGATTTCAGCTGCATTTCTAATCCCCTTTTTCCCATGTAATGCTTGAGGAAAAGGTGGAGAAGTTGATTTCTTCAGCATTTCTTCCTTCAGAAGCTCCTTCTCTGGAATTGCATTCATTGTTGAATCAGAGTCCTTCTTTTCTTCACTGATCTCACTGTCTTTATCTTCCATTTCCTTCCCTTTCTTTATCTCTTCTTCTTTCTCAACATGTGGCTTGGGTGTTGGCTGCTCAATTTTTTTACCACTCCTTAGAGTGATCAAGGCTTTGACATCTTTCACCTGTGATGATTCTCCCTCTTGGCTTTCCACTTCATGGACACCTTTGGGATTTTGGTGAGGTTGAGAAGGAAATCTTCCCTTTTCTTGCAGTGTATTCAAATTTGTAAGCCTTGAAATTGAATACTGGATGTTATCAAATTTTTGGTTCATATCATTTTGCATTCCATCCATCCTTTTATTCAACATACTCTCCATTCTATCCATTCTTTGATCGACTCGAGCATTGGTGGCTTCTTGCTTTTCAATAAAATCTCCCATTACCTTGCTGAGATTAGCCATTGCTTGTTCAATACTTGAAGATTGCTGAGATGGTGGATCCGGCTGTTGGTACTGAGTTGCTCTGGCCTTCCATGAGAAATTTGGATGATTCCTCCAACTTGAGTTGTAGGTATTTCCATAAGGCGCATTGTTATTGGGCCTGAATTATCCAATAACATTTGCTTGATCTCTAAACATCTCCCTTTCAGTTGGAATTGCAGGGCATTCCTCCACCAAATGTTCATATGATTGACAATTGGGACACAGCTTCACTTGCACTGGTGCTTCAGCAACATCTTGCACTTCATGTATTCTTTTCAGCTCCAGCTCCTCCAATCTTCTTGTCATAGCTGCCAACTTTGCTTTCATGTCATCATCCTCTTTTAAAGTATACATCCCAGCCTTTGCATTGTAGGCATTCAACTGAGACTTCATCTTTCCCACTTCTCCTTTAGTTGGTTCATCCCATCCCCTTGAAACATCTGCTACATAGCTCAAGAAATCCATAGCTTCCTTTGGATTTTTGCTCATGAAATCTCCTCCACACATTGTCTCGAGGAGTTGCTTCATTGAGGAGGACATACCATCATAAAAATAGCTCACCAATAGCCAAGTATCAAAGCCATGGTGAGGACAAGCATTTATAGCTTCCATGTATCTTTCCCAACACTCATAGAATTTCTCATTCTCTTTAGCTGAGAAGTTTGAAATTTGCCTTTTCAAGCCATTTGTTCTATGAGTAGGAAAAAATTTCTTGAGGAATTCAGCTTGTAAATCAGTCCAAGAGCGGATACTCCTTGGCCGTAAAGAATTAAGCCAAATTTTGGCTTTATCCTTTAAAGTAAAAGGAAATAACTTAAGCCTCATCAAATCAATTGAAGCTCCTCCCTCTTGAAATGTATTACAAACATCTTCAAATTCCTTGATGTGTGCATACGGATTCTCACTTTCCATCCCATGGAAAGTTGGTAGAAGTGGAACAAGATACGGTCTGATCACTAGCTGCTCTGTAGGGGGCACTATACATGATGGTGCACTCATATGAGGTGGATGCATGCGGTCCCTCATTGATCTGAATTCATTGAGATTATCTTGACGACCTTGGTGACTATGCTGATCTTCAGGTGTAGCTTCCATGATATTCAAGATCACTTCCAATTCTTTTCTCTGAGGTGTATCACACTTAATAAGCCTTCCTCCACTGTCTCGTATCCACTTTGGCATACACAACTAGTATCTATCTGCAACACAAAAATGAAAACAGAGGACAACAAGAGAAACAGGGCTACAACAACAAAATTAAACTAGGCTAAATTTAAAAAGATAACTTAGATTATGAATAAATAAAGAAAGAATGAAAATTAGTAAAGTGAAAGAAACTTTACCAACTTGTGATGAAAATCACAAGTGCTAAAAAATGGTATCAATATAAACTTGACTCTCATTCCCCGGCAACGACGCCATTTGATTCGTGCCCAATTGGTGTCTCAGCTGATTTGTGTTCAGCTGGTGCTCCTTGATTGAGGGAGTAATCAACAAAATTTATACCCTATAACACCATATACTAGGGTAGCAAAGAAAAAGCTACTATAGTATAGTGGCTCTAGGATCGTCCACTGGGAAAGATTAACAGGATCTTAATGATACCAATTCCAAGTGAATTGGTTTTGTTTCATTTCATGGTTAGCTTAAGAAATAAAACACAAACTTTGATTGGTAAAGGTTTAGACTTAAACTAACTAACATAACAGAAGTTTGGAATAATTTAGGAAGAAAAACATTCCTTGGAGAATTAGGTTCACTGGGGTGGTTCTTCATGCAAAAGACACGGCTCTGGTCAGATGATTCATTTCCTCGCGTTAGAGATTCAACATATAGTCAATTCTCTAACCGGTGTTGTACAGAGACTCCTTCAATTAGATTTCACTTTAATTCTCTCACTGATGCACTTTGCAATGGTTTAAGCCTCTCACTAAGCCTTAACCATTCAAGGTGATCTTTAACCTTGGATTACCCGTTAAAAGCTCGCAAGAGATAACTAATGGATGTCTCCTTGGAGTCCAAAAGCTTACCAAGTGTTGGCTATTCTAGAAAATCCTACCTTGAAGTCACCTCCCAGAGGCTCGCAAGGGGTAAACTAGTGCATTTCCATGGTTGGAAATCACTTGCCTTACCAAGTGTTGGCCCAGGTGACTCTAAGGTGTTTTAAGTTAACTAAAAACATAGAAATCATTAAAGGATTTCACTTCCTCTTCATGAATAGCTAAAACCACAAAGCTTTGCATTCTTGCACTTGGAACCTTCCCCGGCAACCTTAGCTCCAAGGAATTAGAGGTTTAGTTACTCATTCTCTGGGGAAAACTCCTCAGAGAATTCATAACTTAGAAATAAAATGAAAATACAAAGTGAGAAGGTAAGGCAGTAGAAAGAAAATAGACTTTACTTGCTTACCCAAACGTTTACAGAAAGGACTCCTCTCTTAGAACAGGCTCCTGAGAGGTAAATATATGAACATAATATAAAACTAATTATTACATAGATATTTAGTCTTTTTACTAACTTAAAAGCTAAGGAATCTTGTAATTGGAGGCTTACAAGGAGTATTTTGGGATTTAGACAACAAAAATCTAATGGAAAATATCTCCCAATGTCGGTAGCAAATATCGGGAGGCTTCAGGAACCATTTCGCAGGAGAAAAATGGTGTCTGCGAGATTTCGCAGACACTCAAGAGGGCTGCGAAATAATTTCGCAACACCAAGCTATCTTCACAGGGCTGCGAAGTTTGCTTCCACCTTGAGGTTCAAAGCTTCCTTCTCGCGGAATAAATCGGGTATCGTCAGAAGGAGAAACATCACACTGTTCAAAAAGGCTGCGAAATCACTTCGCAACAAAAGGGTGATTTCGCAACAAAAGGGTGATTTCGCAACACTTTGCAAAATGCTTCCTTCGGCTCGGAGTGATTGGCTTGTAATGGCTGCAACTTCTTCGTTTCAACTCCGAATAACACACCGTTTGAAGCATTGGATTTCTGACTTCCTGAGCTTTGAAATGGTATATAGCATGCATCATTTGGACTTCAAAAAGTGCTCCAAAAGTGGCTGCTACGACTGTCATCAAGAATATGCTTTATGGCAGATTCTCTTTGCTTTTTCTCCTTGCAATCCGGATTTACTCTTGGAAAGTGACTTCTAAGCTTTGCCCAAGATTCCTCAAAGCTCTCCTCAGACTTGACTTGCTTTGGTGATCAAAATACTAACAAAAACACCAAAACTTACACAAAGTGATCAAAATTGCTTTAAAGGATCCTTAACATGCCAATTGAGTTAAAAGGCCTAAACTACTACTCGAAAGTGTTTAAAAGGATTAATTATAGGCTATCAAATAGCACTTTTTGAGTAGTAATCAATGTCACACCATTGGGGGCACCGTAGCAAGGTGCTACCCTTATTGTGGTGCCCCCTTCTCTGCCCGTTAGGGGTGCCATAGTAGGGCGCCATCCCTATGGTGAAGCTCCCATCTCATTTATCCACCCATATGGTTTTCTCTTTCAAGGCCATTAAGTTTCTCCCTTCTCAACCCATGGAAATACTATCCAATGAGGCCTTAATTCAAACCCCAAATCCTTATTATTTGGTTATCCAAAGTTACGCAACTTCAGTTCTTCACCTTCCATTCAAAGTCTTCATCAATCTTTCATTCCACATAGGGTCTCATTAGTCTTACCCTATAAAAAGGTCTCACCACACCACACTCTTCCTTACTCCATTCACATAAGTTTCCTACTCACCAACACATTCTCTCTTACCTTAACACTTTTCTTTTTCACTTCCACTAACACCAAGTGAGGCAAGTTCATTTTTGCTTTAAAAATTTTAGTTAATTCTTACTAATTTGTGCTTTTACTATATTAGTGGTTTATCAATTTTTGCTTTAGGGACCTTGGGACCTTCACATTCATTTTCTTTAAAGGTGAGAAATTCTATGCATATTTCTTTATGATCTCATTATTTTCATCATATGTACACTTATGGATTAGGAAGTTTTGGGGTTCTTGAGGTTGGGGGGTGTTAGGACATTAAGTCTTATTTATATGTTAGCAATTTTGTTCTTTTTTATGTTTGGCCATAGAAATATTTTTAGATAGTGACTTGCTCTCCATTGAATATTAAGGGTTATTGTTCGTCCAACTAGAAAGTTATAAGTATGTTTAAAAATGTTTGACTTATAGCATATAAGGCTTCTTTGAGGTATAAAAGATTCGATATCATTTTTGTACTTAAAATGTTTTAAAATTATTTTTCAAAAGAAGCAAGGGCCACTCAAGTAGTTAATTTCACTTAAGTAGTAAGGACCACTCAAGTGGTCATGACAGTCCTATCGAATTTAGAAATAGATTTTGGATGAATTTCACTCAAACTCTATTTTGGAAACTTAAGATACTGAGATTTTTTTAGTATTTGCCTATAAATACCTCATTATAACCCCTTAAGAGTTAAAGATTTTTGGGAGATTGGAGGTATATCGTTTGAGAGACCTCTCATTCTTAAAAGAGAACTCCTTGAGAGAAAGCCTAACTATCACACTACTTCCGATCTCTTATTCAAGGATTTTAGTATTTGAATCATGGGTTGAAGACCTTAATCCATTTGAAGTGGCTAAATGATCTACTAGAAAGCAACAGGGAATTGCAGATGTGGATCAAGTTATAGGTATTGAAGAGAAAGTCTTTAGGGTAAAGCCGCTAGGTAAATCTATTGGGATTAAGCCCCTTAAAGCAAGACAAAATGTAACAAAGTTAGACTTAATTATCCCCTTGCTATCCATTTTAGTGTATTTACATTGATTTAATCATTCAACCCATATCTCTTACATTGTACATGACTTGGATGCATTAAGAGTTGTATTGAAGATACAAGTCATGGGTTCCTTCTAAGTAGATAAGTTATCCACAATTGGTTCATGGATTTAGGCAATCCAATAAAGATTGTAGTGCACCACCTCCTAATTGGATGGATGACTTGTCTTAGCTGTTGGGATAGGTTCCTATGGTAAGTGCACTAGTGTATGTGATGCACATTGGACAGGACCTACGTCAAATCATGATGCAAGTCTATCAATTGTCATGATTCACCAAGGTACTATATTGTATGGACTCTCAACCTTAAGAGAATATTGAGTTTGTGTCAAAATCAATAAGAGGCTTTGACCTATGGGTGAGACCCTAAAGTGGTCATATATCCCTATGGATTTGGTCACTATTGATGGAGGATGGTGACAACAGGTATTCTCAATATAGGCACCATGATATCTCATGGGATTGAGACAGTGTGTCCCCTTGGGTGATCCAAAAAACATGTGATCATGAAATCTATGGCCATTAATTTCTTTAGTGGAATTTGACATATGATCTTTAGAGCTAGAGTATGTCATTTTATCACATAATAAGTGGGATTTGTAACACAAGGATTTGAGAGGTAATCTTGATAGGTGATAACACTATCTTGTTAGAATATGGACACCAGTTCATGGGGAGTCTACATGTAGTGGATAGTAGGTCACAAACCTGAGCACTTGGTGTCTTGTTGTAATATACATAGGGTACTCGAGTGTAGTTGACTCTCTATAGTGGGATGTTGAGTTAAATTGAAAATTTGATTTTGAGAGAGCCGGTATTCCTAGGATAGATATAGAGAGCCTAGGATAGATTTACATGCACCCTAAGCTATCCAGGGGATGGGAACAAAGTAATTTGAGGTTCCTAACAAATGGTAACACCTTAGCTTCAAAAGCAAGGTTAGTTATGCATGTTAGTGAGAAGTAATATCTTCTTCTTTTATATGTATCCTATTATCAGTTTGCCAAGTGATGAGAATAGTTAGATCTCAAGTTTGAACCTAACACTAATTAAACATTTAGTATCTAAACCTAGGTCATATTAATCTAAATAGGATCTAAAGACTGATAAAGTCTGAACTCTTTGATTGTAGAAGATCTTCCAGTCTACGAATCTTGTATAGATGGTAAAATGACTAAGAAAACTAGAGTCAAGGAATTTTTGAAGTGAGTGCATATTGACATGTATGGAACTCTTAATTTCCATGCATAGGAAAGGTATGGGCATTTAAGGCAAGATCGAATAACCCATTAGGTGTACATAACAAGTAACTTCAATTAGCTAAAGGTGATATGTCTAATAAGTTCAATTCTTTCCATTGGAGCACAAGATTATTTCTTAGTTATGCGCACTAGGGTCTTCACTGTAAAATGGAGAGGTAGAAAGAAGATATCAAACTTGGATGGATATAGTAAGATCATGGATAGGTTTCTTATCTTTTCCCAAATTCATTTGGGGATGTTTTATAGACTGTATAATACATCTCTTTCTTAAGTGGTATATCTGTTTATAAGATATCTAAAAGGATTTTTGGGTTATTACCTTTATAGTCAAGATCATCAAAAGATATTTGTTGACACAAATGTCAGATTTTTTATGAAGACTATATAATAAGGAATAAGGCAAAGAGTGATATAGATTGAAGGGCATATTAGAAGATAGTCTCACATTGCATAGGATACTATGGATCTAGAGGATTAAAGACACACCATTCCTATGATTTCTAGTACATTAGTGCCTCATCATAGTGGGAATATATCCCACAGATTATGATAAAGCGGTGAACATTGTTTATACTCACTTAAGGCAATGAGCTATGAAGAGGTAGTTAGAATCTTTGCATTCTAACATAGTTTGGGTTCCTGTAGAAGCGCCTAAAAGAATAAAACCCATAGGTATAAGTTGGTTTACAAAAGGAACATGAGAGTAGATGGAAAACTTAAGTTTTATGTGGCTAAAACTGTAGCTAAAGGTTATAGTTTGAAACTTTGTTTCAACTATGGAAAACCTTTTTTAATAGTGGTTATACTCAAATCCATCATATTACTCCTATCTATGGCAGTGTGTCTCATTTATGAGATATAGCAACTAAACATTTTCATAGCAAAGGGCCTTGTGTGTACAAGAAAGCATAGGAAAGTGTGGTGATGCTTTAAGATCTTTTAGGTAGATGACAATCTACTCATTGGATATAATGTAAAGATATTGTTATTAGTTAAGATTTGGTAGTCTACTCAGTTCTAGATGAAAATCTAGAGGAAAGCGCAATATATTCTTAGGGTTAAAGTCTTTTAGGACTATAAGAATAGGAAAATTGTGCCATGTCACCTACATAGATGAGCATTTGGTCAAGTACATGATGCAAAACTCCAAGAAGGGTTTGTTACTTTTTGGATTTGGAGTTGTCTTTCTTAGGATCAATGTCCTTGGAAATCTATGAAGAGAGATCGCAATAAGGTGGTATCCAATGCCTTTACAATGGATAACATTAAGTATGCAATGTTATGTGCTAGACCATATATTTGCTTTGTTATAGGAATAATGAGTGGATATTAGTCCATTTCCTTATTAGAGTTGTGGGCAAATGCCAAACATATACTCTAGTATCTTTAGAGAATGAGGAATTATATATTTGTGAGTCTTTGGGATGAGTTAGTATTTTTTTCCTACCAGGAAATTAGACTTCAGTTTAATAAAGACTCTCACAGATCTACATCTAGGTATGTGTACACTTTAAGTGGTTTTTTTTTATTGTTTCTATAGCAACAAAGGAAACCTTTTGGCTTATGGGTAGTTCCATTGGTTATATCGTCTAGTCAAACTCTAATAGTAAGGCATGATCACGATAACCAAAAAGGTGACTAAGATAATACTTAAAATGCAACTTGGGGTTGAGGAATGATCTAAATGTTGCTTAAGGTTGAATAATGAGTAAGAAAATGATCTTATTTCATATTCATGACAACTAAAAGATGACTAATATAATATTAAAAGTGTAGCTTCAAGCTAAAAAATGTTCTTAGGTCACCACTCAGGGTTAAAGGATGATTATAATAATGATAATATAAAGATATGGCTCTATTGGAATCTTAGATCTAATCAATGGAAGTAATACCAATTTACAAAATAAAAATTATCTTTTAAGGTTAAAGTGTTAACCTTTAAGTTTGGATGTTCCCAAACCTTAAATTCCAAGTGTTCAAGACAACTTTGAAGTTGTTAGAAGTCTTGTAAACCCACAATTTTCCGTCAGGTGACTCAATATTGTTCTTGGCACACTTTCGGTGGGAAGGAAAGGAGAGTGGAGGTTATGACTCTCTTTTTCTTTGGATGGTGGAAGATAAAGTTATGGAAACCTTAACCCTTATAAGGAATTTATAGGGATCCTAATTGGGCTTAGGTCACTTAATCTAGTCCAAAATGGGTCCTAATTGATTAATTAACCCGATAAGGCCTATTAATTAATCAATTAGCCAAATCCAAAGACCTTGTTCACTTACCTTTGTGTAACCTTGCATAATCACCAAAAAGCCTTTAAGCACAAAAGTTAACCTAAAGCTAATCTAACCCTCATAATCAATGGCAACACTAGGACCCATAGGAGTACAGTGATTACTACTCAAAAAGTGCTCTTTGATAGCTTGTAATAAACTCTTTTAAACACTTTTGAGTAGTAGTTATTGCCTTTTAACCCAATTAACATGTTAAGGACCCTTGCAATCAATTCTAATCAAATTATGTTAAGTTTTGGTGTTTTGATAGCCTATGGATCACCAAAGCAATCCGAGATTGAGGAGAGTTATATGGAATCTTGGTCAAAGCAATTGGAAGCTCAGAAACATGAAGAACCGAAGCTTTGAAGTCCTTTGCCATAAGTAAATCCAGAATGCAAGGAGAAGAAGTAAAGAGAATCTACCATGAAGCATATTCTTGATGACAGTCGTGTCAGCCACTTTTGGAGCACTTTCTAAATTCCAATTGATGCATGCTATATGTCATTTCAAAGCTTAGGAAGTCAACAATCCAATGCTTCAAACGGTGCGCAATTTGGAGTTGAAACAAAGAAGTTACAGCCACTGCAAGTCAATCACTCTAAGTTGAAGAAAGCATTTTGCAAAAGTGTTGCGAAATCACCCTTTTGTTGCAAAGTGATTTCGCAGCCTTTTTGTACAGTGTGGTGGATTTCCTCCTGAAGTTGCCCGATATATGCAACAAGTTGGGAGTTGAGAACCTCAAGATGAAAGCCAACTTTGCAGCCCTACGAGAATAACCTTTTTGCTGCAAAGTGATTTCGCAGCCCTTTTTGTATGTCTGCAAAATCTCGCAAACATCATTTTCTCTTGCGAAATGGTCCTTAGTGCGTCCCGATATTTGCTACCGACATTGGGAGATATTTTCCATCAGATTTTTGTTGTCTAAATCCCAAAATTCTCCTTGTAAGCCACCAATTACAAGATTCCTTAGCTTTTAAGTTAGTAAAAAGAGTAAATATCCATGTAATAATTAGTTTTGTATTATGTTCATATATAAACCTCTCGAGAGCCTGTTCTGGGGGAGGAGGCCTTTTGTAAAGTTTTGGAAAAGCAAGTAAAGTTCAGGTCCTTTGTTTTGCCTTACCTTCTCACTTTGTATTTTTTATTTCTTACTAAGTTGTGCACTCTCTAAGGAATTTTCCTCAGAGAATGAGTAACTAAACCTTTAGTTCCTTGGAGCTAAGGTTGCCGGGGAAGGTTCCAATTGCAAGAATGCAAAGCTTTGTGGTTTCAGCCATGAATGAAGAGGAAGTGAAATCTTTCAGTGATTTCTATGTTTTTAGTTAACTTAAAACACCTTAAGAGTCACCTGGGCCAACACTTGGTAAGGCAAGTGATCTTCAACCATGAAGATGCACTAGTTTACCCCTTGCGAGCCTCTGGGAGGTGACTTGTAGGTAGGATTTTCTGGAATTGCCAACACTTGGTAAGCTTTTGGACTCCAAGGAGACATCCATTAGTTATCTCTTGCGAGCTTGAGAAGGGAAGTCCAAGGTTAAAGATCACCTTGAATGGTTAAGGCTTAGTGAGAGGTTTGAACCATTGCAAGTTGCATCAGTGAGAGAATTAAAGCTGAAATCTAATTAAAGGATGTATCTGTACAACACCGGTTAGAGAATTGACTATATGTTGATTCTCTCACGCGAGGAAATGAACCAACTGACCTGAGCTATGTCTTTTGCATGAGGAACCTCCCCAGTGAACCTGACCCTCCAATGAATGTTTTTCTTCCTAAGTAATTTCCATCACTTGCTTTGTAGTCATTTTAAATCTAAATCTTTACCAATCAAAGTTTTTGTTTTATTTCGTGAGCTAACCTTGAAATGAAAAAAGTACCAATTCACTTTGAATTGGTATCATTTGTAATTTGGAAACCCTTCCCAGTGAACGATCCTAGATCCGCTATACTATAGTAACTTTTTCTTTGCTACCCTAGTATATGGTGTAATAGGTTATAAATTTTGTTGATTACTCCCTCAAACAAGGAGCACCAGCTGGACATGAATCAGATGAGACACTAAGTAGGTACGAATCATACTAACTCCCTCAAAATCCAATTCTGAAGTTGATTCAACATCCTACTATAGAGAATCACCTTAACTCCATTATCCTATGTAAATAACAATGAGACACTAAGTGCTCAGGTCCGTGACCTACTATCCACTACATGTAGACTCCCCATGAATTGATGTTCATAATCTAACAAGGTAGTGTTATCACTTATCAAGATTACCTCTCAAATCCTTGAGTTACAGATCTCATTTATTATATGATCAATTGACATACTCTAGCTCCAAGGAGCATATGTCAAATTCCACTAAAAAAATTATTGTGACCACATATTTCATGATCATATGTCCTCTGGATCACCCAAGAGGACACACCGTCTCAATCCCATGAGATATCATGAAGCCTATATCGTAAATACTTGTTGCCACCAACCTCCATCAATAGTAGGGATATATGACCACTTTAGGGTCTCACCTAAAGGTCAAATCCTCTCAAGGTTGAGAGTCCATACAGTGTAGTAGCTTGATGAATCATGACAATTGATAGCTTTGCATCATGATTCACCATAGGTCTTATCTAGTGTGCATCACATACACTAATGCACTTGGTTATCTGGATGAGTTTCCTATGATGAGTGCACTAGTGTATGTGATGTCATTGAGACAAGACTTAGAATGGATCATGATGTAAGGTTATCAATTATTATGATTCATCAAGCTACTATATTGCATGGACTTTCAACCTTGAGAGGATATTGAGCCTATGCCAAAATTAACAGAAGGGTTTAACTTACGAGTAAGGTTGTAAGTTAATCATATATTCCTTATGGATTGAGTCATTGTTGATGAAGGTTGGTGACAATATGTATTTTTAATAAAGGCACCATGATATCTCATGGGATTGATATAGAGTGTCCTTTTGGGTGATCCAAAGGACATGTGATCTAGAAGGCTATGGTTATAACATTTTCTTTAGTGAAAATTTGAAATATACTTCTTGTAGTTAGAGTATGTCAATTGATTACATAATAAGTGAGATCTATAACTCAAAGATTGGAAAGGTAATCTTGACAGGTGATAATACTACTTTGTTAGATTATAGACATAGGTTTGTGGGGAGTTTGCATTTAATGGACACTAGATCACGAAACCAAGCTTTGTCTCGTTGTTATTTACATAGGTACTAGAGTGCAGTTGATTTGATATATGTTGAGTTGAGCCTTTTTTTTATTAATTAGACTTAATTTTTTATTAGAGATTTGGGCTCATTATTTGTTTCAGACTTGCTATTTTAGTTGAATTACATTCAGGCTTTCTTTTTATTGAGCTTGTAGATTCCTTTGGGTTGTGATACATGTTCTGATTATTTGACTTGACTTGGTTTCCTTTTTCCTAATGTTTAGGTTAGTATTATGGCCTGCCTGCTGTTGAGAGCAAGAAGAGACACACTCTGTTAGTTGGGGACAAGTGTAGTAGTTGAAGATAGAGTATGGGTAGAAGTAGATTAACGGGGATGACGCCATGGGGGGCTTCAAGAGTCCTTATATATTTTTCTTTCTTTTAGTTTTAGGTAGGGAGGGAGGGATAGGTGGATGATGCGCTTTTTTTAGTTGTGTATATTTCATTTGTTTGATTGATATCCTTGTAAATACCTTAATTTTCTGTTAGTGTTTTTTTTTTTAATTTTATTTTTGTAAGTATGAGATTTTGTTATCATTGTGCATACATTATTTGTTTATTTTATTTTATTTTTGTGTAGTGCAAATATGTTAACAGAAATAAAAATATAATCTTTTTGTTTGTAAAATATTTTAATGAACCAATTTTTTTTATATCAATAATAAAATTGAAACTATTTTTTTTAAATAATAGATTTAATCATTTATAATAATGTATTAAAAAAATAATAAATAGATGTTCATAATTTAAACAAACTAAATTCTTTTTTTAATAATAAAACTATTGTCTTTTCTTTATAAATTTGAAAATCTCTTCCATAAAAATTGGATTTATTTTTTATTTTACATTTTTATAAATATTTTTTTTAATAAAAATGTGAAACACTTTAAATAGATTTTTTCTTTATAAAATAGAAATTCACGTTTTAACAAAATTGGCAGCTAGTTTTTCGTTGAGAAATCAAATTTTGATTTCTTTTGATCAATTGAAATCATTATATATATATATATATATATATAAAATTTCAATTATTTTTCTAAGAATAAAATTCAAATATTTTTTTATATATAATTATACAAAAATCAAAATCGTTTTTGATCCAAGCCTTTTTTTTTTTCCTCACAAAATTACAAGAACATTTTTCTTGATTAAATTTGTATCAAAATATCTTTTTGTGAAAAAAAAATCTCCTTTAATACTTTTAATGAAAAATAAGCAAAACTCTCTTTTTATATAAACTTTTAAAAAAATGTTCTTTTTTTAAAAAAGATAAATTTATTTTTTAATAAAAGTAAGTAAAAATTCCTTACTTAAAATAAAGATACAAAAATCATATTTTTAAATCAATTTGCAGATAACTAAAATTATAAATGGTTTTTTTTCTCAAATAAAATTGAATTACATAAAATTTGTCAAAATCATTTTGTAATAGAAATCAAGTAAAATATTTTCATTTTAGATAAAATTGTGAAAATGAAAAATTCTTTTTAAAATAAAATTTTAAAGTTCCTTTTTTTTAATCCATGATCAAATTGGAATGCTTTTGTGAATAAAAGTATGAAAATCATTTTTTTAATAACAGTGGATAAGCATTTTTTTTTAAATAAATTAAAAAACTTTAAAAATAAAGGCAATAAATTTAAAATCTCTTTTTATGCATCAAGATAATTTTTTAAAGTCCAAAAACTTTTCCTTAAATCAAACAAAAATATTTTTTTAATAAAATCAAATAATAAATCGTTTTTGGTAAGTAAAAAAGGGATTGAGGTATTTTTATAAATAATTTTGTAGAAAGTCATTGCCCTATTAAAAATCATTTTTACTAATAAAATTGAAATGGATTTTAATAATTTTGTAAAATTATGAAAGTCATGCTTTTTTCTAAAAATAATAAAAATTCATTTGTTTACAAATAAAATTGAATTGAAACATCTTTTGTAGATATATTTGTATTAAAAAAATATTTTTTTTAAAAAATAATTTGTCAAAATCACTTTTGTTAAATAAGAATTAAATTGAAATACTTGTGTAAGTAAACTTGTAAAAATTAGTTCTTTTTTCTAGAAAAAATAAATAAAAACCATTTGCTTCTAAATAAAATCAAATTGATTTTTTTTGATAAAATTGTATTCAATAAATTTTTTTAATCATAATGAGTAAAAATAATTTTCTTCAAAATAAAATTGAATGAGAATAAACAAATCAAATCACTTATTGAAAATAAATTGAAACATTTTTTGTAAATAAATAAATTGAAATATTTAATTCAAAATTCTTTTTAATGTTAATAAACTCTTTTGAAATTTCTTGAAAACATGTTTAATCTTTGAAATAATTAAACTTTTCTTCAAATTAATTTAATAAATCAATTTGCACATTTCTCTTATTATATATTTTGTATATTCTTGTAGTCTGATTTTCACCTTGACTTGTATATATTTATTTGTGACATTCTTTTTTGGTATTTGTGATTAATTAATTAATTTTCATAGTTCTCTTTACTTGTTTAATAGAGACCTTTTAGGACTTATAGGGGTATTATCCTCGTGGTACCTTCCTAATAAGTAACTTGACCCCCGGATTTGGACTTGGTTTTTTGCGAGCACGTCTTTTCCTTAAAAAAGAAGTCATAATAGGGTTTTACTTTTTTTAAATTTGTTTTTAAAAATAAACAAAAATAAGTGACGATTTCAATTTTCAAAAATATAAGTTTTTCACAATTTAAAAAAAGTCTTACTATCGAGTAGGGACACATGAAAAATGCGGGTCCACAAAATGGTGACTCCGCTATCTATGTTTGGAGGGCCAAGTTTGAACTTGAGTAAAGAGAAATATGATGTTTGATTAGTTGATTAATGGATACCCTCTTTTTGTGCCATTGTTATATTTTTGCATGTTTTTTTGGGCATGTGAGAGTTTGACTTGATGATTATTTTGTATTTTATACTTTGCATGTGTCTTACTATATATTACTTTTATTGTCATGTATGCTTGTGTATATCTTATATTTGTATGTGTCTATATTTATCTGCTTTGCACAATTGTATGTTGCATGACTACCCTCCTTATACATGGTGCATGACTTGCTTGTTTTTGTGGGATGCATATGTGTTCTCTTACTCCAATTCACATAGCTCGGTTGATCCTTTCCTTGTACTCATATTTTTGGATGTATTTGAGAAATTTCTCTATATTTTTCATTTCAGTTGCATTTTCCTTATTTGATTGGGTTGTGTTATTTGGTTGGAAACAACCATTTCTTTGTATTGTACTAGCTCTTTGATCGAGCTAGTAACTAGGAGTAGGATTTAGATTTGGGTTATATGAGATTTGAAATTTATTGTGCCACCATCAAACTAGTGCCATGTCATCTATTGCTTTCTCAATGCTGGAGCCACCTCATCAACACTGTTGTGTCACCTTCCAATTTTCACTGACATCTCATCATTGATATCAATGCCATGCCACCCATTATTATGGTCATGCCATGTCACCCATTATTGCGATCAAGCCACGTCATCATCACATCTCAACAGTTATTCCAAGTCATCAATATCACATCACCACCACACAAAATACGATCTTTAAAGACCTGTATAGCCTAATACTAAATTAGGATGCATGTATGACCAATATTTTTGTTGGGAACCTTGGATCTCTCTGTTCCCAAACCCTAAATCAAATAGGTACATGCAACTCTACCTTGGCTTATGTAGAAACTATTCTAGTGGAAACAATGGCTTTAAAAAAAAACCATTTAGAATAATAAACTAGAGAAGATAATAATCATACCTAGATCTAGATGTCCTCAAATCAATTCCTCACGATGAAAAATGTGCTTGAATAGTTTGGAGGTCTTATACACCCAAGATCTTTTGCCTAATGACTTGAACCTTGATCTTTGAACTCCAAAGTATGGGCTTTGGAAGGGTGAATACATTTTCTCTCTCTCTCTCTCTCTTTGAAGATGAAAAATGATTGTCTCACAAGAGTGATAGAAACTCAAACCCCTAAGGGGGTATTTATAGAATTCGCCTACTAGGTTTAAGTGACTTGTGCCTACTAAGGCTTGTGCCACTTAATATAGGCCTAAACGGGTCTTAATTAATTAATTAACTACACAAGGCCATCTAATTAATCAACTAGCTCAATTCAAAGACTTTATTCACTATCCCCTATATAACCTTACATAATTACCAAACCAACCTTATGCACAAAAGTGAATTTAGAGCCAATCCAACCCTCATTACCTATGCCATCAGAGTAAATAGCTTAAAATTGGGACCATTGGGACCCATAGGACTATTGGCTCCCTTAAAATCCAATTTTGAAGTTGATTCAACATTTCACTAAATTGAAACTAAGCCTAAACCCAAATTCAAGCCCAAAAACAATTAGTGTGTAAATCAAGATGGAAACCTCCTCTTTACCATTAAACCCATCTTGAAACCCTTAGATGGAAAATAATGATGGTAGAAAGGATAGTAGTAGTGTTGAGGGGTGTGGTGGCCATGTCTAGGATAGTTGGAGGTGAAGGAGAATGAGTGCTCATGGCAGCAACCATGGATGTGGGCTTTTAGTTGAGAATATATGAGAGAATGAAAGACGAGAGAGAGAGAGAGAGGAGTGGTGGCTATGGGGTCACTAGTGACGACTCATGAGTCAGTGCTACCGATGTTGGAGGTGTGACGGTTATGGAGAAAGGGTGGATGTGTGGATGTTGAGAGAAGAAGGAGAAAAGAAAGGAAAATAAAAGAGAAGGGGAAAGGATAGGTCATGAAGTGAGAGAGAAGAGGGGGGAAAAGAAAAAAAGAAAGGAAAGGGAAGGAGAGGAAAATGGGGTAGTGGGGTGAACATTGACAAGAGAAAAAGGGGAGAGAAAGTGAAAAAGGAAAAAAAAAAATGGGAAGATAAAAAGAAAAATAAAAATAAAAGGTAAAATAAAATACTAAGATCTAAAGGGTGTGAGTATGGTTAAAATTCAAATGCAAGTAGGCTTGAAAGCCACAGATAAAAATGGGCTTAAAATTAATCTAGAAAAAAAAAATTAGATGAATTTTGTAGTCTACAAAATCCTTTTTAAACAAACTTTCACTGAAATTGAAAAAAATCATTTTTAACAATATATTTAAATATATATAAATGTTTCTTTTTTATCATTAATGAAATTGAATTTTGAAACCTTTTTTGAAAAATAAAATGGAATTTTTTAAAAATAAAATTGTAAAAATTATTTTCTAAATAAAATTGTAAAAGACATTTTTTTTTATAAAAATAAAATAAAATGATATTGGAATATTTTTGTAAATACAATTGTAAAAATATTTCTTTTTCTAAAAAAAACTAAATAAAAATCATTCTTATGTAAATAAAACCATTAACTCATTTCTTCTAATAAAAATAAGTTACTAAGCATTCCTTTGTAAATAAAATACATTTAAAATTTTCTTTTAATAAAACTAAATCTAAATCATTTATTTTAAATAAGTTGAACCATTTTTTGTAAATAAATAAATTAAAGTCATTGAATAAAAAAAATCATTAATTAGTTTAGGAAATCAACTTGTGTCATACTCTTATTTGTTATTTTGTATATTTTTATAATTTGTTATCATCATGACACTGCTTTTACTTTTTATTGTCCCTTATTTATTGATTTTGTATCCATTGGTTAATTAATTAAAAGTCAAAGTTCTCTCTACACATATATTAGATACCATGGTTATACAAGTTTAAAAGGGTGCTATAACTTATCTCTATACCTTACTGATAGGTAGCCTGACACTTGAATGAACCTATTCTTGAGTCTCAAACTCATCTTTTCCAAAGAAAGAGTTACACATGATTTTTTTTTTTCTTATTTTAGTCTCTTTTAAAGATAAGAATAAAATAAGTAGTGACTCCAAAAGTCAAATAAAATAAAAAATTCATTCGGTTTAATAAATTTACTCTTATTCATTATTTTGTATATTTTTATAATTTATCTTTATCATGCCATTGTTTGTATTTTTTATTATAAGAATTCATTGATTTTATATTAATTAATTAATTAAATGTCAAAGTTCTCTCTCCTTATATATTAGAAACCATAGTTGTAAGAGTTTAAAATAGTGTTACGATTTATCCTTATAACTTCTTGATAAGTAACTTGACCCTTGAACTCATTCCTAGTTTTCAAACTTGTATTTTTCAAATAAGAAGTCACATAATTTTTTTTTCTTATTTTATTATCCAGTTTGAAAAAAATAAATTAATCAAATAAGTGAAGATTCCAAAACTTAAGTAAAATGAGTTTTCATACAAATAAAACATCTTTTGTGAATTCTGAGTCTTGTCATTGTGTGAGGACACATATGGGTTCACATTATCATATCTTAGTGTATGTGATTCATGCTTTACTTTACCCATTTTGTTAAGAGAATGCATGTACATGTTGAGTCCTTAAATAGCTTGGATCACCTTAGAGTTGTAAAACATATTTGAAAAGCATAGATCACCATTGTAACACTTTTAATGCAAGTTTCGTTTACATTGCTTTCGTGGACGTTTTCTTTTTAGAAATAATCAACTCGATTTCTCTAGATAAAACTTGGAAAATTTTGAAGAAAAGGTCGAAACCATGTTTTCAAACTTGGAAATTTCAATACGGTCAATAGGTTCGAAGTGTATCGGTCTGACCCAGCAACGTATTTTTTCAAACTCTTTGCTTCTAGAGCTTAATCGAAAATTTCAATACCCCTCTACCTTCTGTTGAAATTTCAATGTTTATCACACCTATATGTCGATCTAATTTCGATACCAGGTGGAAATGCTTTAGTTATGGAATTGATATCGAAATTAGATCCATACTTATTTCTGATTTTCTTCTAGGGTCGAATTGAGCATTCTTGTATGAAAATGTGGCTCTATATCTACCCCTTATCAAACTGATTTCGACCGAGCCCCATATCTGTCTTTATTTTATTGAAATTCTGTAAGTGTATCGAGCCCCTGTTGAAGTCAGATGGATACAAGGGTTTTGGCTTTTGAGACCTTCTGTGGTGGGGTATAGATTTTAACTTAGTTTTGACCATTCGCTATTCTTGTCAATTTGAAACCTTTTCCAAACCTGTTTTGAGCATTTATTAACCTTGAAATGGTCTCCCAAACAAGTTTTCCATACAAACGTTCTTATTGATTTAGTCTCATGCTCTTACTAATCCATTTTGCCCAAGTCTTTCAACATGTCCATGCATTTCTTTGTTGTATTTTTACTCCATGCCACCATGCCATCAGTCTATTTTTACTCATATTAAGCCTTGGTATTCATCACTGAATTAAAATAATACCAAAGTTTCCTCCGCTTACATACTAGAGACAACAAGTAAACAGGTTTAGAGGGGTGTTACAGTATATATTCTTGTACCTTCCTGATATGGATTTGCCAAAGCAGAAGTAGTGTTGTAAGCACTTGAGATGGGTGCTTGTACATCAAAGATTCCATGCTTTCCAAAGCTCCATCCACGACGGAATTGTTGAATCTTGGGTTGTGCAGGAAACAGAGTCCAAGGAAGCCAAGTGATGATATCAGATTCCCATCATTAATTCACATTAGGGCCTTGTTTTAATCTTTTACCACTATTTATGCAGGTTCCTACTGTGCTATACTTCTCCATTAAAGAAGACAATGAAAATAATATCCCTTTCCATTTAAAATTCAGAACATGGTAAAGGCAATGGGACAGGTTGTAGGCCCCGACCTCTCAACTAGGACATTTTTTACCACATAAATTAGATGGGAAGACAAAGAATTGCTTCCAAACTTGGATGGAATGAAGACTTCTTTTTTATACTCGGATACTAATTGTCAAAAATCATGATAATGACGGATCATAACTTCTAAGGTCCCATGCATTTGGAAATGGCTTGGGGCACACTTCTCACCGGGCCCAATATCATTTGAACACATAACAGGAGGTCTTTATCGTCCAGAATACTTCCATCTCCCCTTTTGCTGTTAGATCTGTCATCAAGAATTCTGACACTGAGGGATGCCAACACCAAGGTCCACCTGTTAGGGTGTCCAGCTTTTACTCAAAAATAAACGTAACGAATCCTATCCTTTTTTCTACTTCTTTTGTGGTTTTCTGTTTTTTTTCTTCAATATATATATATATATATATATATATATATATATATATTTTATTTTTAAATAATGTCATTAGGAAGAAGTGGCTTATGAATTTAATTTAATTTCTCTGGTTGTTGCCTTAAAAAATAAATAAATAAAAAGAATAATTAGTTCTTGTACATTGGGATCACACAAGCTCATCTTGGGGTTATGCCATGGACCCTCAGGCTGAAACCGGGGAACTCAGACTGTGCCATGTTGTGGAGAATGGTTGG
Source organism: Vitis vinifera (assembly GCF_030704535.1). Lineage (NCBI taxonomy): Eukaryota > Viridiplantae > Streptophyta > Magnoliopsida > Vitales > Vitaceae > Vitis > Vitis vinifera. Next base: position 19,141,329 of record NC_081805.1, on the reverse strand, counting down.
GACATTCACTAGTGTTGAGTTCTTGCTTGGGTCATTATCTGGCTCAATGTGCAAGTGAGATATCCTTTCCTAAAGGTCCAATTAGCACTTTCAACTTTCTTATTTTTCAGTAAAGTTTTTAAAAAATTTTAAAATGATCCATAACCCCAAAGAATCTGGAGAGAAGATGTTTTAAAATATTGCCGGGTAAAATAAAATATAGATCAGCTATTCAATTTGGAGAAGGTAATGAATTAGGGCTTGCTTAACAAGGAGGCAGAGCCATCTCCTCACTTGGATGGATTTGAGATGAGACCGAAGCCAGCAAATTTTGGAATCTGAATATTGGAGCTGTCATTTGTGTCCCAAAATTGGCTATGGATATAATTTCCCCACATATCATTGGGGGAATATGTATATCAATTATCAAACAAGTTGTTCCATCATGGATAGTACTTTTGAAACAAAACAAAACAAAACAAAACAACAACCAAAAAAAAAAAAAAAATGGAAAAAAGAAAAAGAGAAAAAGAGTTTCACTAGCAGCTTCAATTCAGTGGTTCTTTTTAGGCAAGACAGGTGAAGTATTTGGTTTCTGTACGAACAATAATGCAATTTTGGGTCTCCCAGACAGATGTTAAGAGGAGATCTCATCATCACCTTCCAATTTTTATTTTATTTTTTATTAAAAAATGAGAACCCAAGGATATAGGAGAAAAAAAAAAAAAAAAAAGTCTTGATCCTCAAAAGTGAACTCTCATAAAGTGCTCGACTACATTCATGGAAGCTGAGAAGTTCCTATTGTTTGTGAATAAAGCAGAACTGGGTTTGCTTTTATCATTAATGAACTAGAAATTGAGAATGCCAGTTACTATTCCTATTTTTTGTTCCATAAAATTTGATGAAAAATGTTAAATAAAAATAATAAAGATAAAAGGTGGAAGAAAAAAAAGGTAAAATAATAATAATAAAAAATTATTTTTATATATTTTTTTAAACTTACTTTAATTATTTTCTTTTATTATATAATTATATAAAAATTTAATAAATTTAAAATACACAAATTTTTTTTATTAATTTGAAATATACTTGATTTTGTTTTATCTTTTTTTATTATTTTATTTTTAATTTTTTAATACCTTTTAGAACCAAATATAATCAAAATATTCTTGTAAGAGTAAAAATATGACCTGTTTCTCATCATATGCTAAATTATGGACGGAGCATTCACTGCATTTGTTGTGAATGAAGGGGGCTAAATTAAAGAAAGGGAAAGAAGGAAAGAATCATGTAGGTGGTTGCATAACCCGATTTATGTATTCAAGAGGTCTTGATTAATGGCAAATTGTGTTTATTTAACCCACCGTCATCCCCATGGTCTTTGCATCAGAAACTGAATCCACACAATTTCATATTTGGGTGATTTGTTCGATTCAATTTCATAATTTAGACCAAGTTCCCATATACCCTTGACTACCTTGTATAATAATAAAACTCAGGGTTTCGGTTCAGATGTAGACGAAATGAATTGCCTGGGGAGATAAAATAATTAATAGACGCTGCTGCATCTGTCCTTTACTCAAATTGATCAGAGATAAGATGTTTCACCATACAAATGTCAATCATGTGTTTTTGCCTGGGTTATGTCTCTGGAATGCTTCAAATTATTGATGCAATTATGTCGGAGAAACTGATCATGTGCTTGTTTCTTTTGCATCATAATTTCAGGCAGAAGTAATAGGAAATGGATTTTAAGCGTTTGAATTGTGCGGTACCATCCATGTGCTATTTTCACCTGGTTTTAACCTTTAAACAAGGTGAATTGCAGTAGCAACGCCTTACAGTTGTGAGGGAGGGTTATTCTAGGCAAATTTGATGGCTAGCGTTCAATACCTTCATGATTTTAGTACTCTTACAAATTTGCATTGCTGGTGTCGAACATCCGAGATGCCCCCACTGGGACTGTGGTGTTGATCATCCCCTTCTCTTGTTTTATTTACTATGTATTTACTCCTTTAATTCATGGTATTTGCGCCGGTATATATCATATCAATCATGCAAATGACCCTTGGCAGGAGTATGTGTTGGGAGCCCACTCCCCACTCCCCACTCCTCTACTTTCATCCTACCTGACCTGAACCCACTGTTGATGATAAAATAGTTGGGGCCACCTTCTCGTTAATGGTTCTAGTCATGTGATCAGTTAAGCCAAGGATTGGATTGGATTGGATTGGACTGGCATACATATCATGATGAGTAATATTAAGGCACCACATTAGATTGTTCTTCCTACTCAAGCATCCCTAAATCCGTGGGATCCACAATTCCACACATGGCTTTCTCCCCTAGTTCAGATTCACGTTAGCTTGTTGATCTGTCTTTCCCCATTGAACTAATTAGCCTGGGGAACCACTTTATCCTCAAATTATTCTCCTTTTGATGTGTTATGTTCTGCTGCACAAACACAGATGAGTGCCAGGCCATGATCACAAAAACCATGTCTTGATTCATTATCAATACAATTAAAGTTTGATTCTACAGAGTGTCAGACTTACACCTTTGCTTGAACATAACCTGTTGTCATGCTAGGACAGAATATGGAAATAAGAGATGGGTAAAGCCTTTGGGAGACTTCTAATAATTTACTACTTGATTAACTCAAACAAGAGCAACCCAAACAAATTAATCCCGAACTTACTACTCAATTAATTCAAGCAAAACCATCCAAAACAAATTAATCCCAAAACTCATAAGAACGGCCCCCAATTGAGCAACTTATATCCAGCCAGCTCTAAAGAGGGGCAATGATTGGTGCATCTTCTTCCCTCTCTCTCTCCCCACTCCAGCTTGGGTTTTGGGAGGAGGATATGGACTCATAAGCAGTAAAGGCAGAAAGAGTGTGGAAAGAGGGTCCATGCAGAAGGCTGGCAGTGGCACCACCACCACCATCCCCACACTTATTTTTGTCTTCACAAATATATAATTCTAAGCGGAGGGCGTCACTGTCATCCTCGTGCCCACGTTAGCAAAAGTGATGCCCCTCTGGAGACGGTGTATGGCAGACCCCCCATGTTACAACTTCCCTAACCTGTCCCCACATTCCCTTTTATAATCCCCTCATCCTTTGCAACCCTCCTTAAGTCTTTCACCTTCCTCACCTCTCATACCATTCTCTCATCCTCGTTTCTTCTTACTCCCGCTAATTTGGGAAACCAAAGCCATTCATTCATTAGTTCATCCATTCTCTCAATACTGTACCAACCCAAAAGCATTCAATATGTGTTCCTCCAAGTCTAAGCTGCACCAAGGTATTGATATCACCCCATCTAAGGCTCAGATCAATGGCCGTCCAGCCCTTCAGCCCACTTGCAACCGAATTCCTAGCCTAGAAAGGCATCATTCATTTAAGAAGATCTCCCCAAAATCTCCTACTTCTCCACTACCTGCATCTCCCCCGCCACCAACTACTATTATTAATACTACTAAAACCAAGCCTTCATTAACTCCTCCAGCCTCTCCCAACTTAAAATCACCTAGGCAACCAGCACTTAAGAGAGGAAATGATCCTAACGGGTTGAATTCTAGTCTTGAGAAGGTGTTAACACCACGAGGAACCACCAAATCCTCTAGTTCACCGAAGAAGACAAAAAAATGCAGTGCTGGATTAGCACCTTCTTCTGACACTAGTTCATTGAATTACTCTTCCTCTTTGATAGTTGAGGCTCCAGGGAGCATAGCAGCAGCAAGAAGGGAACAAATGGCCATTATGCAAGTGCAGCGAAAGATGCGAATTGCCCACTATGGAAGAACAAAGTCTGCCAAGTACGAAGAGAAGATAGGTCCTGTAGATCCTTTGGTTATCACCACTCGAGAGGAAAAGAGATGCAGTTTCATCACCCCCAATTCAGGTACTGAAACATACCGGTGGTTCACACAACTTGTTTAATTAAGGAAGGCAAAAACCGAAAAGATAAAAAATGAGGGTCTTATTTCTTAGAACCAGGTATATTATTGTGAGAATAGCATGGCTAACTTAATGTGCTTAATGTGTAGATCCTAGCTATGTTGAATACCATGATGAAGAATGGGGTGTCCCGGTCCATGATGATAAGTAAGTTTTCTCTATGTTTCTCTATCTCTCTATCTCTCTTTCACTTTTGGGGAATTAAGAGTGATTGTTTTGTTTGTGCTATATGAAGGCGGCTGTTCGAACTGCTAGTGATGACTGGTGCTCAAGTTGGATCAGACTGGACAACTGTCTTGAAGAAACGTCAGGAATACAGGTGAGTGGGCTTTTAGAACTCAGATATTTCATACAACCAGCTTTTCTTCTCAAAAAACCAAATGTGATTAAGTGGTTCCCCGAATCTTTTTGCTTTCAGGGATGCATTGTCCGGATATGATGCAGAAATTGTGGGAAAATTCAGCGAAAAGAAGATAACAAGCATCAGTGCTTATTATGGCATAGATTTGAGCCAAGTTCGAGGAGTGGTGGACAACTCTAACCGAATTCTTGAGGTAAAGAAACATCAAATTTATTTTATTTAGTGTCAATTTCACAGCAATTCTTTAGAAACAATTTTTAAACCCCAGTTATTTTGAAAAAAATAGAATTACTTCCTAATGTTTTGAAGCATTTTTTTTTTTTTTTTTGAAGAAATTAAGTATTTCGAAATTTTTTTAAAAGTATTTTTAAAAATATATAGGATAATGTAAAGTAATTCTTTTAAACATTATTGAAATATTATAAATTCAAAGAATTTTATTCAAAATCACAATCATTGGTAACCACTTTCTGAATTTTTCAAAATGGCTCTCAATCCAACTCATATTGGTGCAAATCAGTGGCCCGTGATATATTTTACAAGCTTCACTTTAACGGGATAAACATCTTGTCGAGAAATGGGACTCTAATCTTTTCCCGTGGCACTCCTTTGTAAAAGGACTACGCACTTAAACGAAAAAATCATAACCTCAAAAGAATGTCACTTGAACAGAACAATATGGGACCCCTTCCAGTACTACTAACCATTAAGCACTTTTATTTGCTAATAGAATCTGTATATATATTCTTTTTATTGAATTCAATACTTACATTTCACAGATTAAGAGGGAATTCGGATCATTTCACAAGTATATCTGGGGATTTGTGAATCACAAGCCCATTACCACCCAGTACAAATCATGCCACAAGATCCCAGTGAAGACCTCGAAATCAGAGAGCATCAGCAAAGACATGGTGAGGAGGGGTTTCAGGTTGGTTGGGCCCACTGTAATTTATTCGTTCATGCAAGCCGCTGGCCTCACCAATGACCACTTGATCAGCTGTCCTAGACATCTTCAATGCATCGCGCTGTCATCACACCAACCCGCCGTAGCCCCGGCTCTATAGAATCACATTCAGCTCAGAAATTAACAGCACAGCACAAGGAGAACAAAAGGGTAGACAAATTAATAAAATTTAAGCTTATATAATGTGTGATATCCTAATATTGTAACCGCTTATGCGCCATAGGTAGCTATCTGATTTTCTAACTATACATGATTTAATTAGTGGTGGTGACTGGTGTGTAATCTGATGTTATGAGGGTCTTGTGATGAGTCCATGAGATGGATTGATCGGATAGCTATAGAGAAAAAGAAAAGAGAAAGAAAGAAAGAAAATAAAAGGGAAAAAAAAAAAAAGGGAAGAAAAGTGCGTGGATTGTAGGGGAGAAGGGAGACAGAGAGCATGTGCAGTGGGCGGGCAATGGCATGTGTTAGTATCAATGACTTTCATATGTTGCGAGTCGTGACCACCACAAACCCACGCAGCAAACCTCCATTATTTGCTGACCTTTTTAACAGGCTGTGAGAGTGGCACTGGGCCAGCCCTTCCTTTGGATTGGTTAGGATTGGATCAGAAGAGTTTACTTCTACCCAAAGGGAAAATCATGATTCCATGCTTCTGAGGTCAGGTTGGTGACACGTGCAGCAATAAAATAGGAACAAGAAGAAAAAGATGGTTACCAGTTCAACAAAAATGCACCAAACCCAACTTCTGAACTTTCTACAATGAGTCTCTGCATAATTTCTCATGGATGTGTGAAGTTGTTGGAATTTTCAGTTTTTCTTTCCTTACTGTATTTACAACTGTCATGCAAGTTTGTACCGTTTGCTCGATATATATAATATATATGCCTCGTTTTCTATTTGGATTCCAAAACCCATGCCAAATGTGTTAAGGCATCTTCTCATGTGCTCTCAGCCTTTCTTGAACATGTTTCTGATCTCTTTCTTTTACTTTTATATATTTGGCAGATTGCAGCCTGGACCGAATATGTGATAACATTTTCATGTGCTCTGGCCGCCTAACTCGGCCTTATAGTGGCGTTGGTGGGGAATCCCAGCCATTGCTTTTATAGAGAAAAAATATCTTAGGCAAAGATCCTTAAGAAAGGAACCAAAAGAATATATATATATATATGGGGCTCATTAAATCAAAAGGGGGAAAAGGCATCTTCATTGGCTTCATGATGTATTTACAATTTGAAACGATTTATAACTTTATTTTCTTTCATGATTAATGACTTCAAAAAATATTAATAACATTATATATCGATGGAGACAATTTGAGAAAAAATTATTTAAAATCCTCAATTTTCCTATTTAAAATTAAATAATTTAAAAAGAGAAATAATTTTACAAAGGGTTGTAGCAAATTACACGTGATAACACAATAAATTTTGAATCCTTAGAAAATTGGGACTTTTTTAAAAAGAAAAAAAAAAACCAAAATTTTAAAAATATTTTTAAAAATTTGGAAAATTCAGAAATATTTTCAAATCTATAAGTGCCACATAGATTTTAGTGTATTGAATTGAATATACTATTTTAATATATTTGACTGAAATCGTGTCTATAAAATATGATTTTAGTGGATTTTGTTCAATCATAACTTAAAGACATGATTTTTATGTATTTTATTGAAATTATGTTTGTATACACAAATTTCACAAAAGTCTTACAATGTAAGTAAAACAATAGAAAAAATAATGCGAAACAAAATATTTTATTAAAATTATTAAATTGTGGAATATAATCTTTGTGGTAATATTCTCTTACAAAAGAATATATTCATTTGATTCTTTCACCTTGATCACAATTTGGGAGAGGACCATGAAATTATTTCTTTGATTTTAGAAATCAATTAAGGGTCACAAGTGGCTTATTCTCGAATGAACATGTTGAACAGTGAAGATTGTGTGTGTAAACAATGAAAATGTTTTCTTTGTTTTCAAAGTCAATCGAGGGCTTAGAGTGGTTTATTGGACTTCTAGGGAGATTTTATGAAACCTTTCTATTCTTTGTAAAGCCTCCTTTTCCATGTAGATTTGCTTTTGCCGATCCCAAAAAGTGTCTTCATTAAAGGAAGTCACCCCTATTTATAGATGAAATTAGGAAATTAAATTTTGAAATTCCCCAAGATTTAGTTGCTTGATTTTAGTCATTAAGAAAATTTGCCAACAAGAGAATATTTATTTATTTTTAATTCTCCTTTGATTGTAATTAAAAATTTTTATTTGGAAGACTAAATTTTTGTAGTCTTCCAAATTTCGTCATGTGTCACATTTTTAACATATGTCATGTATCACATGTGTGTAGGACTTATCACTTGTCGATCCTCAATTTTTTCGAATTGGAGAGCCATATATATATATATATATATATTTGAAGACTAATTTAGTGACAATTTATTTCAATAAAAGTTTCAATGTCTACAAATGCCCCACTTCTAGACGTATAACGTGTATGCCTTACAATGCATATGGGGTGGGTCTTGAAGTTACCCTTTGTTCTTCTTTTATTTTTTTTATTTTTTAAATATTTTAGTAGCAAGTTTCCTATTTCAAAAATATTTCTTTTCTACTTTTCCCAAACACTATTTTGTTTCCTTCCTTCCTTTCCACTTAGTATCAAAGAAAGATCTTGTGTTAACAAAAAAGTTTCTAATTTGGACATCTACTTTCCTTATTTCATAGGCATATTCTCTTTTAATTTATCCTCCCTATTTTTTTAATTTTTTTTTATATGAGAACAATGATTTAAGAAATCCAACTTGAACTCTCTTGGAGAAGTCTTTCCTTCTTGGAGTATGGGGGATGATTCGTCCCCATTGCAGTCATGTCATTTAATTCTGGCTTAGACGGGTGTTATCAACAAAATTTATAAAACCTAAATCACCTCACACTAGGGTAGCATAGCTAACATAGTATAGTGGCTCTAGGATTGTCTACATGGATGAGTTTTCATCGTACAGTTGACTTAACTGAAGGAAATACCATGGTGTTTTTTCTTATGAAAGTTAACTTTAAAAGAAAATGGAATTGTGGTTGCAAAGATTGATTTTAAGTTAAGCAAAAATAATAAGTGAAATTAACTATAAATAAAAGGTCTCTTGGAGCTTTAGGTCACTAGGATCGGGTTCTCAGACAAAGGGGGAGATTTCGGATTGTCTCCTCGCGTTGGGGACAATAACATAAAGGATGGTTATCTCCCGAACCAGTTTTATATTTAGCAATTAAGGTTTGATCCAACGGGTCCATGAAAAATGATAGTTGCTTCCCATTAATGGCTTCAAACACTAAAGACCCTCACCTCGAACCACCTTCCAATGACTCGTAAATGATAACTAATAGACATCCATGGATCTAGCAATAAGCATCGATAGAATCCGAAAAGCTTACCAAGTATTGACCATTCAAGGTGATTTTAAGGGATTTAAAGCTAAACCTTGAAATAAAAACCATTAATGGTTAACAACTACTTTCATTTAAAGCAAGGACAACTCCCACCTTTGCATTCAGGTCCTTCACCTAACTTCCATCACTCCAAGAAACGTAAAACCTAGCCACTCATCCCCTGAGAAATCATCCTCAAAGGTTGTTTGGCTACCAAGAAAAGTGAAAACAAAATGAGAAGGAAAGACAAAACAAAAGCTCTGTATATTTCTTACTACGAGAATTTTTTACAACTGTTTAATGAAAAACATCCATAACAATATCACCCATATCTCTCCTTATATATCTGCTACCTAAAAGATATAAAAGAAAATATCTAGGTTGGTTACAAGGAAAGACTAGGAAATTACACAAAATATCTGAAGATAAAAATCTAACGGAGTAGGTGCACAGGAAGATTTCGCATACCATGCGAAATTTGGCATGGTGTGCGAAATCCTTTGGCTGCCTCAAGAGGTTTCGCATGGTGTGAGAAATTTTGCACAACCATGCGAAACTGCTGATTGTTGGATTTCTTCCTCTAATTTTCTTTCTTACATCTCTGATTGGCTTGGAAAAGGGCTATGAAGTGCTCCAGAGCTTGGATTCTTCATGTATTTGAGCTTTAACTTGCATTGCCATGGATTTCACCAACTTCTCCCTCATTCTTGGCTTGTTTCAATGATCAAATAGCTACCAAAAACACAAAAACTTGCCAAAAACTGATTAGTAACCTTTGCTAGGTTCCTTAATGTGCTAATTGAGTTAAAATGTATTAACTACTACTCAAAAGTCTTTAAAACAGTTAGTTTCAAGCTATAGAAGAGTACTTTTTGAGTAGTAATCACTCCCCCCAACTGACATATTGCTAGTCCCTTAGCAATGAAGGAGAGATAAAGAGGAATAGGCAGTAAAATAATTTACAAAATCATGCTAATCACTCCAAAAAAATCTCAAGTGACATGATACGGATTATACTCTCTTAAGGAATATCAAAGAGGCAAAACCCAACCTTCAACAAGAGTCATCAAATCTCTTGCTTAATCACAATTTGTAAAGAGTAGGCATTATGCAAATTTAAGCATCAAAAGAATTTCCACTCCCAAAGGTCCAATCCTTATTTTTCCACAAAAATCTAAGTGTTAAGTTTATTAGTTTCCGATTATAATATGTCAGACTATTCTCTCCCCCCAACCTAGTTCTTTCTCAAACTTTAGTAAACTGACCAACCTCCAATAGGCTAAGAATGCACCTCTTTTACTTCACAATTTTTTTCATTGTAGAGGTGCAATGCTAAAGGTATTGTTTCCTAAAGTGTCCATGTAATGGGGATGCATCGATGACTCCCAACCAATCAAAGTTTAGGGCATCAAGCTTTAAGGATCTTTCGACCACTAACTCCTTAGATTTCACTCCAGATTTTTGAGATTGAAATTTAATACCCAAGGACCTACAATATGTTAAACTCCAGCTATTCACCATTGTAACGAGCATTGAGGTCGGTGACTCCTAACCAATAAAGGTTTAAGGCATCGGGTTTTAAAGACTTTCGCCGTATGCCCCTCGGACCTTGCTCGGGTTTCAAGGCAAGTAAAACACTTTGTTCTTTTTTTTTTCGAAGGCTCATTGGCCTTTTATAAGGTGTCCCAACACTATTGAAATGAGGCCAAAGGTACCAAGTTGAAATTTTCCTAAGTTTAGGGGGTGAGATGGTTTTTCGTCTTATAATCGGAACCTAATGTGTACAGTGTGTGGTAAGATTAAAGTGGAAGAAATAAGGTTGAATTCAATAGGAGTTTCAATAATTCATTAACTTCAATAAGCATAATACAAACTCTAAGATTCAAGTAAAAATGCAAGAATTCGATTTCTCCCATTTCATTTTGAGAATTTTTCCTTAATAACCATGGAGAGTAGAGTAAAAAAAACTTTTAAAATTAAGCAAAAGTAACTAAATTAATAAATTAACCTAGCATTATTAATGAAACTTCCTTCCTCAACTCTCCCCCCAACCAAGCTCCACATTACCCTCAATGTGTCAAGATCAATTGAAAATAAAGGGAGGAAGTGGTACCTCCTGAGTGAAATGGAGTCTGAGTCATAAAGGAGAAACCACATGAGTAAAAAAAACAAAAGGGTAATAAGTAGAGGAAAAAGAAAAATGCTAAATATAATCAAAACATGATGTTTATATATTAATATGAGAAAGTACACTATGAGATATCATCAGGTAATACATCTAATCCCAGTTTATAAAGCATCAAAACAAAGACAAATCTTCATTAATATAATATAAATACAATAAGATAAAGAGATGTCCTATGATCAAGCAATGGGAACCTCAGGTGGAGATGATGCATCCTCAAGCGTAGCTATGACTATAGGAGGCTCATCCTGAGGTGGTGGAATCTGGACCTCTGCTGGTGTGGTATCCTCTGTTAGAGCTATAGGCGCTGAGGATGTGGGAAGGTCCGGTTGAGGCAGAGGCAGGAGTCCCAAGTGCTGCTGAATCTGGTGGAGAATAGCAGTCTGTTAGTCCTGATGCGCACGCATCTCAGCCATCTGCTGAAAAAGAGCAGAATGGGTGGTGGTGAGTGTTTGAAAGGTATGCACCAGGGCGCAAAACTCCGAAGCCGATATGGTAATGGACGGCTCAGATGTAGTCGACGCTACTAGTGGAACAGTAGGAATAGTAGGCTAAGTAGCAGAAGTAGCCTCAGGCTTGGGCACTGGTAGTGTGGCCTCTGCCAAGAGCTCGCCATGCTCTAGCTGTGGAGGCACTGGTGGTGTGGTCTTTGTTGGGAGCTCGCCATGCTCTGGTTGTGGAGGCACTAGTGGTGCTACCATGGGAGGGGCTCCAGGATGTGCAGAATAGCCCGCCAACTAATTCCATTTTTCGAGAGTGAATCACTCTCGACAAAGGAGGCGGCACTTGAGCTGAGGCTCAATAGAAAAGCCCAAATACTCCAAGATTTGGCACAACAACCTTCGAAATAGTAGTGGAATGGTGTTGGCTCTTTGGAGCTTCTTCCTATGGACCTTCTCCTCAAAGTGGATGAGGGAGGCCATGATCAGGTGGTGTGGGCCAAAGTAGAAGTCCTCGGATATATGGAACAAAGCATCCAAAATAGCTCATCTCCTTTGTACTGAATGCTGCAATGGAAAGAGGTTGGAACGCAACACCACATCTATGAGGAGCATCCCAGGCGGAAGCTTCTTCCGCAGAAGGACCGAATCAGTGGAGGTCCTCCTAGATAATATGTGGACCATGTCCCTTTGAGATACAGGGGACCACTTTCAGGAAGCGGATGGATCCTCTAGCTCATAAGGAATCTGTAGGGCCTCTGCAATATGTCTCGCCTTGAGGACACCAGGACGTCCATCAATACTGAAGTGAATCACGGTAGGACTCCGAACACCACGAGTAATCATAGACTGGTAAAAGTCTAGTGCTACTCTGGGATAGAAAAACTCACGAGGAGTCATGAGGCACTCAAGATGGTACCTCTCGAGTAGGTCGTACGAATCTTGGAGCTTAGGCTGTTGTCGCATGGACTCCTAATCAAAATGTAGCTCTGAGTGGAAATGTCTGGCTCTACAATCTGAGTTTCCCTCAATGGGTGGTGCTGTGACCATCAGACGTCTGATAATTGACTTTGGTGACATGTCAGAAGGTAACTCAGAATCTGTCGGAGGCTCAGAAGCTCTAGATGACTCCTCGAGACCTAAAGTCTTGGCCCTCTTGCCCAGAGGGCACCATATTGAACTCTAGGGGTGCGAAGTAGTCGCCCTTGGGGTAGTAGGTGGTCTTCTCGTCTCGTACCTATGCTGAGAAGCAGGTGAGGAAGGTCAAGTGGCCTTTCCACCTTTGGTGGAGCCTCTGCGGTCTGAAAGGGGGAATTACTCGGCACTTGAGCCGAGGAGGCTCTCTGCCTCGTGGTGCGTCTCAGTGAAGGGGCGGGAGGGGCTCCTTGGGCCGCGCCATGTCAGAAATGAAAGACGAGCCTCGGGTCCGTGCTCTGAGGGGGTGCGGTATCGAATCCTCTAAATGAGATGTTTGCGGGGCTTGGAATCGAATGAAAGGGGGTGAGATTGCAAGGTGGTAGAGGAAAATGAGGGGTCCGCAGGGTGTGGAGTGCATGCGAAATGACTTTAGGTGTGCGAAATTACTTCTCATACCCCTTTGGGTTTCCCACAATGTGCGAAATTGGTTTGTGTGTGCGAAGTTTTTTTGCATGGTCTATGAAAATTTCACAGGGTGTGCAAATTGATTTTGCAGGGGTTGGCTTATTTTCGCTGGGTGTGCAAATTTGGTTCGTAAGGTGTGCGAAATTTTGCACCCCATGTGAAATGATTCCTTGATTTCGCATGCCCTGTGAAAATTTCGCAAGGTGTGTGAATTGTTTTGCTTGTTCCTCTGTTTGAAATCCCCTTGCAATCAATCATAAAAAAACTATGTTAAATCAAACCAAAATAAAATTAAAATGAGGAATCGAAATCAAAGCAAGTAATAATACAGGAAAACTCTTAAATCAGAAATAACATAAAAAGATATGGACTCGATTAGTCTTTAGAAATACTGAGTCGATAAAAAAACTGGTGTTTTCAAGCTTGATGTGGATCAAGGAGGATGAATTCCTCCTTGTTGCGAGAAAATGGCTCCACAAAGGGCTTGAGACGGTGGCCATTCACTTTGAAGCTCCCGATGCTATTGGAGTTGAGTAGTTCCACTACTCCATTTGAATGCACTTGGTGAATAGTAAATGGACCTATCCACCTTGATTTCAGCTTACTTAGAAAAATGTGGAGCTTAGAGTCATAAAGCAAGACTCTTTGTCTCTTTTGAAATTTCTTACGGGAAATCAATTGATCATGTCACCTCTCCAATTTCTCTTTTGCAATTTTCGAATTGATGTAGACATCGTTTCTCAATTCTTCCATCTCATTAAGGTTTAAGAACCTCTTTAACCCAGCTCTGCTCAGATCCATGTTGAGCTGCTTGATTGCCCACCAAGCTTTGTATTCCAATTCCATAGGGAGATGGCATGCTTTGCCATAGACTAGGCAATAATGAGACATCCCGAGAATGGTCTTGTAAGTTATACGATATGCCCATAGTGAATCGAGGAGCTTGATTGGCCAATCTTTTCTGTTTGTGTTCACCACTTTCATCAATATGTTTTTAATCTCCCTGTTTGCTAACTCAACTTGCCCATTAGTTTGAGGGTGGTAAGGTGTAGCTACCTTATGCTTCACTCCATACTTGGCTAAGAGAGTTTCAAAAGGTTTATTGCAAAAATGAGTACCTCCGTCACTAATTATGCCTTTAGGCATCCCAAATCTTGAGAATATGTTCTCCCTGAGAAACCTGATAACCACTCTATGGTCATTATGCTTACATGGGATTGCCTCAATCCACTTAGAAACATAATCTACTCCTACCAAGATGTAAGAGTAGCTAAAAGACATAGGGAATGGTCCCATGAAGTCAATGCCCCAAACGTAAAAAAGATCAACTATCAAAACGGGGTTCAAGGGCATCATGTTCGTGCATGTCAACTTCCCAAGCCTCTGGCATCGATCACAACTCTTGCACATGGTGTGGGCATCTTTGAAAAGTGATGGCCAACAGAAACCCGATTGCAACACCCGCATGGCTGTCTTCTGAGAAGCAAAGTGACCTCCACATGCATTTTCATGGCAATGACTCAGGATCCCCTGTTGCTCTTCTTCAAGAACGCACTTCCTTATTATTTGATCCGCACAATACTTGAATGGAAATGGCTCTTCCCAATAGTAGGCATGAATTTTTGCAAAAAAATGCTTCTTATCTTGTGCTTTCCACTCACTTGGAACTTCTCATGTGACTAGGTAGTTCGCAATGTGAGCATACCAAGGGGCAACTTCCACCAACATGAGAGACTCCTCTGGAAAATCATCATTAATGGGCAAACCATGGGAATTATGTGTGATAGCTAGCCTTGAAAGGTGGTCTGCTACCACATTCTCTACTCCTTTCTTGTCTTTGATTTGGAGATTGAACTCTTGAAGCAAGAGAATCCATCTAATCAGCCTTGCTTTAGCATCTTGCTTAGTTAATAGATACTTCAAAGCAGAGTGATCAGTGAAAACCATGATGAAAGACCCCACCAAGTAAGCATGAAACTTATCTAAGGCAAAAACTACAGCTAACAATTCTTTCTCGGTGGTTGTGTAGTTTCTTTGTGCCTCATTCAATGTCTTGCTCACATAGTAGATCACATAGGGTTTTCCATCTTCTCTTTGCCCAAGAACATCTCCTATAGCAAAGTCACTGGCATCACACATTACCTCAAAGGGTAGTTGCCAGTTGGGAGCCCTCACTATTGGTGCGGTTGTCAGAAATAGCTTCAATTCTTCAAAACTTCTTTGACATCTATCATCCCATATGAATTTAGCATCCTTGACCAATAGTTCACAAAGAGGTCTTGCAAGTTTAGAGAAATCCTTGATAAACCTCCTATAGAACCCGGCATGGCCAATGAATTGCCTTACTCCTTTGACATTTGTTAGAGATGACAACTTAACAATGAGTTCAACCTTTGCTTTGTCAACTTCAATACCTTTCTTGGAGATGATGTGTCCAAGGACAATCCCTTGGTGTACCATGAAATGACACTTCTCCCAGTTAAGTACTAAGTTTTTTTCAATGCATTGGTTCAGAATAGCTTCTAAGTTGATCAAGCATTCATCAAATGTACTCCCATATATGGTGATATCATCCATAAAGACTTCCATAATATGCTCCACCATATCACTGAAAATGCTTAACATGCATCTTTGGAAAGTTGCAGGTGCATTGCATAAGCCGAAAAGCATTCTCCTGTATGCATAGGTTCCAAATGGGCATGTGAAAGTGGTCTTCTCCTGGTCTTCAACATCAATTTCTATCTGAAAGTACATGGAGTAGCCATCCAAGAAACAATAGAAAAGATGCCTAGAGACCCTCTCAAGAACCTGATCAATAAAGGGCAATGGGAAATGGTCCTTCCTTGTCACCACATTCAACCTACTATAATCGATACACACCCTCCAACCTGTAGTGAGGCGTGTAGAGATCTCTTCTCCCTTATCATTTTGAACCATCGTGATCCCAGACTTCTTTGGCACAACTTGAGTAGGACTCACCCATGGGCTATTTGATATGGGGTAGATAATACCGGCCTGAAGTAGCTTAAGAACTTCAGCTTGCACCACCTCTTGCATGTGAGGGTTCAACCTTCTCTGAGGTTGACGAACTGACTTAGCTTCGTCCTCCATGTAAATATGATGAGTGCAGACTAAAGGGCTGATCCCTTTCAAATCAGAAATTTGTCACCCTATCGCCTTCTTATATCTTCTAAGGACTTCAAGTAGATAATCCTCCTGATGAATGGTAAGAGTTGAAGATATAACAACAGGACACTTCTTGTTGTCTTCCAAGTATGCATACTTAAACTCTGTGGGTAGTGGCTTAAGAATAAGCTTTGGGGGCTCCTCCTTAACATGCCTTTGCGTCTCCTCCTCGTTGAATAAGGGTAGAATTTCTTCTTTCCTCCTCCATGGGAGCAGGGTAGCAAGCAAATCTGAGGGTTCAGGTAATTTCTTCCTCAAGATCCCCAAAACTCTCAACCAAATCCTCCCGCATTTTCTGATCACAATGTTCCTCCACTAAAGTGTCAATCATGCACACTTCCTTTGGGCCTTCTTCTTCTTCAGGATGGATATGCTTCTTGTACAAATGGAAGATATTGAGCTCTAATGTCATGTTTCCAAACATGAGTTGCATGACTCCATTCCTACAATTGATAATCGCATTAGATGTAGCTAGGAATGGTCTTCCAAGTATGATAGGAACATAATTAGTTCCTTCAACAACCAGATCCGTATCAAGAACAACAAAATCCACTGGAAAGCAAAATTTGTCAACTTGGACCAAGACATCTTCAATCATCCCTCTTGGAATCTTCACTGATCTATCTGCCAGAGATAGAGTGATGGATGTTGGCTTCAACTCTCCAAGTCCCAACTGCTTGTAGACAAAGTAGGGTAGCAAATTCACGCTTGCTCCCAAGTCCAACAAAGATTTCTCCACACAAGTCCCTCCAATACTCATTGAGATGGTAGGGCAGCCCAGATCTTTGTACTTCACTGGAGACTTGCATTGTATGATTGCACTCACTTGCTCAGTCAAGAAGGCTTTCTTATTTATATTCAACCCTTTCTTTACAGTGCATAAGTCCTTCAAAAATTTTGCATATGTCAGCACTTGTTTGATCACGTCTAGCAAAGGGATATTAACCTTCACTTGCCTCAACACTTCAAAAATTTCTGATGCATTATTGGTTTCCTTTTTGCCATGCAAAGCTTGGGGGAAAGGTGGAGGCATGTGTTTCTTCATCATATTTTCTTTGATCACTATCCTCTCAGGTTCTTCATCCATATTAGAATCACGATCATCTTTCTCTGTACTTTTCCCTTTTCTCTTTCCTTTCATTTCCTCACTCTTTTCTTTTTCTGTTACACTCTTTTCATCATGCTTTGGCTTGGATGTGGGCTGATCAACCTCTTTACCACTTCTCAAGGTGATAACTGCTTTGACTTCCCTCACATTTGAAGATTCTCCTTCTTGAGCCTCCACTTCATGGATACCCTTAGGATTTTGATGAGGTTGAAAAGGAAACTTTCCTTTCTCTTGCACTATATTGAGGTTGGTAAGCCTTGAGATTGCGTATTGGACATTGTCTATCTTCTGAGACAGATCATTTTGCATCTCATCCATCTTTTTGTTCAATGTACTCTCTACACTGTCAATTCTTTGATTCAGATGAGCATTGATGGACTTCTGATCTCCCACAAAGTCTCCCACAACCTTGCTAAGGTTCACAATAGCTTGTTTAAGATTTGAGGCTTGCTGAGGTACTTGAGCAAGTTGTGTGTACTGAGGTGGCTTTGGTTTCCAAGAGAAATTTGGATGGTTCCTCCAATTCGAATTGTAGGTGTTGCCATAGGAAGCATTGTTATTGGGTTTGAATTGACCAATAACATTTGCTTGATCTCCAAAAATCTCTCTCACTGTTGGAATTGTAGGACACTCCTCCACCAAGTGCTCATAAGATTGACAAATGGAACAAGGCATAGCTTGCACTGGTGTTTCAGAAATGGCTTACACTTCTTGTACCTTCTTCATTTCTAGCTCTTCCAATCTCCTTGCCATAGTTGCAACCTTTGTCTTCATTCAAAACATACATCCCACCCTTAGCATTAGGTTGAGACTTCATTCTTCCCACCTCTCTAGCATTTGGTTCATCCCATCCTCTTGAAACTTCAGCCACATAATTCAAAAAGTTCATGGCTTCTTCCGGATTCTTACTCATGAAGTCTCCTCCACACATAGTTTCTAGGAATTGCTTCATTGAAGAAGATAGACCATTGTAAAAATAACTCACTAAGAGCCATGTGTCAAAGCCATGGTGATGACAAGCATTAATAGCTTCCATGTACCTCTCCCAACACTCATAGAATTTCTCATTTTCTTTAGTTGAGAAATTTGAAATTTGCCTTTTCAAACTATTGGTCCTATGAGTAGGGAAGAACTTCTTGGAATGTATTACAAACCTCCTCAAATTCCTTAATATGCGAGTAGGGATTCTCACTTTCCATCCCATAGAAAGTAGGTAGGAGTGGCACAATGTGAGGTCGGATTACTAGCTGCTCAGTGGGAGGCACTATGCATGATGGTGCACTCATACGAGGTGGATGCATGCGGTCCCTCATGGATCGGTATGCGCCGAAATTATCCTCTTGACCATGTTGGCTATTCTGATCTTCAGGTGGAACATCCATGATGTTCAAGCACACTCCCAACTCAGTTTCTTGAGGAGTTTCAATCTTCACAAGTCTTCCCTCAATATCTCTGATCCAATAGGGCATGCATAACTAGAGATCACTGAAACAGAAACAAAGAAAACAAAAGAAATACAATACTAGGAAAAAGTTAAGGTTAGCTAAAAACTAAATAAAAGACAAGCAAAATATAAACAAAGAAAAATAATTAGTAAAAAAAAATCACCAAACTTGTGATGAAGATCACAAGTATTCACTAAAAGTATTGTCAATGTACTGTGGCACCATCCCCGGCAGCGGTGCCATTTGATTCGTCCCCATTGCAACCATGCCATTTAATTTTGGCTCAGATGGGTGTTAACAACAAAATTTATAAAACCTAAATCACCTCACACTAGGGTAGCATAGCTAACATAGTATAGTGGCTCTAGGATCGTCCATAGGGATGGGTTTTCATCTTATAGTTGACTTAACTGAAGGAAATAACATGGTGTTTTTTCTTACGAAAGTTAGCTTTAAAAGAAAATGGAATTGTGGTTGCAAAGATTGACTTTAAGTTAAGCAAAAATAATAAGTGAAATTAACTATAAAGAAAAGGTCTCTTGGAGCTTTAGGTCACTAGGATCGGGTTCCTCAGACAAAGGGGGAGATTCCGAATCGTCTCCTCACGTTGGGGACAATAACATAAAGGATGGTTATCTCCTGAACCAGTTTTATATTTAGCAATTAAGGTTTGATCCAATGGGTTCATGAAAAATGATAGTTGCTTCCCATTAATGGCTTCAAACACTAAAGACCCTCACCTCGAACCACCTTCCAATGACTCGTAAATGATAACTAATAGACATCCATGGATCTAGTAATAAGCATCCATAGAATCTGAAAAGCATACCAAGTATTGGCCATTCAAGGTGATTTTAAGGGATTTAAAGCGAAACCTTGAAATAAAAACCATTAATGGTTAACAACTACTTTCATTTAAAGCAAGGACAACTCCCACCTTTGCATTCAAGTCCTTCACCTAACTTCCATCACTCCAAGAAACGTAAAACCTAGCCACTCATCCCCTGAGAAATCATCCTCAGAGGTTGTTTGGCTAGCAAGAAGAGTGAAAACAAAATGAGAAGGAAAGGCAAAGCAAAAGCTCTATATATTTCTTACTACGGGAATTTTTTACAAGTGTTTAATGAAAAACAAGTTGGGTTTGACGCTACAAGGTGTTGTTCTTTTGGCACTTAATGCGGTTTAAGTCCTAATGTCTGTACTCATGCGAATTGGTTTGATTTGGGTGCGTAATGTTGTCCAACTTTTTAAAACCTAATTGAAATTGAAACTATACTTAACACCTATGTAGACAAATTCATAACCTTGACATTATGCAGTGTTGTATTTTTAACACTTGATTAAACTTGAGCCCTTACTTGATACTTTTTTTTTTTTTTAATGATGGTGATTGAACTCGGGTAATTTCCTCAAATAGTCTATGTACCCTTCAAAGAGAGGGGATCAAGTCAAACGTAGTTCAATTTTATTTATTTATTATTATTTTTTATGCTCTAACTTTTGCCAAGACTAAGAAGATTTAATCTTGCAAGCATATGTTATAATTTTTTCTTAAGTCGCTTTTTCAAGTTTTCAACTTAATAGACCTTTTTTTTTTCTTTTTTTTTTATGTGCTCTAACTTTTGTTAAGACTAAAAGAAAAATTTAATCTTGGGAACATATGTCTTGACTTTTGCCTAAGTCATATTTTCAGGTTTTCAACTTAGCAAACCATTTTTTTTTTATTTATGTGCTCTAACTTTCGATAAAACAAAAAGAAAATTTTAATTTTGTAAGCATATGTCCTAACTTTTGCCTAAGTCGCCTTTTTTAGGTTTTTAACTTAGGGGACCTTTTTTTTTTTTTTTTTTTTTGGTGTCATATGCAATTTAAGCTCATGCGAGCTAGGAGCGTCACTTGTCTTGAGTTTGGTCCAAGGGCGATAAATTCATGTTCTTAGAACAAAGTTTAATTGAGGGTTAGAGATAACTCATTCTCAACCAAACCTGTGAAGACCTTTCTTAAGCATTTTGGAGAACAAAAGAAGCTTCTTTAAATTCGTTTTGATTTTCAGCCTTGAAGGTAGATGAATGACACTTTTGTATTGTGTTTGATATTCTTCCATAGGCTTGTTGAAGAATGTGTCAAGCTTAGACTTGATTTTAATCCAAGAGTGGTAAACACGTGTTCTTGGAGCAAATTTTAATTATGGGTTAATGATGACTTATCTCAAGTAAACTTATTAATAATTTCTTCGTGTGTTTTGAAGAACCCAACTTTGTCTTCTTTGTCTTTGAAGGTAGTTGAATGACACTTTTGTATTGTATTTGATATCCTTTTACTAGCTTATTCAAGAATGTTCGGAGTTTGAGCTTGACTTTTGAAGTTTCATTTTTAGATTTAGCTTTTAGGGTGCATTTTTCTTTTGAGAACTATTGGGAATCCTGGATAACTTCATTCCCATGCCTTGGATCGTGTAAGGTGCATGCAAATTTATCCTAAGCCTTTTAAATCTATCGTAGTAAATAAACAAGTATTCAAAAACAATATGGATACATAGAAATCATAGATTTAGAGAATAAAGTCACATACCTTTGATCGGATGTTCTCGAATTGATTCCAATCAATGTGGATAACTCTAAAGTCGTAATAGATCTTGTAAACACCATGATCTTTCGCCCAATGACTCTTCTTTGTGTCTAGGCACTGAGATGGTGGAGATCTCAAGGGTGGAGGTTAGGGTTCTCTCTCTAAACTGAATCAGAGAAAGGCAAGACTTGGAAACCTTAACCCCTAAAGGGGCATTTATAGGCTTTATACTGGGCTTAAGTGACTTAAGCCTACTATGGGCTCGGGTCACTTAATCTAGCCCAAGAAAATGTTGCTAATTGATTAATTAACCATGAAAAGCCCTAATTAATCAATTAGCCTAGTCCAGAGATAGCATTTACTTATCCCTTTGCAACCTTGCATAATTACCAAAACGCCTTTATGCACAAAAGTGAACTAAAAACCCATCAAACCCTCATAAACCTTATCATCAAGGAATATGAGCTTAGAGCGGGGACCACTAGGGCCTATAGGTACTGCCTCCTTCAGAATCAAATTTTAAAATTGACTCAACATTCCACTACAAATAGTCAATTACACTCCATACCCTATGTATATTATAGTGAGACACTAAGTGCTCGGGTCTGTGAGCTACTATCCACTGCATGCAGACTCCCCATGAATTGGTGTCCATAATCTAACAAGGTTGTGTTATCACCCATTAAGATTACCTCTCAAATCCTTAAGTTACAAATCCTACTTCTTATGTGATCAAATGACATACTTTAACTCCAAGGAGCATATGTCAAGGCCACAGATTTCATGATCACATGTCCTTTGGATCACTCATAGGTCAAAGTCTCTTGTTGATTTTGGCATAGGATTAATATTCTCTCAAGGTTGAGAGTGCATGTAGTATAGTAGCTTGGTGAAACATGAAAATTGATAGCCTTGCGTCATGATTCATCGTAGGTCATGTCCAATGTGCATCACATACACTAGTGCACTCGCCATGGGAAACCCATCTTGATGGCTCATTCAAGTGATCTTTCTAATTCAGAGGTGTTTTACTAAAATCTCTACTAGAATGCCCAAATTCAGGAACCAACTGTGGACAACTTATCTACTTACAAGGAACCTATGAGTTACATCTTTTGTGCAACTCCTAATGCACCTAATTCATATACAATATAAGAGACATGGTTTGGATACTCAAATCAATGTCAATACACCAAAGGGATAACAAAGGGATAGTTCAGTCTAACTTTGTTATATCATGTCTTGCTTTTAGAGGCTCAATCCTAACAAACTCTCACTAGCCCTAAAAGTAAACTGGGTATTGTAGAAAGAATCTACTCCATAGTCACATAAGTTCTCTGTACTATCTCACAACAAGATATCACTTGCTCTCTATGTGTTTCCTCTTCTAGTGGTACTTTAGTTCTTTAAACTATGTCATTGTCCCACATAACAGTATATTAGACAATATAGCCAAGGAAACCACCCATAAGCCAAAAGGCTTCTTTTTTGCTATAGAAGCAATAAAAACCACTTAGAGTGTATAATTCCTAAAGGTAGACCTACGAGAGTCCTCATCAGACTCTAAGTCTAATTTCTCGGTATGAAAGGAGTTCCATCATTGCAAAGATTCATAAACATATAATCCTTTGTTCTTTAAGAATGCTAGAGTATATGTTTGATATCCACCCAAAGCTCTAATGAGGAAATGGAATGTCCACTCATTATTCTTACGACAAAGCAAATATCTGGTCTAGCACATAGCTTCATATGCTTAAGGCTATCCATTGCATAGGCATTAGATACTACCTTAATGCGATCTCTCTCCACAAATTTCCAATGACATTTATCCTAAGAAAGATAACTTCAAATCCAAAGAGTAACAAACCCTTCTTGGAGTTTTGCATCATGTACTTGACCAAATGCTCATTAATGTAAGTGACATGGAACAATTTTCTTATTCTTTAGTCCTAAAGGACCTTAACCCCAAGAATATATTGTAGTTTTTTTCTAGATTTTTATCTAGAACTGAGTAGAGTACCAAATTTTGACTAATGACAATATTCTTACTTCATATCCAATGAGTAGATTATCATCTACCTACAAGATCTTAAAGCATCACCACAGTTCTTATAAACATACAACCTTTTGCTATGAAAATGTTTGGTTGCTATATCTCATAAATAAGACATTGCAATAGATAGAAGTAATATGATGGATTTGAGTATGACCACTATTGAAAAGGTTTTCCATAGTTGAAACAAAGTTTCAAACTATAACCTTTACCTATAGTCTTAGCCACATAAAACTCAAGCTTTCCATCTACTCCTATGTTCCTCTTGTACACCAACTTTCACATTTGGGTTTTATACCTTTAGGTGCTTCTACAATAACCCAAACTATGTTAGAATACAAAGATTCTAACTACCTTTTCATAGCTCCTTGCCTTAAGTGAGCACAAACACTGCTCACTACTACAATGAGACACTAGTGTACTAGAAATCATAGGAATGGTATGCTTTTAGCTCTTTGGATCCATAGTATCCTATGTAATGTGAGACTATCTTCTAATATATCCTCCAATCTATATCACTCTCTGTCTTATTCCTTATCATATAGTCCTCATAAAAAATCTGATATTTATGTTAACAATTATCTTTTGATGATCCTGACTATAAAGGTAAAACCCAAAAATCCTCTAATATATCCTATAAACCGATATACTTCTTAAGAAAAAAAGGTATTACATAGTCTATAAGACATATCCCCAAAAGAATCTAGGGAAAAAAATGAGAAACCTATCCACGATCTCACTATCTCCATCTAAGTTTGATATCTTCTTTCCACCTCTCTATTTTGCAATAGAGGCCCCTGTGCACATAACTAGGAAATAATCCCATGCTCCAATGTAAAGAATCAAACTTACTAGACATATCACCTTCATCTAATCAAAGTGACTTGGTATGTATAACCAATAGGTTATCTTATCTTGCCTGAAATTTAGTGAATGTATCCAAGGCATAGGATTTTCTATGTGCATATCCAAATCTAGAGTAATCATCACTAAAAGTAATGAAATACCCATACCCTCTCCATGCATGGACACTAAAAGTTCCATACATGTTAGTATGCACTAACTCAAAACATTCATTGGCTCTAGTCGTCTTGGTCATTTTACCATCTATACAATATTTGTAGATTAAAAGATCTTCTGGAATCAAAGAGTCCAGACTTTACTAGTTTTTAGATCCTATTTAGATTAATATGACTTAGGTCTAGATACCAAATGTTTAATTAATGCTAGGTTCAATCCCAAAATCCGACTATTCTCATCACTTGGCAAAGTGATAATGGAATACATATAAAAGAAGAGGATATTACCTCCCACTGACTTGCATAGCTAACCTTGTATTTTAATCTAAGGTAAGTATAATCCCATCATTTAACCTTCTCACTTATAGAATATCCTATAAGGATTCACCGACAATGGGGTTGAAATCTATCCACCATAAATGGTGAAATCCATAACTAAATATTCAACAACAAGAAAATGTTGTGTATTTTCTTTTTTTTCCTTTAGGTAAACTGGGCCTTCCTTTTCTAGTGCCCTAAAAGGTCACAAAGGAATCACTTTCTCTTGAGCTTGCTCTCTTATTCATTCTCTTAAACTTTCTTTATTTGGTATTGTTCTTTTTCTTTACAAAAAACCTAAAGAACCTTTGACTTCTATATGAACACCATATAATATTTTAGAATCCCCTTAGTCATCCTGAAGGAAAATGGCAAGGTCTTTAAGATCATATGAATACTGATGTTCATAACAGTCCTAAGACTAGCTTGTTAAAGCTAACCTACCCTTATCACCAAATAACCATTGCAAACTAGAAAGAGAATATCAAAGTCTCTAGTAATAGACATGTGTTGCTATTGCAACACATTATCCAAAGATCCAAGTATTAGACACTTGGTCTTTTGATCCATCTAATACCACCTTGATATACCACTCTTTCTTTTTGTTAGGTTAGTTCATAAGAAATAGCTAGCTCTTCCTAAACTAACTTCTATGCAATTAGTTACTATATCCAGGATAAAATTAGTCCAATTGATTTATTGGGCTTGGTCTATTGTGAGAAAAAGAGTGACAATAAAACCAACATGATATTTGTAACAGAGAATATAACCAAACATACGACATAATTGAGCATTCAAAGTATCTAATAATTAATTTAGCAAAAATGTAGTGCTCTCAAACTACATATCTTTTTGCAAGGTATCTTAGTATCATAAGAATCAAGCCTATGGTGGGCCAGTCATGACCTTATTACTAGTTAGAGACCCTCTCAGATTGATCTCACCCCCTTAACCATGAAAGGTATCTAAAGGCAAGAACAATATACTTTTTATTTGGCCCATGGACTATGCAAGTGGGACCACGGTAGGCAATTCAACCACTTCATATCCAATCATAAGTGTATAACCATTATCCTTGAACTATCAATGTCACCAAGTAAGGAACCCCACCAGTGGGGTAGTTGCTCCCACTATATTAATTATCCAAATATATATTAAATTATAAATGGAACAAGACAATGATTTTATGTAGACTTTATGTAAATAATTGAGTTAATTTATGTTCAAAATTTATATACATTTTTCAATTTTTTAAGTTTATTTATTTTTAGTTGCCTTTTTTCCCCATTTTTTGGTTTGATTTTTTCCAACACAAACTTCTGCAAATAAACCAATTGCAACATTCATACTACTTTTCACATTTCACATATATAAAACTAATTATAAAAAAAGTTAAATTTCTAAAGAACAAGAAAAGACAAAAAAAAATAAAAATAAAAATAAAAAGGCCTCATTAATAAATTAATTTACATAAAAAAAGGGTATTTGAAAAAAAAGTAGATAAAAGAAAGAAAAAAAAGAACTTGAACACACAATTTCATGATAATACATTGAAATCATGTCTTCAAGACAAAACTTTAAGATAAGTTGTGATGTAACATTTTTGTGAAGCTTATATGGCACAAACCATTATAATAGTTTTGAAACCACCCTTTTTTTTTGTTTCTTTTTTTTTTTTTGTTGATTTACTATAAATTTTATCAAAAATCCTCTAATCCTAATTTTGACCTAATTTAATTTCACTTTACTAGACATGATTTTAAGGCTATGTTTGTTTCTTGGAAATTTGAGGAAAAATATGAAGGAAATAAAATAGGGAGGAAAAATGGAATAAAAAAAATGTGAAAGAAAAGAAAAAAATTAATTTAAAATTAATAAATTATTTTTATATTCTTTTTCAAACTCATTTCACTTATTTTCCTCCATTATATAAAAATTAAATACTTTTAAAATATATAAATGTCTAACTAACTTTAATTATATTTGATTTTCTTTCATATTTTTCATTATGAAACCAAATATGAGAAAACCATTTTCCTTAGTATTTTTTTTTTACTTTCCATAGTACTTTTTAGGGACAAAATATAGTTTAAATTTTAACATAATATAATTTTAATTTACTATACACTTGTGGGTGTGTGTTAAAAAATTTATATCCACACTAGGTTTTCTTTGACACTTTGTTAATCAAGACTTTGTATACCCTTTCTTACCAAACATTTTTATTAATGCCAAAATTTTGCTCCTCATCCAATATTATCATTAATGATTGTAAGGCTACAATACTCTATTGACATGTGGATTAATCCAAATGTAGCATAAGTGATGCATTTGGCTGAAATTCTCTATTGTAAATAAAATATTAAAGCCTAAATAGGTAATAACCCTGACCAAGAAAAAAGACTAGAGTTATAGTTAACACGATTTTGTAGTATTTTGACATATTGTTCTCAAGGAATAAAAAAAAATTAATTAATTTTGTCTAAACCAAATGAAGTAGTGGTTTTTTTTGAAAAAAAGTGACTAAATTGAAATTGTGATTTGATTGATAAACTGAGGAAACTATGACAATTAAATTTGGAGATTTTCACAAATCTAGTTTTATACCAAAAACTGAGGGATAACAAGTATTCATCAAACAAATTTTTGGTCTTTTGAGATTGAATCACTGATATAGGTCATCTAAGTTTGGAACCATGTTTTTAAACTTGAAATTCATTCATTAACAATTTTCTAGCAAGTAATAGAATAAAAAGTTTTAATCTTTAAGGCATTTAAAACCTTATATTCATTTGGTAGATTCTCCTTAGTTATCAATCACATAAAATCACACTAAGTCGGCCCTTAATCATAATTCCTCATGCATCAAGGGACCCCTAACATGCATTCTATGTATTTCTAATAGGAATAAATTAGCAAAGATTTAACTTGCATAACAAAACTAAAGATTAATAACTTATCGCCATGAAAAGATATTACCTTTTCTTATCATACCTTTCTCTTAGATCATCCACCTTCATTGCTACATCTCTAATGAGAGGATTTAGCCACTCATACTCATATTGACACCATGCATTAAATTAAACTAAACAATGAGATTTTATTAAAAACTAAAAAAAAATGTCAAAAACTTATTCAACTCTTTCATTTGTATAAATATCATTTATCTTCTCTATGTTATTTATACTATCCCATAAAACTAACCTAAAAACATAATAAAATTTCTGAAATGTCCAAAAATTTTCAAAAATACAAAATAGGGAAAGTCTCATAATGAGATTTAAGAAATTCAACTTATATAAAATATTTTGATACCTTTATAGTGGTATCAAAATGATTTTGATAAATGCCCAAACCTTTTGGACCTCTAACATACTTCTAATGTCATGTCAAATTAGTGTCAACATGTGTTATAATGTTTCAAAATTGTATTGCAATGTATCTAAATCCATTTCCTAAATCCTATAAACTTAGTGTTTCTTTGGAATGCTTCTATAGGAAAATTTTGATACCTCACTATATCAAAATGGTAAGTCTATGCAAATCCCATGTGGTTCTCGTGCATGCGGCCTATGTGATTCTAGTGTGTTTCTCATACACCCAAGATCTTCCGCCCGATGACTCTTCATTGTATTTAGGCACTGAGATGGTGGAGATCTCAAGGATAGAGGTTATAGTTTTCTATCTGGACTATAAAGGAAGAATGGAAAGACTTATAAACCTTAACTCCTAAAAGGGTATTTATAGGCTTCCTACTAGGCTTAAGTGACTTAAGGCCACCATGGGCTTATGTCACTTAATCTAGTCCAAAAAGGTTTCTAATTGATTAATTAACCATACAAGATCTTAATTAATCAATTAGCCTAGTCCAGACATACCACTCACTTATTCTTGTGCAACTTTGCGTAGTTACCAAAACACACTTATGCACAAAAGTGAACTAAAAACCTATCCAATCCTCATAAACTGTGCCATAAAGGAATATGAGCTCAGTGGGGACCACTAGGACCCATAGAAGTATTGGCTCCCTCAGAATCAAATTCTGAAATTGACTCAACATCCCACTATAGAGAGTTAATTGCACTCTAGACCCTATGTATATTACAACGAGCACCAAGTGTTCAGGTCTGTGACCTACTATCCATTACATGCAGACTCCCCATGAACTAGTGTCCATAATCTAACAAGGTAGTGCTATCACCTATCAAGATTACCTCTTAAATCATTGAGTTACAAATCTCACTTATTATATGATCAAATGACATACTCTAGCTCCAAGGAGCATATGTTAAATTCCATTAAAGGAATTACTGCGACCATAGATTTCATGATCACATGTCCTTTGGATTACCCAAGGGAACATACTATCTTAATCCCATGAGATATCATGGTGCCTTTATTGATAATACTTGTTTCTCGCCAACCTCCATCAATAGTGACCCAATCCATAGGGATATATGACCACTTTAAGGTCTCATCCATAGGTTAAAGCCTCTTGTTAATTTTGGCACAAGCTCAATATCCTCTCAAGGTTGAGAGTCCATGCAGTATACTAGCTTGGTGAATCATGACAATTGATAGCCTTGCGTCATGACTCACCATAGGTCCTATCTAGTGTGCATCACATGCACTAGTGCACTCACATGAGAAATCCATCCCGAAAATCAAGACAAGTCATCCCTCCAATTAGAAGGCGGTGCACTTCAGTCTCTACTGGATTGCCCAAATCCATGAACCAACTATGAACAACTTATCTACTTACAAGGAACTCATGACTTGTATCTTCTATGTAACTCCTAATGCACCAAAGTCGTGTTCAATGTAAGAGACATGGGCTGAATGCTAAAATAAATGTCAATACACCAAAAGTATAGTAAATGGATAGTTAACTCTAACTTTGTTACATTATGTCTTACTTCTAGGGGCTCAATCTTAATAGAATAAAAATTTATTGTCTTGTATCAAAATTTCTCTTTTTATTGTATTCTTCACTAGCTATGTACATTAGTCCTCAATGTAAGGCTTAGCATATATTTATCCTAAAAAATAATAATTTGCACTCAAAGGTTATTCAAAAACATATTTTTATATATGGAAGAACACAAATTTTGAGTGTTAATCACACCTCTCAACCTAAATATTGTTAGTCCCTAATAATAGAAAAGATAAAATTACAAACTTTCATCACCCCTCATGCAACCACCTTTTATTTCAGCTGTATTTTCATAAAGTTAGGTATTTGTTAAGTCTAAGCAATAATTGCTAATGTGTATCAATTTACCAAGTTATGAAAATCATGCAACAAATGTTTAATGATTCGTTAATCCTCCCAATGTTCTCATTCTTCCAAGGTTCCTATTACTCATTTCATACCAAACTTAGTGTAAATTTTATCATCCCTTAGTTGTAACTTTTAGGAGAATAACTCCCTCAACTTATGGGTCCTAGTGGTCTCTGCTCTGAGCTCATATTCCTTATTGGCATAGTTTATAAGGGTTGGATGGGTTTTTAGTTCACTTTTGTGCATAACGGCATTTTGGTAATTATGCAAGGTTGCATAGAAATAAGTGAGTGGTATCTTTGGGCTAAGCTAATTGATTAATTAGGCCTTGTATGGTTAATTAATCAATTAGCAACCTTTTTGGGCTAGATTAAGTGATCCAAGCCCATGGTGAGCTTAAGTCACTTAATCCTAGTAGGAAGCTTATAAATATCCCTTTAGAAGTTACGGTTTCTAAGTCTTGTCATTCTCCCCTCTAGTTTAGAGAGAGAACCCTACCCTTCAATCTTGAGATCTCTACCATCTCAATGCATAAACACAAGGAAGATTCATCGAAGGGAGGGTCATGGTGTTTACGAGATCCATTACGACTTTGGAGTTATTTACACCAATTGGAATTGATCAGGGAATATTTAGATCAAAGGTATATAGCTTTATTCTCTATATCTATATTTTCTACAGTATCTTTATTGTTTTTTAGTAATTTTTTATCTGTTGCAATAGATCTAGAGAGCCCTAAAGTTACATGCACCTTATGCAATCTATGGCATGGGAATTGAGTAATCCGAGGTTCTTAATAATTTGTATCAGAGCCCTGGGGTAGGTTCTAACTTGTTAGATCTGTTCTAAGTCAACTCTATTTTGTGGGATTGTTTTATTCATCCCATTTCCCTAAGAGATGAATGAATGATATGTTTTTATTCATTCAATTAAATATATCAATATATTTGGATTGATTAATTATAATTGTGATATGATATTTGATTATTGTTCTCTAGATTGGGTTGTAAACCCCATAAGGGGTATAAGATTTTTATTTGGTTTTAAAAAACTTTACTTTTCAATAGATGAGTTGTAAGCTCCATTAAAAGAGCATGGAAATTTTTATTATTGTAAAAATTTTAGCTTTTTGTATCCATCTATGGTGACCCAGGAGAAAAGAAGGTATCTTGAAAGTTCTTTTTGAGATTCTATGATGGTTAAAGAAAGAAGAATCATTCTTGGAAGTTCTTGGTTTGAGATCTATGAAAGTTCTTTTTTAGTTTATTTGAACTCAAAATCAGAACTAACTCTCAATAGTTTCTTGGGGTATGCCACATATGGATTTGAAGCTTAGAAAGTCATGAATCCAATGGTTTAAGCAGACACTACAAGAAATAACACTTTCGGTCACGGACAATAATCGTCACCATATGTTTCAACCTCGTGACTAAAACCAATTGTCATGGTCCTATGAAACCATGACCGAGCGTCACAATAGTAAGTGCAGGTAAAGGTATTGGTCACTGTTTTTTTATGTGGGTGTGACCATTTGGTTTGTTTTTTTATGATGGTCGTAGAAAAACTATGACAAAAAAAGAGATACCTTGTTTGTTTTCCAAATAATTTGGTCATGGCCAAGTAAGCGACTATGACTAAATGTAGATCTATTGTCATAGTCAAGTAAGTGACCATGACTAAATATAGACATTGTTATTTTTTTTCCAAATGATTTGGTCACAGTCAAGTGGTCATGACTAAATGTAGAATTATGGTCACAACCAAGTAAGCAACTGTGACTAAATGCAGACACTATGTTGTTTTTCTAATGATTTGGTCACAGTCAAGTAAGTAACCATGACTAAATGTAGAATTATGGTCACAGTTAGGTAAGTAATCGTGACTAAATGTGGATTTATTGTCACGGTAAAGTAAGTGACCGTGACTAAATGTAGACACCATATTGATTTTCCTAATGATTTGGCCATGGTCAAGTAAGTGATTGTGACTAAATGTAGAATGATGGTAATGATATCTTACATAAACATGACTAAATATAAACTCATGGTCACAGTCAAATAGTATTGTGACTAAATATAAACTTATGGTCACGACATTTAATGATCGTGACTAAAATTTTCTATATTTAGACAATTAGTCTTTAATAAATTCACATTTTCCAAACCTACTATATACCTTAACAAACTCATTTTAAATATGTATATGCAATTAAGTATCTAAAATAATTTCAAAATTCAAAATTTAAATGTAGTATATTATAATTAATTATCACAAGCTAGTTAAAACCATGGACGAAAATATCATGATATATTGGTAATATATTGTCGATATATCATATATCAGAGAAGATAGAAATGATATATAGGTAAGATATATTGACTAGCAAATATATCGGTAAATATCAATGATATATCAGTGATAAATTGGTAATCACAGATATATCGACAATGCAAGTAAAAAATCAACTCTAAAAGAAAAAATATTGTTGAAATTTCAGAGATATATTAGATATATCAAGATATATCGATGAAAAATTAAATTATTATAAATAATTTAATTTTATTATCTTATAATCTATTTTGTATGCTAATTAAATATAAAAATATTTTTAAATAAAAATATATTTTGTCAAAATATTTTCCATATTTTTAAATAAAAATCAATAAATACATTTAAATCACATAATTAGTGCATTTACAATAATTTAGTTTTAAATTAATAATTTTATTTTATTTTGATATTCAAGTGTAATAATAGGCTATTGAGAATAAATTAACTTAGTACATTTTTAAATTAGTAGAACATTGAATTTAAATTAGTACATTTTTACAATTAATTAATATATTTTCAATAGATGTAAGTAAATTAACTTAGTATAGTACTATATTTGAATCACATTATTGATATATTTATAATAATTTAGTTTCATAATGAGTATACTTACAAAATTCACATTTCTTATCGATTGACATGTTATAATTAAATTTAATATCGCAAATCATATCATACATATATCAATTTCTTCAATAAAACAACTTTAAAATGTCTATTATACTTCTAATTTCATTTCTAAAGGTTTTTTTTTTTTTTTTTAACATTTCCAGGAGTTTTGATTAATTTTTGGTCCACCAATATTTTGTCTCAAAATATTTGTCGATATATCTTTGATATATCCAATATATTCTTAACATCCAAGTACTAATATATCTGTGATTATCGATATTTTCATCCTTAGTTAAAACTAATATATCAATATCTATCATCAAATAACCAAAACATAAGATGACAAAAAACAACAAAAGAGATTCAAATTTAGTTTCACATTCTAACATAATGTAAAAAGTCAACCAACCAAACATCACATATATAACAGTCATAAAAAGCAAAAAAATAGGAAAATCTACCATATGAAGATGTAGCATTATCTCTAAGCTTCTACTGCCTTGGTTGAAATTGTTACATCATCTATTCTTAAAGCTATGCTTGCATTTGTCTTTGCATTTCCATCATTTTTCCTTCAAACCCTTTTTTTCACCTCTTCTTATGTTTTTCTTTGAACTTCTATCAACATCTCTTCAAATGTTTCTTTCACATGTGAGAGTTTTCCAATTGCATTTGTAAACTTTTGTTCTGCAGCTACTAGTAACTCTTGAGCATTTTCCAGTTGTGTTGCAAAAGTACCTACTAATCGTCTTCTACTAGTAAAACCAAAGGCTGAAGTAGAAGTAAGACCAAACCTATACCCTTAAACACGTCTATGCCTCTCTGGGCCTATCACTTGGATATATATCTCATCTATAGATGTAGATGCTACAAATAATGTATAAGAAGAAGAAGAAGAAGATATTTTCTCAAGCTAGGTAAGTAACTATTGAAATTGATCCTGAAATTATTAAAAACAAAAAAACAAAAAAAAAATTATTAGATTTCTAAAATAGTTTTATATGTGGTTATGATTGAAATATAAGTATATAAAATTTATTTGCTTCATTACCATAATCTCCTTAGAACAATCATCAACAAGCATCCCATCATTTTTTTGTATGTGTCAAGGCAAACATCTAAATTTTGTTAGGCTTGCTCCAATCTTCCCTCTTTGCCTATTCTTACAAGTGAAACAATTTAGTTATTTTTTATGAACTATCTATATACAAACAAATCTTATAATAATAAATTTTAAACCTATTCATATCAAATTTGGGCATAACTTTTTGATCTTGATGTATGTTTTATCACTTGCTTTGCCCTATTTGCTTTGTTTTTTTTTTATATATATATATCCCAGATCAAATAAAAAATAGCATGTCACTTATATAGATACTTGAAACTTAGTAAAAGTTACTATATATAAAGTATTAGGTTAAATATAACTAATAAACATTATCTTATGTCAAGATGTGTATCACAACATACACTATTAAAAAAAGATCATTATGTTTACCTTTGCCTCAAACGTTGCCCAAACATGGATGAGTCACCTCCACTCATCATTCAATAAGTGTGGAGGTCGATGGCACAATCTTTCCTCATCTGTATCATGAGGGGCATAAGATTTGGCCTTCATTTTGTTCCTATAACTTTTGAATAAATTTCCACAACATTTAAGAATATAGCTCTTGCATTCTTCATCTACTTCTTATTTCTCCTCTATTTTATTAAAATATCATGTATAAATAAAAATGATCATTTTTAAATAGTAACATTAAAATTTAGATGAATAGTAATTGATATATACCAATACTAAAGCTTAAATCTTTTCTTCGCATCGTCACTAAAATGATTCCAATCTTGAACTTGGATGGGTACATTTTGTTGAGATTGAACCAATGTTCCCATATAACTTGAAAGTATTTCCTTTTTTTCCATCATAAACAACTTGCCCTTTGTTATCAAATTTTGAAGATTTCTTTTCCCTTGGTTTCATGCTAACTAAATCCAAGTTACATATTGGCCTACGTGTTATTTTCTTGGTAGAGGAGGAACTTGTTAAAAACAAAAATGAGATTATAAGAAACACAATTTATTTATCATATATAAAGTTAAACATTAATTTTTTTCATTACAAAAATTAAATATATGTAAACATATTTATCATATATAAAGTAAAACATAATTTTTCTTAATCATGCCAATAGTGGAAGAATTTGAAGAATTAGAAGGACCAAAACTACTAGGAGTAGTGGTCATAGGTGGCTGCATGTCTAAGAGTTGTTGTAAATTTTTTAACTCATCTTTTGGAGCCACTATCTGCACTCTTTCTTTTCGAAGTGACATTTCTTGCATAATAAAATAAATTATAAAATATAGTATAGAATAAGTCATATAAATAGTGTGAAATAAATCAACCTATATACCAAATAATATATATTATGTGCTTACCAATATTATTAGCTACACATCATCTATATCATCATCATCAATAAATTCATTATCTCTTTCAACAATTTTTCTTTGTCATGATAGTAGAACATCTATGTGGATAATTTATCCTATAATATCATTTCTATCCCAATTGATTAAATCATTTTCAATCAAGTCATGCACATAACGTTGACTATGAAGTGTTTTAGGTTGTTGATATGGCTCTGGATCATTAGTAGATATTTTCTAATTCATACCATAAACTCCTCGAGTTTGTATCTCTACAACGGTGTGTCATTTGAATTTTGAACATAGAAGATTTGTTTTACTTGAGATGCAAGCACAAATGGTTCTTATGCATATGGTTCATTAAAAATTCAAACAAGTGAATCCATATTCATCAGTCTTTATCCCCTTTCTAATATTGATTACATCCCACCAATCACACTTGAATAAAATAACTCTATTTCAATTGAGATAATGTAGCACGATTATGTTAGTTAGCATACCATAGTAAGAAACACGACTAGAGATTGGGTTCATATCTCTTGCATTTGCAAAGATTGATATCGCTACGGTTACAATAACTCCACTATTTGGAGTTTTTTTTCTCGTTTTTTTGTGTGAAATCTAAACCCATTAATGATGTATCCTTTACAACATGTAACTGATGTACTTGGTCCACAAGACAGTGATAGTATGTGTTTAGAAATTGAATCTTCACATCACATTTGTATAACTTATATTCAAATATCATACAATAATGAATACATGTTTATTAGTTAACAAAAAAAATTCATATATTAAATGTGCTTACACGTTCTTCAAACCAACTAATGAACTCTCTTGTGTAAATCAAATCTACATCTCATGTATGAACACGAGGCTTAGCCTTAATAGATTGCTTATGCTCTCTAATAAACAAAGATTTATAATTATAATGCTCATAAAGACCAAGATTAAATTTTTGCATGATAATTATTGAAATAATTATCTTAATAAATGGTGTCACTTCCTCATAATTAGTTAACACATATAAATGTGCTTAAGACCACTCTTTTGTGCTAAGAACACGAGATGTTGATTTTCCTATTGTATGTCCCGTCCCATACAATTGAAAATGGTTAACCCTCCATTTGTCATGTTATTTGCAATGATATAATTTCTTTCTTCACGATTATGCTTTGTTTCAACATCATGCAAATATCTTGAACAAAAGGTTGCACATTCTTCTGCTATGTACCCTTTTGCAATAAAACCTTCTAGATGACTCTTATTATGCACATAAGACTTCAATGTGTGTAAATACCTATTTTTCACACCATGATAGATATGTATCATGAACTATTTGAAACCAAATAGATATAAGATTAATTAAATAAGAATATATTTCTTGATAGGATATATCCATCGATATTACATTGGTCCAATGATCCTTGCCTCACTTGCAAGATGGACAAGTAAATGGCCCAAAGCATAAAAAAGTCATGGACAAAATATTCTTTCTAATTTGCAAAGTGTGACTATTATGTCATTCTCAAGGTGCTCTAATTGATTAGTTTTTAACACTTTGGAGCATAATTGTTTGAAAAAGCTACATAACTC
The DNA here is from genome assembly GCF_030704535.1 of Vitis vinifera. Lineage (NCBI taxonomy): Eukaryota > Viridiplantae > Streptophyta > Magnoliopsida > Vitales > Vitaceae > Vitis > Vitis vinifera. The sequence goes on along the minus strand of NC_081805.1, from coordinate 19,104,459 downwards.
AACTATGATAGCACAAACATTCTTATGTAGTACTCCACGGATTGCAAGTGAAAGGAGTTTTTGCATGAGAATATGACAATCATGAGACTTTAATCCAAAAATCTTTCTTTTATCCACTTGTACACACCGAGAGATGTTAGAAGCTTAACCATCTAAGACCTTTATTTCTTTAAAAAATTTACAGAATTCATTTTTTTCATTTGAAGTTAGTGACTAGCATGCAACAGGTAATATAACTTTATTCCCTCTTTGCATGGCGTGGAGTTGATATCTAATACCCATAACTTGTGAGTCAAGAAAACTATTTAGGTTGTCCTTCGATTTACCCTCCATACTTAATAAGGTGTCAACTATACTATCACATATTTTTTTTTCAATACGCATTACATCCAATTTTTGACGCAAAATAAAGGTTTTCCAATATGGCAATTGGAAAAAAATGTTCTTTTTTTTCCAATTAGGCTCAAGTTTAGCATGTTTTTTTTTTTTTTTTTCTGACATCTTGTTTTTTGATGTTTTCCCCAAAGTAATATGTTCCATTCCCAAATTCTTTTGGTGCTACTCTATGTTCATCATTTCCATTAAAAGACCTTTGATAATGTTGAAATCTATGATTAGTTGGCAAAAATCGATGATGACCTATGTAACATAATTTCTGTCCATTTTGCAATCGATATGAGCAACTATCCTTATTACAAATAGGCCAAGAAAATTATCTTTTAGTGCTCCGACTTGAAAGATTTGCATATGCAAGAAAATCATAGATAGTCCATAATATAGTTGCACGCATACAAAAATTTTATTTTGTTGAAGCATCACATGTTTCAACACTAACCTTCATAAATCATTCAACTCATCTATTAATAATTTCAAGTATATGTCAATGTCATTCTTAGGTACAGTTGGATTAGGAATAAGTAGTGATAATATGAAGAATTTTTGCTTCATACATGTCCAAGGTAGTAAGTTATATGGAATAAGAATCATGGGCCACATGCTATAGGAAATTGACATATTTTCAAAGTGATTGAATCCATCACTTACTAAACCAAACCTAACATTTTGAGGGTCTAGTGCAAATGAAGGGTTTACCTTATTCAAGTTTTGCCAAGCTAAAGAGTACACTGGATGCCTCATCATCTCACCTCTTACACAACCATCAACATGCCATTTCATATGAGAAACCATCTTAGATGACATATATAGCCTTTGAAGTCTTATTTTAAAGGAAAATAATGCAAGACCTTAGTATGAATTTTCTTCTTCTTTGATGACTTATTGAACTCATCTATAGAATAAACATCACTCGATTTCTATCTAGAAACACCACAAAAACAACACACTCATTTGCATTTGCATGCTCTTTTGAATAAAACATGCAATCTGAGGGGCATGCATCAATCTTAATATAATGAAGACCAAGGTCGCAAAGTATTTTTTTTGCTTCATAATAACTATTTGGCAATGTCTCACCCTCAAGAAGTGTCTCCTTCAACAATTCAAGCAACATTATAATGATCTTGTTGCTCCATCAATTAAGACACTTCATTTGAAATAGTCTCATGATAGAAGACAACTTTGTGATTTTTTACACCTTGGATATAGCTCATGCTCAGTATCCCACAACAAATTATAAAAAATTTTTGCATCCTCATTTGGCTTTTCAAACTCATCATGAACATGTGTACTTCTTTCAAAGTCCATTGAATCATTAATATTTGACACTCCAAATGCATGATTTAACATTTCTTACATCTCATCATGCATATTAGACTCATTAGTGTTAGTATTTGTAGGTTCATAAAACTTGTATTCCCCATGCATCAACCATTGCACATAATTTCTAGCTATCCCATTGTCTAACAAATGATCATACATAATTCCTCGATTTTGCATAAGACAATTGTTGCAACAAATGCAAGGACATTGGAACATTTCCTTTCCTAGTGCATTGTTGAAGGCAAAGTCTAAGAACTCCAAAACTTTTTTATCATACTCACTACTTATTCTTGACTTTTGCATCCAACTCTTATATATTGGCATTTTTCTTGTAATTCTGCAAATTAAAACCTTTAATCACATAACATTGAATCTTCATATGAACTTATAATGTATGTGATATGCTTTCTATCATCTCAAACTCCTATATTAGGTAGTGGTTCCTATCACATTTAGAAATATATAATACCTAAGAATCAATCGCCCATATGCGTAGTTCCATTTTGACAAAATTTAGACAACATTTTCTCATAGTTCTCCAAGTACACAAATTGGCCAAGGTGTAAACATACTATTAGTTAGCTTAACTAAGTTGATAATAATATGTCACCTTGTTCAAATATGCATCCAGAGAACAAGGGGAATTGTTGTCAAAATTTATCAATATGGTAAAGTATAAGCGAGTGGTTAATAGACATTATATATTCCTAAATTGTCCAAATAGACAATTCAAGCATCATTTGTAGATAATTTTACCAATCATATGCAAAACATAGAGGTTGAAAACTTGAATATGACCATAATAAATAATCATATTCGCATTTGTACAACTTATATGCTTTAAATATATGATAAAAGAGACATTTGTCATGTAAAGATACTTGAACGGGCTATTTAGGGTTTTCTAATTTGAAAATGAGTAAACTTGAGAAGGAAGATGCTAACATTAAATTGAATATTATAATGAATAGGAAAGAAAAAATAAAAACAGAAACACCTATAAAAGAAAATTTAAATAAAAATTGAAAAGGTAATCAAAATCAGTGAGGAATGAAGAAATGAATATATAAACTTAAAATAACATCAAGTTATATTATTATTTGGAAGTATAAGAGAACTTAGAATTTTATGTATAAAAACTAAGGTTATAATTGGACATAAATACTATTTTAAAATATGTCTTGATTCAGTCCATAAAATCAAATTTTCATCACGATTCTTAAACAACATATATTTCTAACAACTTCACTCCTGTAACATACACTATTTTGCTTTAAGACTAGACTCCTTTTTTTTTCGTATGATAAATATTGTGCTAAAATAGACTATCAATTTAAGGATGAAAATAAAGAAAAAGTTGAAATTAGAATGGAAAAAATGGTGAGAGTATTATGATAAATAGAGTTAACTAACCATTGCCTCTAAATTAATTATGCTTTAACCTATATATCAAAGCTAAAATTTTAAAAATCCAAAATTTTTAATATAATTTCCATATATACCTAATTCTTAAGTTTCCCAATTTTTTTTTACTAAATATTCATGTATTTACAAAATCAAATTTGATATTTAATTATTGAAATTATTTCTATCTTCTACTTGTTTTAAAAAACATTTGTTATTAAACTGTTCAATATAATATTTTGGAATATTAAGTCCAATACTAATGAGACTTCCCAATAACATATAGTAGAATTTTATCAATTATCAAGCAATGTTAGAATTCTTTAACACTTAAAATTAATATCCACCTACAAAATTTAGCTACTTTAATTTTCCCGCGTGAGTGGGAACTTGGTTTAGAAAAATCAATTGTTATTATATATAATAATAATAATAATAATAATAATAATAATAATAATAATGAATTTTTAATTCAATAGAATTTAATCAACTACCAAGCACTACTAGAATTGTTTAATACATAAAATTAATATCAATCTATAAAATAATAGATTTTTAATTCAATAAAATTTTATCAATTACAAAGCACTATCAGAATTGTTTAACATTTAAAATTAATATCCACCTACAAAAGTTAGCTACTTTGACTTTCCCATGTGAGTGATAACTAGGTTTAGACTCAAGCCTATGTTTGAATATAAAGGGACAATGCACACATACATATAATGGATTTTTAATTCAACAAAATTTTATCAATTACCAAGCACTACCAAAATTCTTTAACACTTAAAATTAATATCAATTATCAAAGTTAGCTACATTAATTATCCCTAGGTCAGTTTCATCTATTAAGTTTCAAATTTATTTTTTAATGGTAAAATAAATATTGTTATTTGTTTACTTTTAATGTGCAATTGGAATTTGGTTAGGATTTTTGGAAGGTTGTTCCTTCCTTGTAGGATATAATTTAACATTTTTAGAATCATTCTATTGATTTTGTCACATTAGAATCTTGGGTAAATAACCATTCTTAAAAGGAAAAAAAAAAAGCAAAAAAATATCAAATTTAATAATTTTTAATTTAAAAATATGTTTATCTTCATGCTTTCTTTTGTGATTCTATTTCTTTACATTATTTTTTGTTTTTTATTTTAATATTTTTTTATCATTCCGATAAGATTCTAATGAATTTACATTGCATTATTGAAATTTGAGTCTAAGAGGAGTTTCATTACTATATTTTATTTTTCATTTTTCATTTTCATATAAAATAGGAAATATAGTATCAAATATTTCATAAATTAAAAGTGAACATGCATCTATTTTTAAAAGAAGTTTTAAATTTTAAATAAAAATACAAAATAGGTAAGCAAGTTGACTTTATATAAATTACTACATTATGTTTTTATATCCTATTGAAATTATTTTATTTTATTTTATTTTTACAAAAATAATCCAAAATTTATTATTTTACCTTCAACATATATGGTTCCCACCATAAAAAAATATAATTTTATAGCTAAAATCATTACAAATATTCTATATATTATAAACATAACATGAATTTTTTTTAAAACAAAATTATATTTAAAATAAAAAATATTTTAGAATAATTAAATAAAGTATATGTTGTGGAGATGTGAAGGCAACCAGAATGTCCCCACAGCATACCTTAAACTAGTAGAAACCCATTACCCGTTATGATTATTGTCTTGCACGTTTCCCAAGAAATAAATTTCCCCAAAAATTCAATCCCTAGTAGTTTTCATCATTTTCTTGAAAACCAAACAAGCTAAATCTTTTATGGGCCTTTTTCACTTGCATCCATGAAAACTTATCTCACCTTTGCAACACCCACTACTCCATCACTGGTTCACCTCCTACTCATTTTTCTTCATACTTTTTCTATTTGGTTTGTGAGAAAAATAGCCACATAGAATCCATTTGGATTTTCCCAAGAAAATAACTTTTGGATTATAATGGAGGTGAGTTGTGTATTTTATTGAAGAAACTATGTTAGAGAATGCCATATTATATTCTTCAAGAAAGAATCTCCAAAAAATTCTAACATAAAAAGCATGAAACTTTAAGAACTTATATAGGAATTAGCAAATGAAAACTTACAAAATCAAAATAATAAAGTTAAAGCTAAAGACACAACATAAAATGAGAGGAGAAAAAAAATCAACTTTTTAGATTTCTCAAGTATCAAAACAATAATAAAAAAAAACTACAAATTTTGTTTACTATTACTGAGTTTTTCTGATAACTAAAGGAAGATAATTGATAAAAGGGTGAGTGGGTTGAAGAAGTACCAGAGAGTGATGTGAAGAGCAGAGAGATCTGCAAGTGAGAAGAAACCCTTAATTCTAGTTTTGTGGTTCTATGCATCACCGAGTGTTATAAGTTTGCTAGAAGTTCATAATCTCAAAGTTCTTAGGTTTGGCAAAGGTGAAAATATTAATAATATTAAATTTTTTTTAAAAATACTTTTATATTAAGTTTTTTCAAGCCAAAAGCTCTAATCTTTTTTTATGTTGAGAGATGTTTTCATAAAGTTATAAAAAAATAAATAGACTCTATTAAATTTACTTTCATATTTTATTTATTTAATTTAAAATTATATTATTTTTAAAATTCGTTTAATTTAATTCTAAAATCAAATAACTTTTTTTGTTTATGTTTTTCTCATTAATTTTTTCAAGATACATGTTTTATGGTTTGCTTGGATGAACTTTTCAAATTGGGCTTTCAACATTTGAAATTTCATTTTAATGAAATAAGTTAATATTGATATGTATTTTCAGATTAAGTAATTTTATACTAATAGTATAACAATGACCCTCTTAACCTTATATTACTTTCTAAAGGAACATCAATTTGTCATGCATATTTAAAATTTTTAATGTCATATAAAATGACTTTATTAATTAATACTTCCACTAAAAGAAATTAAAATTTAAAAATAAAAATTTAAAATTAATCAAATATAAAAATTATTAAAAAAATAAAAAAAAATCTTTCTAAAAAGGAAAAAAAAAAGAAAAGGAAATGGAAGTTTAAATAAAATAAGTTATTTGAATTGAAAGCAACTAACATTAATTTTTTATTTAAAAAAATACAATATTTTCTAAATATTTCTGTATCTATAAAATTTCAATTAACTAAAAGCATTATTTTTGTGAAAATGTCTAGTAAATATGAGTTTGCAAAAGAAATAAGTAATTAGAAATTGAGAAATAAGATTGAATTGAATGACCATGAATTAATAGATAATATTAATGTTGATAAAATTTCAAATTAAAAATTGTGACAACTAAATATTTTTCTAAATTAAAAACATTTGAACTTAAAAAAAATAATAATTTGAGTAATTGTAAAAAGGAAAACTTTCTAATATAATTAGATAATGTTTATTATTAGTTTCAAATCTCTGATTTTCTATACCAAATGTATAGGTTATATAATTCATCTTATTATTATCTTGACAAAAAAAAAAGAATATCAATTGACAATGAGATTCCCAATGTCTTTTATATGAAACTTATTATTAGCAATAAATAGGTTAATTAGATTTTAATTGTTAATAGTTTTATCTTATTACTTAAAATTTATTTACCACTTTTATTGGTGTTTTGAATTCAATAAGAATTATTTATCATATATAAAATCAAAATTGTTTTTGATTTACTTAACCCACACTTGCATTTAATTTTTTATCAAATAATATTAAATTGAACCATCATATTTTTATACTAATATACTAAACTTTACTTTACTTTTGTCAAAGCATTGACTGTAAGTATGCACGTATATATGTACAAGGCCTTTTAAGAAATTGTAGTTATAGATATCTTAAAAATCATTTAAAATAAATAACAAACTTTGGTCACGGTCGAGTGAGCCTGTCACCATAGGTTCAAAATATCTAAGATAAATTATTATAACCTTTGGTCACAGTTAATGTAAAATTCACAACTGTAGATCACATATGGCCATGGTCAATCAAATTCATGACTAAACGTCATTAAAAAATATTGTATAGTCACGATTTCACAAAAAACGTGGCTAAAACACTCCTTCATCACATCTTTTGTCACGATTGATAAAATCATTTCATCACATCTTTTGTCACGATTGATAAAATCATCATGACTAAAATAATCTTTCATCACTTCTTTTGTCACGGTTGATAAAATAATCGTGACTAAAATTATTGGCATCAAAATTTCCCTGCACCAAATATACATATAGTCACAGTGTCAAATAAAACTTTGACTAAAATACCTTCTTTGGTGACAATTGATAAAATCACCGTGACTAAAAATATTGACGCCAAATGTTCCCTCCATTTTAGTTTTTTTTTTGGAAAGTTGATAAACATATATAGCCACGGTGTTATCATGGTCGTGACAAAATGATATCTTTGGTGACAAGATTTTGTGACCATTCTTCACTAAAAACATACTTTTTTTTTCTTTTATAGTGGTATTGCAAATTAGAGCTGAAATGAGGGAGATATGGTTGATTGAAGCAAGGTTACGCAAAGTGCATGGCAGCACAGTGATGTCAACTTTGAGCCAAAATTAAGTTTACTTTTAGTAAATTTACTAGGGCAAGTCAGCTATGTTTTGAAGCTTAGGAAGTTAGGAACTGAATGGTTTAAACTGATCACAATTCGGAGTTGAAACGAGAGAGATATGACCAATCAAATCAATGTTGCCCAAGGAGCATGCTAGTACGGGATTGCATACGAGTCCAATTCTTTTTAGTTGTTTGGGATGAATTTTATGCCTCTTCTTAGGCTTAATTTCTTTTTTTGTGGAAATTAGACTTTTTGGGTTTTCTATTTTCACTAATCCTATTTTTAGTTGTAGGACTATTTTTGGTAATTTAGATTTTATTAAAATTTTAATTACCAAATATGCAATAGGATCCCTAAAGCCATGAGAAATTTTCTATTTAATTATTCCTTCATTTTTATTGTATGATTTTGATTAACTGTATATGTGGCCTTAAGATATATATTTTGGCATTCTTAATTAGAAATAATTTTTCATGTTTTTTTTTTCAAAATTGGAAAGCTTATTTGAATTAGAATGTGCATGGTTAGGAAATTTTTTATAAAGAAAAGATAAGTTGGAAAAAGGATTAAGAGCTTTCTTACTTTTTAAAAATTAATTCTTAAAAATTTTAATTTTATTTGAAATCTTCTCAAATCTTTGAGATCTCTAAGAATAAAATCTTTCTTTTAAGGAAAGCTCTTGTTTTTTCAAATCTTTATAAAATAGTATTTTTCCTATTTTGCACAGGATTCTGATTTAAAGAAAATTAGTTAATTTTTGAAATTCATGACATATAATTTATAATTAAGAATGGTTACCAAAATAAGTATTAAAACCCAAAGAAATGTTTTTTTTTTTTAGTATTATTAGTAAATTTTTATGAGAAGATATTTTCCAAGATTATTTTTTAAAACTGGTTATTCCTAAGAAAATTGCTATTTCTTTAGAACTATTTGTTTATTAAACTTTAGGAGGTGTTTCTGTTCTTTCTCAATGAGAGAAGGAAAACTATTCCTAAAGTTGGTTCTCCAAGCTCTCCCCACCAAAGAAAATGAGGAAACCATTCTATTTGGAAGTTCAATGATACGGAATAAGAGAGCAATTCTTTTAGCACATGAGTCCCGGTTTAAAAGTAAATAATGGATTTGGAAAATCTCATGATAGAGAATTTATGATAAGAAAGTTTACCAAAATAACTTTGGAAATTTTTATTAGTAATTTAATGGAGGTATAAAATATTTTGAAAATACTTTTCAAAATGGATTGTTTAATTCCTTAAGGGAAATAAACATCTATGGGAGTTTTTCATAGAAAATATTTTATTCATTAAGGAATTAATAAATGGTCCTATTTTTGGTAGTATTTTATTAAATAAATTATTATGAGATTTCCATGGAAATATTTATCGAGTTGGAAAAGTGTAAGGAATAAGGAAAGTAAATCTTATGAGGATTTTTGAATATGAGAAGCAAAAGTTCTTTTCTTGGATAAACTGCTCTCAAGATTATTTAAAATCTCATAAATTAGTAAATTCCTTATTACACAAGAGTTTCCAATTTGGAAAATGAATATTTTAGAAATTTTCATTAAAGATAATTTATCTTTAAAAGATTATTACTAAAAGGCTTAGTAATTTGATGGAAATAAATTTCTTTGAAACATTCCTAAATGAAATATTTATTGATTGGAATTATCTACAAAAGGAGACTTTTATGAAAATGGATTTTAAAATTTTGAGAGAATATTTTATCAAAATTCTTTTTGAAAATTACTCTTATGAAAATTTTAAAATTTTCATGTTGGTATTCTCCTATCACACTAGGTTTCTAATTAGGAAATAAATATTTTTGGAAATTTTCAAACTAGATAATTTATTTATTAAGGAAATTACTAATGGTTTTAAAATAATCTTATTTATCTCCAAAGATTAAGTGGGAGAGGGTCTTAGGCAAGCCTATTGCCTTCATTGTCGAGCCTATCTTGATTTGAGTTCATCACCACCCTTATAGTGGGTTAGCCTTAAAAATTAGGAGATATGGACTCTCTGTATGGACGAGACTAAATATGTCTATAGTGGGAGTGACCACCCCCCTAATAGGGTTCTTGACTTAGTGACATTGATAGTTTAGGGACAATGGTTATACACTTGACATTGGATATGAAGTGGTAGAATTAGCCCATGCAGTCCCACTTGCATAGTCTATGGGCCAACTAAACGGTATGTTGATCTTGCCTTTAGATACCTTTATGGTTAAGGCAATGAGATCAATCTAAGGTCTCTAATTAGTAATAAGGTCATGACCTACCCCACGTAGGCTTGATTCTCATGCTACTAGGATACCATGCAAAAGGATATATAGTTTGAGAGCACTACATTTTTGCTAAATTAATTACCAAATGCCATGAATGCTCAATTATGTCATATGCTTGATTATATTCTTTGTTATAGATATCATGTTAGTTTTATTATCACTCTCTTTCTCACAATATGCTAAGAACAAATAATCAATTGGACTAATTTTATTCTGGATATAGTAATAAATTTCATAGAAGCTAATTTAGGTAGAGCTATTCCTTATGAACTAACCTAGCAAAAGGAAAAAGTGGTGTATCAAAGTGATATTAGATAGATTAGAAGACCAAATGCCTAATACTTGGATTTTTGGACAATGTGTTGCAATAGCAACACATGTCTATTACTAGAGACTTTGATATTCTCTTTCTAGTTTGCAATGATTATTTGGTGATAAGGGTAGGCCAGCTTGGACAAGCTATTCTTAGGACTGTTATGAACACCAATATTCATATGATCTTAGAGACCTTGCCATTTTTCTTTAGGATGGCTAAGGGCATTCTTAAAGAATTAGGGTGTTCATATGGAAGTTAAAGGTTTTTCATGTTTTTCTCTCAAGAAGAAAAACAATAACAAATAAGGAAGGTTCAAAAGAAAGAATAAGACATAAAACTCAAGGGCAAGTAATTCTTTTTTGACATTTTAGGACACTAGAAAAGGAATACCCAGTTTACCTAAAGGAAAAAAGAAAAGTATACATCACTTTTTCATTGTTGAATATTTAGTGGTAGATTTCACAATTTTTTGTGGATAGATTCTAGGTCCACTATGTGCAAGTCCTTATAGGATATTCAATTAGGAGGAGGTGTACTACAGTCTCTACTAGATTGCCCAAATCCATGAATCAACTATGGACAACTTATCTACTTACAAAGAACCCATGACTTGTATCTTTTGTGCAACTCCTAATGCACCCAAGTCATGTGCAATGCAAGAGATATGGATTGAATGCTCAATTCAATATCAATACACCAAAAGGACAACAAAGGAATGGTTAAGTCTAACTTTGTTATATCATGTCTTGCTTTTAGGGGCCTAGTCCTAACATCTACAAGTGTCATTGTTAACATTATTTAAAGATGACACTTCTTAAAATGTTATTGAAAGCATTAATAACAAATGATGTTGATTAATGCCATATTTTGTATAAAAATAGGGACAATGATCACATCTTTGGCTTGATTTTACCATTAAAAACACCCTTCAACTAAGCAATAGTATTTCATCTCGTGTATATCCAAATTTCTCATATTTTCTTTAGGTTTTTGATATTTATAGACATATTTAATAAATAATGATGACCTTGAAATTCTCATGGGAGATCCCAAATGTGAGAATGAAAGGTGAATTGAACCAAAAGATTGAATTTGCAAGGAGTTCTCAGGTGTTGACTCTCTCCAACCATTAAAATGCTTTGAAGTGGTTAAAAGGGTTATACATGTCCAATTGAGTTACAAAAAATTTTGTTGGATTCTTTCATTTCCAAAATTAAACTTGACCAAATTTTAAAATTTTTAGAGGTTGTTTTCCTAAGGAATAAATAAAAAATCCATGAGTAGTGTTTTAGCTCAAGATGGTGCCACCAAGGGCTCCATAAGTACACCACTTCCTAGTGGTGTTGCCCCATTCTTTTAAGGAGCACGTGATTGCAAACTACAAGTGACCTTTTTTTTTTTTTTTTTAATGTTTAAACCCAAGGAAATGGGATAGGTTTAATCTCTTACCAATTCCCTATCACCCTTGGGCCTATTTCACATGAAAAAGAGATACTCTCATGTGAGAAAACTTTGGGCTTGCTTGGAAAGGATATAAAAGGAGGAATGAGTAGCTATTCATGGGGTTCAGATCTTTTCCCTAGAGAGGGAGTTCTTGCACTTTCTTGCTAATTCTTGTAGTCAACCTTGGGATGGGGAGATCTTTGATACATTTTCGTTGTTAGGTTTTCTTTATTTTCTTGTTCCTACTTTTATTTATTTCCTTTGTCTTGTATTGGTTTTATTAAATGCATAATTGAATCTATTTATTATGATTGATCATTGCAATTTTAGATTTGATTAAGGTTTGATGTTCAATTTCTTACTTTTCATTTTATTCTTTCAAAGTGATTTCAATGTAGTGTTTATTGAATAGCTATTTAGGTTGGGGAAAGGGTACCCTAGGGTTTCCTATTCTTCCATTGGAATATATCATTTCATTAATAATTATTAATTTTTAATTCAAAGTAACCTATCAAGAGAAACTTATTCATTCAATATAAAACACCTCATTTCAACATTTGACAATTGGGGATTATAGGTCCCAATAGGGTATCCTAAGCACTTAATGGTAAATTCATTTTAACTTGGGATGACCTTAAATATCACAATTGGGAAGATGGTTGGGATATTGGGTTTAAGAAACCACCATAGTTTTATACCTAATTAGAGATTGAAACCTAAGGTCCCCATAGGATATTCCAAGCACTTAATAAGAGAGTCATTTTAACTTGGAATAGTCCTATGTTAGCAAGGACAACAATTTTAGAATCACAAATACTTTAGGAAAAATGAGCTAAGTATAGGGGGATCCAATTGATAGGTTAATATCTATGAAGTTAATTTAAATCCTTTTATTGAAGGTATTCCAACCAAGGTAACCCCCAAGTATCTTGGTTGAGAGATCATTAACAAAGATCATTCCATGGTAAGGAAGATACCCAAGAAATTCCCCTTTCTCAACTATTAGTTACAATTTAGTTAATATTTTTAACAAATTCTTATTTTACATAAAACCACTTTCTAACTACTTTCTTACTCAAAGCAAAATTAAAGAAAGTGTTCTTTTTCATCACCATCTTTCAGCCTCTTAATATTTTCACTTTACTTGCTTTCCAAGATCCCTTCCTTGAGGTTGAAGACTTGATTCATTGATTTTTTTAAAGGTGCAACCACACCCTACACTTGGAGAATTGCCATAGTATTTATATAGATTTTGTTGTGTGTAGTCAAATATTTTCTAGAAATAAGATGACGTTTTTATGGAAATTTCATTTTTTTTTTACCTTCTGACTTTGATACATATATTAGACGATTTTTGCATCCCTACAATACGCAGTGGGGTGGGTAATTAATTAAATGGATGGTGTATGCACTATTACCAAAAACAAATTTAAGGGTGCTTCATTCCTTAGCGCTTTTAAAAACGTCAAGATTCAAGCGGAAAAAAAAGGTTAATCTTGGCACTCGCTAAATATGGGTTAATATTGATGCTTGGTAAAGGATTCAATGGTGTTTATCTTCCTTGTGACTTTCTAAAAGTGTCATAGAATAACTTTCAGCTTTTAGGCAACCTTGGCACTTTTTAGAAGCTCCATGTTCTCACTTTCTATATATAACTTTCATTTCTCATTCTCTTAACATAAAACCCTTACTCCCCTACAAACCCAAAAAAATACCAACCATTGCACTAGAATTCACTAGGATCTTGCTAAAAAATCAGCTTTTGTCTTCATTAGGAATGATACTTCCAATTGAATTGTTGATTCTATTATTGGATCGAACAAACTACATATCAATACATCCATATAGTATATTTATATAATCAACAATGGAGAATTATGCAAACAACAATGAAGAATACTACTATTCGATGGGCTTGTAAATAAGGAATCTGATTTTCAATGGGTCCCTTCCAAGGTTTTTTCCAGTCAAGTAATTGAAACTGGTTAGGTTTTTCAATCAGTCCCTACTATGGTGGTTTAGAAGCTTTTGGTTGTTTCTCTCTTTCTTGAAACCTTTGTTTGGTTTTTGAGAAATCTAAATTAGAACAAAAAGGGAAATTTTTGAGTTTTTCTTTTGTTTTTAGTTTAACAATTGAAAAACCATGTCAATTGAGTTAATATTGGTTGCATAAACTACAGTTGCATGGTGGCTTTAAGCTTCCTAGGTAATACTAATTTATTATGTTTTCTTTGATTTTCATAGCAACCAAATAGGAAGTAGTTGGACCAATTTTGTGAGAATAATGGCATTTTTTGGGTAGTCAATTTAGTGTTGATGGATCTTATCTTTTTATTATTGTTATCTTATGGTATAGGATTGTTGGACGAAGATTAGGATTGTTAGGTTTTTTTTTATTAATATATTAGGTTTTATTGATTGATATAGTGATTCTTTTGGCTTTAATTGGAGCAAGATTGGTTCTTTTGGGGAAAGATGCATAAAATAGTTTTGGGCCTATTTGATCAGTTCAATTCTATAAGGTGTTACCTATTGTTATTACTATTAATTTTTGTCATTTTAATCGATGTCAGTTTCATTGTTGTTGGTTTTTTTTTTTTTTTTTTCTCTATCTTTTAATTTATCAGCATTTGGAAATTTGTTAATTGTTGTAAACAAGCCATTGGGAAAAAGTTTATATTTGTTGGAGCATGGCTTTGTGAGCACCAGTGAATTTCAAATCTATGTATGCTGATGTTCTTTTCTAATGCTTTTAGGTATTTTCACCCTAGAAGAATTTTATTAATAGCCAATGAAATTAGTAGAAGAAGAAGCAAGCAACAATTTTAAAGAAAATTTTGAACCCCCAATTTTGAAAGGAAAATGGTAGAAAGGAAACTTGGCCATGTTAATTCTCATTTACAGTCTAAATAAAAATACTATGTACCAAAAAGTGTTAGAATTGTCATACTCATTATGTTTTCTTTCAATTTTTAATTTTTCAAAGTCAATATTTTTCTAAAATCCCTTTTGGACCTTTTGTAGGTAATCACAAAAGAATCCCTTCTAAGTATTGCAAGTAAAGTCCCTTTGCTACCTTTTTTGGTCACTTAAATGAATCTATGTTCTTGACATTGTTATTTTGAGCTGGTTTACATTCATGTAGAGGGTTGATTTATGGAGAGCAATGAACTTGTTATCATTAAAAGAACATCATGCAAGAATGTTGCTCATCCATCATTGGTGGGATGTGGAGAAGTTATTTGCAGTGCTAGTAGAGAAAGGGAAATAGTGCTTATTTGTTGAAGTAGGTGTTCCTGTAATTGTGCATTAGGTGTTTACAACTTTGTTATGGTTACTTATTTATTCATTTGGTAATGTCAACTAGAATTTAACTTCTAAACTTATTTTCTTAAGGGGTTAAGCAAAGAAAGAATTTGGAGTTGGAGTTAAAGCTGAAGCTATTGGCCATGTGCACCATAAGAATTGGGTTCGACTGCTTGTATACTATATTGAAAGGAACCATAGGTACTCCTTTTTCTATAGGATCTAGTTAAATAGTTTGTTTGCTTGTTTTCCATGTTTAGCTTATATACTTGGCATGTAGCATCATCACCCAAATTCTAGGATCTAGGTTACTAATATAAGGAAAAAAAAAGTTTAATTTTCATTAAAATTTTAGGATGTTTAGTTTATGAGTATGTCAAAATGGCAATTTGGAGCAATGGCTTCATGGAGCTATGCACTTTATTTCCTTTCTAGCATTGCTATATTCATTTCACATGATATACTGGTTGTAGTCTTTCTTACTTGCACGAGTCTGAGTAAAAAAATGGTGCATTCTGACATTAAATCAAACAATATATTGATTGATGATGATTTCAATGCCAAGGTTTCTGATTTCAGCATGGCCAAGTTGTTGGGTATTGGGAAATGTCATATCACAACTCAAGTTTTAGTAATCATGTAGGAAAATGTTGTTTTGCATTCCTATGTCTCTAAACAAGTCAAAGAAAAAGAAAAAGAAAAAAAGATTGCTACTTAACAGCTTCAATTCTTTTATTATAATATCCTTGAAAATCCTCCTTCTATTCTACCACATGATTTGACTCTTTCTCAATCATAATTTATTTATGTGAATCTTTGCTTGCTCTTAATAATATGCATTCATTAATTGAATGTATGCATTCAACGTTTTACAAGTCACCCATTCTAGGGTAAGTTTCATCTTGATAACTTTATTGGCCTCACAAATGTATTCTTGTAGTTTATATTATTATAAGTCTAAAATATATTCATTCTTTAATTTTTTTTTTAATATAGTAAACTTTTATAAATATTTTGCCTTTAGACTCCTTTTAAATTAATGTTTATTTCTTGGATATATTCAAAAAATTATTTTTGATTTCTAATCTTGACTTATTAGAAGGGTGATAAGTTGATGATGCAAATAGAGAGAAGATAAAGAATTAAAATAACATTTTAAAATAAGAATATGTCAAATAAGAAATGTCAAGTTATTAAATGGAAGAAAGAATGAAAGATTGCAAATGCAATTTTAAAATTGATTAATTTTATTGTTTATACTCTTTCTAAAATATAAAATAAAAAATAGAATACGGTATTTTCCATATAAAAGGAGATTAAGATATTGTTTAGCCCCATGAAAATAATATTTTTTTTAGAAAAAAAGTTATATGAATAACAACATTCTCAAAAGAAATTTTATTTATTTACTTTACTTTTAATATGGATAATTTGAGATAAAACAATAAATAAGTAATTTTATTATATTATGAAACTTATAAGGTACAAATATTCATGTGCATTTATTTCTTTAGAATAAATACTAACTTAAGATTTCTAAATAGAAGGGTTTATGTCGTAACTTTTTTTAATACTATATTTGAGTTAAAAAAAAAAAACTACTACAAAAGAAAAAAGACAATATTAAAAAAAATGTTTTCTCATATTTGATTCATCATAAAAAATGAAAAATAAAGTCAAATAAAATTTCAATTAATTAAAAACTTATATATTTTAAATTATTTAATCTTTATGTAAAATAAAAAAATAGTTTAAATAAATTTCACTAAGTTTGTAAAAATAATATTTAATTTTATATCTATTTTTATTTTTATTTCACTTTTTCCTTCCTTTCAGTTTTTTTTTTTCTTTTTTTCATTTCCTTTATATATATATATATATATATTTAAAAAATTTCCAAGAATCAAATATAGGTTAAAAGATTCTTCAAGGAAAATTCTCTTTGTGCACCCATTTAAGCAATCCACTATCACAATTGCATGCCCATGGCAGCATCACACTTCTTCCATTCTTACCTTTCTTTTTTTTTTTCTTTTTCTTTTTTTAATTAAGAAAATAGAAGTGGAATTTAAGGTAAAGTGGGAAGAAAAGGTTTGGTGGTATGGAAGAAAATGACACAATTTGTGTAAACTCGTATCTTCTTTTGTATTTAAAAGAAACAACAAAAATTTGAAAAGGTGTACAAAAATCTTGGATATAATCACTAAATCACTCTTAATTTCATATAAAATTAGATAGCATGTATTAGCCACTTTGCAATTTCTTAATTACATTTTTATGCACTATGAGGTGAGAAACGAAGTCATGGTATGATGAACTAACTCCACATAGCAAGTGGAGCCTAAAAAGATGTGATGAACTGACTAACTCAGTGCATCCAATGAAAAGGTTCAAGCATTTAATGAGTCTCCAGCATCCTTTTTCTTAAGTAAAACCCCAACATTTTTCTACTACACTTTCCCACTCATTGTACTTCTGCTACCCATATCCAAACCCCAAAATTATTTGTCTTTTTTTTTTGTTGGTTTGATTTTGTACGCATTCCAAATTAAAATGGAAAAACAAAATGCAAATACAAAGATTTGGAGTCTAATGGTTTGAATATCTTACAGTCCAATGTGGTGTTGCCATTTTGCCTTCAACAACTTGCAAGTTGTAGGGAACAAAGATATGCAAAATTTAGGTGGTATATATATTGGTCCTTAATTAAATTAGAATTCCTTTAAACTTACTCTTATTTTATCATTTTTCATCTTGATCTAATTTGCAAACATGGAACCAACACATCCACTAGACATAAACATACTAATTGCTAGAGGCTTGTGAGTATACTATCTAAACCTACAAATTTTCCTCTAAGAGCCCAAAAGAATCAAAGAACTTAATTCATAGGGTACCCATGTTCATATGTATATTCTATATTATATATTGTATACTAATTTTTTCTTTTCATCTTTATAAATGCATTGTCTGAATATTATCTTAACCTTACTTATCTAAGCCTCAGTTATCAAGCTTTCATTTGAGCATCATAGGCCTCTTCATTTTGTTGAAATAAAATTTGAAGTTGTGATTGGTGATTATTTACACTCATGCACTATAACTATCCAAACTAACAAGTCCTATTAGGTAGACCCTCTTATTTTGAATTTCTTTCTCTTTTAGTAATTGATGCTTGATAGTGTGTTCTAGAAGATACTTTGAATGAGAATTTTCAAGTTATCATCAATTCTAATGTTTTCTATAATGATTTCCTATAGTTATTAATTTTGAGCATATATTTCTTGTATTTCTAATTTTCTTGCTTGCACTAACATCAACCTATTTTTTTTCATAATATTTTAGTTAAATATTGATGAAGATCTTAATTTCTAGGCAATGTTGCATTTATGCACTACAAGGAAAATGTCAAAAGATGATGTTTTTTAAAAGTCAAGATAGATATAAGATGACGCTTTTCAAAAGTGTCATATTTTAGATTGTCATCTTATAAATTACCATTTGTTGACGCTTTTTAGAAGCGCCATATTATTTTCAGCTCAACAATGACACTCATAGTAAGTGTCATAATTTTAAACCTTGGAACTTTTTAAGTATCATCATATGTTTATAATTCCATTCATGTCAATATTGACACTCGATAAAGTGTCATTATACAGGTAGCAACAATATTGACACTCGTAATAAGTGTGATTGTACAGGTAGAAGCAATATTGACACTCATAATAAGTGTCATTGTACAGGTAGGAACAACATTGACACTTGTAATAAGTGTCATTATATGGCATGTTCAACGTTGACGCTTAAAAAAATGTCATTTTCTTGGATCTTCAACATTGATGCTTATGAAAAGCATCATTTTATTGGTATCCTTAACCTTAACACTTATGAAAAGCGTCATCTTCTACCTTTATCTAATTACCATGATGCTTTTAAAAAGCATCATATTCTCTCATTTGAAATTGTAATATGCCAGAAAAAGAAATGTCCTAATTATGCCTTGTTTTATAAGTTTCCACAAACAATTAATTCAACAATAAAAAATTAATTTAAGAAACTGCATAGACAAAAAGTAGCAATATTCTGGTGTTTCTTTTCACTAGTAAAATTTACCTATTAACATCATACATAAGTAATTATGAATTTGTTTAAAAGTTGTCTAATAAACTAGAAATTTTACAACTTCTTCAACATTGAGTTGTTCATGGTCCTTTGTTCCATCTAGTTCTACATCATTTTTCTTCAAAGTGCATAAAGATGGTTGCAACTCACTTTCTAGATGCTCAATCTTCAAAAATAATTGAAAGGGTTACATATTAGTATTGACAAATAGTTAATAAAAAACAACTTTGTAAATGAAATGTGTCTATGCCAATTTTTAAAATTTCCAATATATATATTTCTTTCATTGCAATACATTTCAAAATATTGGAAGAAGTCAACAAACCCCAATAATATTGTTATGCCAAATTTCAAAATACTTTTGAAACTACTGCAAAAAACAAAAATAGCGACGCTCTTTTTCTTGGCGCTTAAGAAAAAGTGCCATTATTTAGTTTCTTATGAATAAATGTTGGCGTTTGTTAACCATGGCACTTCTACAAGTGTCATTGAACGGGTAATATTAGAAATCTTGGCACTTAAAATTAAGCGTCATCATATACATACGTTTTTGGCATTATTAGTGCTTTTAAAAAGCGTCATTATCTTGTATAGTATATATATTTACCTAAAATTTTCATTCCCCTCCACACGATTTCCTACCCATTTGAACACGATTTTCCTCCACAAGCCTTGCAATCTCACAGTGGTAAGATATCAAAGCAACAAAAACTCTAAGCTTTCACTCACGACGACATACCAGTGGTCAATAATTGCAGCTATTTGGCCTTCTTCTCATGAAGTAACAAGCAGAAAGCCAAGATTTAAGGTTTTTCATTTCAAAAGTTGAGAGATTCAATCAATGTAGTCTAGATTGGAGGACCAATCGAATAAAGGAGTCCCCCAATTGGAAGAGGGTAAGTGTTGCACAAGCACATATTCAGATGGGTTTCTTTTTCTTTCAAGTTAAACCCTAATTTGTTTTTTTTTCTCTGATCTACCTTTTGGTCTAACCCTATTTTCTTTGAAAAAGGGAGAAAACCCTTAATTGCTACTTATCAATGGACTTTTTTTTAGAGGAGGTTATGATTTTTCAATATCCTCAAGCGAGATCGTGTAAAGCGTTGCAAATTTTCAGCAGAATGCAATGTGCGATGGATTTTTCTTTTACTTGATTTTTCTCAAGTGGGTTTATCCATTAGTCTATTTACCAAGAACTTTTTTAAACCATCCAAAGCGTGAAACCCATTAAATGGTTCTGATGTGTACATGCTAGTGGGTAGCATGTGACGCATGGAGATGAGGGTCCATGAAGATGGGTGTTGATATTGTATTTGCTCTCTTATCATTAAATCTGGATAATTTGGATTGTGGATTTTTCAATGCTAAAACAAGTAACTTGATCCTAATTTTTCATCTAGATTTTTGTTAGAAAAAGATAATAGTTCTTGAGAAAAAAAATAAAATAAAGAAAGCTTCTTTGGCTAGCAGGTGAGGTGCTGGAATGTGGGTCCTTCCATGCTAGACAATCATCTCATCCAAGATGCTATAAAATAAAACTTTTTAAGTGTTGGCATATGAGTTCAATCATTCCCTTGCCACAAGGCACTAACAGTAAGTTCATAGACATAATGGTAACATTCACATTAAATAGCAGAGTTTTCTATCCATCTTCATCATTATCTTCTATAGTATTTTTATTCTTTTTAGAGAATCTCCCTCTTAACAATTGCTCTGATATCAATTACTACTATGACTAATTAAACCTCTCAAGTCAAGTTAAAAGAAACTCCTATGATTTAATTAAATTCTATAGCAATTTCTTTGAGTTTTAAATGTTAAATTCCATATTCAGTTTGATCTCTATTTGAGAATTATAATTGTTGTGGTTTTTTTAATTATCATTTTGCTAGATTTTGAGAGTGTAATTTTTATTTGATTTAATTAAAATAAATTTAAAGCTTAGCTATCATGGGAACCAATAGGCTGCATTCCCCTTGACATTGTCTAGTGTACATGTTATAGGGTTCATTGGCATATAGAAGGTGATGTCTACTTTGGACTCAAATTGCTTTGTTTCTTTTAAGATTATTTTTTGATGAAGAAATTCATTTTAATGGAAAATTGTAGATAGTAAACTTCTCTTAAAATTGAACCATGTCCTATGGCTTAGTGTTTCCTTTGTGTGGTTGTTATTCCAGTTAAACTGTAGCTCCCTGAAGATGTTGGCATTTGGAAAGGTAGAATGCTCCAAACCATTTTTGGTATTGTTTAATGTCTACTTTTAGCATTTGGGATACTTCCCTAAATAGGGTTTTTCTATCCAAGTATTTGTTTATCTTCATAGATGAATTTTTAATTAATGTAAAATGTCTTTTCTTTTCCTTTAATTGAAAATGCATGGAAACCATGTCAATGTGTTGGGATATGGTGGTAATGAGTAAGGATAAATTAAAGTAGATTCTAGTATTCTTGTTATTCTTGGTCACGTGTTAGTAGGTTTTGATGCATAGGCTCATTTAACTTGAATCCAAGTTTTCTTATATAAATCTCTATTGTTTAAAAGGAAAAGAAATATATTTACAAAATCATGTGTCCCAATATACATATTAGGTGAAGCTAGAACATAGAGTGGACCAATATAAAAAAAATAAAAATAAATAAAAAAGTCATTTTTCTACTTACTGCATTTCATATTTGGTTATCTTGGGGGGCAAATATATGTAATATTTTTAAATAATTGTTTGTTTGTCTAATTCATGAGATTTAAAAAAATCTTAATAGATATCAAGGTTTATAAAAGGTAAAAAGGGAATATAATATAATCAAGTAAATGTCTTAATGGCTCTAAACAAAAACGAAAAGAATTTCCACTTGCTTTTTTTTTTTCACTATGGAGAAAATATTATAGCATTTCTCTTCCTTTTTTTTTTGTTTTTTTGTTTTGGCATGCTCCTCTAATATTATTCCTTCTTTATAAAGAGAATAAAGAATTTAAAAATATAGTAGTTTTAGATAATTTTATTATATTCCATTTTTTCCTTCTTAATCTCTATGGAGAACCAAATAAAAGAATATTGCATTCCTTGCTATTCTTTTCCTTTCTCTAGTACCTTCTATGATCTAAATGGAATCTTATTGGTGATAAAGTAGGATTTATTTATTTAGTTTCAACTCTTAGGTCTCCTCGATGAAAAGTTTTGTATGGCTTGTTTTACTTTGATAAATTTTGTCTAGGGTCCTTTTTTGAAGTATTGCTCTAAAGGTGCAACATAGAGTTGGCAATGGAGAGTTTTTTTTTTGTCTACATTAAAATAATTTGTTATATTTTATTTCGAAAACACTTTGTAGTGTAATTTTTTTTCTTGTAATGAATTGAAAGGAACACAACCCATGCATGTAAGAGACTAAGGGGATTCATGTAAGGAAATTTCAATAACCTAAATTAATTTTTTGAAGGTTATAATTTCATTTATACTTATTAGTTATTGTATACATAATTAAGATATTATTTATTCTTCCTTTTTTTTATTTACAGGTTGCAAAGGATACTTGTTTGCTAAAAGAAGAGATCAAAATCATTATGTTAAAGAAGGCGATGCCAAAAATCATGAAGATTACATCAATGAACTCATTAGGAAGTTGAATTATGCTTTTAAAGATTATGATTTATTTTAGTAGTCTTGGTACCAATGTTTGTTCTTATGTTGAAAATTTTAGAAATTCTTATTGAAATATTTTGATATAATTAACAAGTTTATGTATCATTAATGTATATAGGTAGTTACATTAATTGCTTAGTTTAGACTAATTTAATGTATATCAATATTTTGAGATATTTTAATTTATAAAATTCAATTTTATTTTATTGGTTGTTTTTGTTTTTTTATTAATTATATAAGAAATCAATTATCTTATTAATATGATAAAAATATTATTTTTAATAGAAAATTTTCAATAAATTAATCAACAATGACACTTGTATAAGTGTCAAGATTGGTAATTTTATAAAAATTATTTCAATAAAAGACTATCCAAAGATGACGCGTCCACAAGTGTCATTGTTAATATTATTCAAGGATGACACCTTTTAAAGTGCCATTGAAAGCATTAATAAAGATGACACTCCCTGAAAGTGTCATTGTTGACTATAACATATAATGACGGGCTAGAAGATGACGCTTTGGGGAAGCGTCATCTTTTACCTTTCTCGACGCTTAAAAAGCATCATTGTTTCACTTTTTTCTTGTAGTTAACTCTTATTCTGATTTTAAGAAAACCAACAATAAACTATTGCTAGTGCTTTCCCAAACGCAATATTAAATTTTATTTAACTTAGGCTAAATGCAATAATTAATTTTGTCCAACTCTTTTTATCATTCATGTTCTAACCAAGAGTAAATGATGCCTTGCACCACGGTAATCAAAATATGTTGTTAGTATATCAAACTTGGGCTGAATGCAATAATTGATTTTGTATAGCTCATGTTATAATTCATGTTGTAAAACTAATAATAACCCAAACATGTTACCTCAAAATTCTTTGGGCAAAATTTTGAACTGCTTCGGGGTGTTCTTCATGTCACTAATCATTTTCAAGTCTGAATAAGCAAGAGCAGTAGTGATGTACTGAAGAGAATGACCTATGCCTTTCTGTACAACCTGAAGAATATATAATAAACAATTTAGCAACAAATTAGATTCTTAAAAGTTTGTTTAACATATTATATTCAAACTACTTATTAGTTTCAGAGAAAATTGGTAGCTAAGGGCAATACAATAATTGAGATAAATAAAGTAGGAATGCTACTAAAGAGAAATTAATTTCAGCTATAACATTATTATTAAATTAATTTTTCAATCTGACATGTAATGAATCCATGAAGAATTATACATGGCCAACACTTTATTGATTAAAAGAATAAAATAACACCAAAGACAACAAAAAAAAAGATCATATGGACAAAATGGTTCTTTTTATAAAAGTCATTAATAGGTTAAAAGTAAGATGACCTTGGTTACACTATTATGTCAAAATGACTAGTTCCTCTCCTACAATTGTATTCAAGTTAAGGGACTAGTATTCAAGTTGATATCCTACTTAGACAAGGAAGCTCTAGAGGCCCTATTTAGGGAGAAAAAAGTGTTATTTTTCCCATAGGCTAATTTGTAAGAAGTCTTAATCTAACTTCCTATTTGTTTTATTTTATTTTTTATGTCAAAGAAAATAGAAGTACATGATATTATAGACTTTAAGCCCATGCATTAGTTTAGTAGGAGGCCTTTACAAGTTTAGATTGAAGAAATTTATAAAGCAAGTGATCTCAAATACCCAAAAAGATTTTGTAGAGGATAGACATATTCCTAATACATACACACACATGTAATAAGGCTAAAGACTTCACAAAAATGAGCTTCAAAATGCAAGAATTTTTGTACCAGTGCAATACTGAGATTTCAATAAATCCAACTAACAAGAATGTGAAGAGGAAAGGATGAAAGGTTGTGACACCCACCATGTCTACTAAGCTCCATCCATCAATTTGCCAATTACACATCAATCCAAATAGAGCAACCATTGGATGATCCACATTGAAAACACTGCCAACTAAGAGTACCAAGATATTTAAAAAATTATGACTAAGAATAAATCCATTATATACAGAAATAACATTCACAAAATATTCAATAAATCTTTAAAATAATAGGAAGTTATATTAGACTATAGGTCACAAGGGGTACCTTCAAGCATGAGTAATGATTAATTGAGTCATTAGCATAATCCAATATGAGCGAATTTCATTAATCTCCATTTCACTGAATGATTTTCTTCCATCAAACTGAATTGGAGTAACATAAACCATTCATTAAGTTTCATTGACCACTCAAATGCCATAGTAAAATGACCAACCAAATGAATTGAATTGAGTATAAACCTTTGCTATTAGTTGGTTTGGATTAGCAATGATTTCCTTCATGTATCTCATCACGTAACACCCACATTCCACACTACCCAGTTATCTTGGGCACTATGATAAAAGTATCAACAATTACAACAAACAATAGAATGATATTCTTACTTCTTTAATATCTAGCCAATGATCATATTAATAACCATCCATTTCCTAATTTTGTGTAACAAAGTAAGTGGTCAAACAATATATTTTAATCTAAATGAATAAGTACTTACAACCACCTTGACCCAAGTTAGCTCCCTCTTTGATGTTTTTTGTTTTTCTAGTGGGTTGATTCTAATTGCCCTATAAAAAATAAAAAAATGTTCTTCAACCCCTATGCATTGTATTAAAATATGAGAAGATACATACTTACATGTTAACTATCTCCTTAAAATCATCACATGGTTGAGAAGCCATTGGATCAAGGTAATATGCAATCATTCTCTTCATCTCTAGTGCCACTAAGACCTAATGGAAACTAAATAAAAAGGAAAAAAAAAACAGATGTGTTAACATATTATCCATAAATTAATACATCACAAACTAACTTACATACACCATATTGACATTTAGGGTAAAATGTTACTCTGGATTGTATGGAATAAACATATATTCAGCATGCTTTGTATTCCTTAGTCGATCTGCAATAACTCTTGACCTATTTTCCTTGCTTCCTTCTCCCATTCCAGCTTTCGAAACCAATACTGGATTGACAAAAACATATCGTTCAACTTGCTTTGCATCAATCAACTTTCTATGCAAGTGCCTAGTTAAACCTCACATAACAAGTTATCAACAATCAATATAGGTCATTAGTAAATAATTTTTTACCTCAAAAGAGTGTGAAGAGTCATTCAAAAATTATAAAATCCCTTACCAGATGTAGTATAAGATACAATTGGATGATACTTTTGTTGATGATATAATCATGTCCATATCTTCTTTCATTAGGAAGGTCTTGAAACTCTCACCAAAAACATCGTTTGGGAAGTTTATAGGTTCTGTTCTCGAGGTTGCAAGCATAAGGCCAACCAATGCCTCAAAATTCTTGATATCTTGTGGTTTTTCACTTTTGAATTTCACTTCAACTTCATTTACTGTTTGTTTATTTCCTTTCTTAGATGCTTGTATAATTAAGAACCATGGTACAAATCAAATTAAGTAGTTAATTGAATATATATGGGGTTATAATAAAGCTTGGTAATTAAATTTACTTACCAAGACGGGAGTATGGATGCTGACCAAATGAGCTAGCCACAAAACTTGGTAACCAATTGTAGCCCCAACAGTAGTAGTTTGTCCAGGAATAGGAATGGGAAGTGGTGCACTTGCATCATAAGGAACATCAGCAACTACTAAATAGTTGGGACCACATTCAAGTATAATTGTTCTGCCACCCACTTTATTTTCCTTTATCCCCATGGCCAGCTCACATTTTCTAACCTATAAAATCAAGTTATATTATTAGATATGAGCCATTATTTCCTTATTCCATACCTTCAACTCTACATCTTCAAATTAACACTAGTGAAGATTAAAAACCATCTACAAGGGAGATGTAAAAATTTTGAAATATGAAGTAAGTGAAATAACATTGAAAATTTTGAAATGATACATGCCAATTATTATGTGGTTATATAAAGAATAGTTATTCTTAAAATAAAAGATGCTAGTAATGCATAATAAATTAAAATAATTATCAAATTATTAAAAAGTTTCGTAATATATGAAATAAAAATCCCATAGGATCCAATTATGTAGCCAACATAATTATATTATCTTTTTTGTGAAAGAAGAAAATGGTAAAATAATATTTTGAGGACTGCTTGATTTTCTTATATTGCAACACATAAAAAAAAAGACCATATATGCTACCACCAACAAGTGAATTCAATTCAAACAACAAAATTTACATAAATTATGTCTCCTATTGGACCAAACTCTATCACCAAATTAACTTTAATTAGATAAATACCTTGCTTTAGGGTTATATTGGCATTGGTGGGGTTGCATATTCAACTCTACGGATTGGCTTCTCTACTACTTTTGGTAGGAAAAGCTGTTTTTATTTCATGTTCGAAAGACTAACATCTGAATGGGGAGTGACAACTCCTACTTGAGAGAGTTTTGCTAGCACTTCTGCCTGAAATCTTCTCTGTTCTTCTTGAGATGTTGCTATAAAACCACTATACTCAGGAGTGCCCAATGCTTCTACAAGTATATTATTACTCCCATTAACACTTCTACCATTCTCATCAAACTCTTTCAATAGCTTGTCCTTAAAAACAAATGTTTATTATGAAGTTCAATTACAAATTTTTTATCATAAATAAGCTATTATAAATAAATGAAATTACGGTTTGAAAATGTCTACTTACTATTTTCTCAATCACTGGTATGGCCACTTCATCAAAGGTGCCATCCTTTTTTTCCCTTACTTTCTTCCACAATATGCTTTGATCAATAGTTTCAATTAACCCACTTGCAACCATCTTTTAAAAGTGAACAATGTATAATGTAATGAGCATATAACCCTAGTATGTATTATGTATAAAAAAAAAATCAGAAACTATAAATTAGTATAAGTGTACCATCTCTTCCTCAAGACCAGCATATCCTTTCCTACTTGGATGGTGATTATAAATGTGTTTTTTTCTTCTTTCTTTTTGAACTTCTCGATAGTCCTATAAATTTAAAAATGTATAATTAATGAATGTAAATAAGAGGCATGCAAAGAGTTGTAATTTTACCTTAAAGTTCTCGGACAATCTATCTTTGACAAACATTGTCCATTCTTCATCCCGAATAAAAGTATATTTAATTGGTGGTCTTTTGAGGAGCTTTGGGTGGTCTTTGAAAGGAAGAATATACTTCACAGTTAGCATGCTCTTAAATGACCAAAAGCATTTTCCAATTGTTAGCATACAATTCCTCTTGTTTTTTTGATTTATTGAAAAAGAAGCCTACACATTAATATCATACTTATTAGCAACTTCATATGGTTAAGAATGATAGATGTTTTGCATAAAGCTGATGTAGTTAAAAAAGGGTTACCTCAATGCAATCCCATAACTTATCTTTCAACTCTTTAGGTACAACGTGCCAAGTTTTATATGTTATTGCCACCATAGTGCGTGCTAATACACCTAAGTAGCTTGTTAGATGAACAACTGATTCTCCTATAAAAATGCCATCAAGATTGTACTTAATCGACAAATTGATCCCTTTGCTTCTATTTTTTATAAGCATTGACTTCCGTGTCATTCCTCTGTGCTTCTTTTTTGTAGGTTTTTCTCCTTCCTCTACATCCATTCTTGTAAAAAAAAATAGTTAGCAAAAACAAAACTGATCAAGATTAGTTCAAATAATATTAGATATAACCTTCTCATAGAAGAGTTGTAAAAAGAAAATTTCAGACAAAGCAATCCCTATTCATTGCACAATGAAATACTACCAATGTATAATGCCACTAATAAAAAAATAACATCCAAATAGCATCAACTTAGACAACTCCAAGGGCCTATATATAAGAGGGTTATTTCTACCATGGGAATTTCCTATAACAATCAACATGAAAGGAGCACGTGGTTTGTATAGGTTCATTTAGTCCACATGAATTGTTAAAGGTTTTTGGACTATTGATTTGTGGATTAAGTTTGGACAACACAACATGCATACTCATTATAATAAATAAAGAAATAAATAAATAAAATTCTAAATTTTAGTTTTTACAGTTTCCAAAAGACCATATACCCTTTATTTTTTGTATTCACCACACATACCCTACAAAGTATAAATTAGTAGTCATCACCTACATGCCTTGCTTTTACTAATGTTATACCTCTAGTAAGAGTAAAAATGAATTGTAAGTCATCAAAACAACAATACATAAAAGGTTACCAATTCCTACATTTCTCTAAATCAAATTAATATTCATAACCAAAGTTTATTATAAATTTAATATTCATGGTGATAAACTACACGAATTGTAGTGGGCCTAGAGAGAGACTTTAGCAACACCATTTGATAGTTTAAAATATCCAAAACTTCACTATCAATATGTTTAAAAATTTCTTCATGATAATTTTGTTTCAAAATAAATCAACTCAATGTTCTGTAGAAAAAAAAAAAAAAAAAGAACATAAAGAAAAAAAGTTACCTGTTTTGTGGGATCTGCAACCCATTCCACATACTTTATTCGTACATCATTATCAAAAGTTTACAATTCAGCTACATAAAGGATTTGTTTTCAATCCAAATCCCCTCACAGTCATCTTGCATACATATTGCATCTGAGTCATCCATTGCATCAAACACTTCAACTTGTGGCAATGCCCTTATAAAGGGATGGTGTTCAATGAAATTGTCCACAAGGTCATCACCTCTCTCCCGATCCAAGAAATCTTTTTGAGGAGTTGACAAAACAACTTACCATATTGGATCATGTTAGTCTTGCACATAAAATACTTGTTTAGCTTGGGATGCCAAAATGAAAGGATATGATTTATGAGCAGTTTTATTAAAGTCAACTAATGTAAACCCAAGGTCATCAACTTTTATGTCATTCCTATTGTCAACCCAATCACACTTGAAAACCGGTATCCTAAACATGGTATAATCAAGGTCCTAGATCTCGGTAATAATCCCATAAAAATAAAGCTCACCAAACATTGGATTTTGATCCTTAGCACTTGCAATTTGCAATGTTGAAGCTATAATACTAACTCCACTATTTTAGGTACCTTGTAAGTCATCACGCTCCTTGGTATGATGATTACTACTCAAAAAGTGCTATTTGATAGCTTGTAATTAACTCTTTTAAACACTTTTGAGTAGTAGTTATTGCCTTTTAACCCAATTAACATGTTAAGGACCCTTGCAATCAATTCTAATCAAATTGTGTTAAGTTTTGGTGTTTTGATAGCTTTTTGATCACCAAAGCAATCCGAGATTCAGGAGAGTTATTTGGAATCCATGGAAAAGCAATGGAAAGCTCATAAACATGAAGAACCAAAGCTTTGAAGTCCTTTTCCATAAGCAAATCCGGAATGCAAGGAGGGGAAGCAAAGAGAAATATGCCATGAAGCATTCTTGATGATAGTCATGTCAGACACTTTTGGAGCACTTCCTGGAGTCCAATTTATTCATGCTATATGTCGTTTCGAAGCTCAGGAAGTAAAAAATCCAATGCTTCAAACGGTGCACGATTCGAAGTTGAAATGAAAGAGTTACAGCCATTGGAAGCCAATCACTCCAAGCTGAAGGAAGAATTTTGCACGGCTGCGAAATCACCCTTTTGTTGCGAAATGATTTCGCAGCCATTTTGCACAGTGCTGTGGAATTTCTCCTAAAGTTTCCCGATATTTGCGACCGACACTTTTGGATATTTTGCTTCAGATTTTTTATGTCTAAATCCCCATTTTCTCCTTGTAACCCACCAATTATAGGATTCCTTAGTTATTAAGTTTGGAAAAGGGGTGAATAACCTCAGATATTTTGTTTTGTAATTTTCATATAAATAGCTCTCGGGAGCCTGTTCTCGAGAGGAGGAGGACGACGCATCCTTTTGTATAGTTTTGCAAGGAAGTAAAATACAAAGTCTTTGCTCTGCCTTACCTTCTAATTTTGATTGTTTTGTATATTATTTACTTTTTATTTCTAGCCAATCAAACTCTGAGGATTTTTCCTCAGAGGATGAGAGGCTAGGCTCTTCGTCTCTTGGAGCTAAGGTAACCGGGTAAGTTTTCGAATGCATAAATTGGAAGTTTTGTGGTTTCAGCTTTTAATGAAGAGAAAGTGTGACCTGTTAATGGTTTTTATCTTTTTAGTTAACTTAAAACGCCTTTAAATCACCTGGGCCAACACTTGGTAAGGCAAGTGATCTCTGTCCATGGAGATTCACTAGTTTATCTCTTGCGAGCCTTTGGGAGGTGACTTAAAGGTAGGATTTTCTAGAATAGCCAACACTTGGTAAGCTTTTGGACTCCAAGGAGACATCCATTAGTTATCTCTTGCGAGCTTTTAACAGGTAATCCAAGGTTAAAGATCACCTTGAATGGCAAATGCTAGGTGAGAGGCACGAGCCATTGCAAGATGCATTAATGAGAGGGATTTAGTGTTTGAACCCATTAATGGGAAGCATCTATACAACACCGGTTGGAGAAGGAACTATATGTTAATTCTCTAATGTGAGGAAAAGAAACAAGTGACCGGAACTCCCTTTTTGTATGAGGAATCTGAGCCTAGTGATCTGAAACTCCAAGAAACACTTTTCTTTGTAAGTAAAATTAGTTACTATTTGTGGTTAGTTTAAAACCAAACCTTTTCCAACTCAAGTTTATGTTTTCTTTTAAAGCTAACCTTGAAATGAAAAGACACCAATTCAACTTTGAATTAATATCATTTGTGAAGTGAAAACCCATCCCAGTGAACAATCCTAGAGCCACTATGCTATAGTAGCTTTGTCTTTGCTACCCTAATTCATGGTGTAATAGGTTATAAATTTTGTTGATTACTCCCTTAATCAAGGAGCACCAGCTGGACACGAATCAGTTGAGACACCAATTGGGCACGAATCATATGGTATCGACACCCATTAATGACATATCCATGATATTTGGAGACATAATGGCTAGGACCATGAGCTATCCACTTAAGGGTTTCAAATATGGGTTCATTGTTACCAATTGCATCTTCAATCTGTAATTATAAATAATTGTTAGTACATGTGTTCAACATTAATAAAAACAATAGTTCATATTTTAGGACCACTCCAATACCTTTTTTCGCAACCAATAAGTAAAAGTTCGAAGGTGTTCATCCTGAAGCCATTTTTGTCTTTTAGATTGACAAGGATTTTTCGATTTCAACCATTCCATGTGCTCTCTATGTAATTATTTAGAAGAAATTCATAGTTAATGTCAAAAAGTTGTTTTAAGTATAACAAGATTAAGTGGTATTAGTTCTTTCTCATTATAAGGTTGGACGATAGTTGTATTCTTTAAAACATAATGATGTGCATGCAACCACAAATTGGAATCAACTGCCACAACTTGGCCTCCAGGTATGGGTGCCCCAACTTTTTGTTCAATGTTTGCACTAATAGGAATCTTGATTGCATCTATATTTGATAAGTACTTTGTACAAAATTCAATAGCTTCCTCTGCAATATAGCATTCACCAATGCAACCTTTGGGGCGATTATGATTTCGCACATAACCTTTCAAAACTTTCATAAATCTTTCAAATGGGTACATCCATCTTAAGTAAACAGGTCCATAAAGTCTTACCTCTCTTACAAGATGCACAGTCAAATAAAGCATGATATCAAAGAAGGATAGTGGGAAGTACTTCTCAAGCAAGCATAATGTCACTACTACATCATTTTGTAACTTATTCAATGCAGCCACATCAACCACTTTGCTACAAAGGGCATTGAAGAAAAAACTCAATCTACAAATAGCATGCCTTACTTGTTTCGGCAAAACTGATCGTAATGGCACTAGTAATAATAGTTGCATTAATGCATGATAGTCATGGGATTTAAGACCATAAAGTTTCAAGTCTTCCATTGACACAATGTTTCTCATGTTAGAGCAATAACCTTCAAGAACCTTCAATTGGGATAAAGTTTGACAAAAAATCTTCTTTCTCTACTTTAGATAGTGTATAACATGCAGGCGGGAGATAAGTTTGATTTGATTCAAACATTGGCCCTAATTCACACCTTAAGCCCATCTCCATAAGGTTTAGATGAGAATTGAGTCCATCCTTTGTCTTACCAAGAATGTTGAGTAAGGTACCGATGATGCTTTCACAAACATTTTTCTCTATGTGCATGACATCCAAGTTATGGCGAACATGTAGGTACTTCCAATACTTAAGATCAAAGAATATGGACTTCTTCTTCCAACAATTTGTAGTCTTTACATTCAACTTACCTCGAGTGATCTTATTTTTTCCCCAAGAATTACAAATGTATCAATTTTCCTTAGAATTTCCTCTCCACTCAATGGTTGTGAAGTTGACCCAAACTCTTGCTCACCATTAAATGCCTTTTTTTGTTTCCTAAAAGGATGATAGCAAGGAAGAAAACGTTTGTGACCCGTATATGAGTTCTTTTTCCCATGCTTTAATCTATGAGAGTATGTATCGTCCCCACATATAGGACATACGAAATATCCTTTAACTACGCAACCAGATAAGTTTCCATATGCAGGGAAATCATTGATTGTCCATAGTAGAACAGCTCTTAATGTAAAGAGCTCTTGCCGATGCGCATCATAAGATTCAACCCCTTCCTCCCACAACATTTTTAGGTCATCCAATAATGGTGCTAAATAAACATCAATGTCATTTCCAGGTTGTCGAGGACCTGATATTAACAAAGATAACATCATAAACTTCATTTTCATGCACAACCAAGGAGGAAGGTTATAAATGACCATTATAATAAGCCAACAACTGTGTCTACTGCTCATTGAACTATGAGGATTTATACCATCTACTGAAATGGCAAGTCTAAGGTTTCTAGGTTCTGAAGCAAAATCAGGCCATCTATGATCAACTAGCTTCCATGATGGGGAGTCGGATGGATGACTCATTTTTCTATCAAATTCTCTTTCTTAGGCATGCCATATGAAGTCTTTTGCTATTTTTCGGGACTGAAACAATCTTTTAAATCTAGGAATAGGAGGAAAATACCACATCACTTTTGCAGGGACTCTCTTCCTTTTTTTAGTTCTTGTTCTATCTAACTTTCACCTTGAAGTTCCACAAGTAAGACATGAAGATGCATCATTCAACTCATTCCTATACAGTATGCAATCATTAGGACAAGCATGTATTTTCTCATATTCCATTCCCAATGCATTCAATGTTTTTTTAGCTTCATACATAGACAAGGGTAACTCATTGTTTAGAGGAAACATATCTCCAAGAATTCTTAAAAGCTTTTATCAGTCCATCCATATCGTGCTTTTAGGTTGTATAATGTGACTAATGTAGACAACTTTGTAAAGTTTCTACAACCAGGATATAAAGGTTTTTGAGCATCTTCAAGTAATGTTTGAAACAATTCTGGGTCATTCTTACAATCATCATGTGTAGCTTGGACCATTTCTATTGTACTATCCACATCATTAAATTGAACCTTATCATGATGTTCTGCTTTACTAGTTGGTGGTCCTCTAGGAGCAGTTTCTCCATGCCAATACCATGTCTGGTAACTTTGATCAATTCCATAAAAAAATAGATGCTCTCTAATTTTCTGAGAAGTATGGAATATCATATTACCACACTGAAGACATGGACATTTAATGGAGTTTTTTTATGAGG